>NC_090921.1:1427284648-1427884648 GCF_040938575.1 Ambystoma mexicanum | reverse complement strand
TATCTTTTGGTTAACAATACAATTATATCCTAATAACTACATACAGGCTTTACGCCCTTTTGACAGTGTGCAGGGGACGCAGGTTTCCTTAAATTAGGAAACCTTTTCTTCCGTTGAACATTTAAAAAGGTGTCCTGTCCAGAGCTCAGGTTTATAGCAACGGCAAAACCAGAGGGGCAAAGAGAAAGGAGAAGGAAATACATTCTTAAAAGAATTGGAAAACCCCGGACCCCACTTTCCCTACTGTATAAGACAGCCAGAAGGCCCGGCCACGCAGTCGACAGGAGCACCAGCTGTCGAAGTCTGGGGTTGTCTTCCGATGTCTTCGGCGGTGGCAGATAAGTAGTCGTCAATGAAGGGGATGGAATATATATAAACGACTGGAGGTCGTGGGGAAAGAATTAGATTTGCAATTTCTAAGAGCTCTGCATAAGGCGACCAGCTAGCTGGGCGGAAAAAACAATCTGAGGTACCTCAACGCGTGAGGGATTTTGGGTAGACTACACGTCACATAAGGATAGTGTTACAGGCACGCCCATGTCAACACCCCCTTTTAATCTTCGAAAGTCAGGATTCAATACCCCGCGATTACCATTAGATGTCGGAGTATTCGCAAAGCATGTGATTCTAAGCAGATTCACAAGCATCAGGCATTATACTTTAACAGTATGCTATGATTGAGCATGATCTCTTGTGAAAATCTCAAAATAAAGTGATGGAGTAAGGAACAAGTTACTTACCTGTAACTGTTGTTCTCCAGCATGGGTCTGGCATGGATTTACATGCTCATGAATATTCCCCGTCGTCAGGCTGGGAATCCTCGGTAAAGAAAAAAAATCAGTTTCAGTTTTGTTTCTGAACTGTCTTTCTCCTAATAAACTATCACTGGTCTCTGGCTCATACTGCCCCCAACCAATGACTGCCCTCTACCTAAGCCCCTTCTCTGGCAGCCATCCTCAGATTTGGTAGAACGTAAAGTGGCAGTAGGACCAAGTGAAGAGCCGCAGAGGGGTAGGAGGGAGGGTTCGCATGTGAATCCATGCCAGAACCATGCTGGAGAACAACAGTTACAGGTAAGTACCTTGTTCCTTCTCCAGCATGGGGTCTGGCATGGATTCACATGCTCATGAATACAAGAATCCATAGCAGTACACACATTCACAACCACATGAGGTGGCAAGGCTCAACATTAAGCATTACATAAACTCAACATTAAGCATCTCTTACCTCCTCACCACGCCCACCTTTCAGGTGAACAGGTTGCGCAGCACTGCCTGGCCGACTCTGGACTCCTCCCTGGAATCCAGGTCGACGCAGTAGAATCTCGTGAAGGTGTGCGCCGACCTCCACGTAGCAGACCTGCACATGTCCAGCAGGGGTACAATAGATAGCAACGCCGTGGTAGCAGCGATCGCTCTGGTCGAATGGGCTGTCGGGCGGCCGGGCAACAGTCGGTTTGCCAACTGATGACAATGCATGATGCAGCCGGAGAGCCATCTGGAAATGGAAGCCTTCGAGAGGGCCTTCCCTTGGTTCACAGGTCCAAAGTTCACAAACAGCTGTGATGTCTTCCGAAAACTCTGTGCGGTCCACGTAGAATTTCAGCGCTCTAGCTACATCCAGCAAGTGCAAAGTCCTCTCGGCCGGCGACAAAGGTGACGGGAAGAAAACAGGTCACACTAAGGGCTCTTTGAGATGGAAGTCCGACGGCAACTTGGGCATGAAGGAGGAGCGGTGCGTCCTCAGCACCACCCTCGTCTTGTGGAAAGTCACGTATGGAGGCTTGCAGGAGAGGGCCTGGATCTCTCCCACTCGTCGTGCCGAGGTGATGGCCACAAGAAACGCTGTTTTCCACGACAGGAACTTCAATGGCGCCGAATGCAGAGGCTCGAATGGCGGCCCCATGAGAGGCACAGGAAAATTAGATTTTGGAGCCAAATAACGAACCCATAGAATACAAAAGAGACCCCAGTGATACAGGCAGATTGAAATCGTTAACACAAGACCATCATAGTTAGGGTTCATTACTAAGCCTAAGTGAACCACAAGTCCCTTTCTCTCAAGTCCCTTTCTCCTAATTATGACAAAGAAGGATGAGAAAGAGTATAGCAGATGTGTTATTACAAGAAACTAACGTGTTATACAGTTGACTCTAATCTACAACTATATGCGAGTTACAGATATTTAAGGACTGCTCCATAGCATTAGAAACAATGATGGCAGAGAATGAATTAGACGTGTTATGACAAGATAAAAATCTTTTATAATGTTTATTATTACCAATGTACATCGGGATGATACATATAAATAATAAGTACTCAATGACTTAAGAATGAACAACTGAGTATGTGAGCATATTGTGATAATGTATAAATGAACGTCTAGATGTTCCCTTTTTATAGTCTCTCTAACACCATACCATAACATTTAAGCCATGGTACTAATGACATTGCTTATTGCCATTTACAAGTACTTGCAAAAATGAATCTATTTTCATTGCTTCTTGACAACATAAACGCTTCCATAGAGTCACACACGAGACGTTTCCCTATTACATTAATTACATCTAGCTTAGATCGAGCTATACGCCACCGTCATTGCGCAGATGTCATCACGTCACACGCTGACGTGTTAAATGTGACGTCAACACGCCATGACGTGGTTTTGTCACAATATAAATGGACGGCCATTTTGTAAACACGAACACCAAGTGAAGCGGACTGGCGCTTTTTCTACGGGTACACATAGAACCCTTAAGAGGTGAGTTATAATAGACCTAGGGGGATGCACTGGTTGCATTTTTAGACACTATTGCAATGACTCCTTGATACTTCCTTACATCACAAAGATAGTTTGATACATTATATTTTTTTGACTACTCCTACCAGGGATATACACCTAAGAAGGACTGCCCATTGAATGGATTTAAAACCCTACACTTTGACAATGAGTGGAGCTCCTGCACCAAGTCTAATTGCTTACAATTGGAAGTTCAAACTACCTAAGTTTGGGGCATGGACCTGAGACCTCGAGGTAATTACAATGTTGAAACAGTTCTAATGACAGATAGACCGAGAAATGATAAATCAGAGGTACTTTGCTATGAGATCTATACTTTTATATATTCCTTCTTCCATTATCTTTTTGATAAAAAACAATTAGCTTGTGTTTTCAAATGATTTTTTAGAATTGGTTAAAAGTTATAAGGTTACTAATCAAAGTGAATGACATTCTGAGTGAACCACATCATAATCAGATCCCCTAGAGAGAGGTGACCATCTAGGCGATCATTATTGCAATAAGTGATTATGACAATATGACAGAATTTATTACTAAAAATATAGAATCTAACTATAGCATTATATGTTATAGGTGATTGAGAAAAAAAGATAAAGAAAGAAAGTGTGAAAGTGGGTGAACAACTCCTGAAGAAGGGGATCAAACTTAAACCCCGAAACGCGTCGAGCTAATGCCATGAACATTTTTTACCCAAGAGGATCAAGAGGTTCTAAGAAAGGAAATAAATAAAATTTCAGAAAGTGCATTTTTTCCAGGATGCTGTTAATACGGAAATTAATGTTTTGTTGTAAGAGCATGAGATGAACAGTTGATGGATTACAGTAACAATGTATTAGAAATATACAAAGATTTTTTTTACAAAAAACTGGTTTCCTAAATCTTTTTGTTTCAAATAATTAAGTCAAGTGTTATAAATATTGATTGTATTTGCAATTCAAAGAGTGTGCAGGGGACGGGACTGTTCCATAAGTGTATGGACACCTGTTTTTTCATAGATTCATACAACCCAGAGTCATGGTCGTTTTTCTCCATGGCACCCCGTAAAACTTCTTTCAAATACTAAGAGTAATTGAACCACCGGTGTGCACTGTGCCAAAATAGATTTTTACATGTCCCCATGAGCCTGGTCAGCACCACGTTGAGCTCCCACGCCGGGGCCGGAGCCTTCCGGCGGGAACGATCAGAACAGTCCCTTCATGAACTCCTTCACCAGGCAATGGGACCAGAGTTCTGGTATAGCAGGAGATAGCCACCAGATGGATCTTGATGGAGGCATGGGCCAGCCCCGCCTTGGCCAGCGACAATGAGTACGGCAGCACTTGAGGGGCTGTAATCCGCAGAGGGTTAATCATCTGTGCCTGGCACCAGATAGAAAACCTCTTCCATTTGTGTCCATAGCACTTGAGAGTTCAGGACGCCCTAGCCTTTGCAAGCACCTCCTTGCAGTCCGCCGGGTTATTGTACCCTCCAAACTGTAGTGCTGCAGGAGCCAGGCCTGCAAGTTCAGCAACCCCGGGTCGTGATGGAGGATGGCGCCTCCTTCTTTGGCGAAGAGATCCGCGTCCGTCGGCAGTTTGCCTCGGGGGGACGCCGACATGTCCAGAAGGTCCGGGAACCAGATCTGTCTCGGCCACGCCGGTGCGACGAGGATCATCCTGCACCGGGACCGCCTGAGTTGGTTGATGAGTCGCAACGGCAACGGCGGGAACGCATACAGGAACAGGCCGTACCAGGGGAATCAGAAGGCATCGCCCATGCTCCCCGGCTGGGGAAACCTGCTGACGAACCTCCGGCACTTGGTGTTCGTCGCCGCCGTGAATAGGTCGATCTGGGGATTGCCCCATCGTTGGAATAGCAGATCCACTTGATCCTGCCGCAGTTCCCACTTGTGGCACTAGTGCAGCTCCCTGCTGAGTGAGTCGGCAATGGTGTTCTTTATTCCTGCCAGGTGGAAGGGTACCAGAAACATCCCCTGGGCGACGGCCCAGTGCCACAGTTCCTGGGCCTCCTTGGATAGGGCTGGGGATCTGGTGCCTCCCTGCTTCCGGATGTAGAACATCGTGGTGGTGTTGTCGGGGAAGATCCTCACCACCTTGCCCTTGAGGGACAGAAGGAACGACCTGAGGGCCCAGAACACAGCTCGGACCTCCAGGACATTGATGTGTAGTGACCTCTCCTCCGGGAGCCAAAGACCTCTTGCGTGGAGATCTTAGGTGTGCGCTCCCCATCCCTCCAGGGAGGCATCCGTTGTCGCTGTCTCCTGATGTGCCGGGGTTTGCAAGTCTGTACCCGCAGCCAGATATGCGAGGGTGCGCCACCACCGGATCGCTTGGCGGAAGGTCTCGTTGAGCAAGATCCTTTCTTCGAAGCGGCCCGCCGCTTGCATCCAATGGGCATCGAGTAACTCCTGAAGTGGACGCATCCGCAGCCTGCACAGGCGCACTAGGTAGATGCATGAGGACATCATGCCAAGAAGGGACTTGATGGACCTCACCCGGGCCATGTCCATGGCCAACAGCTGCTGCACCTAGCCCAGGATGGCCTCCGTCCTTTCCTCCGACGGAGAGGCCAAACGCGCCACTGTGTTGAGCTTGGCTCCCAGAAACAGTGCGACCTGCAACAGAACCAGGTGGGATTTCGCGAAGTTGATGGAAAATCCCAGATCCGTGAGCAGTTGGACGGTCTTCACTGTGTGCCCGACGGCGAGTTCCCTCGTCTTTGCTCGGATGTGCCAATCATCCAGGTAGGGATAGACGTGGATCCCTTGCAGGTGCAGCCGCGCCACCACTGGTGCTAGGCATTTGGTGAATAGCCTGGGCGCCGACTTCAATCCGAAAGGAAGGGCATTGAACTGGTAGTGCCGCCCTTGGACTACGAATCTGAGAAACTTTCGATGTCCTTTTAGAATGGGGATGTGAAAGTAGGCATCCTCCAAGTCCAGCGACGATAGGAAGTCGCCTTCTTCCAGCTGCCCCAGCACATGCTCGAGGGTGACCATCCAGAACTTCTGGGCCTTGATGTACTTGTTTAAACAACGCAGGTCCAGGATGGGTCGCCAACCGCCGGTCTTCTTTCTTACGAGGAAGTATCGGGAGTACACTCCGGAGCCCCGGAGCCTCTTTGTGACGAGCTTGATGGCTCCTTTCTTCAGCATCGCCCTTACTTCCAGTAGCAGTTGTGGGACGTGGTTTTCCTTCCTGGCCATGGGTGGAATGCGGGGGCACTTTTTTTTTTTAGGAACTGGAGAGTGTGTCCGCAAGCCAGGCATCCAGCACCCATCGGTCGGTGGAGATGGACTCCCACACGCTGACTAATTTCGCCAGCGGCCTCCCATCGGGGTGCTCAGGTGGGGGCCCGACGGTATGGCCGGTTCAGTCCTGCTTGGCAGCGGCCTTGCCACCTTGGCAACGAGATCCTCCTGACTTGCCGCATCCTCTGTAGGCCTCCTGCGACAAGGAGCGGGCCGCCTGGCGGTACGTCGAGGAGCTGCCGCCAAAGCCTTTGGAGCCACCTTGCTTGCCTCCGGAGTTCCGAAAGGGCGGCCGTCGTTGCTGCAAAGCTCCCAAGGCCCGAGCCGTCTCTGTGTCGGCCTTGATGGCCTGTAGTGACTCGTCCACGGTCTTGCCAAACAGGTTGTTCCCGTCGAAGGGCATGTCCAAAACTCTGGTTTGCACGTCCTGGCAGAAATCGTTCGTCTTGAGCCAACCACGCCATCGAAGACAAACACTGTTGCCCATGGCGGAAACCGGTGTCAGCAATGTCCTTGGACAATGTTATGGCGTGGTCCGACGCGACCTCGCCTTCCTGCAGGATCTCCAGGGCCTCTGCCCTATTGTCATCCTGGAGGAAGTCCAGCAGAGGAGCGATCTTAAACCAAAGCTCCCTGTCGTGGCGGCCCACAATCGCTAGGGCATTGGCCGCTTTAATCATCGTCGCCGCCGAGATGACCCGCCGTCCCATGGCGTCCAGTTTCTTCCTCTCGCCGTCCGGCGGGGAGGTTGAAGTTGAAGCCGTAGCCCCCGCCGCCGCCTTCTTGGCCGCCGCTGAGACAACCAAATCCGGGGTCGGCTGCGCCCTAAGGCACAAAGGGGCGGAATCCAGGACCCGGTACTTCTTCTCGTACCGGTCTCTCTTGGCAGGAGTCGTAGACGGGTTCTTCAGGAGTGACAGCCCCTCGTCCCAGATGTCGTCAAGTAACGGGACCGAGAGGACCGTCTTCCTCTTTGCCTCCCGCCGTTGATAGAGGAAGCCTTCCTTCTTCTGTTATTCGGGGCAGAGCTCGAAGAGCTCGGATGCCCTGGCGAACATGGCGTAGAAGGAGCCAATTTCATCGGGCGGGGAGAGACGAGGAGGTGGTGATGGAAGGCCCATCCCGTCGTCACCTCCGTCGTCATCCGTCCCCGTCGTGGCTGTCTCTGTTCCTGTGTCATCCCTAGGATCAGGGGAAGGAGATGAAGGCTGTGAGGGCTGCAAAGGCTGGAAGGGCGGGGGGATGAACTCTCCTCTGCTTACTTGGAGGGCTTCCCGACGGGCCAGGCTCCGCTGGATCGTCCGTTTGGGGTAAGGGCAACCTTGTCCTTATCTCTGTACACAAGGCCTGGATCGCCATCAAGATGGCTCCCGAGTTATCCTGTGGCCCGGGTGCCGGCTGCGACGGGCGCGACGGTTAGGGAGTGGAATCCTCCGCCTCCACGGGAGCCTCGTCGGCACCACCGTCGCTCTCTTCGTCTGCCTCGTCAGGATCCCTCCCGTGGGACCAGACTTCCTCAAACTTCTTGTTCAGGTTCTTCACAACTCCAGGCAGCTCCTCTTCCGAAGCTGTATCCGTGTCTGTGATGGCCACCGCTCCCCCCCTTTTTCCACCGGGGTTCTCATGGGGGTCTTGTCGATGGGCTGAAAAGAGGATTCCCTCTGCGGTGGCAGGGAAACTCTGGGCCCAAGGTCGTCTCCACTGGGGTAGCCTCCCTCGATAGAGATCTTAGCCGGGTGAATCAAGGCCTTCACGACTTGAGGCCTTCCCCTGTGGGGGGGGGGGGAAGCGTCACTGCCTCGCTCCCCCTCGACTCTTTCTGTCGTGATCGACCGGGACCTCTCCAGAAGCTTACCCGGAATCTCTGATTTCCTCTTCCCCGAGCCAGAGCGTTGGCTCGTGGTTGAAGGTGTCGGTGAAAGTGTGCCCTGCCTGGCAGCCGAGGAGCCCGACCGTTCGGCGCTCTCGGGAGCCAGCGGACTCGCAGTGATTTGCCTTTTGTTGGGGCCCTGTCCCTGGAGCACCCTCAAAGGACTTAGAAGACCGCTCAGACCTCTTCTTCTCACCTACCGCTGGGCTCTTCCCTTCCAGCCAGTTGGTGAGGCGGATACGCTGATCCCTCATGGTCCGCTCCGACATGTTCTTGCAAAATGCACAGTCCTTCTCCATGTGCGTTTTGTCTTCGTGAAGGCAGTAGAGGCATCTAGAATGCTCGTCCTCCTTGAAGACATTCTGAAATACGCATCCAGGGCAGTTCCTTAACAGCTTGGATCCGGGCGTCGAGCTTCTTTTGTCCTGGGCCAAGTCCACGCGAGGTAGGCCTCAAAGATCTTCTGGAATCCTCCAAGAAGCGGAACTCGATGAAAACCTTGCCCTTGACGGGCGTAGAAAATTCCGAAACGGGTCCCCGTTGATCGGAAGTAGAAACAGCGGAGCTTGAGGCTCGATTGACTGATAAAATTAGATTAAACTCTTTGATAAATCGCAAAACGCAGTAAAAGCTCGAGAGCTATAGCACGAGGACTCCCAACACTTGAACATGCGTTAAAAATCTGAGGATGGCTGCCAGATGAGGGGCTTAGGTAGAGGGCAGTCATTGGCTGGGGGCAGTATGACCCAGAGACCAGTGATTGGTTATTAGGAGGAAGTTCAGAAACAAAACAAACTGATTTTTTCTTTACCGAGAATTCCCAGCCGGACGACAGGGAATATTCATGAACATGTGAATCCATGCCAGACCTCATGCTGGAGAAGCCCATTTCCATCATAGATCCACATTGTATACATAATGCAGTATAAAACAACAGTATGACAAGTGAGCAGATGACTTATAAATCCTGTGCACACATTTAAACAGTTCAGGGTACAGTCTCCAAACAAGAATATTTCTCTCATCTCTCGTTCATCAGTCGATTAACTCCCATCATTGATTAATTCAAAAAACTAAATAGATATACTGAAAATCCTCTTCAAGTCAAGTAAGATTTATTTGAATAGCAACCAATGCTATGACAAACAATATCACAAACACAACATTTGTTGAAGTGACATGAAATCGTAGAGTGTTTCCCTGCCTGACTTTGGGGAGAGCTAGTGGGGTGACAATGGAGGCTGGGTGCACCTGCTTGTGCTAGTGGATGTTGGGCCCAAGGGTAATATTGGGATGATCCACTGATCACCACCACCAAGTACCAGTCAGTGGGCAGGGGACAGTCCGATGCAGCTTCCCTCCTTAATCCCCCAGGAGGGAGCCATTAGTCAACTCCAAACCTTAGAAAGAAGCCTCTTCCCATAACTTGAACCAGCAAAAATAAAAAAATAAAAACATCCTGCAAAGACGTTGGATCTTTGTAAACTCATTTGTTAGTACATGAAACCATGTCTTTAAGGGAGACCGCACTTAACCCTGGAAAGCCGGAAATTAGCAATATCGAGCTTGCCTCACGGCCAATAGAATGCTTTTGAATTTGTTCTTAAGCTGGGAGAACATTCAGCGCCGATTTTGGAGGGATACATTCTGCATGTATAGAAAGACCTGTAGCGAGGGAGATTATTTTCTTTTCCACAGAAAATAAACACCGGATTGGATACCTGCCAAATCCTGCTGAATCTTGCAGAACTTCTTTTTAAAGCACATGCTCAGACATCAGAGGCGACTTATATCCCCGCGCTCCATCTCAGTTTGCTCAGTGGTCCTGCATAGATATCAGAAGCAAGCCCTACTGCTGCCATACTAAAGTAGAAGAGAAAATAAGAAGGGTGTGGGAACCCCTTAAACGGGGTGCTGAGAAACCTGGGAAGAGAAGATCTTGAGGAAGCGGACAAGAACCGTATTGGAATCATTTGTTTGACTCAGAGGGGGACCTTCCCCTTCTACCTGGAGGAGGAGAGGGGTCAAGAGTGCAGGAGCCCCTATAAACTTGGATTCGTGGGGGGCGTGGCCTAACCACCATGGACTAGGCTGCTCTCTTAAGAAGCTCTGTGGATCCGACAAGGCATTTACAGCAGTGTGCTGAATAAAAGCAAGAAACCACGGTGACCAAACAAAGAAACAGAGTCCAGTAAGCTGATGCGAGGGCCGGCGAAGACGGAAAGAAGGAGCGAGGAGCGGCAGCTGCAAAGGGACGGAGCACACTGGGGGGTGCTGTTTGTGCGTTCGCCCACACTGCAACGGCGGCCCGGGTGTCCCCCAGGCTAGGGAAAGAAGAAAGTTTGGGGTGCCCCTGCGGGCACCGCGGAGATCCTTCTGGCACCCGAAGCATGACGAGGTGTGGGAACCGGAGTAGCCTTCTGGCCCGCAGGGAAGCACGGTGCGCTGCAGTACCCAGGAGCCGGGTGGCAGAGTGTGATATAGCACAAGCTTAAAGCGAGGTGCGGGCGCCCACAGCCGCACAGAGAACCGAGGGGATGAGATTGCGGGCGGCAGAGGACGCGGGAGAAAAAAAGACTGGGGGATGATAAGGGAGTACATAAGCCCAAGAAAAGTAGGAGCTTTAGGCTGCACGGCCCCTCAGGCGGGACGCGGTGCAGTCGTGGTGCCCCCCCCCCCCCACAGTGAATGCTCCCACAGGAGGAAAGAGGAAAACAGCAGCAGAGCGCTATGCCTCAGAGTGACTGAGCGAATGTAATTGGATGCATGGACAGGCCACATTGCGCAATATATGACAATCCTCCCTCAACTGTTAACCAGAAATTGGTGGTTTTAAAGACGGAAGAAAGAGGAGGAAGGACTATTTACGCATAGTGGCGGGAGAAGACAATCAGGTGGTGCAAGCAGAGCAAGCAGCTTCCCGCTACGAGAAAAAACAAGAGGGGCCCGGCGGCAACAGGGGCGCCTCCCCTCGTGGCAAGTGGGGACCAGCAGTAGCAGCCTGCAGGGTACTCAATCAACACACATTGCATGGGAGAGGCAAGCAAGAGCGGCCCACGACCGAAATTGTGCACAAGAGGACACTGGTTATCCGATCAGACTGGAACGACCCAAGGATGCACTGCCCCAAGCAAAGTTGCAACAGTATGAGGCCGCACTCCCTGGGAAGGTAAGGCCGAAAGTCATATCAAGGCGCATCACACAGGGTGGTGGCACATGATGTAGCCGGCGCGCACAGGAACAGCCAAGGGAGTGCTGGAAAAGAACCACGCCATGGTAAAAGTGCTACGCCAGAGCGCATATTGACCCCATAAACAAGACCCTCAGAAAACAGAAGTAGCAACCCCCCACAAGGCGGACTGGGACAGAGCGCAGGTAAATACAGGCTAGGCAGTCCTACAGTAGGCCGCAACCTCGCAGAAGGAGCAGTGGAGGGGCAGGACTCGCAAGCTGCAGGAGAGCTGGACCCTGAAGTAAAGGCAGGGTGCTACAATGTCAGTAAGAGGAGGCAAAACCAAGGGCAAGCAGCCCACAATGGACATCTTTGCCAATTCGCAACAGACCCCCACCACCCAAGCACAAGGTATGGCAGTCGCACCCGCAGCTTCGCCGAGAGAGGATCACCTGATCTTAACAGCCATCACGGAGTTGAAAACCTCGTGGGGAATAGCGATGGCAGACCTAAGAACCGCTCTGGAAACCAAAATATACGCAGTAGGGATAGAGGTTAACCTGCTGCAACAAGATGTCAGAGCGCTGGCGGAAAGAACGAGCGGCCTAGAGAGTGCGGTGAAAACCAACACAGAAACCAGCATAAATCATACCAAGCAAGTCCACATACTGAAGCAACAGGTGGCCAACCTAAAGAACCGTGCGGAGGAGGCTGAGGGGAGAGTGAGACATAATAACATATGTGTGGTCGTCCTGCCGGAGCGGGAGGAAGGCCAAGACCCCACAGACTATGCAGAGAATATGATTCTACAGGAAATCGGAGCCAGCAAGTTCTCACAAGGATTTGCTGTTGAACGGGCGCATAGGGCCCTGATGAGGAAACCACAAGCCGGAGCCCCCCATCAGGCAATCTGTAACGCTCACCTGATTCCCGTAGAGGCGCCGGTCTTGACTGGGCGTATACCGTATCTTCAAAGATGATGTGTAACACACGGCTGGCTCTTTGGGCTGGACCTCTGTGCACTGTATGTTTGACTCGAAGGGTAAGATGTCTGCAGATAGAAAATATGGGATTAATGAACTGGGTTATTGAATGTCTCTCTTCTTCCCTTTCTCTTCTCCTGTAGAACCCCGAAGGTTAACGCTCTCACCTTAGGTAAGTGAACGCCGTGCTCTCCATCTGCCTCGGGGCAGGGTGCTGTAACCAGTTTCTTCACTGGATAAGGGGAGCAGGCCTCTTGACTTCAGAGGACTGCTGTCCATCGTTTACTGCACGAACGGTAAGTTTCGTAGTAATGATGTCTCTTGTTTTGCAGGGTTCCGGCGATGGTGGGTGACGGGCTGAAGTGAGTTGAAGATGGAGCCCGTGTGATGAATAGAAGCGCCTGGAAGCACGTAAGTAAGCGCTTGTTGCCTGCTTCACGATGCGCTCTAACTGTCTTTTTATTTTGCAGGTACAAGTTCGGAGCGGCTGCCGGGTGCCGGAATCCCCACTGGGTTAGATGTGGAAAGGAGTAATGGCACGTGAGTATTAAAGTTCCCCAATGTCTTTAAACGAACCTTGTTTTGTCTTTCAGATGCGGGATGCAGCGCCGAAGGCCTCCGGAGCGTGCGAAGAGTAGGTAAGCCTTTGTCTTTCAGAATGCAGCGCGAGGCGTTGGTGACAGCCGATGGCCCAGGTAAGTGAAGAGCTGTCACTGAAGACCGTAATGCTAACCTGTTCTTTCTTGTCTTTATAGGTGTTGCTGAAGACTGGATTCTGGATGGTAAGCCTTTTTCCTTAGGCCCAGGATCAGATGCAGAAGACACGATGAGCGTTCTGCTGCAGAGGATGCAGAATAACGCAAAGCAATATTCATCCATCGGGTGTGGTTTAAATAGCCTCCTGTAGTGCTTAGGTGTCTCCTTCCACAGCCACGCCTAGGTAAGAAAAGAGTTCCTGCTTTCCAGAAGAGTTCCAGTGTTCTGAATCTAGGGAGTGGCTCCTGCCCCACCCAACAGGAAAAGTAGTTCCAAACAGAAGAGGATCAGAGGCTCAACTGGCAGGCAAGTAAGCAGCATGGTCTGCTGCAGGTAAGTCCACCCAAGCATTATGAGCCCGGCGCTTCCAGCGCTGGGACTGGGCATATTTATGAGCCTGGTGCCACTGGCGCCAGGACTGGGTCCAAAAGGTCCCAATTGGGACTGGTTGGCACTCGGAACCTGGGTTATGAATCTGCTTCCAAGTGAGTTGGGAAAACCCTGACCTTTTGGAAGCAGAGATCATGACACAATCATAGCGAAGATCCTGAATTACAATAACAGAGAGAAGATCTTGGAGTACTTTCGCGAAGGCGGCACGATAACAAGGGCATCTGCGACCATCACTGCATACCCTGATTACACCATGCTGGTGCAGAGACAGCGCTATAGCTATGTGGTGATCAAGAGGAGACTGCGCACAGCTGGGATCAAATACATGCTTTTGTACCCCGTGAAGCTTAAAGTCTTACACAAAGGCAAGGTGCATTTTTTCGACGCCCCCGAGGATGCAGCGACATGGCTGGATGCGCTGGGCTGTCCGGAGCGGCACGAGGAGCAAGATCGCGAGGTACACGATAAGTGATGGGGAAACATCATGCATGATAAGAGATGGGGAGGGGGGGCCTGGGGAAGAGACTGTAGTACAGATAATAGGGGCGCGGCTAGAAAAGATAACGAAAAAATGTAACATGGGACACTTTGACTTGTTGGACTAGAATATAAAAAGTAAATTGGGTAGCGTTAATTGCGCTCAGTTTGATGTGCAAAAAAGGAGCTGCAAGATGGAGACAAACTACCCCCAGGAGTTAGAGTAGCAGGACCGCCATTAGGGCGACATCTCCCTGCTGAGCCGCGAGTACAGGCAATTGCTGGAAAAGGGCTAGATGCGGGGGTGCCTGAGATCCAGGGATGGAGCTGGGCAACAGTTGGGGAGGGAGTTGGGGTGGGGAGGAACAGGGGGGAAGTACGTTGGGGTTGGGAAGGGAGGAGGGAGGGAGGGTGTTTGAAGAATTTGAGGTGTTTATAGTTCGGGGAAGTTTATGTTGGAGAAAGAGCCTAAACAAAATGAAAATACACTTAGATTTGGACTGCACTTGCGGAGGGAGGAGTAGGATCCTAACACATCATGGGGGACCTTAAAGTAATTACTTGGAATGTCAGAGGGCTCAATAGCTACTTAAAGAGGAATAAGGTCATGATGTATCTGCGTAGAGAGAAAATAGACATAGCCCTGCTACAGGAGACTCACCTCACACAAGAAAAGTTAGAGATGATCCGGAAGAAGTGGAGGGGGACCGTCGTAGGCGCATCATATTCGGCCTACGCTAGAGGGGTTATTACTTGGGTGGCGTCGCATGTCCCATTCCAGCTACTACAGTCTATAGTCGAAGCAGACGGGAGGATGGTCATAATAAGAGGGCTGGTGGAAAACAAGGAGATAAGCATTATAAACACATACGCCCCGAACCAGGACACGGGAGCATATTTCAGGACCTTATGTAACAAACTCAGCATGTGCTTAGCGGGAGGCGGTGATCTGGGGAGGAGACTAATTGCGCATTAAATCCCAAGATGAATAGATCAGATGGTAAAATAGATAGACCCACCCCAGCCACCAGGGCGTTGCAGTCACTGTTGAAGGATTTTGGGTTTGAGGATGCATGGAGGTCGTACCACCCACAGGAGAGACAATATTCACACTATTCAGCGCCACAACATTTACACACCAGGCTGGACTACATGTTCGCCACACAAGAGCTAATACTGGTATGGCAATACCGACCCCCGAGAGCAAAGATACCGACATGGCGCCTGAGAGCAGAGGCGCTGAAAGATACTATTTTTAGGGAGAGCATGAGAGGAATGGGATACATTACTCACTGTAATCGTATTTCTGATGCTTGTATCTGCTTAGATTCACATGCTGAGCATAGGCCGACATCTAGTGGAAGCTGCAGAGTATTACAGTTTGTTTTTCGAAACTCGAAAATGGGCGTCGACACAGGGCGTGCCAGTAATACTATCCCTAGTGTGACGTCCACTGTACCCATGATCCCTCACACGTCTAGGACCCTCTGATTGTATTTTGTCTGACATGAGGTAGCATGAGGAGTAGTGCGAGTACAGATATCCAAGCAGATGGATAGACAGATAAGACTACAAGCATCCATGTGCCTTCTCTCAGAGGGGAGGAAGGGTGGATCGCATGTGAATCTAAGCAGATACAAGCATCAGAAATACGATTACGGTGAATAATGTATCCCTTCTGAGGCTTGTGGAATCTACTTAGATCACATGATGTGCATAGATTAGCGAGCAGTGTTAGAAGAAGGAGGTGGGATGTGAGAAGGCTCATGAGCAAAAAAATGTCTTAGAACCGCTTGTCCCACTTGAGTATCTGTCTTGGAATGGGTGTCAATGCAGTAGTGCTGAGTAAAAGTGTGAATAGAGCTCCAAGTAGCTGCTTTGCAAATGGTGTCAAGGGGTACATTTGCAATGAAAGCCAAAGTGGCCCCAATGCCTCTTGTAGAGTGGGCTCTTGGCGTGAAAGGCAGAGTTTTTTCAGAAAGAGAGTAACACAGCTGGATACAGTTAACAATCCACTTAGAGATGGCACCTTTAGAGACGCGATCTCCCTCTCTGCCTGTAGCTACGGAGACAAACAGCTGATCTGTTTTCCTTAGCGGTCTGGTCTTGTTTACATAGTAGAGGACCGCCCTACGCACATCTAGGGTGTGTAGTTTCACCTCAGCCGAGCTTTGTGGGTCTTGGAAGAAAGCCGGAAGCTCGATGGACTGGTTCACGTGGAATTTCGAAATAAACTTAGGTGAGAACCTAGCGTGTGTACTTAAAACCAGTTTATCCTTATGAACTGTAAAGAATGGATCCTGCACTAACAGAGCCTGAATTTCACTGACCCTTCTTATAGATGTTATTGCTACTAAGAAGGCCGTTTTATAGGTCAGGTGTTCGAGACTGCTTTTATGCATGGGTTCGAATGGGGGGCCCATCAGTTTAGATAGCACCACGTTAAGGTGCCATCCTGGTGGTGGGTTAGAAATAGGAGGGTGAAGTTTCTTTACTCCTTCCATGAAAGCTTTAACCATTGGTATCTTCCACCACGACACCTTGTTATGGGAGTTGGTGTATGCTGACAGCACTGCCAGGTGTACCTTCAGTGAGTTAAATTGCTTATTCTGGCACCAGATAACGAATCGCTTCCATTTGTCAAAGTAGCAGTGCCCCGTGTTTGGCTTCCTAGATTCTTTTAGGATGTCCATACTTCTCTGTGGTAATTTGAGATGTCCGAACTCTATGACCTCAGGAGCCATGCTGCCAGGTTCATTGAGTTGGGTTGAGGATGCACTGTTTGACCTTGGTGCTGGGACAGTAGGTTGTACCAGCCTGGGAGTTTGATGGGTTCGCACACCGCTAGTGCGCGTAGGTGTGGGAACCACGGTTGTCTCACCCACATGGGAGCAACTAGGACGAGCGTCATTGATTCTCTGTTCATCTTGTTGATCACCTTCCTGATGAGAGGTGTTGGTGGAAAAGCATACGCAAACATCCCTGACCAGTTCATCCACAGGGCATTCCCCTGGGATTCTGGCTGGGGGAACCTGGATGCAAATTCTGGGCACTGTCTGTTTTCGCTTGTGGCGAATAGGTCTATAGTGAGGCAACCACACTGAGAGAAGGTATCTTCTACGATTTCTCTGTGTAGACACCATTCGTGTTCCTCTGGGAGGGGATCTCTGCTCAAAGCATCCGCCAGAGAATTGAGATCCCCTGGAACATGTTAAGATGACAGGAAGATGTTCCGTCCGAGTGCCCATATCCAAATTTTCTGGGCAAGCTTGGACAGATTTGGCGAACGAGTCCCTCCTTGCTTGTTCAGGTAAAACATGGCTGTAGTGCCGTCCGTCCGGATCTGCACTGACAGATTCAGCAGGTAGGGCTCGAACGCTTGAAGCGCTCTGAATACTGCCAGAAGCTGGTGATGGTGGTGAGCTCCCCATCCTGTCAGGCATGCATCGGTTGTGACTACCGCCTGTATCTCGGGATCGTAAAAGGGTTTCCCTTTGGACAGATTTTCTCTTGTCCACCAGTGAAGGCTTTGTACAAGTGTTGGCGAAACGACCACTAGATCGTCCCACTGACCACTTGCCTGAAACCAATGTTTCGCCAACCATTCCTGCATGGCACGCATGCGCAGGCACGCGTGGGGGACCAGTTAAATACATGCGCCATCATGCCCAGCAAACGCATTGCTTTGCTTACCGTTATCTGGCGACCGGCCTGATATTGCGGAATTTGCAGCAGTATATTCCAAATTCTTTCCTCTGATGGAAAGGTCAACCCCTCTAGCGTGTCTAGGATAGCTCCTGGGAACTGTTTGGAGGGGCTTGGCACCAGACTTGACTTTTTCTCATTTATTGAGAAACCTAATTCGAAGAGGAGGTCGATCGTCCTTTGAATGTTTGTTCTGCAAATTACTGGGGTCTCCCCCGTGATGAGCCAGTCGTCCAGGTAAGGGTACACTGGGATTGCCTCCCTGCGTAGGTGTGCTGCCGCCACCACCAGTACCTTGGTGAATACCCTCAGAGCCAAAGCTATCCCGAAGGGCAGTACCTTGAACTGGTAGTGCCGACTGTCCACCTTGAAGTGCAAGTACTTTCTGTGCGCTCGGAACATGGAAATATGAAAATAGGCATCTTTCATGTCCAATGTTGCCATGTAATCCCCCTTTTTTAGGAGGGGGATTAACTCTTGGAGAGTAGTCATGCGAAATTTTTGGGGCATGACATACTTGTTTGCAGGCCGTAAATCCAATACTGGGCGCATTGTCAAATCTTTTTTTTGGCACAAGGAAGTAAGTTGAATAAATACCCTTGTTTACCTGCTGTCCCGGGACGAGTTCTATCGCGTCTTTTGGTAGAAGATTGACGATCTCCTCGAGGAGGATCTTCTGGTGGTCCAAAGAATGTATTTTTTGTCGTGGAGGGTGGTTTCGGGGATGCTCTAACAGTTCTATGCAGTATCCTGCGGACACTGTGTACAGCAACCATCTGTCTGATGTGCTCCCTTCCCAAGCTTGGGTGAAGTTGGAAATACATCTCCCTACTGGGGATGCGTGAGAAGGGACCCTGAACGGAGCGTCACTGTTTTGGTGGAGGCGTGCCGCCGCCTCTACTGGGGCTGCCTCTACCGTTACCACGCCCTCTCTTATTACCCCTGCCATAACCCTGGGTAGATTGCTGGCTGCTGTTCCATTGTGTACCCTGCCCCTGGGAATAGTTAGACCCTCTATGGGAATTTTGTCCGCGCGGGTGACGAAAATTGCCATTCCCTCTCTTGTTTGGGGGTTTATTGGTTAGTTGGCCTAGGGATTTGAGTGTCTCATACTCGTCCTTGGCCTTTTTCAGCGCGTCCTTGACCGCCTAACCAAACAATAGATCCGGCTCCACCGGTTTATCTATCAATGATGCTTGGGTTTCGTCTTTGAACCCAGACTGCCGCTACCAAGCATGCCTCTTGATAACGGTACCTTCTGCTATCAATCTGCCGCCGTTATCCGCGGCATCAAAGGTTGCTTTTAATATGCAACCGGACACGGCTCTTCCTTCTGCCAAAACTCGTGCCAATTGGCTTTTTAAGGGTTCTGGGGCGTAATCTATGAGTGCTGCGACTTGCTCCCACTGGTGGCAGTTGTAAATCGCCAGTAGGGTGGTGGAGTTGGCAATCCTTGCCTGGTAGGCGGAAGCGGAGGCTACTTTCCTGCCCAAGCCATAAATCTTCTTGCTCGCCTTGTCGGGAGGAGCTTCGGACGATGACAAGGGTGTTCCAACCCTCTTACGGGTGTTTGTAACTACCAGGGAGTCCGGTTTCAGATGCCCCCCTTATGTACAGTGGGTCTGTTTGGGCTGCCCTGAAAATCTTCTCAACTCTGGGGTTTACCGCCCTAGTGAGATTGGGATTAACAAGGGAAGGGTCTATCCTTCTTTGTATTGATTTAAGGATAGGGATGGCCTCGGCAACAGGTCTCCTTTCTCCCAGTAACTCCTCGGCAAAGTCCCTCTCTTTCTGAGCACCCTGGGTGTCAATGTGGAAGTGTTCTGCCGCTATGGACAGAAATTCATTCAAGAGGGGCTGGTTGTCGACAGGGGAGTCGGTAACCGGGGGTTCTTTATCTACCGTGGGATCTACCCTGTAGGTTTCTGGGTCGTCGTCCTCCTCTTCCTCTTGGTCCTCATCATCCCCATAGTAGCCCGTCCCAGTTTGTTCTTCCAACATGCCCAAATCTGGATCCTCACAAAAGGATGGATCTCTCTGATATTGAGAATAGGGCTGTATACAGAAGGGGTCTGAAGTAGGAGCTTCAACCCGGGTCTATTTACTTGGTGGTATAGGATCCTTAGAGCCTGAGGGTGTTGACCCGTTTGGGGTATAATAGAGAAAGTGTTCAGGGTTTTTGGCGTAGAAATCTGCCAATGATGACATCCTTGACATGGCTCGGTCTATGTCATCACTAGACCATTCTCTTGAACTGGGAATGATTCTTTCTTGGAGGGCTTTCCCCGTTTTATCTTGACTAGACCTACTGGTTTGAACAGGGGTCTTTGGGATAACAGAAGACTGATACTTGTCCAACCGTTTATGTGGAGTAGAATGTTTTTGAGGTGTGGAAGGAGGCTGAGACTGCTTCCTTTGTTGTTTTTCCCCTTTCCCGTGGGTGGAAGAGTGTTTACCCTGTTTTTTCGCCCCTTCTGAGCCTTTCGACGCCTGCCGCCGAGGATCGGGGGTAGTGCCCCTATCTCTCGAGTGTGGAGGTTGAGACTCGGGAACAGCCGTTGCGAGGCCTGTTGACGCCGACTCCTGGAGTGCGGTCTGGGGATAGAGGTCGGCTTCGTCTTCCGACAATCGAACCTCCGTTACCTTGAGGCACTCCTGGCAACAGTGGATGGTTGCCTGGAGTCATGCGGCGATCTAGATCGAGAATGTCCAGTGGACACCGATTCGGATCGTTCTCTATGTGCCTCTTTCCGAGTACTTGACGTGTGCGTCGAGTCTCGGTTGGACTTCATGTGTTTTGTGGAAGTGCTGTGGGTAGCGCTTGTGTCGCCGGGGGTCTTCCCCATAGCCGCCTTGCCGGACGACCTTCCGAGGTCGGCAACTCGCGCTTGGCTGTCAATTGACGCCACGTTGCCCTCGCCGTCTGAAAGCACGGCATCGCTGCCATCGCTGAAGGCGCCCTCCGCTGCCATGGCCTCTTGACGCGTGGCGGGGCCAACGCTTGATCGAACGGTCCTTTAGTCTTTTCGGTTTGAACCTACTACACGCTCTGCAGTTAGCCTTGGGGTGGTCCCTTGGTAAGCAGGGATTGCACATGGCGTGTCTGTCAACCCAAGGGTACTTGCGGTTGCACTTGGGGCAAAATTGAAAGGTGTACCCTCCATACGCACCTTGTGGCAGCGGGCTAATAAGGGTGGGAATATTTAAGAATGCACCTATATACCAAAAGAGTGTAGAGTATGTCCATCCTCTACTCTCCCTACTTACAGGGCCGAGGCCAGAGGCCTTCCGAGGCCCAAATCCGTCGTGCAGCTGTAGACGGTCGATTCTTTCTCCAGGTCGGCGTCGAGTGTGGATGTTCGGTGACTCGACACTGGGGTGGAGAAATGGGGAAATATAACAATATTTTTGCAAAAGTATGGCTAAGGCCAGGGAACTCCGCAGAATGCTTCCAACCAGTATGGCGGAAAAAAACTATCTGGGGGTCCTAGACGCAAGAGGGATCATGGGTACAGTGGACGTCACACTAGGGATAGTATTATTGGCACGCCCTGTGTCGACACCCATTTTCGAGTTTCGAAAAACAAACTGTAATACTCTGCAGCTTCCACTAGATGTCGGCCTATGCACAGCATGTGATCTAAGCAGATTCCACAAGCCTCAGAAAATAAGTTATTTTGAGATCAACACTGGCAGTGTAGAGACAGCGGGCATGCTCTGGGAGGCCTTTAAAGTGGTAATGAGGGGGGTAGCTATAGCTAAGTGCAAGGGACTACAAGGAGGGATCTTAGTCGAACTACAAGACACAGAGACGGAGCTAGAAACAGCGTTAAGAAGGGGAGGTAATACCAAGAAAGATACTGAAGCAATACTCAGGCTGCAACAGAAATGCGTGGGGCACTGGGAGAGATTGTGCAATCTCAACTATAAAAAGTACATAGAGAGACAGCATGCAGGAGGGGACAAACCAGGGAAAGCCCTGGCATGGCTATATAAGAGCGAGACCCCTAGACCCACAATCAGAACGATAATGAAGGATGATGGGCGCATAGTGGACACTCAAGAAGGAGTTAATCAGGAATTTGCAGATTATTACTGACTCCTGTACGGAGATGAAGAGGAAAGTGATTGCAAGGAAATAGAAGAAACATTGGAGGACATAGGACTGCCGCAGATTAGCACAGAAGAGCAAGAGGAGCTGGATGCTCCGATTACTCTAGAGGAACTGGAGGAGGTAGTGAAGCAGCTACCCACCAGCAAGACCCGGGGGCTGATGGACTCCGTAGCGAATTTTATAAAACGTACAAAAATGAGGTGCTCCCCCCGCGTTTAGAGATGCTGAATGAGGCATATGAAGTGGGAAGGCTACCAAAGTCCCTAAGAGAGGCGATTATCATACCACTTCCCAAACCTAATAAGCCTGGCCATGATTGCGGCTCATACAGACCCCCATCAATGCTGAATCAGGACAGCAAAATATTAACAGCGGTCTTGGCAAACAGAATGAGGAGGATCATTGGTAAATTAATACACCCCGACCAGACCGTCTATGTTCCAAACAGGAACATATCCAACAATCTCAGGCGACTCCACTGAGTGATTGAGCACGCAAACGAGGAATGCAGGTGAAATGGCAATAGTATCGGTGGGTGCAATAAAGGCCTTTGATTCAGTCAAATGGCCATTGCTGATTGCGGCCCTGACCGACTATGGAATAGGACCCGAGTATCTCAAATGGACCAAATTGTTATATAGCGCGCCGCTGGCCAGAGTTAAAACAGAAGCAGTAATATCAGAGAGGTGGCAACTCAGTATAGGCACTAGGCAGGGATGCCTGTGGTCTCCCATGCTGTATGTTCTAGCCCTAAAGCCCCTGGCGATATACCTGAGGCAACAGTATGACATAATAGGCATCACCATAAAAGGGGAACTGCATTTATTTCTTTGTACGCCGATGATATTTTGTTGTATCTACGTTACCAGGAAGAAAACCTCCAGTATGTTCTGGAAGTGATGGAGAGATTTGCAAGGCTGTCCGGTATAGCCGTGAACCCAAACCAAAAAAATCCTGTATATTTCCACTGGGTAGGTATAAAGGGATCCCATTAGAGCAGCTACCGGTACTACAGATACCATGGGAGGTTAGCACGTTTCGATATCTTGGGATAGATATATACCATACGGTGGAAGAACACCACCAACATAACACTGAGAAAGCGATCAAGAAAATCGAAAATAGCATGAAGTTCGCGGTGAAGCTCTCCTTGTCGATGATGGTGCGAGGGGCAATGCTGAAAATGGTGGTCCTGCCAAGACTTTTGCACTATTTTGGGAACATCCGATACCTGACATCAAGGCGATTCTTTGCTAGGATAAATGGCATATGCAGGGAATTCCTCTGGCATGGGACGAGGAATGGAGTGGCCCTTTGGAAGCTACAAAACTCACACAAGAAAGGGGGAATAAAACTGCCAAACTATGAAATGTATTACATAGCAAGCCAGCTGCAATATGTAGCTAAATGGCTCTCTGAAGAACCAACCTCAGAGTCCAGGCTGTTCTGACTGGACTGTGCCCCTGTCATGATGCCTACCCCCGGGCATCCGGATCGAGTCCATCAGCCCTGGGAGCAGGCATCCAGATACTTGTTAAAACCCCAGCAGCCCCGGCTGGGGGCTGTTTGGGTTCAGTCCTGGCACCTTAGGCACCAGGCTCATCTTAGAAACCAGTCCTGGCGCCACTCATAGACATTAATTACCTCATGCAGACCATGCTGCAAATGAATCCAAGCCAACGTGAGGCCTGGATGCGACTATTTTGTTACAGGGACTATTTTTTACTCGGGTGTGGTTCTGGGGACCTTCTTGCCTGGAACTACTTTGGAGGCTATTTAAACCACGCCCGAACAGCAGCACACGCTTCGCGTTATTTTGCATCCTGCAGCGTAACGCTCACCGTGCCTGCAAGTCAGCATCCAGTCTTCTGCCACACCCGCCTCGAATCCGGAGCTCATAGAAAAAGGGGAAAAAGGAAGGAAAGGTTAGATCACGGACATTATTTTAATTCCTTACCTGATTCCGGATCCAGCACGTCTTTGAGCCTGGAAAGGACATTATTCCAGCACACGTCGCATCACCAGCAGCAGCGCTGCGTTATGCTCACCAGTCCACAGCATCTTTCAACTCGGTGCTGCCTCCATCATTTTCTTAGTCGAACTCCAGCACCTGGGGGAAAACAAAAGAAACAACAAGGTGAGCCAAGAGAGCCGACAAATACAATCTCTTACCACCATAGGCTTACCTGATTTACCACCGGAGGCATTACCCTTTAATACGACTCATCTTCATATGCCACACCTATAAAGGGAGAGAAAACAACAAGTTAAACTCATGCAACTTTTACCAGACAGTGGTGGGTAATACAGACTCTTACCTGAACGCCATCAGCTGCCTCCAGGAAACATTCTTTTGAACCAGCTGCAATTCAACAAGGGAATGGAACAAGAGTGAACATCGGACATATTGAACTCTTTGAACTTTATAAACCCGGGAGTCAATATTCCTCCGGAACTCGTCCAGTACCTTCAAACCAGTGAAGTAACTGGTATCTACGCGCCCCTGCATGCCAGGCAGGATGGAGAGCTCATCATTTAAAAACATAAGGTGAGATTACTAAAAGGGGGATATCGGAGGTGACAAGTGGGGAGAACGAGAACAGTGGGAGGGGGGTCATCACTAAAATCCACGGGTGGCTAAATCCCTTTCTCCACTTGCAGGAGAATACTTCTACGGATCAAACAGACGAGATTAGGCGGGCCAGTCCAGACAGTCATCTCGGCACTACGCATCACGTTGGTGGAGACCGCAGCTGTTCAGGTCCGATCGACACCCCTGTGGGAACCAGGTGAGCGTAACAGCCCCATTCTTCCTAAAAGAAATTATGTGGCTGCCCAGATCGGATATGGAAGGGCGGCCAAAGATGATGATACTTGGGTGGGAGATATGGCGTAGGGCCTGTCAGGTAATGGAGAATCCATCCCCGTGTTCCCTGCAGGTGCGACTAGTGGAGCTGGCGGGAAAAGAAAAGCAACTAAGAATGATGATCAGGAAACTCTGGGAACCAGTGGGGGTAGCAACAATGGGCGATAAATAGCAGGAGGGGAGTATAAAGGATTTTGAGGTGTTGGGGGAGGAAACCGGGTTACATACGGGACAGTATATTACATACCATAGGGTGGTGCGGCGAATCAAGGTGACATGGTCCGAAGTAGTACTAGAAGACTAACCGGACGCCATCATAGACACAATATATGATATAGCAGAAGGGGGACACAAAATATCTAGAATATATGAGCTGATGATGTCCAAATGGGGGAAGGAAGTGGTACAATTGCGACGGGACTGGGAAGAGGAAGTGGGTGCCCCAATGAGTGATGGGATGTGGGAACGAACCCAGGGGTACCACAAAAAAGTATCAAGAAAGGCAAGGCTACAAGAGATACAATTGTACATAACTCACAGGGTGTATATGACACCCCAGAGGATAGACCCAAATGTGATGAAGAAAACGCCGGAAGAGTGCACATGTTCTGGTCATGTCCAGTAATTGAGAGATTTTGGTGAGAAGTAGCACATAGGCTGGCAGATAAAGGGATTAAAGTACTGGTGGACACAGTGTGGGCCTGCCTGATAGGAGGGTTTCCTAGACCACGTAAACTCGAGCATGTAAGTAAACTAAAAGACCTAGCGTACATACTTGCAAAGAGAAGAATCGCTATGAGGGGGAAGGCATGCCATAGACCACGGATAGAAGTATGGTGGAAAGACCTACATAAATGGGCTGAGGCTGAAACTACAGTATGGCAAGAAGAAAGTAATTCTGGGGGGAAGGAGGAGGTTGAGACCTTGATAGCCTGGAAACAACTAATAGCTGAGTTATTTGGCCCCATGCAAGACTGGTCAAGTGATCGGATCCAACAGAAACCATGGAAGAGGAATCCCTATTACAAGGTGCAGAAATAGAACATGAAGGAGAGTAGGCTCGGAAGGGGCGGAGGGAACGGGAGAAGCAGTGGACACGGATGAAGCGATGTATATTCAAAATGTTATTTTATGCACTGCAAGTTTGGTTTGTGTTTGTTGGAATAAAATCAATAAAATTGTTTAAAATAAAAAATAAAAAATAAATAAAACTTGGATTTGTGGTGTTCCAAGTCACAAGAAGACTCCTGTAGTTCCCGAAATACGTTTATAGTGCACATTGGTTGTTTTGCCCAAACTATGTTATCTTCTTAAATAAAGACATGCAGTTATTTCCATTTAGCCTGCTTATTACTCTCTATTACCCATGGGACGGAGCATAAAAATCAGGTATCTGAAACTCAATAATATATAGCTGTAAAAAATAAAAACATTCTCCATCAATCCCAGATTATAAAAGTGTCTCAACTGCAAAAATAAAATAACACATACTTATCAGCACAAAGTTCTTAACGGTCTCATCACAGGTCATCTGTCATTTTCTTATGTTCTCTGCAGATAAACTGTGCAACAACAAACTCTTGAATGGAAAAGCTTTGGATCAGCACATGTGCTTCTTGAGGATGGTGTGTACCTGCAGAGGCTTCAGTCATTTAGACCGAAGCACAGCAGAGACAATGCATAGAAATAGGAGGTGAAAGATAGTTTTCAAGGGATTGAGTACCTTCCATCTCCCCATTACCACTTCAAAAGGGAGTGAACCAATATGACACTGGATGTAAAAGGTTTGCATGTTTGCATTGTACATCCTGTCCAGGTATAGCTCTGATCCACACACAAATCCTAAACTAAAAGTATTCTGTGTATTGGGTTCTTAGAGGCCTTCACAAGCATCACTTAACCCTTTACATCCAAACTTTCTTTTAATAATCGCTGGTCTAATTTGTTCAGGAAAATCGGATAGGTGGCTCAGATCCAATTTGGCAAGGCCCTGCCTGATGAATTTGAAACAACCCTGGGGTTCATACCCGGATTGACAGCTAATCTGAGACAAAAGTGTCTTATAAATAGAGGGTTCCCTGTGCCCCAGATATTGTTTGAGAAGCATAAGGACTTTTTAGGCCAGTTCACCTGTTTTCATCTCACATTCTTAAGTCCTCAGCAAGGCAATTATGCCATTTTGGTGCCCGCTAATCAAAATATCTTTGACTGAGGGTTTCTTTGCAACAATTTATAAGGCTGAACAGAATTGTGTTTTATAGAAATCTCCATCTTTGTGACATTCCAGCTTCTTCTCTGGTTTAGCTAAAAATTGGATACATGCTGCTACCTGGTTGCTGATAGGAGATCAGTAATATAATCACATCACTACCAATGTATTTCAACTTAATTGATTAGCCATGAACTTCTGCAGAGCTATACTCGAATCAGACTTAACCTTGGGAGTTCAAGGATGCGTAGCAGCACCACGATTACATAATTATCACCTGATCTGGATTTTAATTCCATCGAATTTCAGTTTCAGAAAATATTAAAAACCTATTTATTTAGGTTTGCATTTGCAAATATGGCTGTTATGAAAAACTAATGGTTTGCAATGGCTACTGCCGATACATTCTGCATTGTTTCTCTTTTTGTGCTTTTTATATTATTTTTTGCATCCTGTTTTAATTGTATTTTTAATCTGTTTTTATAAATCTCTACCAATTATGTTTTTGCAGGATATGCTTACAGTACACCCCTATCTTCGAAAAGGGAGTACTGAAAAAGTGCCCCTAAGTAAAAGAAAAAGATTGACAGAAATCTAGCATATAACAATTAACACTCTATGTGAGCATCTTCACCAGCAAGGGAATTAAGACAGTATTGCTTTGTGAACATATGAAGAGAAGCCCAAGTCAACGTTTGACATTTATCAACAGTGGTACACCTCTCTGCAATACAAAAGTAGTTAACTGATCTCTTGAAGAATGGTGATATAGCAAAGCCGGAACTTCCTGTCCTGCTAGCTAATGGCAGGTCTTGATGCAGAGAACAATCCTTCGAGAAATTGTCTGCATCAACACAGACTTTCCCATTCCGAGGGCCTGCAAAACCGACAATCAACTTATTATCCTATGGAAATTCATACATTTTAACAAAGTAAAAACTCAAGGTCCATTTTACGTTTTTGAAGGGTATGGAAGCAGAAAAAAAGATAGGATGGCTCTTTAGTTGTAATTGAAACTCTGACACCACTTTGGGTAAAAAGCAAAGGGCTCACTTTCAAGTAACCTATTATTCAGAAAACACCACAAAAGGGTGCCTAATGGAAGGAGCTTGACACTCCAACATCTTTGAGGCTAAATGGATTGCAACTTTTTATGGTGAGAAACCATAACAGACAAGATTGTAGAGGCTTCATCGGAGCCACAAAAAAATGCAATAATCAGATTGAGGTCTGAAACAGGAAGCATAAATAGGTTAAGGGGAATTTAGTCATAATCACTTTAAGAAACTGCATCACCATAGTGTTGTATAGTGGTAAAGTTATACATAGTTCGATAAGAATGCAGAATGTTATAGAATTCTGTGATTGGTTCCAAAAGCGGTTGATAGAATGTTTTGAGATGATTGAACTGCAGTTAGAAAATCAGCAGGAGATGACTGCAGCTGTCTTCATATGGACGCAAATAAAAAAGATTATGAATCATACAACTGAGTGGTGAGGATCATTATTACATAAACTGGCGACGAGATGGAGAAGACTGCTTGAAGCTGCAGTCCGAATTCATTTGCAATTTTGGGGCTGTGTGCGCAGCATGGGATGCGTAGCACACAGAACGGCCACGAAGGAACATGTATGCGGCTTGAGAGCAAAGATCTGGTGAGGACGCGACATTCAAAGATGTGCAAGTTCCCGGGCAACAGGGAGACTGTGGTGTTCCTGGTAAGTGACTGTGGAGACACTGGCGTTCCTGGTGAGTGAACCTGCCAGAGTAAAAAGTAACAGTGTTCTACCCTAAGGAAGGGGAAGCGTAAAGGGCCAAATATTTGAGCGGAGCGACAAAGAGCACCTAGGCCATCTAGCAGACACTGAGGATATTTACAAAGTCTGGATTGGCAAAAATAAAAATATAGAAACATAGAAAAATAGTGCAGCAAGTAACAAAGACAACAGAACATTATGTAGGGATAGTCTTTCCTGGATGGCAAACATTCCAGGAACTGTACTATTTGTATCCGCTCCCAGGGAACCTGTTGTAAAATGGAGAGAGTGGTTCATGAAATATGTGCTTGCAGTATATGGACCAAGCTTTTCAGCAGAGAGGAAAGATGCAGTATTGTTCCAATGATTAGTGAATGCTGGGCAAGACATATTTAAAACATTACCAAAACCTCAAAGTCAACAAGTCATGAAACCATTTGAAAGTAGTCTGGCGAAGTTAGACAAGCACTTTGAGGTTAAAGAACAAAATCTTAGCCAGATATCCTTTTGGCACTAGAGAACAGAGGGGAGAAGAATCCAGAAGAATTTGACACGTGTTGCATGGACTGGTCTTCAAGCATAATTTTGAACACTGCTGTGAAGAGCACATATGGGATCAGATAATTATTTAGTGCATCAATGATAAGATCCGGGAGGAGCTATGGAAAGAAATTGATCCCTTGTCAGACAAAGTGATCGAGATAGCAAAAGATGGTGAGCATAGAGAGAGGTGTATTAAAAAGCTGGAAGAGGGCAATGTTAAGGATCAAGGAGAGACCAGTGCGGTTGTGAACCCAAGAAAGAAGGATCTTGCTGGAGAAAGATATATCACATAACAATGTGAAGGTGGTTGACGGAACAAGTAAAGAAACCAAAGATAGCAGCAGAGGGGAGGCAAAGATCCACGATCTCATGTTGGAAATGAAAACAGAGAATCCTATCCCAAAAGATGCTACAGATGTGGCAGCACTCAACACCTGGCTATGGACAACGACTGTTTAGCGTTTCATATGGAGTGCAGTGAATGTGGGAGAAAGGGGCATCTCGCCAAATGTTGCAGATTTGGTAGGGGATGCGAAGAATGATTATTGAAGTTATGACTAGAGAATGGATGATGACAGAGGAAATGAAGCTGAGCAATACCATAAATGATAGTAAAAAAAGAGGGAAGCCACACGCCCCGAATAAGTTAATGGTAAGGATGCGTACAATAGTGGGGCAGGCTATTCCTTGGTGAATTGTGGTAAGTGGAATAACACTCTGGGATGTTGTACCTAAAGTGAATACAAAGTGAAGGTAAAGCAATTGCTATCATTGGAGAGATTGAGGCCAAATTAGAGTTTAAGGAGCTATTGCCTATGGTATGGTATTTGCAACCAGCTATGAGGGGATTGGTTATCGTGGAATCATGAAGTGCAGCTTGGGATACAATTAGATCCCAACCAAGTTCAGCAAGTATATGTTGTAGAGGGCTCTGATGAAAGCAAACCAGAAAGTGAAAAAAAGAAATTGCCATGTGAGTTCCAGAGGTTTTTGATAGTATAATGGGCTGCCTACATTTGTTCATAACATTAGGTGGAACAAGTTACTTACCTGTAACTGTTGTTCTCCAGCATGGGTCTGGCATGGATTCACATGCTCATTCCCCGTCGTCAGGCCGGGAATCCTCGATAAAGAAGAAAATATCAGTATCACTTTCGTTTCTGATCTGTCTTTCTTAGTAGTAACCAATCACTGGTCTCTGGGTCATACTGCCCCCAGCCAATGACTGCCCTCTCGCTAAGCCCCGCCTTTGGAAGCCATCCTCAGGTTTGGTAGCACGCAAAGTGGCAGTATGACCAAGTAAAGAGCCGCAGAGGGGTAGGCGGGAGGGTTCGCATGTGAATCCATGCCAGACCCATGCTGGAGAACAACAGTTACAGGTGAGTAACTTGTTCCTTCTCCAGCATGGGTTCTGGCATGGATTCACATGCTCATATATAAGAGAATACATAGCAGTACACACATGCACAACCACAGGAGTTGTCAACAGGCTCAACATTAAGCAATACAACAACTCAACATTAAGCATCTCTTACCTCCTCACCAGGCTCACGTTAGGCGAACAGGTTGCGCAGCACTGCTTGGCCGACCCTGGACTCCTCCCTGGAGTCCCGATCGACGCAGTAGAATCTTGTGAAGGTGTGCGTCTACCTCCACGTCGCAGCCCTGCAGATGTCTAGCAGGGGCACACCAGACAGGAATGCCGTGGTAGCAGCGATCCCTCTGGTCGAATGGGCACTCGGTCGGCCGGGCAGCGGTCGGTTCGCCAACCGGTGACAATGCATGATGCAGCCGGAGAGCCATCTGGACATGGAAGTCTTCGAGAGAGCCTTCCCTTGATTCACAGTCCCAAAGTTCACAAACAGCTGTGACATCTTCCGAAAACTCTTTGTGCAGTCCACGTAGAACTTCAGCGCTCTAGCTACATCCAGCGAGTGCAAAGTCCTCTCGGCCGGCGACGAAGGCGACGGGAAGAAAACTGGCAACACCAAGGGCTCGTTGAGGTGGAAGTCCGACGCCACCTTGGGCATAAAGGAGGGGTGCGTCCTCAGCACCACCCTCGTGTCATGAAAAGTGAAGTATGGAGGCTTGCAAGATAGGACCTTGATCTCTCCCACTCGTCGTGCGGAGGTGATGGCCACGAGGAAAGCTGTCTTCCATGACAGGAACTCAGAGGCGCCGAATGCATAGGCTCGAATGGGGCCCCCATGAGCCTGGGCAGCACCACATTAAGCTTCCACGCCGGGGCAGGAGCTTTCACCAACGGAAATGATCGGAATAGTCCCTTCATGAATTCTTTCACCAGGCGATGAGACCACAAGGACGCCCGTCCCGCAGTCCTGGTATATCGGGAGATTGCAGCCAGATGTATTTTGATGGAGGCGTGAGCCAGTCCAGCTTTGGCCAGCGACAGTAGGTACGGCAGTACTTGAGGGGCCGTAATCCGCAGAGGGTTAATCTTCTGTGCACGGCACCAGACAGAGAACCTCTTCCATTTATGTCCGAAACACTTGAGAGTTGAGGACGCCCTGGCCTTTGCAAGAACCTCTCTGCAGTCGCCGGGATGTCGTACCCTCCAAACTCTAGTGCTACAGGAGCCAGGCCTGCAAGTTCAGCGACTCCGGGTTGTGGTGAAGAATGGCGCCTCCTTCTCTGGAGAGAAGGTCTGCGTCCGTCGGCAGCTTGACTGTTGTAGACGTTGACAAGTTGAGAAGGTCCGGGAACCAGATCTATCTCGGCCACACCGGTGCGACGAGGATCATCCTGCACCGGGACCTCTTGAGCTGGTTGATGAGCCGGAGCAGCAACGGCAGCGGAGGGAATGCATAAAGAAATAGGCCGTCCAAGGGGAACGAGAAAGCATCGCCCATGCTCCTCGGCTGGTGGAACCTGCTGGCGAAGATCGATTTGGGGTTCGCCCCATCGTCGGAAGAGTCGATCCACTTGATCCTGGCGTAGTTCCCACTCGTGGCACGAGCGTAGGTCCCTGCTGAGTGAGTCGGCGATCATATTTTTTATTCCTGCCAAATAAAGAGGCACCAGAAACATCCGTTGGGCGACGGCCCAATGCCACAGATCCTGGGCTTCCTTGGATAGGGCCGGGGACCTGGTTCCGCCCTGTTTCCGGATGTAGAACATCGTGGTGGTGTTGTCGGTGAAGATCCTCACTAGAAAGGACCTGAGGGCCCAGAACACTGCGCGGAGCTCCAAAATGTTGATGTGGAGTGACTTCTCCTCCGGCAGCCAAAGGCCTCTCGCGTGAAGATCTCCGGAGTGCGCTCCCCAACCTTCCAGGGAGGCGTCTGTCATCACCGTCACCTGGTGAGCTGGGATCTGAAAGTCTGTGCCCGCCGACAGATGGGAGCGGGAACCCCACCACCGGATCGCCCGACAGAACGTCTCGTTGAGAGGGATCCTGTCCTCGAAGCTGCCCGTCGACTGGACCCAGCGGGCGTCGAGGAATTCTTGTAAGGGGCGCATCCGAAGCCTGCAAAGGCACACCAGATAAATGCAGGAGGACATCATCCCGAGGAGGGACCTTACCCTGGCCATGTCCGTGGCCAGCAGACGCTGCACCTTGCCCAGAATGGTCCTGGTCCTTTCCTCCGACGGCGAGGCCAGCCGCGCCACTGTGTCGAGCTTGGCTCCCAGAAACAGGGCGACTTGCGACAGAACCAGGTGGGATTTTGGAAAGTTGATGGAGAATCCCAGGTCCGTGAGCAGTTGGACGGTCTTCGCAGTGTGCTCCACGGCGAGCTCCCTCGTCCTTGCCCGGATGAGCCAGTTGTCCAGGTAGGGGTAGACGTGGATCCCCTGTAGGCGCAGCCGCGCCGCCACCGGTGCGAGGCACTTGGTGAACGGGAGGGCCTTGAACTGGTAGTGCCGCCCTTGGACCACGAACCTGTTGATGTACTTGTTCAGTCGTCGTAGGTCCAGGATGGGGCGCCATCCTCCTGTCTTCTTTTTTACGAGGAAGTACCTTGAGTAAACTCCAGGGCCCCGAAGCCTCTTTGGGACGAGCTCGATGGCACCCTTCTTGAGCATCGCCCTTACTTCCAACAGTAGTTGAGGGACGTGATTCTCCTTCCTGGCCACGGGTGGAACGCGAGGGCACTTCTTCTGAAACTCGAGGGCGTGCCCTTGGGCCAGGGCGTCCAGCTCCCACACGCTGACGAACCTCGCGAGCCGGCCTCCCACCGGGGTGCTTCGGCGGGGGCCCGACCCCACGGTCGGTTCAATCTTGTTTGGAGGCCGCCTTGCCTCCTTGACCTCCCTGTCGACGATGACGGGCACCACCTGGCTTGCCGCATCCCCTGTAGGCTTCCTGGGACGAAGATTTTGCCACTTGACGGTACGTGGAGGAGCCACTGCCGGATCCCTTGGAGGCACCTTTTCTGCCTCCGGAGCTCCGAAAGGACGTCCGTCGTTGTTGGAGCACACCCAGTGCCCGGACAGTCTTTGTGTCTGTCTTGATGGCCTGAAGGGACTCATCAACCGCCTTCCCAAACAGGTTATTCCCGTCGAAGGGCATGTCCAAAACCTTGGCTTGTACGTCCTGGCGGAAATCCGTGGCCTTGAGCCATCCTCGTCGTCTCAAGCAAACGCCGTTGCCCAACTGACGGAAACCGGTGTCGGCGATGTCCGTTGCCACCGTGATGGCGTGGTCCGAAGCAATCTCACCCTCCTGTAGGATTTCAAGGGCCTCAGCCCTTTTGGCATCCGGAAGGAAGTCTAACAGAGGGACGATTTTGAACCACAACTCCATGTCGTAACGGGCTACGATAGCCAGGGCGTTGGCCGCCTTGATAGTCGTCGCAGCGGATGAGATGATCCGTCGTCCCATCGTGTCCAACTTCCTGCCCTCGCCGTCCGGCGGGGAAGTTGATGTCGAGGCCGATGCCCCCCAGCTTTCTTCTTTGCCGCCGCCGAGTCGAACGAATCCGGGGTAGGTTGTGCCCGAAGGCACAAGGGGGCAGCGTCGGGGACCCGGTACTTCTTCTTGTACCGGTCCCTCTTTGCCGGCGCCGTGGCAGGGTTCTTGAGGAGGGCGAGCCCCTCATCCCAGATGTCATCAAGAAGCGGTACGGCGAGGACCGTCTTCCTTTTAGCCTTGCGCCGTTGGTAAAGGAACCCTTCTTTCTTCTTCTCTTCTGGGCAGAGCTGGAAAAGCTCGGATGCCCTGGAAATCATGGCATGAAAGGATCCAATCTCGTCGGATGGGGACGCCCGATTAGGGGGCGACGGGGGACACGTCCCGTCGTCACCTCTGTCGTCATCTGTACCTGTCGTAGACGTGTCCGTGCCTGTATCATCCCTGTGGGTAGTAGACCGGGGGGGGAAGGCAGAGCAGGCCACAGAGGTGGGAAGGTGGCGTAGGATGCGTCGTCCTCCTCTTATGCGGTGGACTTTCCGAAGGTAGTGGCTCCGGTTCCCCCGTCGGGTCTGGCTCAGGTACCTCCGTCGGGGGAAGGGGCAACCTTGTCCTTATCTCGGAGCATAAGGACTGAATCGCTGACAAAATGGTCACCGAAGTGTCCTGCGGCGCTGGAAACGACGGGCACGAGGGCTCTTGAGGAGCCTTGACAGCGACACCCTCGCTCTGTCGTCACCCTCGTCGGGATCTTCGATGAGCTCTTCTTCAGAGGTCGTGTCCGTATCCATGATGGCCACCAGCCCCTCCCCCACCTTTTCCAACGAGGACTTCGTGGGGGTCTTCTCAATGGGCCTGAAAGACGACTCCCTCCGCGGTGGCAGGGAGACTCTGGGTCCTGAGGGCACCTCCACTGGTGTAGCCTCCACAGGCTGAGCCAGGGCCGCGGTGACATCCTCAATCAAGGTCTTAGCAGGGTGAATTAAGGCCATCGTCACCTTCTGGACGCCTGGGGCCTTCACCTTGGGGGGAGGGTCCGAGCCTCGCTCCCCTCTGCCGGAATCTTCGAGATCGACCGGGGCCTCTCCAGAAGCTTCGCCGGGTTCTCGGACTTCCTCTTACCCGAGCCAGAGCGTTGGCTCGTGATTGATGGCGCCGGGGAGGATGCGCCCTGACTGGCAGCCAAGGAGCCCGACCGTTCGGCGCTCCCGGTGCCCGCGGACTCGCGGTGCTTAGCCTTTTGTTGGGCCCCTGTCGCCGGGGCGCCCTCACAGGACTTAGAAGACCGCTTGGACTTCTTTTTCTTCTTCTCGCCCGACGGGCTCTTCCCTTCCAGCCAGTTGGCGAGACGGAGGTGGCGATCCTTCATGGTCTGCTCCGACATGTTCCCACAAAACGCACAGTCCTTCTCCGTGTGCGTCTTGTCCTCATGGAGACAGTAGAGGCATAACGAATGCTCGTCCTCCTTGAAAACATTCTGAAGCTGGCATCCAGGGCAGGTCCTGAACAGCTTCCCGGGCGTCGAGCTTCCTTTCTTCTCCTGGGCCATGTCCGGGGTAGGCCTCGGAACTTCTGGAATCCTCCAAAAGCATAACTCGACGAAAACTTCACCCTTGAGGGGCGTAGAAAACTCCGAAATGGATCTCCGTTGATCGGATGTAGAAACGGTGGTGCTTGAGGCTCTATTTAACCGAAAAATGACAAAAAACTCCTGAAAAAGTGCGAAAACGCAGCAAAAGCTCGAGAGCTACAGCACGAGGACTCTCAACATTTGAACGTGCGGTAAAAATCTGAGGATGGCTGCCAGAGGCGGGGCTTAGGGAGAGGGCAGTCATTGGCTGGGGGCAGTATGACCCAGAGACCAGTGATTGGTTACTACTAAGAAAGACAGATCAGAAACGAAACTGATACTGATTTTTTTCTATACCGAGGATTCCCGGCCTGGCGACGGGGAATGAGCATGTGAATCCATGAGCATGTGAATCCATGCCAGACCCCATGCTGGAGAATAAAGGGTAATCGTGTGCGAGTTGCAGACAAATGCAGGACAATACCTTTTCCTCTGAGGAGAGAAGTAGAAGGGGAGTTAACAAGATTACAAGCTGGAGGTCTTATTAAAGCGGCTGAAGCTTGCAAGTGGGTAAGTCTCACTGTAGTGAAAAGGAAGAGCAATGGTGCCATAACATTGTCCATAGACTTAAGATCTCTTATTAGAAATGTGATTGCTGTGACATTTCTGCTACCGAAGATCAATGGGTTTGCGTCAGAAATGTCAGGGACGAAGAGTTCTTCCTTGAACTAAAATCAGCATGCCACCAAGTAAGGTTATAACATGAGTCATCAGATCTCTTAACGTGTATTACTCCCTTTGGGTTATTTCCCATTAGAATACTGTTTGGGGGCTTGTTTCAGTGGCCAGTGTCTTTCAAAGAATTATGCACAGTGCATGGGGCAGATGGAGTAAAGTATTCCCAAGATGACATTTTGGTGTGGCGCAGCAATAATGAGGAACATGATGGGAGGCTCAGGGAGGTTTGAGAAGGCTGGGTAATGCAGGGCTCATGCTGATGTTGAGAAAATGCAAGTTTAGGCAGAACACAGTAGATTAACTTGGGCATGAAGGGAACGCGACCAAAGCTAGACAGTCTCAGTTGGCATCGTTCTTAGGTTTAACAGAGTATTATTCAAAGTTTGTACAAAGCATGGCGAGCAAAACTATATGCTTGAGGAAACTGACCAGAAAAGGGGTACCATTTGTGTGAGTGTGAGGAAGAATTTCAAAGAATTAAGGACAACACTGTAAAGTGCCTGTTTTGAAGGGATTCAATAGTCTTAGCAATAGTCAAAGTGAGGTAGACCTTAAGCGGTTGCCAAATATCTTTCGAGCATTGACATATTGGTAATAGTTTTTGATAGCATTCATCACAGTCATTACACCATGAATATTCAGAAAGCCAAGTGGAGAGCTTCAGTGGTGTCGTATCAGACCAAGTTACCAAAACATGCCTTACAATTTAAAGGACTTTTGCTGTTGCTCGGTGGAGTGACAAAGTCCTCTGCTGTTTGCAGGGAACAGTCATATAACAGCCCAAGAGTAAGTTGTAGGCAAAACACTCATACATGGAGGGAGCCTGGAGGGTCGTGCAGCTAGACCCAAACACTGACCAATTAAATAAATCCTATTCTTCTAAGGAAACAAATATGCAACATTTCAAAGTCACTGGCGAGCAGGGATATAGTGTTCTTTTGAACCAATGCCGAAGGAATACTTTCCGATTATGGGTTCATGCAAGAAAGAAAAGGCACCATTCCCCTGTTCCCAGTAGAGTCATGAAGGTTACATGGTTGCAAATTCCCATTGACAAAGGAGTAATTTACACAAGCCGCCAATGGAAGCATCTGGCGTCACTAACTTTGTGAAAGGGAACCGAAAAGGAACCGAAAAGGACTCGTTCTTGAGTTTATTGTTGTTTTGCCACCAAAGAAGAGCTTTGTGGAAAGACCTGTTAAGCCTGCTCTTGTTGTCCTAATGTCCGGAGACTAGGTTCGAACAAGTATCCAGAAACCCCTGCATGGGGGGCATAAAAAGCCTGCAGTTTTGGATCAATGGTATTCAGGACAATAGTATGCCCAAGAGGAACTTGCTTGCACTGAGGCAACAGGTTTCCGAAGCAGAGTTTGAATTGTGGCAGAGATTGGTGTACCCTGTCATCTGACTGGGTTGCTGTTGAGGTCACAGTATTTAAAGGCACTCCAAGGAACAGCATTCATTACAATGGAGTTGTGGATGACTACTCATGATTTATCGTGAAGCCCATTGATGTTTAGCAGTCTTTTGCAGCTGCTGTGTTATATAAGGTCTTGGTCGAAGCTCGAATGGACCAATTGTCCAGAAAAGGATAGATGTGGATTGGTGTTCTTCTGAGGTGTGCCACGGCAGGTGCAAGGTATTTTGTTAAAATACTTGAGGCCGAATAGGAGGGCTCTGAATTGAACGTGGTGGCCTGCCTCCATGAAACGCTAGAGGTTGCGGTGTCACCAGTGACTGGAGACATTGAAATTAACAACTTCCATGCATAGCAATGACAGCAAATCCTGCAGTAAAAATTGACTGAGGATCCCTGTGGAACATTTGAGAACAGATAAACTTGTTGAGGTAAGTTCTAAGATGGGTCGCCATCCTCCTGTCTTTTTTCAAACAAGACATTTTTGAGAGTAGGCTACCTCATTCCTTTGTGAGCGAGGGATCTTTAAGGCCTTTTTTGACAGTATCGCTTTTTCTTATTTTCTAAGTGCATTTAGATGTTTTTATCCGGCCGGTGAGAAGAGTGGTAGGAGGTCTTTTGACAAATTCCACAGTGTGGCTGGGTGCCAGAATGGAAAGCACCCCTATGTCCAATGCTGTTCTTTACCACTGATGTTGGAAAAGAGACTTCCACTTTAAGCGGCCCATGTGCATGTAGCATGACCAAGCCCTATGCCCCACCTCCTGTGCTGCACCTCCTCAGTACAGCAAATTCAGAGGGATCGGGAGGACCTAGCTAACTCGTTGGGGGGCTGGAGGGCAGGTGTATAGAGGAAAGGGGACTTCGGACTAGGAGTACAGTAGTCACTATGCTGAGTAACTTTTCCTTACTCCTACGTCAGATCCACTTTCCTCCTTCCTTATGGGAGAGTATAAAGAACTACTGTAATCCAGGGAGAATGGAATTTACTCTGATGCAAAGATGTTCCGTAGGACTGCTTGTCCGAATTGGGCAGCAGCCCTGGAGATGGAATCCAGCACAGAGTGTTTTTAGAAAGCTGAAGGAGAGGCCCATGTTGCAGCTTTCCATACAGCTTCCCAGGCAATGTGAACCTTCGAACATCCAAACAATGGGGAATTATATTGTCTTCTGTCTGATGTTTTGGGAAAAAGCTGGTAAGAAAAGGTCCTGGTTTATGTCGAAGTCTGATAGCACTTTATTATTTTAAATAAGACGGATGGGTTTGTAAAACCACCGTGTCTATGGAAGGAGAGGAAGGGATCTTTGATATAAAGCTTGCAGTTCCGGACTATGTCGGCTGAGGTAACTGCCGCAAGAAAAGCTATTTTCCATGTCACCAGAAGCAGACATGTCAGAGGGTACAATGGACAAGTCCCCAAAAGTGATGTTTGATTAGTGGAATGGCAAAGGAGACTATCCCGTTATCAATTGAGAGGCTTGTTCAGAAAGAAAGGATGTAATCTATGGATGCCTATAGGGGATTTTTTGACTTTCCCAACATCCAATGGCAAAAACAAAGCCATTCTCCCTTAAAGCCAAGGGGGGCAGGGGGACTAGGAGATAATTGCACTAACAGGAGGCTCTGAAGACTTTCCGAATCATAGAGTTGGAAATGCATATGCAAACAGGTTGTTCCATATGATCGATAATGCATCTCGTAGTGAACCTCTCTCCCCTTCTATTAGGTAAAATTTCAAAACTTACTGTTCAATTTGGATGCAAATAGATCCATCGGGGGAAGACCCCCTGGAGGTACAGATCTCCTGGAGGACCTGCTCGCTCAGTGATTGGCTTAGCTCATTCTCTTGAGCATTGCCCATTCCCGCTAGATGAGCTGCTTGTTGCTCAGTGCCAACTACCATAAGCACACAGCCAGAGCACATAGTTTCACCGACCTGATGTTGCCCTGCTTGATGATGTAGATCATCATCACTATGCTGTCCTTCACTAGGACATTGGAGTTCTCCACCAGAGGCAAGAAGGACTGCAAGGCTAGTAAGGCCGCCTTCAATTCCAGTAAATGTACGTTTTCCTGAAAGTCCTCCTTGTTCCACATGTCAAGAACTTTGAGATGCCCCAAAGTTGCTTTCCACCCTGGCAGGGAAGAGTCTATTGTGATGGTGAAGATACTGCTGGAGCCAAAGTAGGATAGGAACCACTTTGGTTAGGAGGTCGGAGACCAACCCACTGCCAGGTGTAGTTGGGTATGGCGCACCCGCAATCTGGCCATGGGCCTTGGCAGAACACAGGTGCCATCAGAACAGAGGTAGGAACCACCAAGCGGTCCTTTGAAAAGGAGACTGGAACATTGTTACTATTTCCAAGAAATCATGTATACATGTTCTCTAGGAAACACTTTGTCTAGAGTTCAGTCCTACACGAAGCCTACAAACTTTGGGAAGAGTGTGGATTGCTTTATATTGACCGACAAACCTAGTGAATACATCAGGTTGAGAAGGAACTGCAGGTGGCAAGAGGCATGGACTGGGCGACGATTATCCATTTGTCCATTTGTATGGATACAAGAGAACCCCTTTCAGGCATAGGAACACTGCCACTGTTGCCATAAGCTTGGTGAAGACGGTTGCGAACAAACTGCGGTCATGGCCTATAGCAAACGGTAGGTGAGGAGGCCAAATGGGAATGTGCTAATGAGTCTTGCAGGTCCACAGGCACTAGCCAATCGCCCGCAGGAATGGATGATCATATCCAGGTGGTGATAGGAGGCCTCCATGAGGTTCTGTGCAACTTGGTGAGCTTTTGCCAAGCCTGAGTGGAACCCTGCTTGGAATTCAGGAGGTAGAAGGGAGCTATTTTATTTATTTTGTCATTGGTATAGTGCACACAGGCCAGAGGCATCTAGGCGCTTTTAACTTAAGAGATTGATTACATTAGTTTCCTACAATGATAAAAGGTTACAGTCATAGCATGCTACATCAAGTATGTAGTTACAGAAGGGTAGAAACAACATATTATAGGAACACACTTTGGAAAGCCTTGCCTCATGGTACAGGGTGTTACATCAAAATATGCAGTTACAAGTAGGTACAATACATTAATCAAGCTGTTGCAGGTGGGTGGGGAACAAGAGGTACACATGCTATGGATAAGCTGATAGGAGAACATTAGAGTGTTGTCTTAGGGCATCCAGCATAGTATAAGCAAGAATAAGTGATGCAAGGTGTAACAGACACAGAGCATATGGGGGCATCTGAAGGAAAGTACAGCTAAAGGTGTAGTAGTCAAACATTAACATGGTGTAGATGTCACACAGTTAGACTAATGTGCACAAGATAATATTTTCAGGTAGTAGAAAGGCAACAGAAGCATGAGCGAAGGTCACAAAAGATCAAGTCTGGAGAAACAATGTCGCCGATAGGCGTAAGGCCTTATCTTAGTTGACGACTAGTGCATCTCAGAGGAACGGGGACAGGGCTGGGATGTCGCCGAGGTAATTTGATGGGCTGGCATTTAGAGTCATTAACTACTGCAGCGATACGCAAGGAGATATGGTGTACATTGAAGTACATCGGAAATCACAACACGTGGCACGTACCGGTACAAACAGGGACAGACCGGGCCTTAGAAACCAGGCCTTTGAGTGAGGGAGCCGGCTAAAGCCTCCCAGTCCCTCGTTGGCCAGGATAAACTTGAAGTGGCCAATGGGGCTCAGCTGGTAAAGTAGGAAGGTACTGACAACAGCCTTCTCAGTGGAACAACTGCGGCGGCCATTTTGGAAATGCTATAGTCGTCTATCTCTTTCCAGAACTTAAGGTTGGCAACTGCCATGACCGCTTCCGTGTTGGCCTGGAGCTCAGAGCAGAGGTTTGGTAGAGATTCTTCCCTGCATTATCCCGGAGGTGGTCCTCCGAACCCCAGGAGATTCAGAGAGGGAGAGCAAGACATCATATGGCTTCTTCCAAAGAGATTAGCAGACACCACTATAATGAAGTGAGATGGAGGGTGGATCACTCAGTTTTTCTGCAAGAAGGGATCTGTGTCTTATGTCCTCCCTTTTTGCTAGAATTCAATGGCGTCCCCCACCACATCGATTTGAAGGTGTATACCAGCCCATTGCTGCTTTTTTCGAGACGACCGATTAAAGGACTCCTTGGTCAGACTGTGGACTTCCTGGTACTACAATCCCGAGTTACTCCATAAGCCCTTACACCCGGTCATGAAATGCTTTAATGAACATAGGCACTTCCTCAGTTTCTTCCGATTAACCCTCTGTCGTCCACTGGGTCGTCATCTGGAGGACCAGGAGCTAGAGGAGGTACAGTGGAGGAGGATCTTTTATAAGCAGAGGGGAAGCAGGATGCAACTGGTTAAGAGCCAAAGTCCCCCGCTGGCATGGTGGTTGTGCCCCTGCTGTCACTTTGAAGTACCATGGGTTGGTTTTGGGGTACTTCTGGTTGGAGTGGGGACACCCCCTTCCTTCATGAGGGGGTACTGAGCGCATTAAATCTTAAAATCTGTCAAAGAACAAATCCTTCCTTGAGGGTTCAAATTGCTAGTGGGGGCCGAAAGAGGAGGAACAGAGAATTCTCACACTTGGAGACCTTTCCACCAGGGGGGAGGCGTGCAGGGAGCATTGGAAGAAATCTGTCTAGATCACCTGGGGTATGATCCAACCTAGGTCGAGATGCTTCTCGCGGTGGGTGGACATAATCTCACCTGGAGACAGTGACAGTGTGGAACAGTGAGCTATGACCTCCTGGGGCCTCACTCACCAAACAGCGCTGCCGGAGGTACTATGCAGAGTGCTACCACAGAGCTACTCGGGGCTCAGATGTCTGCCCGGAGATTGGAGCGGGATAAGCCTTGGACTGTGGTTTGATCAAAGGCGAAACATCCTCTGGAACAGGTTCCCCTGTACCAGCCTCACCAGGAAACAAAGCTTGGTACTGCACCCTTGAGGCCCTCGGCACAAGTGCTGGTACAAGTCTTCTGGGAGTCGTTGGGGCACACCCCAGTGGATAACCGCAACAGGGCCAAAGGAGTCCCGTCTCAGCTAACCACCCTCCCCCACCCCCAGAAGGGTGTCACCTGTACAGGATGCTAAAGTAAGAAGAGTTGTACTTACTCTCTTAGATCTGATGTACTTTGTGAGTAGATCCAACACAGACGTCGGAAAGATGTCCTCCCACCTCGTCAGACAACTCCTGAGGGACTTGTAAGAAAGTGCATCACAGAGCACAATGGCATCCCCGCAATGAAATGGGCCCAAAAACTCACTTTACCTGGCCTATACAGGAGGAAGCGAGGGGAGACGAGTGGAAAAATGACACATTATAAAGTTACCCTGGCGAAGTAGTAAAAACAGAAAAATAAGAGGGCTGCATCCGAAGTCGAACCCGTATGACATGTAGAAAGAAAATTAGGGGAAGGAGCTCAAGAGGTGGGGCGTAGGTGTGGTGGCACTACACGCACATGTCCCACTCTCTAAATTCTTAAAGGTGAAGCGCACTTGGGCTTGCCATGGCTCGGGTCTATTCCCCACTCCACGGGAACTCACATAAGTATGGATGAAAAGGGACAGGACATAGGAGTACTAGTGACTGTGTTCTGAATGTTCAATCCTCTCCCCAGAGAAGGAAATGTGACTCTCAGTTCTGTGTCCAGCACTGGCCTGGAGAATTATAGGCATACGGTTGGGGTCACCAAGGATTTTTTTCACATTCAATAGAAGCCCAGGAATCGGAGTAGGGCACATATTGTCCATTAACTCAATTTGCACTCTACTTAGTTTCCCTACAGGAGCAAGCTATTAAGGTATGGAAAGACATGAAAACCTCCCGCGGAGGAATACCTGCTACATTCACCACTTTGATGAACGCTCCTGGAGCCAATGTCAAGCCGAACGCCAGGACCATGAACTAATAGCGTTTCTAACCTACCACAACACGCAAGAAAAGTCTACTTTTGTGGTGTACAGGAATGTGGAAATAATCATCCAGAGTGTTAAACGCCTGTCAATGCCGTTACTCTGGAGCGATTAGGATTTGAACCTTGGTAAACATTCAGACTTTACGAAGGAACCTGTTCAAAAGCCTTGAGTCTTAATATATGCTGGAGCCCACTGTCACCCTTAAAGGAAAATGAGGACAACTTCAGTCACTGGAATAAATACCACTGCTCCTTTCATCATGAGCTGTGGGATTTCTTAATGCAGCTGAAGATCTGTGAGAGAAAGGAGGGAAGGGACCCAATGGACCGAAGTAACCATCCATTCTTCCTGAAAGTGCATTTTTCTAAATTTGTGTCCGATTTATAAAAAACACAAAATAGTCCATAGGCGCCCCTCTGCGAGAACCAACACGGCCTATTGACCTGTTCCCACTCGAGAGGCCGCAGCCACACTTAAGCTCACTGTATCTTTCGCAGATGGGCAATATATATTTGCCTATCGGTCTTTGTGCCACCCACATGGGCAGTCCAGCACGGAAATGCTATGGCAATTCCCTTCTGAGCAAGCGTACCAGCAGCGACCCCATACACGTGTTTCAGCCTTGTTGGGCCTCATCAGTGAGGTGGAGCAGTGCCTCTCTGAGCACCGTGATCAAGGGGTAAACATCTGGATGACCCTAGGAAACTTACGGGGACTAAACCTAAGTCCCTTAAACAATCACAAATTAGTCCATAGGTGCCCTGCTGCGACAACGAACACAGCCCATTGACCTGTTTGTTTGAAAGGTACCCATTTGAGAGTCCGCAGCCACACATTAGCTCACTGTACTTGTCACAGATGGGAAATAACCATTTGCATATCAGTCTTTGTCCAACCCACATGGACAGTCCAGCACCGAAATGCTATGGCAATTCCCCGTCATTTAGCAGTGTTCGTTCGGGGCGCCTATGGACTATTTTTTGATTGTTTAAGGGACTTGGGTTTAGTCATCCTAAGTTTCCTAGGGACATCCAGACATGGACCCCTTGCTCACTGTGCTCAGAGAGGTACAGCTCCACCTCACTGATGAGGCCCAACAAGGCTGAAACACGTATCCTGGGTTGCTGTTGGTACTGTTGTTAAGAAGAGAATTGCCATATCATTTCGGTGCTGGACTGCCCATGTGGGCGGGACAAAGACTGATATGCAAATTGATATTTCCCTTCTGTGAGAGGTACAGTGAGCTAAAGTGTGGCTGCGGACTCTAACATTATCAAAAGCCTCAAACCCTCTGGATGCACTTACACCCATCATCATATATATCATAATTTTCTCCTTTGTAACAAAAACTGTGCCAACTGTCCTGGAATGAGCCTGGATCCTCCCGCTTCTAAAGAAAAACCTCCTTTGACCCCACCATCCCCACTAACCACCGCCCCATCACCACTGTACCCTTCATCCTTAAAATCCTCGACCGTGCAGCACATATCCAGGTCCAACACCTCGAGGACAACCACATCCTGGGCACCCGCCAATCAGGTGTCCATCCAAGGCACAAAACCAAAAACACCCTACTGGACCTAAAAAACAGCTAGACAGTAAAGACTCACCCTGCTCATCATGCTGGACCTCAGCAGCATTCGATCTAGTCGACCACCAGGCACTTTGCAACCACCTCAACCAAACAGCAAACTTCTCCCCAGCAGCAACATACTGGATCTGATCCTTTCGAGCAGACAGCTCCTCCGATGCCTTTATGGACGACCATGCTGCCCCACCGACACCAGGAACCTGTGGAGTACCACAAGGGTCATGATCTCCCCAACCCTGCACAACATTTATACCAACCAGTTTTGATAATCTACATGCCCTCAGCATATCCTACACAAATTATTCAGATGACACCCAAATCCTCTTCCCCCTCTCTGGTTCCATCACCTTGACGCCACAACCATCAACTCAGTTTATGAGACTGTCCAAAACTGGATGGCAACCCATCAATTATGCCTCAACGACAAAACAGAGATCCTCATTGTAGGCTCGCACTCCACCCTCTGCAGCATTGACCCAGCTTACAAAGCATTTGACATTGACGGCAACCAGATCGAAACATCTTCTGCAGCCAAAACCCTGTCATCTACATAAAAGCTACACTTGACTTTTCTCGCCAGGTCAAAGCTATTGTTTCCTCCACTGCCTACACCGCAAAACTATTGAATGCCAGCAAGCCATTCCTCACCAAAACCAACCGACTCACCATAGCCAGAGCCATCACCGGAGCCAAACTGGATTATCCTCTTTGTAGGAACCGCTGAACGCAAATTGTACAAGCTGCAAAACATCCAAAACGATGCCCTCCGAACAGCACTAGGTTTGTCCAAATGCGACCACGTCACAAAGGTCAGGAAAGACGCCCACTGGCTCCCAATCCACGAAGGATACAATTCAAGAACCTCTCCATCGTACACAGGTGTACCACGAACACTGCCCCGGCTTTCCTATCTTAACGGTTGGAGTAGTACACCCCTTCTCACCTTCGAACAGCCATCTCCTCAGAGTGCCCACCACCTTCACCAGAGAGACCGCAGGAGGAAAAAGCTTTCCCGTCATGGCCGCCAAGCTCTGGAACAATCTTCCCATCACCCTGAGATAGTAACCCTCCCACTGGACCTTGAGAAAACACCTAAAAACGTGGATTTCTGCTAAAAGATCCCCCAAGCTAACTAAAACATTCGGATACCAGTCTCCCCCTCCTGCACCACTGCTCATCGAACCAAAACTTTTAAGACATCATGACACCCCTCCCGACCCGTCATGTGTCCTAGTTAGTTTCTTGCTTTCGCTTTACTCTGTATTACGTTTTTGTCTCACAATGTAACTAGCAACTAGATACCCAAGAGTTGCATGCACTGCAACAAATGCAAAAATAAATAAATACTATTTGTCAAAGGTGTAAGCAGTAATTCCAATGATTGCAGATCATCCACATCTTTCTGTATCGAATATATGTGTAGAGATGCAACAGGGCATGTTAACATTCAAGATGATGAGCTAAACCCAACTTTCGGTCCCGCAGGGACACATTTGGCTTCTCGCAAGAAGCTAGGTTTATCTTTGTAATTGTTGGTTTCCTATTTGAGCCTGGGGCACAATGCCAAAGGTCCGCCAGCTTAGGTTGCTGTTTTGTCTGAGAGGCAGATGAGAACTGTGTGACACTGGATATCCCATGGTTCGATCTTTCTTCAGAGGAATCCACTGACTAACCAGGATTCATTTCCATTAGTGGACATTTTAATTTGCGGACGAATTTCCTAGATCCTGTCATTTTTTTGTTGGGGAATGTTTTTAATATTTTAGCTTTTTTCACCTCTCTTTTCCTTAGCTTTCTTCCGATTTGGAAGTTCATTCTGCAATTTAGAGGAGCAAACCTCAGTTACGGAGGATAATGAACAGTTCTCCTCTCAACACCTTGTGGTGAATTTCATAGCTGAACAGAGCTCTTGTTGATTAGGAGATGTTAGTCCATGGACCACTGACTCGATAAGATCATCTTTTATCAAGACTTTCAAATCACTGTTGGGACTGGTTTGTGCACACATATACCCTTCAAGAAAGTTCATTTTTTTCTGTCATAGTGATCAATGATGTGTTTTGTTCCCTAAATTTGAGATAGATGTTTTAACACAAAAATGAGTGCAAAAATCGTTGGTTGAGTCATTGGATGGTTATTACTCGGATGTTCCTGTATCTTGGGTGAGGGTAAAGGAGAGGGATAATAGATATAGGAAGATGCAGCAAGTAATATAGTATCGCCATTGCAAAATAAGGATGGGGGATCTAGCCAAATGGTCTGCAGTCAGAGTAGCCACTGGGGGAGGAGCTAGAACTTTCGGCAGAAATCTAGTCTTTTTTTTTAGGTAAGATGGAGTCAACCTGTCACTGTTCATAGTTCACTGGCCCTCAATTGTCTACAGCGGAGATATTTTCTTTTACTAGGCAGAGCAATTCCTTGTCAGTTGGTGATGTCAAGGCGTCTGCAGAAGACTGTAAAAATGTTGTAATATTTAATTTTTTTCGTTTGGGAGTAGTTGGTTTGTGCGAGTCAGGGCTAGTAAATTGTGCAACTTTGGCATATAATGTTCCGTCATAGTTTTCCAAGCTGTACAGGACAATTAACAGGAGCCGCTACAGACAGCAGAGGCCATCAAGGAAAAAAGAAATTAATGATTTGCCTAGTTCTGAGGCTTTGCTTTTTGTTCCTATCTCCATAACAGCCAGATAGCAGCCCACTTTCCCAAAACACAACGTCTAGTGAATGGTGGATAGCACAGAGGAAATGCTCTGGGCTTGGACGCAAAGCCAAGCAGAACAACAGAGGTTAGAATCCCAGATCCGTGCTTAGAAGCCAAATTCAGTTATGGTGTTAGGTGCGTTATAAAAAAAACAATTAAATAAAATAAATATTTGTGAGAGGCCCAGATCGGCAATGGCTCTCAACAGTATAGTATTAAACAGCCTGCAGTCTTTGCTAGACACCCCCGCCCCCAGCTTTTGCTGCTACTGCGATAACAGAAGGAGCACTCACCGGCACCCTGAGCAAACGCTTCACGCACCCAAAGTGTATTTGAAGTCAAGTGGTCAGCTGATGCCAAGGGAGTAGAGGCAGAGAACAGGCTGCAGAGTTTGAACTGCAGTATCTGTAGGAGAACTCCCTGGCACGCCAATTACATGCTGTGAAGCGTGAAGTAGTTAGCTGATGCCCAGTCAGTAGAGGCAGAGAACAGGCTGCAGAGCTCAAACGGCGGTAACTGTAGGGGCATTCACTGGTACTCCGCGCTAGAGACTTCAGCATGCGCCTGGCAACACTGTCCGCTTGATCCTGCCCCATACTGGAGTCTGATGATCTGAAAAGCCCAAATGAAAGATTATGCAAGCAGGTGTGGGGGATGTCACAGAGGTGGAGAATGTCCCTAAACCAGAAAAATCATCATCTTTGGCGGGGCCTAAACAGTACCACATCTGCTCTTGTTGCCATTGGTTTCTTGTGGACCTTGATTTTTTGCAAAAGAGTTGGGTCTAAAACTACCTCAGCCTGTTTAGGTAAAGGAAGATGTAGATGGTACAAACAACCCCAAGGATTTGGCAGTGGCTCTAGACCTCTTATGAGTTACTAACACGTCTTCTGCCCTGCAGCTGAACAGAAAAGTGCCAAACAATATGTCCAACAGTTTAGACTGAATATCTTGTGCAAAAAATAATATACATTTGCTGTCTCATTCCCCATCAGAGGCCAATTGGTGAAAGGGGACCTGCATATCCAGCAGTATGCATTTTGCAGCCTCACTTACCACATCTCAGTGACTGAGCATTGCAAGGAAATCTAATTCCAGGTAAAGTGCAGAGCACGGCACCATGTTCAAAACAAACATGTAAATTGTGCTGCATGTGTTTATTTTCCCTTGCAGAAATCAGGGTTAGTGGTTATGAAACCTACAGACGCTAAAAATGTGGACCTTTGAGGGGGGGGGTTTGATAGGCCACTGTAATGACTAACTGCTGTGCTTTCGGTGAAAATGGTCACAATTAGGAGAAACCCACAGAATAAAGTGTCATAATATATGTTTGAACTCTGACATCTGCTTTTCTGTTCGATTCCTATGCCTAGCAATGAGATGTGAAGATAGATCCTATGCTTCCCCAATCAGTTGGAATTCCTGTAGGTTGAGCCATAATGAAAATGATGGCCTGTGGGACTTAGTCATGGGGATGCCGAAATTGCTATAAATTCTAAAGCAGCCTTTGTATGGCCTACATCTGTGTATGTTGGGATTAAGATAATGAAAAAGTAGTGAGAGTTCAGCTTAACCAGAGGATCGGTTTTGCCCAATCAGCTATTTCCATCTCCCAGTCCCAGTCCTCTACTAGAGAAAAAAAAGGAATGTTAGGACCTGGAAAGTACAAGGAGAACATGCCGGACAGAATTCAAACTCCAAGAACTTCAAATACTGTAATCACTGCCAGCCAGAAGTCATAAAAACATTTAGACCTGAACCAACAGGTAAAGAACTAGATACCAGAAATTCTGTAGTGGGCAGAAAAACTGCATGTACTACGTGTCAAGTGAAAAACAAATATGTCTTTTAAATGGTACATTAGGATGTACTTTTTCAATCATAATGCTTACTGGTAATGTAAAGTACATTTTTTTGTAAAGTGTTCAGTTTGAAACTGTCCATTAGATCACTCAAAAATGATTTTATTAACGTCATTTTTAATTGTACAAACTAGGTGAATACGCATTTGTTGCACAGAAACAGTATATGCCAGGGATATATATACCCTGGTGTCTGCAGTGACAAGCCTGTTATGATAGAACAATACTTTGCATATAAATGTAGACGTGAGTAAATTGGAGAAAATCTGTAAATTATTAACCAATTATGCTATGATTTCGTTGTTTGATTTGTGCCAAAGAGAAATCTGGTGAGCCAATTAGTAATGTGGTCGTGTGTGGAATTTACTATTTCAGAATGTTACAATGTTTAATGCAAGAAATCTGAGATGACCTCACATCAAATGGGAGGGAAACTGAGTGTATCAGACTGCCCCTTCAGTAATTTGCCCAATCACCGCAGAGGGGTAGGTCTACTGGGATGTCACTTTTGCAGCACTGTCCAATTACATAGATTGGCCAGTTAGAATGGGGAAATGATGCACCTCAAAAAGGTGGGGTTTTGGGTCTATAAAAGATTATACACACTAGTGTGAGGAATCGAGCGAAAGCATCACTAAAAACCCGGCATGGGCCTCCGCTCACGTGGCCAGGGGAAGGCAGCCGCTACCGAATCCTGACACTGGCAGCATGTTATCTGGTCTTTTTCGAAATCAAATCCATCGAAGTCCGTTCTATCGAATTTTATTCAACGAAAATAATTTCCACCGAAATGGCTTTTCTTTGAATAAAATTAAATGGATTTTGATGGATTTTAGGGTCAGGGCAAAGGTTAGGTTTAGGGTTAGGGCAAGGGTTAGAATTAGGATTGGGGTTAGGGCAAGGGTTAGAATTAGGGTTGGGGTTAAGGCAAGGGTTAGAATTAGGGCAAGGGTTAGAATTAGGTTTGGGGTTAAGGGGGGGTGGACTTGAGGGATGGGGAACACCATACAAAAAAAGTTAAAACACTACAAGGAGTGCCGAAATTTCAGAACTGGCAGCTCCATGTAACATTTTAACGTACAAAATAAAAGCATCGAAATGCTACATTTTACATTTAAAAGTACATATGCATTTGATGGCAAAGTTTCGATGGATATGTACTTTTAATGTTAAACATAGAATTTCGATGCATTTATTTTCGATGCATATTTTTCGATGCATTGCCTTTTCAATGCATCTTTTTCGATGCATTGACCATAAAACCACGCAGCGGTATTATGAGGGATGATCACGTGGGAGGGGAATCATATCTGGAGTAAGGAACAAGTTACTTACCTGTAACTGTTGTTCTCCAGCATGGGTCTGGCATGGATTCACATGCTCATGAATATTCCCCGTCGTCAGGCTGGGAATCCTCGGTAAAGAAAAAACCAGTATCAGTTTCGTTTCTGATCTGTCTTTCGTAGTAATAACCAATCACTGGTCTCTGCGTCATACTGACCACAGCCAATGACTGCCCTCTACCTAAGCACCGCCTCTGGCAGCCATCTTCAGATTTGGAAGCACGTGAAGTAGCAGTATGACCAAGTGAAGAGCCGCAGAGGGGTAGGCGGGAGGGTTCGCATGTGAATCCATGCCAGACCCATGCTGGAGAACAACAGTTACAGGTAAGTAACTTGTTCCTTCTCCAGCATGGGGTCTGGCATGGATTCACATGCTCATGAATAAAGAATACATAGCAGTACACACATGCACAACCACGGGAGGTGGCAAAGGCTCAACATTAAGCATCACATAAACTCAACATTAAGCATCTTACCTCCTCACCAGGCTCACCTCAGGCGAACAGGTTGCGCAGCACTGCTTGGCCGACCCTGGACTCCTCCCTGGAATCCCGGTCGACGCAGTAGAATTTCGTGAAGGTGTGCGTCGACCTCCACGTAGCAGCCCTGCATATGTCCAGCAGGGGCACACCAGATAGGAACGCCGTGGTAGCTGCGATCGCTCTGGTGGAATGGGCTCTCGGACGGCCAGGCAGCGGTCGGTTTGCCAACCGATGACAGTACATGATACAGCCGGAGAGCCATCTGGAAATGGAAGCCTTCGAGAGAGCCTTCCCCTGATTGACAGGTCCAAAGTTCACAAAGAGTTGTGACGTCTTCCGAAAACACTTCGTGCGGTCTACGTAGAACTTCAGCGCTCTAGCCACATCCAGCGAGTGCAAAGTCCTCTCAGCCGGCGACGAAGGCGACGGGAAGAACACAGGCAACACCAAGGGTTCGTTGAGATGGAAGTCCGACGGCACCTTGGGCATGAAGGAGGGGTGCGTCCTGAGCACTACCCTCGTCTCGTGGAAAGTCAAGTACGGGGCCTTGCAGGAAAGGGCCTGGATCTCTCCCACTCGTCGTGCGGAGGTGATGGCCACAAGAAAAGCTGTTTTCCACGATAGAAACTTCAACGGGGCCGAGTGCAGAGGCTCGAACGGAGGTCCCATGAGCTTGGTCAGCACCACGTTGAGCTCCCACGCCGGGGCCGGGGCCTTCACCGGCGGGAACGATCTGAACAGTCCCTTCATGAACTCTTTCACCAGACGATGAGACCACAAGGACGTCCGCCCCGTGGTTCTGGTGTATCGGGAGATCGCAGCAAGATGAATCTTGATGGACGCGTGTGCCAGACCAGCTTTGGCCAGCGTCAGCAGGTACGGCAGTACTTGGGGAGCCGTAATCCGTAGAGGGTTAATCTTCTGTGCGTGGCACCAGACAGAGAACCTCTTCCATTTGTGTCCGTAGCATTTAAGAGTCGAGGACGCCCTGGCCTTTGCAAGAACCTCTCTGCAATCGGCCGGTATGTCGTATCCTCCAAACTCTAGCGCTGCAGGAGCCAGGCCTGCAAGTTCAGCGACTTCGGGTCGTGGTGGAGGATGGCGCCTCCTTCCCTGGAGAGTAGATCCGCGTCCGCCGGCAGCTTGATCGGCGGGGACGCTGACAAGTCCAGAAGGTCCGGGAACCATATCTGCCTCGGCCACGCAGGTGCGACGAGGATCATCCTGCACCGTGACCTCTTGAGCTGGTTGACGAGCCGGATTAGCAGAGGCAAGGGAGGGAACGCGTAGAGGAACAGGCCCTCCCAGGGGAACGAGAAAGCATCGCCCATGCTCCTCGTCTGGGGAAACCTGCTGGCGAACCTCCGGCACTTGGTGTTCGTTGCCGTCGCGAACAGGTCGATCTGGGGTGTGCCCCACCGTCGGAAGAGGCGATCCACCAGATCCTGCCGTAGTTCCCACTCGTGGCACGAGCGCAGCTCCCTGCTGAGTGAGTCGGCGATGGTGTTTTTTATACCTGCCAGATGAAACGGCACCAGAAAAATCCCTTGGGCGACGGCCCAATGCCACAGGTCCTGCGCCTCCTTGGACAGCGCTGGGGACCTGGTTCCGCCCTGTTTCCTGATGTAAAACATGGTGGTGGTGTTGTCGGTGAAGATCCTCACCACCTTGCCCTTGAGGGACGGAAGGAAGGACCTGAGGGCCCAAAACACTGCACGGAGCTCCAGGACGTTGATATGCAGGGACTTCTCCGTCGGGAGCCAGAGTCCCCTTGCGTGCAGATTTTCGGTGTGCGCTCCCCACCCTTCCAGGGAGGCATCCGTGGTCACAGTCACCTGGTGGGCTGGGGTCTGGAAGTCCATGCCCGCCGTCAGATGCGCGCGGGTGCCCCACCACCGTATCGCTCGTCGGAAACTCTCGTCGAGCTTGATCCTTTCCTCGAAGCTGCCCGTCGTCTGGATCCAGCGCGCATCCAGGAACTCTTGCAACGGGCGCATCCGGAGCCTGCACATGGGAATGAGGTAGATGCAGGAAGACATCATCCCGAGGAGGGACTTGATGGACCTCACCTTGGCCGCGTCGGCCACCAACATCCGTTGCACCTTGCCCAAGATGGTCCTGGTCCTCTCCTCCGACGGGGAGGCCAGAAGGGACACTGTGTCGAGCCTCGCTCCCAGAAACAGTGCGACTTGCGCGGGCACCAGGTGGGATTTGGCGTAGTTCACGGAGAATCCCAGGTCCGTGAGGAGTTGGACGGTCCTTGCCGTGTGGACCACGGCGAGCTCCCTCGTCTTGGCGCGGATGAGCCAGTCGTCCAAGTAGGGGTAGACGTGAATCCCCTCGCGGCGCAGCTGCGCCGCCACCGGTGCGAGGCACTTGGTGAAAACCCTGGGTGCCGACCGTAGTCCGAAGGGAAGGGCTTTGAACTGGTAATGACGCCCTTGGACCACGAATCTGAGGAATTTTCGGTGCCCCTTTAGGATGGGAATGTGGAAGTAGGCATCCTCCAAATCCAACGACGATAGGAAGTCTCCTTCCTCCAGCTGACCCAGGACGTGCTGGAGGGTGACCATCCGGAACTTCTGCGCCTTGATGAACTTGTTCAGGCGTCGCAGGTCCAGGATGGGGCGCCATCCTCCCGTCTTCTTCTTCACGAGGAAGTAACGCGAGTAGACTCCGGAGCCCCGAAGCCTCTTTGGGACGAGTTCGATGGCGCCCTTTCTGAGCATCGCCTTTACCTCCAGGAGAAGTTGAGGGACGTGAAGTTCTTTCCTGGCCACGGGGGGGACGCGCGGGCACCTTCTTTGAAACTCGAGCGCGTGGCCCCGGGCCAGGGCGTCCAGCACCCAACGGTCAGTGGAGATGGACTCCCACACGCTGACGAAGCCCGCCAGCCGGCCTCCCACCGGGGTGCTTCGGTGGGGGCCCGACCCCACGGCCGGTTCAATCCTGCTTGGACGCGGCCTTGCCGCCTTGGCCTCCTTGGCGACGACGGCGGGGTCCGCCAGACTTGCCTCGTCCTCTGTAGGCCTCTTGCGACGACGAGCGGGCCGCTTGACGGTAGGAAGCGAAACCGCCGCCGGAACCTTTGGAGGCGCCCTTGCCTCCGCCGCTCCGAAAGGGCGTCCGCCGTTGCTGCAGTACTCCAAGGGCCCGGGCCGTCTCAGTATCCGCCTTGATGGCCTGAAGGGAATCGTCCACTGTCTTCCCAAACAGGTTGTTCCCGTCGAAGGGCATGTCCAGGACCCTGGTCTGGACGTCCTGCCGAAAGTCCATAGCCTTGAGCCATCCGCGACGTCGAAGGCAAACGCCGTTGCCCATCTGGCGGAACCCAGTGTCGGCGATGTCCGTCGCCACGGTGATGGCGTGGTCCGAGGCCACCTCACCTTCCTGCAGGATCTCAAGGGCCTCCGCCCTCTTGTCGTCCGGCAGAAAATCCAGCAGGGGAGCTATCTTGTACCAGAGTTCCCTGTCGTAGCGGGCCACGATAGCCAAGGCGTTGGCCGCTTTAATCGTCGTCGCCGCCGACGAGATGACTCTGCGTCCCATGGCATCCAATTTCTTTCCCTCGCCGTCCGGCGGGGAAGTCGACGTGGAGGCCGCACCCCCCCCGCTTTCTTCCTGGCTGCCGCGGAGACGACGGAGTCCGGGGTAGGCTGCGCCCGGAGGCATAGGGGGGCCGAGTCCGGGACCCGGTACTTTTTCTCGTACCGGTCTCTTTTCGCTGGCGTCGTGGAAGGGTTCTTGAGGAGGGAAAGGCCCTCATCCCAAATGTCGTCCAACAAAGGTACTGCGAGGACCGTCTTCCTCTTGGCCTCGCGCCGTTGGTAAAGGAAGCCTTCCTTTTTCTTCTCCTCAGGGCAGAGTTGGAAAAGCTCGGATGCCCTGGCGATCATTGAGTGGAACGATCCAATCTCGTCGGGTGGAGAAGCCCTGGTGGGAGGCGACGACGGAAAATCCTCGTCGTATGCCTCGTCGTCCGTACCCGTCGCTGCCGTGTCAGTCCCCGTATCATCCCCTCGGGTGGACGGGGAGGAGGGCTGGACGGGGCGCGACGGTTGAAAAGGAGGCGGTGGATGGATCCTTCTTTTCTTGGTAGGGGGAACACCAGAAGGTCCCGGTTCTGGATCCCCCGCCGGGAGAGGTTCCTCCGTCGGTAACGGAAGTCTCGTCCTTATCTCGGAGCATAAGGACTGTATAGCCAACAAAATGGCCGCTGAGTTGTCTTGCGGCGCTGGCAGAGGGGAATCCGACGGGCGAGCAGGGGCCCCGTCGGTATCCTCGACGATGTCGTCGTCGTCACCTGCGTCGGGGCCCATTCCGACGGGCTGGTCTTGTTCCACGCCTAGGCCGTGGCTTAAGACCTCGATCAGTTCCTCTTCTGAGGTTGAGGCCGAATCTACGACGACGCCCTGCCCCCCCTTCTTCCCCACGGAGGGTTTCACGGGGGTCCTATCGATGGGCACGAAAGAAGACTCCCTCCGAGGAGGCAGGGAGATTCTGGGCCCCGAGGCCGCCACCACTGGTGCAGCCTCCACAGGCTGGGCCAGGGCCGCCGCGACCGTTTCGATAGAGGGCTTGGTCGAATGGATCAAGGCCTTCACCACCTTAGGTGCGCTCACCGCCTTATCCTTGAGGGAGGGGGCACTGCCACGCTCCTCCTCTGCCTTAGAGCTCGACCGGGGTCTCTCCAGGAGCTTCGCCGGGTGCTCGGCCTTCCTCTTACCCGACCCAGAGCGTTGGCTCGTGGTTGATGGTGCCGGGGAGGGTGCGCCCTGCCTGGCGCCCGTAGAGCCCGACCGTTCGGCGCTCCCGGTGCCAGCGGACTCGCGGTGCTTGGCCTTATGTTGGGCCCCCGTCGCCGGGGCGCCCTCAAAGGTCTTAGAAGACCGCTCAGATTTCTTCTTCTTCTCGCCAGACGGGCTCTTACCCTCCAGCCAGCTGGCGAGACGTTGATGGCGGTCCTTCATGGTCCGTTCCGACATGTTGCCGCAAAACGCACAGTCCTTCTCCACGTGCGTCTTGTCCCCATGAAGGCAGTAAAGGCAGAAAGAGTGTTCGTCCTCCTTGAAGACGTTCTGCAGCTGGCATCCAGGGCAGGCCCTGAACAGCTTTCCGGGCGTCGAGCTTCCCTTCTCCTGGGCCATCTCCGAGACCGGGCCTGAGAAGCTTCTGGAGTCCTCCGAAGCGTAGCTCGACGAAATCTTCACCCTTGAGGGGCACAGATGAATCCGACACGGGTCCCCGTTGATCGGATGTAGGATCGGTGGAGCTTGAGGCTCTTTTGACCGAAAGAATCGAAGTTTTTTGTGAAAAAGCGCGAAAAAAAAAGCACTAACGCTCGAGAGCAATAGCACGAGGATCCCAACACATGAACGTGCGGTAAAAATCTGAAGATGGCTGCCAGAGGCGGTGCTTAGGTAGAGGGCAGTCATTGGCTGTGGTCAGTATGACGCAGAGACCAGTGATTGGTTATTACTACGAAAGACAGATCAGAAACGAAACTGATACTGGTTTTTTCTTTACCGAGGATTCCCAGCCTGACGACGGGGAATATTCATGAGCATGTGAATCCATGCCAGACCCCATGCTGGAGAAGTGGTGCCCCCTTTAACTCATGATTCCTCTATTCCCCCTTGGAACATTGATGGTATATTTCTTTTTATTTTATTTATCGGTTATACAATGTGTTTCAAGGCGCAACAAGAAAAGAGGGGGGGGGCAGGGATGACTAAACAAAAACGTTCCTACGAGGCCTTGTGACATTCGGATCATGCAAGAGCAGTAACAAGAAGTGCGGGGGATAGAAGGGCGGGGAATGCTGGTTAAGGCAGAAGGGCATGTGGGATTAGCGAGTGCCAGGGGAGGCCAAGTGGACAGAGCTAGGGCAATGCAGAGTGCAGGGGAAGAAAGGTCTGCATGCTAAGTGCGAGGTAAGGGGCAGCAAGGGCTAAAGGGGAGCAGGCCCAGCCAGGCTAGTGCAGGGGGAAGGGGACCCGGAAGGGGAAGTGCAGGTTAAGGCGGTGGGAGGGATCAGGGGAGACCAAGTGCAGGGGTAGATTGGACGAGGAGGGCCTGGTGTCCTGTAAGAATCTGAAGGAACCAGGCAGCCAGTGAAGAGGAAGACAGGTACATTATCAAGGGAGGGGGAAAGGGACGGCGGAAGAGAAAAGGAAGGTTTTGAGAAACTTCCAGAACTTAAGGAGATCCGGCTCAAGTCTGAGCAGGGCAGGGAGGCCATTCCAGAGAGAGGGCACCTGCGGAGGAGAGAGATCTACCACCCACTCTCTGCTTTGAAAACATCTGATCTGCAAAGAGTTGGAGCTAGAAGACCCAAGGGCTCCAGCAGGAAGTTATGTAGGGAGAGAGAGTTGGATGTAGCACTTGATCCTAGCAGCAACTGGGAGCCAGTGGAGAGATTTTAGGGCTGGAGAGATGCGGTCCCTGGGCTTGAGGCCAAGGATAGGTTTCTCAGTCCTATACTGGATTAGTTGAAGGGGGGAAAATGGAGAAGTTCGGCGGATTGAGGAAGAGGCTGTTGCAGTAGTCCAGTCTGTAGAGGACCAGAGCTCTGGAGCCATTGAGTTTCTGAGGGAATGTGACGAAAGGGAAAATGCCTCTCAGGAGGTGCAGCTTAAAGAGGGTCTTATTGGCAAGGTCCGTGATGTGAGGAGAGAAGGAGAGAGAAGAGTCGAAGAGGACACCAAGGTTTTTTTCCTCACAGGAGAAGGGGCCCATGGAGGACGGCCAGAGTGTGGGAAGTAAGGAGGGAGCTTGAGTCCCAATGATGAGGATCTCCGTCTTACTGGCATTAAGGCAGAGATCGTTGGCAGTGCACCATGCCTCAATAGCAGACAGGCAGTCAGGCATGAGAGAGGAAGAGGAGGGAAGCTTGACGGAGAGCTTTGTGTCATTCGCATAACACTGGAAGTTAGTAGAGAAGGTGGAGATCAAATGGGCTAAAGGGGCCAGGTTGATGTTGAAAAGCCAAGGCGAGAGGATACAGCCTTGTGGGACACCGCAGGTGGAGAGTGAGATGGGGGGAAAATAGGGCCTAGGTGAACCTGTGAAGGTCAGTCAGAGCAGAAGAACCTTAACCAGTCCAGAGCCAGGTCTGTGATGCCAAGGTTATCACAGAACAGATTTATAAGGGTGGCATTATTGATTGCATCAAAGGCAGAGGCAAGGCCAAGAAGTATGCGAACGGAAGGAGTTAAAATCGAGATTAGAGAGCAAGTCTTCACAGGTGTTCAGGAGTGCAGTTTCCATGCCTCTGGCAGCTCTGAAGCCAGACTGGTGGTCGTGGAGACAACCAATAGATTCAGTGTGGTGGATAAGCTGGGAGATGGCCAGCTTCACCAAGAGTTTGCCCAGGAAGGGGGCAATGGAAATAAGCCGGTAGTTAGCCGGACAGGAAGGGTAGGCAGAAGGCTTTTTGAGGAGAGGGTGCACCAGGGAGTGCTTGAGGAGTGAAGGGAAGGATGCAGTGTCAAAGGAGTGATTGCAGAAATTCGCCAAGGCTGGAGCAAGTGATACAAGTAGAGCCAAACAATGTAGCTGCTATTCACATGACATCAACAAGCCCCGATTACATTCAGTTCACCAAGCTGTCAATACTAAATAAATGTTAAAGAACCAAAAACAATATGGACTTCAGGATCTATATTGCCTGTGGTACTGGGACCAGGAGGAGGGACCCAGTGTTGGTAAGGATCAGAAGTACTATTGAAAGGAATGTGCAGTCTAGCTGTTGTAAAGCAAGGTACCTGAGCAGGACATTTATATGTCTGAATGATCCACCAGCTGGGGGAAGGAGTAGGCGTGCGGTTTTGCAGAGTGCGCGCAGCAGGAAACAAGTAATGGACGTCAGGGAGGAGAGGAGCCCGACCGTGTGGGAGACATGCTCCCAACCACACTTGAGTTTCCCAGGTTTTTAGGAGGACGTGATTATCCAACAGAGCCTGTGGAGCTCCAGAGAAGAGCTGTGCAGATAGCTGATGCTACACAGGAGCTGTCAATGTTATGGGCAGAACGCAGAGGGTCCGCCGCAGCAGCAGGGAGTAACACAGAGACGCTGAAGACCGGTGAGTTGGCCTGAAGGGAAAGGTAACACTGGGGCGCTGTGAGCAGAACATTATGCAATAACAAATAACTTTGAATATCGAACAAGAGTAAAGAGGCAACAAGGGTGCAAATCCCCTTTTATGAAATATCAATTTATGGAAACCTGTAACCCATCAGTGCTGACAGCCAAGAGGCCAAAAAGAAATGGTAACAAGGCAACAAGGGCACAATTCTTAATTGAAATAGCAACTTGGGGAAACATGTAACCCACATTGCCAACAGCGAAGAGGCTATAAAGGAGCAGTGAAAAGGCAACTTGGGCACAATTCTCCTTTCTTAAGACGCCAGTTGATGGAAACCTGTAACCCACATTGCCAAGAGTCAAGAGACTATAAAGACAGGTAGCCATTGTTCAACTCTCCTCACATGGGATACTGGTACAGAGAACCTTGTAACGAATATTGCTACTAACAAAAATACTAACTGTAGGAGTTTTTAGTCCTGGGAGGCAAGTAAACTAGGAAAGGATCAGTTGTAGTTAGTCCTGGCAGGCGAGTGTACCAGGAAAGAAATAGTTGGTTTAAAGAGTATATTTGTGGCAAAAAGGAAAGACACTTAACTATCATCCTGACAAATTGTTGTATAACCAAAGAAACTTTTGCTGTGCTGACCTGACAAATATTCCATTGGAAGAATATTTTGTAAGAGACATTTACTCATAATTTTTTTACATCCTGGGAAGGATACTGTGTGGAGAAAAACAATTGCTTTAGGTTTTAAACTCGTGTTTTGTGAAAGAGACATTTACTTTGCCTAGTGGAAGAACATATCAAATGGAAAATTAATTTTATGTTTTACTGAATAGAACTTCTTTGAATCAAAAGCTTTGCAAAGGACTTCCTGAATTGATCCAGGGGAAGGGAACCAACCCTGGCCAGAAGCAACGCGTCCCAGCAGCGGAGAGGGCAGGAGCCCGTCTCGCCTCTTGCTGGTGCACCGTAATCAGCAGTACCAGGATTCCAGAAGCGGCGCTGACCGCGTACTCAACATTGAATACTACAACGTATCCAGCATTGGGATCCACATCTGATTCCCACACACCCCCACACTGGGTGAGATCTTTTTTACCAAAATCAATCAGCTACGACCGTAATTCACAGCCTCTTTCTCACACTTCCACGCTGCAACCGTGCCACTGCCTGAGTTGAAAATGGCCAGCACAGCACGGCATGGAAACAAGGCTGTTTGCTAGGCTACTGGTTTCTTCATTAGTCAATAGCGTTAGCCGGCCTGGCGGTTAAGGCCAAAAGGCCAAGGAAAAGGCCCTGTTTGTCTCCCGTTTGGCGGACTGTGCTGGCGTACTGGCTCATTGAGTGACCTCATTAGGTAAGTAACACGAAATCAGTATCCTCTGAAACTACTGCAAAGACGTTCTGCGCCGTCCACTATCTTCATAGTAAGCCAACCTCCAGTCTCTTAAACCTCCCAGACTTTTCTACGATGCCCGGGCAAGACTATTCCCAACACGCCAGCCCAATACAACCTTATATTAACTCCCAGAGCGCACCCTCAGTCCTTCACGAGCTAAACACAGCGAAGGCAGCCAGCTCGTACAATACTCCATCCCATATCTGGTATTCTCCTGACTTGTGCCAATGCCTGTTTCCTTATGAAACACTGTTCCTTGAACTCTCTTGGCTGGCGCCCATACTTATTTTCTCATATAAAATCTCATAATGCACAGTTCCTTGTATCAAGCAGATCCGCACATTTTCTTTCACTCTGCCCAATGTTTAAGAATGCTCAACACTTGCATCCTCTCTATTCGGTATTCACAAAGTGATTATATTTACTTTCCACTTCGTTCGGTATTCAAAAGTACTTGTTACTGTTTTCACTTCGGTTTAAATCAATGTTTCTTGCTTGCTTGTTCATATGCGCCTGCCAGCCCCAGTGTTCCCCCTTTGTGGTTCACTCACCAGTTGGCTCCTAGCGAGGTCCTCGACCGCCACAGGTTCTCTCCTTCCTGCGCGCTATCTTGCTCCCTCCCAGCGGCTTCTCATGGCTCTGCTCATCCTGCGATACTCCACCTGCAGCTCAGGATCACTACGACCGCTTAGCTTGGTTGTTCATGCATCCCTCTTGCGGTCAGCCTCCAGCGTCCTTTAGCTTTGCTTCCCGCTGCATAAACTCTGTATTCCTGAATGGGTTTCGAGCGCTCTGCTTGCCACACCACCGATGCCGAGAGGTCTGCCTGCACCCTGCAGTCCACGGCCCTGCTTCCACAACAGGGGACTCGATTTCCAAATGGATGTCGGTTTTTAAAGTTCCCGCCACCGGAATGAGTCCAGAAAAGTCTAGACCGCTCAACATCAGAATGGTAGCCCTGCCTTACTCATGCTGTCCCCCTCCTCGTCCCAGTACACAGTTGAGGCTGATATGTGTCAGCATTAGCAAAATACAGATGTGCCATCCTAGTTGGTCTCCTCCTCGTCCCAGTATCAAGATGTTTCTTGGGGAATATTTTACGGGAAGAGCAGGGAAACGGCCGACAATAGTCTAAAAAGGCTTGAGGGACAGAGGGTTCATTATGAAAGGTAAATAGGGGATACCATGTGTCACCTAAGGATGTCCTCTCCCCAATCCCCAAGTCTCCACCACCCAGGTGATACTCCCTTGCATATCCACCCCCAGGGTCAGGATCCAAAAGCATGGCCTTAACCTGGCCACCCGAGAGGTGAAGACACCCACATGGTTCCTCACACTAGTCCGTATTTTAATCATAGCTTGTTTTATCTTAATGTGTAATTAATGGTATTGTTTGTTATGTTATGTATTCTTTGATGGAAATGACCATTTTCTGAATAAAGATTTTAGAAGGTAAAATGATGGCAGGGATTTATGTAATCTCCAGACAATCCCGTCAAACCAAATGACCAACAACACATATTCCAATCAGAAGAGAGCACAATAGTCAGTCCAAAGGTGTCATCGGTATCCTTAAGCACCACCCAGGGAATTTGCGGTGACTGGAGAAGAATTGGGGAGAGAGAGCACTAGCTCTCTCTCACATTTGCGCTCTCTCTCTCTCTTGCACACGCTCTCCCGCTCTCCCATTCTCCTCCACTCTCTGAGAATTCTTCCCTGTTGATGAGCAACTCTCGAAAAGAATTAACAAGGCCCTTCAGGAACTGGGGCACCACTGGAATGATATAAAAATTAACCTTGCTCTGGAGTCCTCTTAAACAAATAAAGGGTTGCCAGGTATCCCTTTACCATACTCACTTTGATGACTGATTTGCCTAAGGCCAACAAAAACTGTCACCGTGGAGGTGGGACATGACATTGGGTCTACTTCCTTCGCCTTACACCATGCAACAAACTTTCTCCATCTGCATGCGTACTGCGACCTAATGGATGTCCGGCGTGCAGCCCACATCATCTCTAACACCACATTACCCAGGTCCCAGTCCCCATACCATAGCCTCTGAAGAGCAACGCATAGAGATTGAGAGGTTCAAGGTTTGGGTGAAGCACGTTGCCTCCCACCTGGGACAAGAGGTCCAGGCCCTGAGGGAGATGGAAAAATTAGCACATGGCCAGTTCCAGAGGTTCCGGGTAATCCTCGCCCAGTCTCAGGCATTCAGAAGACCCCTGAACCTCCTCAGCCTCCTGAGAACCCAAGGGATGACATTTTTTATTTTGTTGAATATTCTCATTTTTATTGGTGCGATTTAAAAAAATGTGCAAAATGCCTTATTCACATAGGTGACTGTTACCTTTCGGGTAAAATGATTTGCTAGTGAGCCCCCTTGAATATATTATTAATGAGCGAGTGCTCCCAACATTAATGTATGACAGGATCCCAGCCCACACATGGGTGCTGAAAGTGCATTGAACAGTGGCAGGCCATTATAAAGCCTGTTATTGGAAAATGTTATAAACATTTTTAAAACAAATTTTGTTGCTATTAGCTATTTGGGAGACTGAAGTGTAAGAGGAACAACATCAGTTCGTAAACCTCTGTTCCAAATAAAAAAATGTTTGTAAGAGTTAGAAATTACTTTGTCATGTGTTGCACATCCACCAATGCCTGTTCTAAAGAGAAGCAGAGGAATGATTCCGTTTCAAAGCACATCTCATTTATGAAATGCTTTTTGCACTTTGAAATTCACAGACATGTCACTGATCTGTGCAATTGTGCAATGGAGGACAAACATGGGATCTGAATGTGTATATTCCCCTGCCCTTTGTGACTTTTATGCATCTGTTTTGGTTTAAGTTTTTTTTTTTTAAACATTTTATTAATTTATAAACACAACCAAACAATACAAACCAAACAAGCAGTGCATGTTTCAACAGTTTCATTGTACTTTCTTAACTTCTAGCCACTACTTCCCTTATCCCACCCCCCTTTACAAGTCTATTGCTTTAAACATTCGGTTTCCGTAACCTGTGGTACGGTCTCCTCTTCTACAGGCTCCGCCGGGTCACCTATTGACCCAAACAGCTCGGCTATCAATGATTTCCAGGCCATCAGGGACTCAGTCTCCTCCTCCCCCCCTGTGCTACTCGCTTCTTGCCATACCATGGTTTCCGCTTCCGCCCATTTTTGCAAATCTCTCCACCACACCTCCACATTTGGCACGTGGCAAGTCTTCCATCCGATGGCAATTCTCCTTTTTGCAAGCACATAAGCCAGATCCCTTAGTTTACTCACATGCTTGAGCTTCTGTGATCTTGGGAACCCCCCCATACAATGTATCCACTACAATCTTGACTTCCTTTTTTTCAAGTTTCACTTTCACTTCCCTCCAGAAGCGTTCTATGACCGGGCAGGACCAGAACATATGCACCATGCCCGCGTTCTCCTCATCACACTTGGGGCATGCTTGCCGTCCTGCATTCTCAAACCTCGATATCCTCCAAGGCGTCATATATGCCCTATGCGTTATGTACAGTTGAATCTGTTTCAGTCTCGCGTTTCTAGACACCCTCTTATGATACCCCTGCGCCCGCTCCCTCATCCCGTCCTCCATCTGGCTCCAACTTCCGTTTCTCAATCTAGTCTCAACTGCGTGACCTCCTTCCCCACTTTAGACATCAGCATTTCATACAATCTGGAAATCTCATGGCCTCCTTCAGCTATGTCGTATATCATATCTGTGGTGGCATCTGATTCCTCCTCCAGCACAGTTTCAGGCCAAGTTCTATCAATCCTATTCTATAATATGTAATGTACTGGCCCTCATGCAACCCAGTTTCTTCCTGCAGCCCCTCAAAAGTAATACTAGAGCCCTCCCGCCAAATGTCACCAATTGTTGCCACCCCAGCCGGTTCCCAGTAGTTCCCGAGTATCATTCGTAGCTGCACATCTGCCCCCGTTAATGCAACCAGTGGTATCTGCGGAGAGCATGGGGACGGGTTCTCCATCATCTGGCATGCCCTGCGCCACATCTTCCACCCCAGTAGCATCATCTTAGGGCGCCCCATCATTTCCGCCCTGGGTACCCAAATCATCTCTTTCAAATAAAATAGTGCACAATCGCGCCCAAATAGCCTAAATTCCGAGGTCTCCTCATCAGAGAGCCATTTGGCGACATGTTGTAACTGGCTTGCCACGTAGTACACCTCCTAGTTGGGCAGTTTTATCCCTCCTTTGTCATGGAAGTGCTGTAGCTTCCGTAACGACACTATTTCGCGTGCCATGCCACAAAAAGTTCCTACACATGCTATTCCGTTTGGTGAAGAACTTCTTAGGAATCAGGTACGGTATATTGCCAAAGTAGTGTAGGAGCCATGGCAGAACCACCATCTTTAACATTGCTCCCTGCCCCATCATTGCCAAGGGTAACTTTGCCCAAAATTGCATGCACTTCTCAATTTTTTTAATGGCTACTTCTGTGTTGAACCTATGCTCCTCTTCCACGGTGTGGTATATATTGATCCCCAGGTACCGAAATGTGCTAGCCGCCCATGGTACTTGCAATACAGGCAGTCGCTCCGATGGAATCCCCCCCTAATGGGAACATGCTGGACTTCTGGTGGTTCACTGCTATACCGGAAAACACAGCGTATCTCTCCAACACTTCTAGGATGTACTGGAGATTTTCTTCTGGGAAATGCAAGTACAGTAGCATGTCATCTGCGTATAGGGAGATCAGATGCCGCTCCACTTTCATCTCGATGCCTATGGTCTCATATTGCTGCCCCAGATATATTGCTAGAGGTTCCAGGGCCAGTATGTAGAGCATTAGAGACCACGGACATCCCTGTCTGGTACCCCTGCTGAGCTGCCACCTTCCCGATATCACAGATCCTGTCTTAACTCTAGCCAGTGGTTCGCTATATAATATTTTCGCCCACCTTACATATCCAGGCCCTAACCCGTAGCAGTTCAGGGCCGCAAGCAGCCATGGCCATTTAACTGAATCAAAGGCCTTAATTGCGTCCAAAGACAATTGCCATTTCATCATCCCTTTCGCTGCCACACTCAATAATTCTTTGGAGTCGCCTATGGTTATTGGTAATATTTCTATTTGGGACATAGCCTGTTTGATCCGGGTGTATTAGTTTACCAATAACCTTCTTCAGTCTATTTGCTAAGACAGCGGTCAATATCTTGCTGTCTTGATTCAGCATCGACAAGGGTCTATAGGAGCAGCAGCTGTGCCCAGGTTTATTAGGTTTGGGGAGCAGTATTATGACGGCCTCTCAGTGACTCCGGTAAGCTTCCCATCTCGAACGCTTCGTTTAACATCTCTAACAGTGGGGGGAGGACCTCTTCCATGTATACTTTGTAAAACTCACTTGGGAGTCCATCTGTCCCTGGGGTTTTACTAGTAGGCAGCTGCTTCACCACCTCCCCTAACTCTTCTAAGGTAATCGGGGCATATAGTTCCTTTCTCTCTCCTCCTCGCTTATCTTGGGCATCCCCATGTCCTCCAGCGTTTCTTCCATCATAGCACGATTACTCTCACCGTCGTCTCCGTATTATACCTTATAATAATCCACAAACGCTTGATTAACTCCCTCCTGGGTGTCCTCTATGCTACTGTCTTCTCAATCTATAGTCCTGATTGTGACTCTGGGGGTCTCACTCTTATATAACCACGCCAAAATTCTCCCCGGTTTATCACCTCCCGCATGCTGTGTCTCTATGTATTTTTTATAATTGAGGTTCCACAATCTATCCCAATATTCTGCACATTTTTGCTGTAGTCAATTCTAGCTTCTCTGCTGTATCATCTTCGCCCCTTAAAGCCTCTTCAATTTCTCCTCCGTCTCCTGTAGTTCAGCTAAAATCCCACCTTGTAGACCCTTAGATTTTGCTATGGCTACCCCCCTCATGACAACTTTAAAGGCCTCCCATAGCTCCCATAGTGTTCCCGACGAGTCCACACTCCCAGTATTTGTTTCAAAATAATTTACAATCTCCTCCCTCAAGTCCTCCCTAAAAAAGGGGTCTCTCAACGCTTCTGCTCGTAGGCGCCATGTCGGGATCCTCACTCTCGGGGGGGCAGTATTGCCATTCGAGAATCAGGGGCGAGTGGTCCGAAAGGACCCTGGCTTTGTACTCTATTCGTGTAATCTCCGCTATCACTTCAGGTGATGTGAAGAGATAACCCAGCCTGGTGGATAACTGCTGTGGGGCAAAATAATGTAAGTATTGCCTTTCCCAGGGTGCCTTACTCTCCATGCATCCTCCAAACCAAAGTCACTCAGCAATGTCTGTAACGCTTTGGCTGCAGGGGCCGGTCTATCCATCTTCCCATCCGATCGGTCTACCCTCGGGTTCAGTACGCAGTTGAAGTCCCCTCCCCAGATCATCGCGCTTCCTACACATACGCTCAGATTAGCACACAATGTTCTAATGTACGCCGCTGTGTTCTGGTTCGGGGTATACGTATTGACTATGCTTATCTCCCTATTCTCCACCAGTCCCCTCAGTATAACCATCCTCCCGTCTGTCTCAGCTACCACTTGCAATGGTAGACATGTGGCGCCACCCAAAAAAGCACTCCACTCGCATAAGCAGAGTAGGATGAGCCCACCAGCACTCCTTTCCACTTCCCAGCAATCATGTCCATTCTCTCCCGTGTAAGTGGGTTTCCTGCAGCAATGCAATATCTATTTTTTGCCTGCGCAGGTACAACATAACTTTGTTCCTCTTTAAATAACTGTGAGCCCCCGTACGTTCCATGTAACTATTTTAAGGTCACCCATGGCCTATACAAGTTCCGTTCCTCCTCCCACAGGTGCAGTCTGACTCTAAATTCCAACCCAATCTGTATAGGCTTGTTTCCCCATTTTAAACTCCCCTTAACCAAAAACGCCCCAAACTTCCCGTTTCCCCTCCCTCCCGTCTCCCGTCCCTTCCCCAACATCACTCCCCTCAACTGTTGCCCAGCTCCATCCCTGGATCTCAGGCTCCCCCGCATCAGCCCTTTCCGGCTCTCGCCTGTACTCGAAGCTCCGCAGGGTGAGGCCGCCCTAGTGGCTAACCTACTACTACTACTACAACTATAATTCGGGCGGTAGGGTGCTTTCGCCCTGCCGCTCCTATTTCACTTCGGGTTAACTACACATTGCTACACAATTTGAGTATATGTACACGCTACTATATTCCAGTCCTTCAAGTTTGTTACAGTCAGCGGTATCCTATCAAAATATCAGCCTCATTTAGCCACACCCATTAATCTTAATCTTCATCTAGGCACCCCTAGGGTGCTCACTCTACGCCTTAACAGTATGCCTACAGTATCCCAGTGACTTATCGTGTTCCTCTTGAGCCTCCTCAGTGTCTCGTTCCGGGCAGCCCTGCAGATCCAGCCACATCGTTGCTTCTTCCGGAGTATCAAAAAAATACATTTTGCTCTTGTGCACCACCTTCAATTTCACGGGGTACAGAAGCATATATTTTATCCCAGCCGCGCGTAGCCTCCTTTTGATTACCACATAGCTGTACCGTTGCCTCTGGACCAACATTGTGTAGTCCGGATATGCCGTGATGGTGCTTGAAGCCCTTTTGATTGTCCACCTTTTCGGAAGTACTCCAGTATCTTCTCGTGATCTTTATAGTTAAATATTTTGGCGATTATCGCCTGGGGAGGGGCCCCTGGCCTTGGCTTCCTCATAAGGGCTGTGTGTGCATGCTCCACTGCAAATCCCTGCAAGAGTTTTTCAGCCCCTATTCCTTGTAAGAGTAGGTTCTCAACGTAGTCTGTCGGATCCTGTCCTTCCTCTCCCTCTGGCAAGCCTACCACGCAGATGAACTAGTTACTCTTACCTTGTAACGTTCTTTCGATGGGATGTTCCTCCGACGTATTCCTTATCTTAGATAGAAATCCTTCAGCTTTGCTGGCCTCGGAAAATTTTTTCGCCAGAGGGCGCTGCGCGTCGATGATCGCCGAGTCGATGACCCTCGACGGCCTCCGTGCCGACGTCGACGTCATCCTGCCTATAAAGGCCGCGCGCAGCGTCCGTTGCTCAGTTCCGTTTTGTAGTCTCCAGTAATGTTTTTGGATTAGACTAATCACCTTGAAGGAGCATAGGCTGCAAACCCACAGGAAGTCATACTGCGGGGATGGATGGGAGGGTCGATAAGGAATACGTCGGAGGAACATCCCATCGAAAGAACGTTACAAGGTAAGAGTAACTAGTTCTTCGAAGGGATTGTGTCCTCCGACGTATTCCTTATCTTAGATAGACTCCCATAGCAGTGGTATTGTGACTGGAGGCGGGAGTAATAAAAGTTATGTTACCCTTCCAGAATGGACAGAGTGTAACACAGCCTTGCCGAATCTAGTTTCTTGACTAGAGGAGGAATCCAGGCTATAGAATTTGGTAAATGTATGTGCGGACGACCATGTGGCAGCCGCACATATATCTCGAATTGGCACCCCTCTTTGAAGGGCTGAGGATGTTGCGATACCCCTGGTAGAATGAGCCCTTAGATTTTGAGGAGGCTCCTTTCCTGCCAATTTGTAGCACTCCAGAATGGCTAAAATAATCCATCTGGAGATGGTTTGTTTTGTTATTGGAAGGCCCAACTTATGTCCTGCATAACCTACAAAGAGTTGGTCTGCTTGTCTGATCTTAGCCAATCTGCTGATATAAAAGCTCAAGGCTCGCTTAGGGTCCAGCCTGTGCAGTCTCTCTTCCTCCTTCCCCGGATGAGGAGGAGGGTAGAAAGAAGGTAATATAATCTTCTGAGTGATGTGAAACTCCGAGACTACCTTCGGGAGGAAGTTAGGCTTCACCTGAAGAACAACTTTGTCCTTGTAAAAGATTGTATGTGGAGGTTTACACGATAAGGCTTGCAACTCGCTAACCCTTCTAGCAGATGTCAATGCTATTAGCAAAACAGTTTTGAGGGTGAGAAGCTTCAATGAACAAGAGTGTAGTGGTTCAAAAGGGGCACCCTTTAGGAAGTTTAAAATTAGGTTTAAATCCCATAAGGGAACTTGAAAAGGTTTCGGGGGATAAACATTAGTTAATCCTTTTAGGTATTGTATTACCAATGGAATTTTGAAGTATGAAGGCTCCTCTGCAGTGCGCTTAAAGATTGATAGCGCTGCGAGATAGCCCTTAATTGTGCCAACCTGTAGGCCTGAATTAGCCAGGTAAAGTAAGAATGACAACACCATAGGTGTACCACAAGAAAAGGGTTCAATATTCTTTTCTCTGCACCAGCTGCAAAATTTGTTCCAACGGCAGCGGTATAGAGTTTTAGTTGCCGGCCTTCTGGCCGAAAGCAACACCTCCATAACATCATCCGGAAGGTCCCAATCCTTGTACCTCAACCTTTCAGACACCAAGCGTGAAGGTTGAGGGTCTTGATGGCTGGATGGAGAACCTGACCTTCCTTCTGCGAGAGAAGATCCTCTCTGTATGGCAGTCGAATTGGAGGGCAGATGGACATGTCTAGAAGGTCCGGGTACCACGTTCTCCTGGCCCAATCCGGGGCAATTAGGATCATGGTCTTCCGAAACCTTCTCAACCTCCTGATCATTTGAGGAATGACAGGGACCGGAGGGAACGCGTACAGAAGTGGGAACTCCCAGTCCACTACGAACGCATCTCCTAGAGCTCCTCTCGGGGGAAATTCCCTTGAGCAAAATCTGTCGCACTTCCTGTTGATACTGGTGGCGAACAGATCCACTTGAGGGGTTCCCCAAAGGGCGAAGATCTCTTGAAGGACTTCCTGAGCTATCTCCCACTCGTGAGAGACTGTGCTCTGCCTGCTCAGAGCGTCCGCTGTCAAGTTCTTCTCTCCGGCTAGGTGAATTGCCGATAGAGAGATTCCTTCCTGAATTGCCCAAAACCAGAGCTGCATCGCCTCTCTGCACAGTGGTAGTGAGCCTACGCCTCCTCTTTTGTTGAGGTAGTGCATGGCCACTGTATTGTCCGTCATTATTAGGACGTTTCTTCCCCGTACAGACGGCAGAAAAGCCTTCAGCGCTAGTCTGATGGCTCTCAGCTCCAACAGGTTGATATGTAGTCTGGACTCCGATGGAGACCAACGACCGCTGATGGTCAAGTCGTTGGCGTGAGCTCCCCACCCCGTGAGTGAGGCATCCGTGACTACTGTTATCTCCGGCCATGGTTGCCAAAACATTTCTCCTTTCAGGATGTTCTCCCGACAGGCCCACCACTGAAGGTCTCGGGCTACTTTGACCGGGATCCGAAGGAGATCTGTCATCCTTCCTGAGAACTGTGACCACTGAGTTCTCAGTGCCCACTGGAGGGATCTCATTCTCAGGCGAGCCTCCGGCACGAGGAATATGCAGGATGCCATGAGGCCTAGCAACCTCAGAAAGTCGTAGGCTGGGAGATATTGGGCATTCTGAAATCTGATGACCATCTGCAGAATATCTCGAGCCCTCACCTCTGGTGGCAAGGCTCTTCCCAGGGAAGTGTCCAGGACTGCTCCAATGAATTGGAGTCTCTGTGATGGTATCATCTGTGACTTCTTTAAATTGAGGGAGAAGCCCAGCTTGTGAAGGAAGTGGCAAACATAATCTAGTTGTCTCTGAGCCTGTTCCGAAGATACAGCTCTGATCAACCAATCGTCTAGGTAAGGGTAGACGTGAATCCCTTCCCTCCTTAGACTTGCAGCCACAACCGACATTAGCTTGGTAAAGACCCTCGGGGCGGAGGTTAGCCCAAATGGCAGAACTCGAAATTGATAATGAGAGCTGCCAATTGCGAACCTCAGGTATCTCCTGTGCCTGGGATGGATCGGCACATGGAAATAAGCGTCCTGGAGGTCTAGAGATACCAACCAGTCCTGAAGCTGGAGGGCCTGAAGGATCTGAGAGAGAGTCACCATCTTGAACTTGTCCTTTCGGAGGAATTTGTTCAATTCCCGTAAGTCTAAGATGGGTCTCAGTCCTCCGTCCTTCTTCGGTATTATGAAGTAGGGGGAGTACCAACCCTTGTTCCTTTCCGCTACAGGTACCAGTTCTATGGCACCTTTCTCTAGCAGGTCTAAAACCTCCTGCAAGAGGAGCGGATCTGGAAGCTTCAAAGGGTTGTTCCCCGGTGGATGACTCTGAGGGATATGTAGGAAGGGCAGGCAGTAACCTTGGGCCACTGTCTCCAGAGCCCAAGCATCTGACGTAATAGCCTGCCATTCCGTCAGATGGTGAGTTAACCTGCCCCCTACTGGTGTTCTGTGAGGGGAGACCTCAGAGTGGTTTTGAAGCGGCTGATGCAGTTGCCGAAGGTAAAGTGGCTCCTGCTCCTGCGGGTGCGGCTTTCTTTCCCCTACCCCGTCCACCACGGGTAAATCTTCCTTGGCCTCTTTGAGCCGGTCGTCCTCTGCCCTTTCCATATGAGGAATAGTAACGAAAGGACCGTCCTCTCCACGATGATCCCGAAGGACGAAAGGTATTCTGACGGATAGCAGCTCCCAATGACTTGGCTGCTGCCTTGGACGTTTGCAGTTTCTCCAAACTGTCATCCGCCTTCTTTCCAAAGAGGGTAGAACCGTCAAAGGGCATATTCAAAAGCCTGGTCTGCACGTCAGAGGCAAAACCAGACTTCCTCAACCACGCATGCCTGCGGATTGTGGTACTTGCCGCCATGGCCCTGCTGATACTGTCAGCAGAATCTAGGCCAGTTTGTAGGGTCTCGCACATCGCATCTTTACCATCCCTGATGATGTTTAAAAATGCGTCCCTTTCCTCTCCTTCTTGGAGGCAGTCAGCCGCTGATGAAGCGCACTCCCAAAGGGTGTGGCTGAACCTAGCGAGCGTACAGGTCGCGTTAATAGACTTTAACGCCATGCTACAGGCAGAAAAAACCTTCTTAGCCATGGCATCATACTTTTTGTCATCCCTATCCTGCGGAGCAGTGGGGTATGCAGATGTGCTGCCTGATGAGGTTGCAGCCTGTACAACTAAGCTCTCAGGAGTAGGGTGTTTTGACAAATATTCAGGGTCAGAACTAGCCACCCTGTATTTTGTTGACAGTTTTTTATTTACTGCCGGGATAATTTCCGGCGTTTCCCAGTTTGTCAAAATCCTTCTCTGTAGAGCAGAGTGAAATGGAACCACAGGATCCTCCTGTGGGCCCTTGTCCAGTATGTCAGTGAGGTCATCCTGCTGAAAGGCAGGAGAAGGTGCAGACCAACCCATAAATTCTATGATTCTAGACATCAGAGCTCTATATGGAGTCTCCGCATGTTCTCCTGGGTCTGGTTTGATAAATTCTGCTTCAGGAGAAGTGTCCAAGCCACTAGCTTCCTGAAGTGCATCCTGAAGATTTTTTAATCCTCTTTCCTCAGAGGCGAAAGTCTCTGGCTCTGGTGATGTGGTCCTCTGTAAATCAATATCTTGGTCTGAATCCTCCCTTTCCTCAAAAATCGAGGTTAAAGGGGGATACTTTGGTTTTTGGAATGGTATAAACCCCATTTCCAATGCAGAAGGAGCCATCATCACAGGCCTTGAAAGCGTCGATGTCGTCGACACCGACGTGAAAGTACTCGAAGGCGCCGTGAAAAGCGTCGAGAAATGTGTACTAGGCCTCGAGGAACTCGAAAGGATCGGAGTCCTGCTCGAGAACGACGTCGACGTTCTCGGCGTCGAGTCGGAGGTCTTTTGTTTAACCGTTGGCTGTGGAGTAGCCGTGGTTCTTTCCTTCACCGGCGTCGATATCGGCGTCGACGTCGGCGTCGACTCGATCGACTGATGCGCCGATGAATCCTTCGACAACGGCGTCGATGGCGCCGACCTCTGTTTCGAAGGAGTTTTCGACGATGGCGTCGATGATGCTTTATCTCCCGATGGCTCGAGGCGCTTTCGGGTTGACTTTTCCGCCGGGTACTGCGACTCGCGGCGTTTAGATTTTTTGGGTTTTTTACCCGGGGTATCACCCTCAGCTGTCTTCGAGGGGGACGAGGCCGCTTTCTCGAAGACGCTTAGCATCTTTTTCCTGAATTCCTCCCACTCAGCTTGCGAGCTGCGTTTTGTGGGGCAATGAACTCTCTCAGGAGAACTCGACGAAGATGACGAAGGGGATCTCCTACGTCTCTTCTTCGAGTGTCTCGATGTCGACGAGTGGTGGGAGCCACTTCGTGATCTAGATCGAGAGTGTTTTTTATGGTGAGGAGACGAACGTCTCGACTCTACCGAAGAAGCTTTCGAGGAAGTTAAAGTTGACCTACCTCTCTCGAGCTTCCCCCTACGCTCCTTCAAGGCTTTCGCCGTCATGGAAAGGCATTCCTCACACTCCGAACTCTGGTGCGTGATTCCCAGACACCACAAACAGACCCTGTGAGGGTCCGTCAACGACATTTTCTTCCCGCAGTCTCGGCACTTTTTGAAACCGGACCGAGGGGTCGTCGGGTCGGAGGAGGATGCCATCGATATCGAGGTTAAATATTATATACGTTATCTGACGAGAACTGAGCAACGGTGTTCCGAGGCACAACGAAGCGCGGAAAAACGGAACTGAGCAACGGACGCTGCGCGCGGCCTTTATAGGCAGGATGACGTCGACGTCGGCACGGAGGCCGTCGAGGGTCATCGACTCGGCGATCATCGACGCGCAGCGCCCTCTGGCGAAAAAATTTTCCGAGGCCAGCAAAGCTGAAGGATTTCTATCTAAGATAAGGAATACGTCGGAGGACACAATCCCTTCGAAATTGTTCCTTCTTGCTCTCCCTTCCGCTTCCTCCGCCCTAGACTCCAGGTTAGCTACCTGTTGTTTAAGTACATGGATCTCCTTTGCGTTGTTGGTGCTGGTGTCCGTGTTGGTTTTTACTGCACTTTCCAGTCTGCTCGTTTGTTCCGCTAGCCCCCTGACATCTTGCTTCAGCAGGGTGACTTCTATGCCTACTGCGTCTATTTTTGCCTCCAGGGAAGCGCGCAGGTCTGACATTGCTATCCCCCATGAGTCTTTCAGCTCCGTGATGGCCGCTAATATCTGATGGTTTTCAGTCGCTGGAGTGCCCTCCGCTGGTGCTATCGGGCCTTTGGGCGTGATGGCCGCAGGAGATTGTTGCGTTTTGGCGAAAATATCCATTGTGGATTGCTTATTCTTGTTCTTGCTCACAGCCCCTCGCGCCGTCATCCTGCAGCCTCCGTTATGCGCCCGAGGTTGTCCGAACCAGGTGTGTCAGTCCTGCTTCTCTGTATCGATTCAACCTCGGTGTGCCTCCCCAACCCTGGGGCGATTATCCCAGAGGAGCCCCGGCGTTAGCTTATGTCTGCTGAGCCCTTACTCAGAATGGGTTGTGCCCTCCCATGTTTCAGAGGGTCTCAACGTGTCCTAGAGACCCCGCTTTCCATTGATGTGACCACCTAGCTTCCAGGCTCCATGTAGTCTGCGCATCACTGTCTGCGTTCCCATCCACTTGAGCTCGCCCTCCACGTCATGCATCTATGTGGCGGCGTCCACTGTTCACTCCTTGGCTTCTCAGGGGACAACTACATCTTGAAGCCCTCCATTGTACCAACAGCTCCCTTTATTATATTGTTCTCTGCTGCCAGGAGCACAATAGCCCTTCAATAAGACCAGTTTAGTGTTTGTCTGCTAGGTTTTCCAGTGGACATTACTGCTGGGTGTCCTTTTCTACCCTTATCAGCCACTGTAGTACTCTTCAAGCAGCCGCCGTGCACCGTCTGCCGCCTCTTACCGCGGCTTTCTGCTTATTAGTCAGTGCCGGGCGAGCACGTCATATGTCTATCGTAGCGCGGCCCATCTGTTCCAGCGGCGCTGCGCAGGGTTTCACTCTGCCTCGTATTACGTGGGCGCGCACCTCGCTCCAATGGTGTGTCCCGGTGCTCCCAGTCTGATTCCTCATGGGATTGCTCCACTCGCACATTTGGCAGTGTGCTGCCTGGGCTCCCGCTGTGTGCAAACTGGGACTGCACAGCGCTGTGTGCCAGCCCCTCGCCCCCCCGCTGTCCCCGGGCACTTGCCTCCCGGTCGGCCAGCCTCCTGTATGGCCGGCATCGCAGGCTGACGTGACACAATTGCAAACACATGGCTTACCACCGCAGGGGTTCCGCTTCGCCTCTGCTCGCCATCATTCTTTACCCACGGCTGCCAGCGCCATTCTGCGGCTCCGGGTGCTTCAGTTTCCTTTGTTGTCGCCCATTTTGTGTAACAATGTATCAAGCAGCAGCCGTCTCCACCGAGCGATTCCTCCAGAATTCCACACACGATTCACTCGATCTATATACAGTGTGCAGAGCACATGTTCCCATGCATGTGCCGTCAGTCCTGGACCCAATTGAGCGTTTTTGTAGGTAGTTTTCATGGATCATTTGTCGGATCCTCCAGAGCTCCTCAGGAAGCACGTCCTACTCAATGGCTGTCCAAGCCCAACTCATGGGATGACTTAACGTTGGGACCACATAGTGGAGGATGAATACCCACCCCACTAGGAATGCATCCCTCAATGCCCCACTTGGGGAAATTCCCTTGAGCAGAACTGTGCATTTCATGTTGTTTTTTTATCGCAAACAGGTGCCCCGTCAGAGTGACCCACTGGGTGAAGTGATCCGCTTGCCACACCACTGGACCCGAGAGGTCTGCCTGCACCCTCCTGTCTGCGGTCCTGCTTCCACAACAGCTGACTCCATTTCCAAACGGGTGTCGGTTTTTAAAGTTCCCGCCACCAGAATGAGTCCAGAAAAGACTAGATCGGTAGCCCTGCCTTACTCGTGCTGTCCTCCTTCTCGTCCCAGTACACAGTTGGGGCCAATATGTATCTGTCTTAACAAAATGAGGCAGTTATTAGTATTAACAAAATAAGGATGTGTCTTCCTAGTTGGAATCTTCCTCCGGCATAGCTCCCACCCGTGGGAGACCGAGCTCTCCCTGCTCAGAGCACCTGCCAGCCCATTCTCCACACCTGCCAGATGAGCGGCAGAGGCCGAGATATTGTTCGCCAGCATCCAGAACCATAGCTGTATGGCCTTCCTGCACAGAGGCAGTTACCTCACACCTCCATGCTTGATGAGGTAGTACATGGGTCATGTTTCCCCTTGAGGGAAGGCCAAACGCTGTCAGCACTAGTCTGACGCCCGCAACCCCTGCATATTGATGTGACAAGCTTTCTGCCTTCTGGGACCAGTGGTCGCTGACGTGGAGGGGGCCGCAATGAGCCCCACCAACCCATCGGTGAAGCATCCACGACTTCCCTGCACCTTCAGTCACTGTGCCCAAAATGGCTTGCCAACATGTTCGTCCTGTCGCTCCACCAAGCCAGGTCGTTGACAACAGACCTCAACACTTGGGAGTACATCCAACATTTTGCCTGAGAGTTGCGACCATTGGCCCCTGAGAAGCCACGGCAGGGATCCCATCTGGAGTCTCGTCTCTGGCACATGGAAGATAGAGGATGCAATCATGGCCCAACAGACAGAGGAAAGCTGATGCCAGGAGACTGTCGCCACAGTGGGGACTTTCTTCTCGGCAGAAAAAGCCTTCCATTCCCATGTGTCCAGAACCGCTTCAATGAATTGGAGCTTCTGTGCTGGTGAGACGTGAAATTTGTGTACATTCGGGGAGGAGCCCAAGTTGTGTTGCAGGGAGCAAGTGTCCTCGAGGTGCATCGAAACCTGCTCTGGGGACTGACCTTGGATCAACCAGTCATCTAAGAATGGGAACACGAAGATGCCGGGTATCCTGAGATGGGCTGTCACCACTCCATCAACTTGGTAAAAACACTAGGTGCGAAGGTCAAGCCAAAAGGGAGCACCTTGAACTGGTAATGGGTGTCCCCATTTACAAACCTCAGGAATCACATGTGCTTTCTGTGGATAGGCACATGGATCTAGGTGTCCTAAAGGTTTAGCAACACCAGCCAGTCCTGGAGCTGTAGAGCCTAGACAATCTTACTCAACTTCACTATCCTGAACTTGTTTTTCCTCAGGAGCTTGGTCAAGGCCTCCCCCTTGATCAGAAATTATCGATAGTACCAGTCTGAACCCTTTTCCAGGGTGGTACCTCCTCCACGGCTCCCTTCAACAGAAGGGCTTGCTTGCAGTCAGTCTCAGTCTCTCTCTCCCCGAGTTGTCACAGGACCTTCCTGACTTGCTGTGTGCCCAAGCGCCTTGGTTGCGTGCGTCTTTGAACTGATATGGGTCCTTGACCGCTGTGTGCTGTTCTTGGGGGCTTCCCCAACTTCACATGGGTCTCAGACCACTCTCAGGGTCATCGCTTGTCGTACCCAGGCCTGGTACACTAACCTGCCAGGCACTGTTTCTCATATGTCTCTTTTTCCTCAAGTACTGGTAGGAAGATGTGGTTCTTCAGTTATCTCTACCACTCACTACGGTACCCCCCCAGTACCTTTTGTGGCATTACCGTCTTGCTCAGATGGCTTCATGGAACTGTTTCTTCCTGCTGCGGGCTTCGGCACGCCTTCCAGGGGTCTCTGCATGTCCTCGTAGCGTTCCCAGGTCTAGGCTCTCTCGACATGTGCTTCTCGGTCCGACCGTGCAGTCCGACTCCTGGTCTCTCCCGGACCTCCGATTCTCCAACCTGGGCAATGGGGAACACAGCGTGTTTTCGGCGAGTCTCCACCAGCCTTTCCCGTTCTCCGCAGCATGCCTCCAGCCGGCTCTCGGTTCTTCCAGGGAGGATCTGACTAAGTAGACAGTCCTCCTTCTGTTTTTATGTCTGGGTCAGACTCTGGCTGACTGTACTGTGTATTTTGATTCCACTGTGGGATTTTTTATTCTTGTCAGTAGTTGTAGGTACGCCATCTTGGTAGCGCTCTCTATTCCTCGTCCCAGTATTGTCTGTGTGGATGGGGTTTCCTACCCTACATAAATACATAGGCATGTGGGGAACTACAGAAGACGGAGGAGAGCGGGGACAGAGATGAAGGGGGCACATACTGCGTTCTGATGCACCCACCGAGTACCACCTCAAAGAGCACTATCAGGAAGCGGCCTCATGTAAAGGGGCTTTCCCCAGGGGAGCAGCGATAATACCCTGGGATTCGTCACACCCTTCTAACTTTGTCTTTGCTGTAGCTCTTGGTTTTCACTCTCCTGTCTCAAGAGCTTACCTTCACTGAGAGTGGATGTTTTTGTTTTGCTGCTCGCACATTGTCTGAGAATCCCTGTATTGCAGGTATCTCCACACAGCAATGTACTGAGATGACGAAGATGAATACGTCATCGCCAACTTCTGCCTCAGCCCGCCCTATTTCTAGATGTGCGAGAAACGGTACAAACTGAGACAGCCTTATTACCCCATCAACCTATGGGTGGTTGACAATACAAGCTAAACTGAACTTCATGGAATAATATGCTTTACAGTGAATGGACAGGCAATCTGCCATAAAGGATTAGTTCGGTTGTGCGACACATGTAATGACTAAAAGTAGTTTTGTAAAATGCACAAATAGTGTGCCGTATAAATAGTGCAACACAGTACAAAGGACAGAAGGTTCCTGTGTACAAAGAAAGGTACTCATTACACTGACAGGGCAATTGGATTTATAGGTAGATAAGATGAATACACGGGCAGGGACACATTCATATGGCAGACATACAAGATGAATGGACGCGGCTATAGGTCGCCAATATGGAGACAGGAAGACACAAGTGCAGCCATTTTCCAAACGCAGAGGACGCAACAGGTCTCATAATTAGCAAGGCCTCAGAACCCGAGATGCTGAGTTTACAAAAACACATTCTAGAAACGTGTGCAGAGCCAGACAATAGCTCACAGCCAGAGCCAAGGTGAGGAACTAAGAAGGGATTAATAGATTAATGGAACACAGGGACAAGACAACGGTTCCCAGGATGAGAAGCTGTAGACTCCCAAGTTAATTTTAATAAGAGCACAAACAGCCATTGATGTCCAGGTGCATGAGTTCAGTAAGCCAAAAGACTTTACAGAAAAGTAACGGACTAGTGTCCCAAGTGGCCCCAAAGAACACAACATGCACGTTGGAATTAGCTAAAACCTTAATAAATGGAAGGAACTCCATTCTCAAACACGGTACCCCAACATGTGATCCAAAAATTAGAAGCAAAGGATATTCATTATGAGCCAAACCCAGATAAGACACCTGCAAAACTCCCTCAGTACACACGTAGATACCAGACAGCACACAAGGCCAAATACAAAGGAAAGGGAAGACCTCATCGCCTCAGGATGACCAGGACTATTCTTTGATTCGAATTATGGCAAACTACAGAAGTATGCTCCCCCACTCATGTCTCACTCATATCTTGACATTTCGTCAAAGTGCCCAAGATTGGTAAACTAGGTGCCAAGAAATGGAAATGATCCTTCCCACACTGTCTACTATGGATATTGCCAACCAATTAACTCTCCATGTAATGATGTATTAGACATCGTATTAACAATGGATGGGTCCAAGCGGAGCGATCAGATGGGCATAGACAAATTAAATAACTAACCCCTATGTATCCTATATGTAGTTTGAGCCATTAACCAACCCAACTTCTCTATAGGTTTTGTAGACTGTTAGTGTTGTGTGAAATCATTTACTGACATAGTTTTGGTACAAAATGTGCTTGCAAACATTGGAAATGTTAAGAGCTACGAGAACGAGATGCTTGTATGCTATCCAGCTAGGATTCATTGATGGAATAAAGCTGGGTTGTGATGTGCACAGTAGTGCTCCATCATTGAGTATTATTCTGACTAATTGTGTGTTCTTGGGCACACCTTTACAACACTATGATGTTAAAAAAGCAGTGATACATTAAACGTTACATCAACACATTTTCGCCATATACAGTGTATAGGAAGCATTAGTATGATGAATTTACAAACTGTGACCTACCTCCAATGGCTGAGAAAGAGAAAAAGATTTTTCAGGTGAATGGCAGTCTTCATGAAGAATCCCTTCATTGGCATCAAGGAAGATTGCATCGTCACAGCTAAAACTCCTCATTATGCCACGCCTGTCCTCAAACTCTGTAGCACTGCTCTCACTTGTATCACTGCAGACACTATTTTCTCTGCTTCTGGACTTTAAAATCGATTTTCTTGGAACATATTCACCATTCCTAACATCAACAAACACTCTAGTAAGAAAAAGAACACAGCCCAATATGTTAGTGTGAAATGGTAATGCAATGCTTTGAACACCTTGCAAAACAATGGATTATAGCACTTCTACTACGTAAATGTATCATGCAAATACATCAAGCTAATTGATAAGTAGTTATGCTTTGTAATAAACCAAATCTTTCATTGTGAGGAAATATGATAATTTGCTTCTGGTGTGTTCCAATCCCAACTACCCATTACCTTTTCGCCGAATCCATATATGGCAGTGATATCATCCCACTAATACTAGGAACAGGTGGCAGGTTTCTGGCTAGACCAATTGTTCATTTGGGGATTAAACATTAAAGCCGATAGGTAACAATCTCGTTCAGTTACAGAGGCAGAAGCTTTGAAACTCCTCAGGAAATATCCCATTAAAAAATCCATTAAATACAACAACTCTAAGGGGGTCCATAATCCAGAGTCTAATCTAAATATGCCCTTCCAGACATCATCATTCCCTCGACTTTTAAACTGGGGCTCTTTGGGGAATACAAATTCCATCTTCAGGGGATTGGGGGAGGGGGATAGGATAAAACCCACTCCATGTTGAAACCTAAAACATTGACTTGATATTCACTTTGAGAGTGGCACCAGGTACTATGGCATAAAACAACGAGGCAAAACTAAATCCAGTCAATCTGAGAGACATGAGCCTCAATCTGTCCACATCGCCCCAAGCACAAAACATTCATATTTTTGGCTTCTAAGTAGAAGGTCCTTAAATATTTCTTGTGCGCTGTTTTCACACTATTTCAATTTAATCTCATGTTTCCTTGCTGCCACCACACTTTTATAATCTTTTTATTCCACTCTTATTTTCTCTAAATCCGATGTGTGCATCTTTAGCGCACTTAGCAAAGCCTGTTTCTTAACCTTATACTCCTTTCTCAGCTAGAATGCTTTCCATTTACAAGGTCCACTAGTTTGCATTGGCCTTCTTAGTATACTCCCAAGGAGAACAAGTAAGAATTGAATAGCCGAAATAGTAGCCAAATAAGTAGTCTCAATATTAAGGCAGTTCATTTTATAAATGAAAGTGAAACTTTTTTCTTTCACTGAGGATTCCCGGCCTGACGACGGAATATTCACGAGCATGTGAATCCACGCCAGACCCCATGCTGGAGAATAGTACTAGTTCTTAGTGGTCTCACAGCGCCAAATCAGACTTCTCTGCGATTGTGAATATTGGGAGAGTGAATAAGGCAGCAACAGAGGGTCCTGGTGGTTCAAATGTGTCTAGCAGTTCTGGAAACACAGCTCCAAGCAGTTCAACAGCGAAAACACAAGGATCCCGACTGGCTTGGCTCTCAGTGTGCTGTGAGCCCAAATCCAGGCACTCTGGGACAAGATGTTTCCTTGTTCTCATGCTCTGAAACAAGGGGGATGCTGGCACACATTCGCAGGGGGTCCTTCAACACTGTAAGGTGCTGGGTGCTGCTCTGGCTGGCAGAGAGGCAGGTCTGGTTTGTCAGCAGAATGTTCACCCCCCAAACTGCCTTAGAACACCTGCCATCGCTGCACAACTTGAGGACTCTGGAATGGACCGCTCTCCCAGCAGGGCCCAAACGAAATAATCTTCAGGGGTTGAAGTCCAAAAGATGATTCAAAGGGACCACTTCTTTTAAAGGCATAAGCTCACTGGTGATTGGACGAAAGCTAGCCTGCTTTATGGGTCCAATCTTTGCTTTTGAAAGGAGTGGACTTTGCCCTTCTGACATCACACCCAAAGTGCTTTGTGCTACAGGAAAAAGAGGGGACAGGAAACAGGCAGACATAAACAAGATGGTAGACGTTTCCTCAAACTTGATTAGGTTTTGCTCTGGCTACATTAACCCATCCCCTGGTCTTCTCAATAGAATCAAAGGCCTTTAAAAATGCAGCACACTTGTAGGAGGACTTGCCGTTTGTGAATGGGTATGCCCTTTGACTCCTGTTCCAGGCCAGCTTCCTCTGAAGGAGCTGTGCCTGGGCCAAAGTCATTACCTACCCTTACAAAAGGAACAAAGCGAGGCAACCCCCACCCACCCCCCACCTCCAAAGCTACAGTCCTTCCAGTGGGCAGGGGGAGCCCTGCCTGGAACGAATACACATAGCTCATCCACAGCTAAACTGGGCCCACAGGGATGACACGTGTGATATTCAATTGAATGTGGCTGCAATGATTATAAGTAGTGCCATGCACCATGCCTTAATTCAGGCATAGCTTTATTTTAGAGTTTATCCTCCCATCATGGGTTACTTATGATCATCATAGCTTTAGTACAGGGGTGCATATCGTAAATGCAACCCATGTGCCGCAGAGACTTGACAGCCAGGTGGGGAGCCGTGATCTCTGATCCTGCACTGTGCCACTGGTAGAGCAGGTGCTGCAAATCATTACACTGATACAGCTGGATTCAGATACACACTATGTTTTTGGCATGGAGCTTATGAAAGGGGAATCCAATCAGCAGATTACCCTTTCAGAGATGGACTTACCCGCATCTTTTTACAATTTCATACAACTAAAAAAAGCCAGGGCTTTCACACCCTTGCCAGGTGGCAATTAACGTTTTGCACCATTTCATAGTCTGTTATTTTAAAAATGTACTTTAAAGAAAAAACATGCCTAGCTCTACTTTTCAAAGACATAACTTGTATATTAGTATTAGGTGCATAGTATTGCTGAATCTTCCATATAATATTTACTGAAATGTAAATAGCCAGGGCTTCCGGGGGTCAACCCCTCAATATATGTTTAACTGTTGGAACCGCACAAAACAAGAAACCATGCAAATAGGTTCAAGTGTCCAGGTTTCTCGCAAATGATGTTCGTTAAAAGGCACATTCCATTTTTTGCAGTAAATCTGTTGTGACCAACATCCCATGGAAGCCAAGCAGACGCCTATGTAATCATTTTATAAAACCTCAGAGTTGGCTCCATATGACCATTATTATTTTTGTTTGATCACCAACTACCTTTTGCCACAAAACAGTTAAAACACATTCAGTAGTTTAAAATGATACAATGTGTGTGAAAATAATAGCATAACCTGCACAGAGGAGAGCCAGTCAGGGTCGTCTGTTGATTGTTGGAGCAGCTCCATTAAACATCTCTAATTAAGAGTTCACTCTAGCCAGTAAAAGGCTTAATAGCTAGCGGGCTACAACGCATCCCTATCAAAACCATTGAAATGCTAGAATTGGCCGTTTCCTCCCATTTGTACAATATTTAACAGGGGCTGAGTTCTCACTGTATAAAAATGGCCGATTCCCTTCTTGGCTAGAAAGCACCACAATTCCCATCTACTAACTGAATCAAGATCTGCCCTGAGATCAATAAAAGCCAGGAAAAGTGAGCCAGGTTTGAGGATCACATACTTCTATATAAAAGGAAAACTATAAAAAAAACCTGATCAATCGTCCCCTAATTCCGCGTACATCCAGCATGGCAACTAGAAAGAATACCTTTCTACGGGATGTCCTTCCCTTGCCGATTAAGAGCAATTCCCCCAAAGTTTTGCCCACGAGTCCAATCATAAAACAGGAAGACAATTAAAAGGCGCGTTTCAGACTACATTTTTTAAAATTGAAAATATTACTGCGGTCCTCCAGGAATTTGATACCTTCTTACAAAATAGCACAGCCTCAATCATATCATGTGTACAAACAGCAACAAAAACTGCAAATCATATGTATACAAGTTCGCTGTCATTTCTTAAGGTCCAAGTGCCTTTTGCGATTTAAGGGACTGTATGGCTTCGCATAATTCACAAACTGTAAAAATCTATTTGTATGTGAAAGCAACAACTTACGGCCTGGCTGGATCTCTTGGCACAAGCTGCAATCTTACAGGACTGTTGTACAATTTTAAATAATAATTGAGCCAAACATTTTTATTTATATTACTGGAAGTAGATGCTCTCAGCTGTACCATAAGAAATTAATTTTCAGAAGCCCTTTTGAAAGTTTGGATCAACAAGCTCCTGTAGTTGCTGGCACTTTCAGCATGTTCCATTTTTTCTTTGAAATAAGCAGCTTGTAGCCAACTTATCCTCCTTTATCCCCTCAGCAAAGTGGTCCTTGTATTTTTTAAGTAACTTGGCCAATGAGTTTTTGGTAATCAAACTGTCCTTGTCTAAAGAAACGTACCCTTTAAGAGCAGACTTAAATGTATACATGAGTGTTGCAAAAGAATTTAGTACTGATATTAGGAAAATGTTTCATTAGTAGAGATCACATCAGTCGGTGTTGGGTATAAAAGACAATTCCTGGAGTTGTTTTCTAATAAGGAACAAGTTACTTACCTGTAACTGTTGTTCTCCAGCATGGGTCTGGCATGGATTCACATGCTCATGAATATTCCCCGTCGTCAGGCTGGGAATCCTCGGTAAAGAAAAAACCAGTATCAGTTTCGTTTCTGATCTGTCTTTCGTAGTAATAACCAATCACTGGTCTCTGCGTCATACTGACCACAGCCAATGACTGCCCTCTACCTAAGCACCGCCTCTGGCAGCCATCTTCAGATTTGGAAGCACGTGAAGTAGCAGTATGACCAAGTGAAGAGCCGCAGAGGGGTAGGCGGGAGGGTTCGCATGTGAATCCATGCCAGACCCATGCTGGAGAACAACAGTTACAGGTAAGTAACTTGTTCCTTCTCCAGCATGGGGTCTGGCATGGATTCACATGCTCATGAATAAAGAATACATAGCAGTACACACATGCACAACCACGGGAGGTGGCAAAGGCTCAACATTAAGCATCACATAAACTCAACATTAAGCATCTTACCTCCTCACCAGGCTCACCTCAGGCGAACAGGTTGCGCAGCACTGCTTGGCCGACCCTGGACTCCTCCCTGGAATCCCGGTCGACGCAGTAGAATTTCGTGAAGGTGTGCGTCGACCTCCACGTAGCAGCCCTGCATATGTCCAGCAGGGGCACACCAGATAGGAACGCCGTGGTAGCTGCGATCGCTCTGGTGGAATGGGCTCTCGGACGGCCAGGCAGCGGTCGGTTTGCCAACCGATGACAGTACATGATACAGCCGGAGAGCCATCTGGAAATGGAAGCCTTCGAGAGAGCCTTCCCCTGATTGACAGGTCCAAAGTTCACAAAGAGTTGTGACGTCTTCCGAAAACACTTCGTGCGGTCTACGTAGAACTTCAGCGCTCTAGCCACATCCAGCGAGTGCAAAGTCCTCTCAGCCGGCGACGAAGGCGACGGGAAGAACACAGGCAACACCAAGGGTTCGTTGAGATGGAAGTCCGACGGCACCTTGGGCATGAAGGAGGGGTGCGTCCTGAGCACTACCCTCGTCTCGTGGAAAGTCAAGTACGGGGCCTTGCAGGAAAGGGCCTGGATCTCTCCCACTCGTCGTGCGGAGGTGATGGCCACAAGAAAAGCTGTTTTCCACGATAGAAACTTCAACGGGGCCGAGTGCAGAGGCTCGAACGGAGGTCCCATGAGCTTGGTCAGCACCACGTTGAGCTCCCACGCCGGGGCCGGGGCCTTCACCGGCGGGAACGATCTGAACAGTCCCTTCATGAACTCCTTCACCAGACGATGAGACCACAAGGACGTCCGCCCCGTGGTTCTGGTGTATCGGGAGATCGCAGCAAGATGAATCTTGATGGACGCGTGTGTCAGACCAGCTTTGGCCAGCGTCAGCAGGTACGGCAGTACTTGGGGAGCCGTAATCCGTAGAGGGTTAATCTTCTGTGCGTGGCACCAGACAGAGAACCTCTTCCATTTGTGTCCGTAGCATTTAAGAGTCGAGGACGCCCTGGCCTTTGCAAGAACCTCTCTGCAATCGGCCGGTATGTCGTATCCTCCAAACTCTAGCGCTGCAGGAGCCAGGCCTGCAAGTTCAGCGACTTCGGGTCGTGGTGGAGGATGGCGCCTCCTTCCCTGGAGAGTAGATCCGCGTCCGCCGGCAGCTTGATCGGCGGGGACGCTGACAAGTCCAGAAGGTCCGGGAACCATATCTGCCTCGGCCACGCAGGTGCGACGAGGATCATCCTGCACCGTGACCTCTTGAGCTGGTTGACGAGCCGGATTAGCAGAGGCAAGGGAGGGAACGCGTAGAGGAACAGGCCCTCCCAGGGGAACGAGAAAGCATCGCCCATGCTCCTCGTCTGGGGAAACCTGCTGGCGAACCTCCGGCACTTGGTGTTCGTTGCCGTCGCGAACAGGTCGATCTGGGGTGTGCCCCACCGTCGGAAGAGGCGATCCACCAGATCCTGCCGTAGTTCCCACTCGTGGCACGAGCGCAGCTCCCTGCTGAGTGAGTCGGCGATGGTGTTTTTTATACCTGCCAGATGAAACGGCACCAGAAAAATCCCTTGGGCGACGGCCCAATGCCACAGGTCCTGCGCCTCCTTGGACAGCGCTGGGGACCTGGTTCCGCCCTGTTTCCTGATGTAAAACATGGTGGTGGTGTTGTCGGTGAAGATCCTCACCACCTTGCCCTTGAGGGACGGAAGGAAGGACCTGAGGGCCCAAAACACTGCACGGAGCTCCAGGACGTTGATATGCAGGGACTTCTCCGTCGGGAGCCAGAGTCCCCTTGCGTGCAGATTTTCGGTGTGCGCTCCCCACCCTTCCAGGGAGGCATCCGTGGTCACAGTCACCTGGTGGGCTGGGGTCTGGAAGTCCATGCCCGCCGTCAGATGCGCGCGGGTGCCCCACCACCGTATCGCTCGTCGGAAACTCTCGTCGAGCTTGATCCTTTCCTCGAAGCTGCCCGTCGTCTGGATCCAGCGCGCATCCAGGAACTCTTGCAACGGGCGCATCCGGAGCCTGCACATGGGAATGAGGTAGATGCAGGAAGACATCATCCCGAGGAGGGACTTGATGGACCTCACCTTGGCCGCGTCGGCCACCAACATCCGTTGCACCTTGCCCAAGATGGTCCTGGTCCTCTCCTCCGACGGGGAGGCCAGAAGGGACACTGTGTCGAGCCTCGCTCCCAGAAACAGTGCGAATTGCGCGGGCACCAGGTGGGATTTGGCGTAGTTCACGGAGAATCCCAGGTCCGTGAGGAGTTGGACGGTCCTTGCCGTGTGGACCACGGCGAGCTCCCTCGTCTTGGCGCGGATGAGCCAGTCGTCCAGGTAGGGGTAGACGTGAATCCCCTCGCGGCGCAGCTGCGCCGCCACCGGTGCGAGGCACTTGGTGAAAACCCTGGGTGCCGACCGTAGTCCGAAGGGAAGGGCTTTGAACTGGTAATGACGCCCTTGGACCACGAATCTGAGGAATTTTCGGTGCCCCTTTAGGATGGGAATGTGGAAGTAGGCATCCTCCAAATCCAACGACGATAGGAAGTCTCCTTCCTCCAGCTGACCCAGGACGTGCTGGAGGGTGACCATCCGGAACTTCTGCGCCTTGATGAACTTGTTCAGGCGTCGCAGGTCCAGGATGGGGCGCCATCCTCCCGTCTTCTTCTTCACGAGGAAGTAACGCGAGTAGACTCCGGAGCCCCGAAGCCTCTTTGGGACGAGTTCGATGGCGCCCTTTCTGAGCATCGCCTTTGCCTCCAGGAGAAGTTGAGGGACGTGAAGTTCTTTCCTGGCCACGGGGGGGACGCGCGGGCACCTTCTTTGAAACTCGAGCGCGTGGCCCCGGGCCAGGGCGTCCAGCACCCAACGGTCGGTGGAGATGGACTCCCACACGCTGACGAAGCCCGCCAGCCGGCCTCCCACCGGGGTGCTTCGGTGGGGGCCCGACCCCACGGCCGGTTCAATCCTGCTTGGACGCGGCCTTGCCGCCTTGGCCTCCTTGGCGACGACGGCGGGGTCCGCCAGACTTGCCTCGTCCTCTGTAGGCCTCTTGCGACGACGAGCGGGCCGCTTGACGGTAGGAAGCGAAACCGCCGCCGGAACCTTTGGAGGCGCCCTTGCCTCCGCCGCTCCGAAAGGGCGTCCGCCGTTGCTGCAGTACTCCAGGGGCCCGGGCCGTCTCAGTATCCGCCTTGATGGCCTGAAGGGAATCGTCCACTGTCTTCCCAAACAGGTTGTTCCCGTCGAAGGGCATGTCCAGGACCCTGGTCTGGACGTCCTGCCGAAAGTCCGTAGCCTTGAGCCATCCGCGACGTCGAAGGCAAACGCCGTTGCCCATCTGGCGGAACCCAGTGTCGGCGATGTCCGTCGCCACGGTGATGGCGTGGTCCGAGGCCACCTCACCTTCCTGCAGGATCTCAAGGGCCTCCGCCCTCTTGTCGTCCGGCAGAAAATCCAGCAGGGGAGCTATCTTGTACCAGAGTTCCCTGTCGTAGCGGGCCACGATAGCCAAGGCGTTGGCCGCTTTAATCGTCGTCGCCGCCGACGAGATGACTCTGCGTCCCATGGCATCCAATTTCTTTCCCTCGCCGTCCGGCGGGGAAGTCGACGTGGAGGCCGCACCCCCCCCCGCTTTCTTCCTGGCTGCCGCGGAGACGACGGAGTCCGGGGTAGGCTGCGCCCGGAGGCATAGGGGGGCCGAGTCCGGGACCCGGTACTTTTTCTCGTACCGGTCTCTTTTCGCTGGCGTCGTGGAAGGGTTCTTGAGGAGGGAAAGGCCCTCATCCCAAATGTCGTCCAACAAAGGCACTGCGAGGACCGTCTTCCTCTTGGCCTCGCGCCGTTGGTAAAGGAAGCCTTCCTTTTTCTTCTCCTCAGGGCAGAGTTGGAAAAGCTCGGATGCCCTGGCGATCATTGAGTGGAACGATCCAATCTCGTCGGGTGGAGAAGCCCTGGTGGGAGGCGACGACGGAAAATCCTCGTCGTATGCCTCGTCGTCCGTACCCGTCGCTGCCGTGTCAGTCCCCGTATCATCCCCTCGGGTGGACGGGGAGGAGGGCTGGACGGGGCGCGACGGTTGAAAAGGAGGCGGTGGATGGATCCTTCTTTTCTTGGTAGGGGGAACACCAGAAGGTCCCGGTTCTGGATCCCCCGACGGGAGAGGTTCCTCCGTCGGTAACGGAAGTCTCGTCCTTATCTCGGAGCATAAGGACTGTATAGCCAACAAAATGGCCGCTGAGTTGTCTTGCGGCGCTGGCAGAGGGGAATCCGACGGGCGAGCAGGGGCCCCGTCGGTATCCTCGACGATGTCGTCGTCGTCACCTGCGTCGGGGCCCATTCCGACGGGCTGGTCTTGTTCCACGCCTAGGCCGTGGCTTAAGACCTCGATCAGTTCCTCTTCTGAGGTTGAGGCCGAATCTACGACGACGCCCTGCCCCCCCTTCTTCCCCACGGAGGGTTTCACGGGGGTCCTATCGATGGGCACGAAAGAAGACTCCCTCCGAGGAGGCAGGGAGATTCTGGGCCCCGAGGCCGCCACCACTGGTGCAGCCTCCACAGGCTGGGCCAGGGCCGCCGCGACCGTTTCGATAGAGGGCTTGGTCGAATGGATCAAGGCCTTCACCACCTTAGGTGCGCTCACCGCCTTATCCTTGAGGGAGGGGGCACTGCCACGCTCCTCCTCTGCCTTAGAGCTCGACCGGGGTCTCTCCAGGAGCTTCGCCGGGTGCTCGGCCTTCCTCTTACCCGACCCAGAGCGTTGGCTCGTGGTTGATGGTGCCGGGGAGGGTGCGCCCTGCCTGGCGCCCGTAGAGCCCGACCGTTCGGCGCTCCCGGTGCCAGCGGACTCGCGGTGCTTGGCCTTATGTTGGGCCCCCGTCGCCGGGGCGCCCTCAAAGGTCTTAGAAGACCGCTCAGATTTCTTCTTCTTCTTCTCGCCAGACGGGCTCTTACCCTCCAGCCAGCTGGCGAGACGTTGATGGCGGTCCTTCATGGTCCGTTCCGACATGTTGCCGCAAAACGCACAGTCCTTCTCCACGTGCGTCTTGTCCCCATGAAGGCAGTAAAGGCAGAAAGAGTGTTCGTCCTCCTTGAAGACGTTCTGCAGCTGGCATCCAGGGCAGGCCCTGAACAGCTTTCCGGGCGTCGAGCTTCCCTTCTCCTGGGCCATCTCCGAGACCGGGCCTGAGAAGCTTCTGGAGTCCTCCGAAGCGTAGCTCGACGAAATCTTCACCCTTGAGGGGCACAGATGAATCCGACACGGGTCCCCGTTGATCGGATGTAGGATCGGTGGAGCTTGAGGCTCTTTTGACCGAAAGAATCGAAGTTTTTTGTGAAAAAGCGCGAAAAAAAAAGCACTAACGCTCGAGAGCAATAGCACGAGGATCCCAACACATGAACGTGCGGTAAAAATCTGAAGATGGCTGCCAGAGGCGGTGCTTAGGTAGAGGGCAGTCATTGGCTGTGGTCAGTATGACGCAGAGACCAGTGATTGGTTATTACTACGAAAGACAGATCAGAAACGAAACTGATACTGGTTTTTTCTTTACCGAGGATTCCCAGCCTGACGGGGAATATTCATGAGCATGTGAATCCATGCCAGACCCCATGCTGGAGAATGTTAGTTACGTTATTATAAGCCAAAGGTCTTGTTCAAGGCAGATACCCTTTATGATTAAATGGAACATCGGCCTGAGCAGGGGTTTACGTAGCATTGTCATATAGATTCAATGTCATACAGAGATTCATGGTTTCTCCCAAGCCTTGTATTGACTGTCATGTTGCTCACTAAATGCCAGTTTGCCATACCAAATACCTGCACTTCAATGAGTTGGTCAAACTTTTTCCGAGCCTACTTGACAAATCGTTCCAAGATTTGATGGAGTACCTGCTAACTTTTTTTTATACATTTTGACAGGCTACTGTGGCTTTGGATCAAAAGAACACAAAAAAGTCAGAAGTACACCTTCAAAAGACCTTTACTGATTTCATCAAGATGGATATGAGTAATGCATATATTCTGTGGGACAACTCAAGGTATTCCAAAGGCCTAACCATGGGAATGCAGATGTTCCTCAGGATTGCCCAACTATAGATCCCTAAATGGTTGCAGTTCAAGGATTATAGTACCCTGCTCACATCCTGGGAATCTCAACGAAAGGTATATAGGGATGTGTTCAATTCTTGGCACTCTCCTACCTGCAAGCATGTCTTCTTCTTCCTTAAATGTTTCTGCCAGGCTGTTGTGACAAGGCCAGTACCCTGGACTTGTCCGGATGGTTAGGGATACGCTCTCAGCAGAGGGCAAGAAGCATAGCAGGGAGTATTCCAGAGCAAGTCCTACATCTGAGGACATTGTCAGATGAGGGCCCCAATTCTGATGTCCCTTGTGCCAACTTATATGCAGTTCTGCTTTGTCTCATGCCATGCCTCTGAAGCAAAATGCTTGCCAGACTTTCTCTGTTTTTCCAGAGTGAATGCCTGAGAAACCAGCAGTTTTCCAGCACCACACGCTAACTGCCACACCTTCCTTCCTCCCGAAGAAAAATGGGTCCCAAGAGATCTGAATGAAGACTGGGTGGGTATTGGGACTGATTCAGAGTCACCCATCCCTGAACCCCAGAATTGTCATCCTGAGAAAAGGAACAAGTTACTTACCTGTAACAGTTGTTCTCCAGCATGGGTCTGGCATGGATTCACAAGCTCATGAATATTCCCGTCGTCAGGCCGGGAATCCTCGGTAAAGAAAAAAATCGGTATCAGTTTCGTTTCTGATCGGTCTTTCTTAGTAGTAATCAATCATTGATCTATGGGTCATATGCCCCCAGCCAATGACTGCCCTCTACCTAAGCCCCTCCCCTGGCAGCCATCCTCAGATTTGGTAGCACGTAAAGTGGCAGTAGGACCAAGTGAAGAGCCGCAGAGGGGAAGGAGGGAGGGCTTGCATGTGAATCCATGCCAGACCCATGCTGGAGAGCAACAGTTACTGGTAAGTAACTTGTTCCTTCTCCAGCATGGGGTCTGGCATGGATTCACATGCTCATGAATATAAGAATACATAGCAGTATGCACATGCACAACCAAGGGAGGTGGCAACAGGCTCAACATTAAGCAATACAACAACTCAACATTAAGCATCTCTTACCTCCTCACCAGGCTCACCGTAAGCGAACAGGTTGAGCAGCACTGCTTGGCCGACCCTGGACTACTCCCTGGAGTCCTGATCGATTTCCAGCAGGGGCACACCAGACAGGAACGCCGTGGTAGCAGCGATCACTCTGGTTGAATGGGCTCTCGGACGGCCGGGCAGTGGTCAGTTTGCCAACCGGTGACAGTGCATGATGCAGACGGAGAGCCATCTGGAAATGGAAGCCTTCGAGAGAGCCTTCCCTTGATTCACAGGTCCAAAGTTCACAAACAGCTGTGACGTTTTCCGAAAAACTCTTTGTGCGGTCCACGTAGAACTTCAGCACTCTAGCCACATCCAGCGAGTGCAAAGTCCTCTCGGCCGGCGACGAAGGCGACGGGAAGAAAACTGGCAACACCAAGGGCTCGTTGAGGTGGAAGTCCGGCGGCACCTTGGGCATAAAGGAGGGGTGCGTCCTCAGCACCATCCTCGTGTCGTGAAAAGTCAAGTATTGAGGCTTGCAAGATAGGGCCTGGATCTCTCCCACTCGTCGTGCGGAGGTGATGGCCACAAGAAATGCTGTCTTCCACGACAGGAACTTCAACGGCGCCGAGCGCATAGGCTCGAATGGGGCCCCCATGAGCCTGGTCAGCACCACGTTGAGCTCCCACGCCGGGGCAGAGGCCTACACCGGCGGGAACGATCGGAATAGTCCCTTCATAAATTCCTTCACCAGGCGATGAGACCACAAGGACGCCCGTCCTGTAGTTCTGGTGTATCGGGAAATGGCAGCCAGATGTATTTTGATGGAGGCGTGAGCCAGTCCAGCTTTGGCCGGAGCTGCAGGAGCCAAGCCTGTAAATTCAGCGACACCGGGTTGTGATGGAGAATGGCGCCTCCTTCTCTGGACAGAAGATCCGCGTCCGTCGCCAGCTTGATAGGTGGGGACGCTGACAAGTCCAGAAGGTCCGGGAACCAGATCTGTCTCGGCCATGCCGGTGCGACGAGGATCATCCTGCACCTGGACCTCTTGAGCTGGTTGATGAGACGGAGCAGCAACGGCAACGGAGGGAACGCATACAGGAACAGGCCGTCCCAAGAGAACGAGAAAGCATCGCCCATGCTCCTCGGCTGGGCGAACCTGCTGGCGAACCTCTGGCACTTGGAGTTTGTCGCCGTCGCGAACAGGTCGATCTGGGGTTTGCCCCATCGTTGAAAGAGCCGATCCACCTGGTCCTGGCGTAGTTCCCACTCGTGGCACGCGCACAGCTCCCTGCTGAGTGAGTTGGCGATGGTGTTTTTTATTCCTGCCAGGTGGAAGGGAACCAGAAACATCCCCTGTGCGACAGCCCAGTGCCACAGATCCTGGGCCTCCTTGGATAGGGCTGGGGACCTGGTGCCTCCCTGCTTCCGGATGTAGAACATCGTGGTGGTGTTGTCGGTGAAGATCCTCACCACTTTGTCCTTGAGGGACGGAAGGAACGATTTGAGCGCCCAGAACACGGCTCGTAGCTCCAGGATGTTGATGTGAAGAGACCTCTCCTCCGGGAGCCAGAGGCCTCTTGCGTGGAGATCTCCGGTGTGGGCCCCCCATCCGTCCAGGGAGGCATCCGTCGTTACCGTCTCCTGATACGCTGAGGTCTGAAAGTCCATGCCTGCCGAGAGGTGGGCACTGGCACCCCACCATAGAATCGCCCGACGGAACTCCTCGTCGAGCGGGATCCTGTCTTCGAAGCAGCCTGCCGCTTGAATCCAGTGGGCGCCGAGGAACTCTTGTAGCGGACGCATCCGAAGTCTGCAAAGGGGCACAAGGTCAATGCACAAGGACATCATCCCGAGGAGGGACTTGATGGACCTCACTCTGGCCACCTCCGTGGCGAACAGGCGCTGCACCTTGCCCAAAATGGCCTTCGTCCTTTCTTCCGACGGAGATGGCAATCGCTTCACTGTATCGAGCTTCGCTCCCAGAAACAGTGCCACCTGCGACGGGACCAGATGGGATTTGGGGTAGTTGATGGCGAATCCCAGCTCCGTGAGCAGGCGGACGGTCCTCGCTGTGTGTTCGACGGCGAGTTCTCTTGACCTTGCACGGATTAGCCAGTCGTCCAGGTAGGGGTAGACGTGGATTCCTTGCAGGCGCAGCCACGCCGCCACCGGTGCGAGGCACTTGGTGAACACCCTGGGTGCTGACTTTAATCCGAACGGCAGGGCTCTGAATTGGTAGCGACGCCCTTGGACTACGAATCTGAGGAACTTTCTGTGACCTTTTAGAATGGGGATGTGGAAGTAAGCATCCTCCAGGTCCAGTGACGATAGGAAGTCACCCTCCTCCAGCTGTCCCAGCACGTGCTGGAGGGTGACCATCCTGAATTTCTGTGCCTTGATGTACTTGTTCAACCGACGCAGGTCCAGGATGGGGCGCCAACCACCTGTCTTCTTTCGGACGAGGAAGTATCTTGAGTATACTCTGGAGCCCCCGAGCCTCTTGGGGCGAGCTCGATGGCCCCCTTCCTGAGCATCGCCCTTACCTCCAACAGCAGTTGAGGGACGTGATTCTCCTTCCTGGCCACGGGAGGAATGCAAGGACACTTCTTTTGAAATTCCAGCGAGTGTCCGCGGGCCAGGGTGTCCAGCACCCAACGGTCGGTGGAGATGAACTCCCACATGCTGACGAACTTCGTCAGCCGGCCTCCCACTGGGGTGCTTCGGTTGGGCTACGACGCAACAGCCGGTTCAGTCCTGCTTGGAAGAGGCCTTGCCGCCTTGGCGGACTCGCGGCGCTTGGCCTTCTGTTGGGCCCCAGTCGCCGGGGCGCCCTCACAGGACTTAGAAGACCGCTCAGACTTTTTCTTCGCCTTCTCACCTGCTGTGCCCTTCTCCAGCCAGGCGGCGAGGCGGGAACGACAATCTTGCTTGGTCCGTTCGGACAGGTTCTTGCAGAACGCACAGTCCTTCTCCACGTGCGCCTTGTCCTCATGAAGGCAGTAGAGACATCTCGAATGCTCGTCCTCCTTGAAAACATTTTGCAATCCGCATCCTGGGCAGCTCCTGAACAGCTTGGATCCGGGCGTCGAGCTTCCCTTGTCCTGGGCCATGTCCGTTGAGGTAGGCCACAGATCTCCTGGAATCCTCCAAAAACGCAGTAAAAGCTTGAGAGCTAAAACACGAGGACTCCCAACAGTTGAACGTGCGGTAAAAAATTGAGGATGGCTGCTAGGGGAGGGGCTTAGGTAGAGAGCAGTCATTGGCTGGGGGCAGTATGACCCAGAGATCAGTGATTGGTTACTACTAAGAAAGACAGATCAGAAACGAAACTGATACTGATTTTTTCTTTACCGAGGATTCCCGGCCTGACGACGGGGAATATTCATGAGCATGTGAATCCATGCCAGACCACAGAGCTAAGGAAAACAGGGGATTCCTAAACCCAGCTATTTCAGGATGCCAAATTTTTTGTTTCAGATTCCCAGATTATGGCACAGAAACATTTCCAAAATCCCCCTGTGTCTGAGTCCAAAATAAAGGAATTGACAGCTTGCCCAAAAGGAACAAGTTACTTACCTGTAACTGTTGTTCTCCAGCATGGGTCTGGCATGGATTCACATGCTCATGAATATTCCCCGTCGTCAGGCTGGGAATCCTCGGTAAAGAAAAAACCAGTATCAGTTTCGTTTCTGATCTGACTTTCGTAGTAATAACCAATCACTGGTCTCTGCGTCATACTGACCACAGCCAATGACTGCCCTCTACCTAAGCCCCACCTCTGGCAGCCATCTTCAGATTTGGTAGCACGTAAAGTGGCAGTATGACCAAGTGAAGAGCCGCAGAGGGGTAGGCGGGAGGGTTCGCATGTGAATCCATGCCAGACCCATGCTGGAGAACAACAGTTACAGGTAAGTAACTTGTTCCTTCTCCAGCAGGGGGTCTGGCATGGATTCACATGCTCATGAATAAAGAATACATAGCAGTACACACATGCACAACCACGGGAGGTGGCAAAGGCTCAACATTAAGCATCACATCAAACTCAACATTAAGCATCTTACCTCCTCACCAGGCTCACCTCAGGCGAACAGGTTGCGCAGCACTGCTTGGCCGACCCTGGACTCCTCCCTGGAATCCCGGTCGACGCAGTAGAATTTCGTGAAGGTGTGCGTCGACCTCCACGTAGCAGCCCTGCATATGTCCAGCAGGGGCACACCAGATAGGAACGCCGTGGTAGCTGCAATCGCTCTGGTGGAATGGGCTCTCGGACGGCCAGGCAGCGGTCGGTTTGCCAACCGATGACAGTACATGATACAGCCGGAGAGCCATCTGGAAATGGAAGCCTTCGAGAGAGCCTTCCCCTGATTGACAGGTCCAAAGTTCACAAAGAGTTGTGACGTCTTCCGAAAACACTTCGTGCGGTCCACGTAGAACTTCAGCGCTCTAGCCACATCCAGCGAGTGCAAAGTCCTCTCAGCCGGCGACGAAGGCGACGGGAAGAACACAGGCAACACCAAGGGTTCGTTGAGATGGAAGTCCGACGGTACCTTGGGCATGAAGGAGGGGTGCGTCCTGAGCACTGCCCTCGTGTCGTGAAAAGTCAAGTACGGGGCCTTGCAGGAAAGGGCCTGGATCTCTCCCACTCGTCGTGCGGAGGTGATGGCCACAAGAAACGCTGCTTTCCACGACAGAAATTTCAACGGAGCTGAGTGCAGAGGCTCGAACGGAGGTCCCATGAGCTTGGTCAGCACCACGTTGAGCTCCCACGCCGGGGCCGGAGCCTTCACCGGCGGGAACGATCTGAACAGTCCCTTCATGAACTCTTTCACCAGACGATGAGACCACAAGGACGTCCGCCCCGTGGTTCTGGTGTATCGGGAGATCGCAGCAAGATGAATCTTGATGGACACGTGTGCCAGTCCAGCTTTGGCCAGCGTCAGCAGGTACGGCAGTACTTGGGGGGGCCGTAATCCGTAGAGGGTTAATCTTCTGTGCGTGGCACCAGACAGAGAACCTCTTCCATTTGTGTCCGTAGCATTTAAGAGTCGAGGACGCCCTGGCCTTTGCAAGAACCTCTCTGCAGTCGGCCAGTATGTCGTATCCTCCAAACTCTAGCGCTGCAGGAGCCAGGCCTGCAGGTTCAGCGATTTCGGGTCGTGGTGGAGGATGGCGCCTCCTTCTCTGGAGAGTAGATCCGCGTCCACCGGCAGCTTGATTGGCGGGGACGCCGACAAGTCCAGAAGGTCCGGGAACCATATCTGCCTCGGCCACGCAGGTGCGACGAGGATCATCCTGCACCGTGACCTCTTGAGCTGGTTGACGAGCCGGATTAGCAGTGGCAAAGGAGGGAACGCGTAGAGGAACAGGCCCTCCCAGGGGAACGAGAAAGCATCGCCCATGCTCCTCGCCCGGGGAAACCTGCTGGCGAACCTCCGGCACTTGGAGTTCGTCGCCGTCGCGAACAGGTCGATCTGGGGTGTGCCCCACCGTCGGAAGAGGCGATCCACTAGATCCTGCCGTAGCTCCCACTCATGGCACTAGCGCAGCTCCCTGCTGAGTGAGTCGGCGATGGTGTTTTTTATCCCTGCTAGATGAAACGGCACCAGAAATATCCTTTGGGCGATGGCCCAATGCCACAGGTCCTGCGCCTCCTTGGACAGTGCTGGGGACCTGGTTCCGCCCTGTTTCCTGATGTAAAACATGGTGGTGGTGTTGTCGGTGAAGATCCTCACCACCTTGCCCTTGAGGGACGGAAGGAAGGACCTGAGGGCCCAAAACACTGCACGGAGCTCCAGGACGTTGATATGTAGGGATTTCTCCGTTGGGAGCCAAAGGCCTCTTGCGTGCAGATTTTCGGTGTGCGCTCCCCACCCTTCCAGGGAGGCATCCGTGGTCACTGTCTCCTGGTGGGCTGGGGTCTGGAAGTCCAAGCCCGCCGTCAGATGCGCGCGGGTGCCCCACCACCGGATCGCTCGTCGGAAACTCTCGTCGAGTGTGATCCTTTTCTCGAAGCTGCCTGTCTTTCGGATCCAGCGCGTGTCCAGGAACTCCTGCAACGGGCGCATCCGGAGCCTGCACATGGGAATGAGGTAGATGCAGGACGACATCATTCCGAGGAGGGACTTGATGGACCTCACCTTGGCTGCGTCGGCCACCAACATCCGCTGCACCTTGCCCAGGATGGTCCTGGTCCTCTCCTCCGACGGGGAGGCCAGAAGGGACACTGTGTTGAGCCTCGCTCCCAGAAACAGAGCGTCTTGCGCGGGTACCAGGTGGGATTTGGCGTAGTTCACGGAGAATCCCAGGTCCGTGAGAAGTTGGACGGTCCTTGCCATGTGAACCACGGCGAGCTCCCTCGTCTTGGCTCGGATGAGCCAGTCGTCCAGGTAGGGGTAGACGTGGACCCCCTCGCGGCGCAGCTGCGCCGCCACCGGTGCGAGGCACTTGGTGAATACCCTGGGTGCCGACCGTAGACCGAAGGGGAGGGCTTTGAACTGGTAATGACGCCCTTGGACCACAAACCTGAGGAATTTCCGGTGCCCCTTTAGGATGGGAATATGGAAGTAGGCATCCTCCAAATCCAACGACGACAGGAAGTCTCCTTCCTCCAGCTGACCCAGGACGTGCTGGAGGGTGACCATCCGGTACTTCTGCGCCTTGATGAACTTGTTCAGACGTCGCAGGTCCAGGAAGGGGCGCCATCCCCCCCGTCTTCTTCTTCACGAGGATGTATCTCGAGTAGACTCCGGAGCCCCGAAGCCTCTTTGGGACGAGTTCGATGGCGCCCTTCCTAAGCATCGCTTTTACCTCCAGGAGAAGTTGAGGGACGTGAAGTTCTTTCCTGGCCACGGGGGGGACGCGCGGGCACCTTCTCTGGAACTCGAGCGCGTGGCCCCGGGCCAAGGCGTCCAGCACCCAACGGTCGGTGGAGATGGACTCCCACACGCTGACGAAGCTCGCCAGCCGGCCTCCCACTGGGGTGCTTCGGTGGGGGCCCGACCCCACGGCCGGTTCAATCCTGCTTCGACGAGGCTTTGCCGCCTTGACCTCCTTGGCGACGATGGCGCGGGGTCCGCCAGACTTGCCTCGTCCTCTGTAGGCCTCCTGAGACGACGAGCGGGCCGCTTGACGGTAGGTGGAGAAACCGCCGCCGGAACCTTTGGAGGCGCCCTTGCCTCCGCTGCTCCGAAAGGGCGTCCGTCGTTGTTGCAGAACTCCCAGGGCCCGGGCCGTCTCAGTGTCCGCTTTAATGGCCTGAAGGGAATCGTCCACTGGTTTGCCAAACAGGTTGTTCCCATCGAAGGGCATGTCCAGGACTCTGGTCTGAACGTCTTGACGGAAGTCCGTAGCCTTGAGCCATCCACGCCGCCTAAGGCAAACGCCGTTGCCCAACTGGCGGAACCCAGTGTCGGCGATGTCCGTCGCAACGGTAATGGTGTGGTCCGAAGCCACCTCACCTTCCTGCAGGATCTCCAGGGCCTCTGTCCTCTTGTCGTCCGGCAGGAAGTCCAGCAGGGGAGCCAGTTTGTACCAGAGCTCCCTGTCGTAGCGGGCCACGATAGCCAAGGCGTTGGCCGCTTTAATCGTCGTCGCTGCCGACGAGATGACTCTGCGTCCCATAGCGTCCAATTTCTTCCCCTCACCGTCCGGTGGGGAAGTCGATGTGGAGGCCGCACCCCCCCCCGCTTTCTTCCTGGCCGCCGCGGAGACGACGGAGTCCGGGGTAGGCTGCGCCCGGAGGCACAGGGGGGCCGTGTCCAGGACCCGGTACTTCTTCTCGTACCGGTCTCTTCTAGCTGGCGTCGTGGAAGGGTTCTTGAGGAGGGTGAGGCCCTCATCCCAAATGTCGTCCAATAGAGGCACTGAGAGGACCGTCTTCCTCTTGGCCTCGCGCCGCTGATAAAGGAAACCTTCCTTCTTCTTCTCCTCCTCAGGGCAGAGTTGAAAAAGCTCGGATGCCCTGGTGATCATGGAGTGGAACGATCCAATCTCGTCGGGCGGAGAAGCCCTGGTGGGAGGCGACGACGGTACATCCTCGTCGTATACCTCGTCGTCCGTACCCGTCGCTGCCGTGTCAGTCCCCGTATCATCCCCTCGGGTGGACGGGGAGGAGGGCTGGATGGGGCGCGACGGCTGAAAAGGAGGTGGAGGGTGGATCCTTCTTTTCTTAGTAGGGGGAACACCAGAAGGTCCCGGTTCTGGGTCCCCCGACGGGAGAGGTTCCTCCGTCGGCAACGGTAGTCTCGTCCTTATCTCTGAGCATAAGGGCTGTATAGCCAACAAAATGGCCGCCGAGTTGTCTTGCGGTGCTGGCAGAGGGGAATCCGACGGGCGATCAGGGGCCCCGTCGGTACCCTCGACGATGTCGTCGTCACCTGCGTCGGGATCCATCCCGACGGGCCGGTCTTCTTCCACGCCGAGGCCGTGGCTTAAGACCTCGACCAGTTCCTCCTCCGAGGTTGAAGCCGAATCTACGACGCCCTGCCCCCCCTTTCTCTTCCCCTCGGGGGATTTCACGGGGGTCCTATCGATGGGCACAAAAGAGGACTCCCTCCGAAGTGGCAGGGAGACTCTGAGCCCCGAGGTCGCCACCACTGGTGTAGCCTGCACAGGCTGAGCCAGGGCCGCCGCGACAGTTTCGATAGAGGGCTTGGCCGGATGGATTAAGGCCTTCACCACCTTAGGTGCGCTCACCGCCTTATCCTTGAGGGGGGGGACACCGCCTCGCTCCCCCTCCGATGGGGCCTTCGAGCTCGACCGGGGCCTCTCCAGGAGCTTCGCCGGGTGCTCGGCCTTCCTCTTACCCAACCCAGAGCGTTGGCTCGTGGTTGATGGTGCCGGGGAGGGTGCGCCCTGCCTGGCGCCCGTAGAGCCCGACCGTTCGGCGCTCCCGGTGCCAGTGGACTCGCGGTGCTTGGCCTTATGTTGGACCCCCGTCGCCGGGGCGTCCTCAAAGGTCTTAGAAGACCGCTCAGATTTCTTCTTCTTCTTCTTCTCGCCGGACGGGCTCTTCCCTTCTAGCCAGTTGGCGAGACGTTGATGGCGGTCCTTCATGGTCCGCTCCGACATGTTGCCGCAAAACGCACAGTCCTTCTCCACATGCGTCTTGTCCTCATGTAGGCAGTAGAGACAAAAAGAGTGTTCGTCCTCCTTGAAGACGTTCTGCAGCTGGCATCCAGGGCAGACCCTGAACAGCTTTCCGGGCGTCGAGCTTCCCTTCTCCTGGGCCATGACCGGGCCTGAGAAACTTCTGGAGTCCTCCAAAAGCGTAGCTCGACGAAATCTTCACCCTTGAGGGGCGCAGACGAATCCGACACGGGTCCCCGTTGATCGGATAGAGAGTCGGTGGAGCTTGAGGCTCTTTTGACCGAAAAAACGAAGTTTTTGAGAAAAAACGTGAAAAAAATAGCACTAACGCTCGAGAGCAATAGCACGAGGATCCCAACACACGAACGTGCGGTAAAAATCTGAAGATGGCTGCCAGAGGTGGGGCTTAGGTAGAGGGCAGTCATTGGCTGTGGTCAGTATGACGCAGAGACCAGTGATTGGTTATTACTACGAAAGTCAGATCAGAAACGAAACTGATACTGGTTTTTTCTTTACCGAGGATTCCCAGCCTGACGACGGGGAATATTCATGAGCATGTGAATCCATGCCAGACCCTTGCTGGAGAATGCCCATTACCTTTGCTCGCTTGAGGAGAAGGAGGGGAGATTCTATGCCTCTGTCCAAGTGCAAGGGCAATGTGCATTTTCAGCACTGGTGGACACTGGATCCCAAGCCACTCTTCTGTCAAAAAGGGCCTTTGAGCAGCTAACGGGGTGGGGGGGAGGAAGACACCTGATCCTCTCACCTCTCTTCCTGGACAACTACAGAACTTCGACGGGAATGAGGGGACTGCAGATTTGGAAATAAAAATTGGGCGACTTAAGGTGAAACACTGGGTCATAGTCGTGACTCCAGAAGAAACCCCCTGTCTATTAGGGAATGGCATCCTTCGCAGGTTGTCTCCCCTAATAGATTGTGTGAACATGGTCTTCTGGACCCAGACTAACAGGCCAATAAAATTAAAACAGTGTCAACCACGTTAGTTTAAATGGCACATGCCACGTGGTTGAACAAAAATCATATTGATTTTCATTTCCAAAATAATCAAATTCCTGACGTTACAGTAATTGCTGTAGGACAACAAACTGTTGATGGGAACTCCTCTACATTCCTAAAGATCAACCTTCCTGTTTTAAGTGGCATTCCACACTGGAAGGAAATACTTTGAAATTGTATACTGATTCACAATCTACAAATCCCAATTCTATAGTGAAAAATGATGAGAAACCAGCTCAAAGGTTTAGCTGACATTCAGAAAATTAGAGAACAGTTGTTCCTTCCTATTCAGTTAAATGAGGGGAAGGAGTCTGTTCTCGCCGAGTGTGCGTGAACAATGGAAACAGCTTCATCAGCGAAGCCATGTTCAGAAAGCTCCAAAAAGATCCAACCATTCCCACATTTAAATTGATTGTTAAGTGGGAAATGGGCCTGTAAACTCCCAATTCCAAACGTCTCCTGCCTTGCAGGTGGATGCTCACAATTTCTATAGGTGACAAAAGCATAGAACATAATTGTTGGGTCGTGCGAGATGTCCCTGCTGCATTCTATTTAGGCAGTGACATTCTCAATCAGTTTGCAATAATTTGGAACTTATAAATTACAAGGACTTGTCCCGACTAGGGGGCAATCCCGTGGGCTTTGATGATTCTGAAAAAGCATGTTGGTCAACCCAATTACTGCTGTATGCAGCTGAAGTTCAAATTGGAGTGGAGGTCACCATCCCAGGGCGGACCAGACAATTCCCACTTGAATTAAAGATTAAAAGAGGACAAAACTGCAAAATCTTGATGCATATGTACATCTCAATGCCCATCTCCAACAGCAGGGGTTGGGATTAAACCCAACACCATTAGTCAATGTAGAACACAACACCATTCCAACATTGATGGATAACAGCGACCCTAGGAGTATCACTCTGGGCGCAGGCACCATTATTGGAATGGCGGTTGATGACAGACATTTTTCCATGGATCTAGGAAATGAACTGATAGGACCAATCCCCAGTGACTGGTATGATAATGACAATGACATAGCACCAGACAGGATCTTCACCCGGCAAGGGGAGAATTTTCTGGTGTACTCTTCCTGCTCTTAGGGGGAGGAAGAAGTGACCTGTGACATCAGGCAGGAGGAGGTGATCTTTCAGGTCCACAATGAAGCCTCTCCTACCTGAAACTAAGTGTCCAGAACCAGAGACCACTCCACCCAGCTGGAGGTAGTGAAACCCAAAGTCTTTCCAGGCATCAAGCAAATGTTTGAAGAGCGGGTCAACCTCGCTGATACCTGTGCGACTGAGGAGCAAAAGCTGAAACAGGTGTTCTTAGATTTTCAAGATCTCTTTATTGGGGACTCGCATGACTGTGGTCGCACCGAGACCCATACTACAACAATTCCCACAGACCCTGGAATGACTCCTGTGTTTCCAAAGCAATAGCGCTTGCCTCTCGCATCCATGGAGTCCCTGACGGAAATAATCAAAAACCTTGAGTCCCGTGGAATAATTTGTCCAGTCCACAGCACCTTTAATAATCCGGTGCCGGGGATTTTAAAACCAAATTGCCAATGATGACTTTGCGCAGACCTCAGGGAGCTGAACAAATGGGTCCACATGTTCCAATGGTCTCTTCCCTACATTAACCAAGGGCTGGCCCAGATCCAGGGGTCCAGGGTATACACTGCCATTTACCTGACAAATGGATAATGGACCGTGCCTGTCAGTAGGGAGGACCAATACAAGCTGGCCTTTACCTCCGGGGCAGAGGTACACGTGGACCCGGACTCCCTTCGGATACATAAACTCCGGCAACAAATTCAACATCTTCTTACACCAGGCCATGCCCGACTTGGGTGAAAGGGGAAACCAGGCCTATGTGGATGATGGCCTGATCAAAAGCTCAAGTGTGGAGGAACACATAGCGGTAATCTGTTCTCTTCTGACCCAGTTGAGGGTTGCCAGAGCAAAACTGTCCTTCGAGAAGGCACAGTGGGGCAGGACCCGTGTCAATTTCTTGGGACATGAAATAACTCCTGAGGGTCTTTGTCCCCAGGAGAAGAAAGTAGAAGCACTCCTAAAACTTAAAGACCCCACAACTCTGCGTGAGCTAAGAAGCCTCCTTGGACTGACTAATTAGAGTAGGAAGTTCACTGAGGATTACGCAGAGGTCACAAGAACCCTGATCCATCTGTTGAAGGAGGTGGGGGAGTCAAGTGGGAGTGGGGTTCAGAACAAGCCGAGGCATTAAAACAACTCAAAAGAAGTCTCTCAAAAGCACCTTGTCTAGCTTACCCTGTCGAAAACCAGGAGTTCTTGAAGACAGGGGTCTCGAATACATGCTTGACAGAAGTATTCTATCAAAAGCATGACAAGGTCAATAAAGTAATCTGCTAGGCAAGCAAGACTTTATCCTCTGTGGAGGAAAAATTCAACGATTGTGAGAAGACACTCCTGGCAACGGTGTGGGCATTGAAAAATGACTTACTGTTCATCCAGGGAGAACACATCATAGGGTAGACTCCACACCAGCCATTGCAATACCTCCAAAGTGACAGAATCCAGGCCGGAAATGAGAGTAATTCCAGAATTACTTCCTTGATTCTGTCCATGCAAGGCTTTCCTGTGGTCAGATATGGCCAAAACAAGAAGAGTCCCCTCGCGCAAGGTCTGGCTTACTGGCATGATTGTGCTAGAGAAAACTGTCTCGAGGACGAAAGTCTTAAAATCCAGGACAACATGGAGGCGTACCTGAATTCCCGACACAAAGTCTATGAAGAAGACAAGTGCCAGGGGATGCCCACAGTTTGTGGACGGGTGCTCCTACCATGTTGACAACAACGGGGAAAAGGAACTGGTGGCCGGCCTTGGTAATGCCTGGGTGAATGATGCCCTGGAGCCCTCCGCTGGGTACAAAATCAATCCCCGCAGTAGTCAGGTAGCAGAGTTGATGGCAGTTCATTAAGCCATCATCACTGCCATCCAACACCAACTCCACGAACTGGTCATAATCACGGATTTAGATTATGTCCAGAACGGGTTCGGGGAGCACCTGGTAAATTGGAAAACCAGCAGCATGCTGTGTGCTAATAACAAACCACTTAAACATGGCAAGTTAAAACAAAATATTGATGATCTGGTCACCACTAATGGGATAACCATTTATTGGAAAAAGATTAAGGGTCATTCCAAAATAGAGGGGTCAGACAAAACTGGGAATGACCTAGCTGATCAGCTGGCCAAAACAGGAGCCATCCAAGGAGATCTCATTGAGATCGAGTCCCTGTTGGGGGAAATCCAGGTCACTGCTGTCACTAGGTCCCAGAAAAAATGCTCGCAATGATCTCTCAACTGCCCAATGGAGTAAGGAAACCCCAGATGCTGATTTAATCACGGCACAAAAAGGGTATCCGATTATTGGGAAATTCCATCAACACATCGAGGACCCTGAGAAATTTCCCCTGATGGAAACCGATTACATTGGGAAAGAGGACCTCAGGGTGTTGATGAAGTTCCCAAAATGTTCCGAATCCAAGGCGGTTTGTTGGTAAGGAGATCCATCTCTGGTTGTGACCATTGGGTGGTACCTACCTCATTCCGAAGCCTGATGCTAAGTCATGAACATGACGCGGCCACAGCCGGTCATCAAGGGTTTCATACTACCCTAGAAATCTTGCAGGAGGTTGCATACTGGCCACACACGGGGCAGGACCTCGACCAATATTTGAAGGGGTTCTTGTGTGTGCACAATTTCAGCCAAGTTCACTCACACCGAGCTCCCCTCCAGAAGAGGGGGATGACACTGCCTTGGTGAGATTTCCAAGTAGATTTCATCGGGCCCATGATTCGCTCCTCTAGGGCGAACAAGTACATGTTAACAGTAACATGCTTGTTTACCAAATGGGTGGAATGTCTCCCGGCCCCAAATTGCAAGGCAGAAACAGCAGCTGCCCTGATGATCAACCACATCGTCTCACGTTTTGGCCTACTCCAAAGGATTGAATCAGACCAAGGAAGTCACTTCACCAGCAAAGTGATGACCAAGATGTGGGAGATACTTGGGGTAAAAAGGAAACTTCATATTGCATACCGCCTGTCCTCTAGTTGGGAGTTAAGAGGTACAATAAAACAATTGTGAGCACTCTAAAAATGTTTGTTGGGCTATCCAATTACCGCTTGTCTTGATGGCCATCAGATCTACACCTTCTGCAACCAAGATGTCTCCATTTGAGCTAATGACTGGGCGAAGGATGGTGCTACCTCAGCATCTTCTCTATAGAACACAAGAGCAGACACTGATAAACGCCTCCACAACACATGATTATGTTGAGAATCTAAGAAAACACGTTCAGCATGCTTTTGGTACGCTCAGCAGAATCTGGAAGAATCAGCAGAGAGGATGAGGACTCAATATGACTTAAAAACAACCAAAAAGGAATACCAAGTAGGAGACAGGGTCTACTTTTACAATTTCCAATGGAACCAGAGCAAGGAGCGGAAATTTCTCCTTAGCTGACGCGGTCCTTTTGAAATTGTAGATAAAATTTCACCTGTCGCCTACAGAATCCGCATCCCTAAAGGAGAGCTGGCAGAAGAGGAATTGGTCCAAATTAATCAGCTAAAGAGTTGTCATGCCAGGCACACTTTGCGGCTGCTTGAGGAGCCAAGGGAAAGTCAAATAGAGGAGACATCTGGAGAATGAAAACAAGAGAAAGAAGAACTAGAAGGAAACAGGTAGGTCCATAGGTATATCAATCTAACAGGGAGTACTTTCATTTCATTGTCAGTGCAAAAGGGTATCACCAAAAACCCCAGTAAAAATATCAGCAGTTCTCTGTGTCTCGTAAGGAATGATTTGTTGTTATTGTCCGAGGGCTTGAATGACTGTAAGGTATGTGTGTGTCCCACTGCGGTCAACATTCCGGGAAGACAGTCAGTGGGAAAATGTTGTAACCTGTCTGTATTCATCCACTAAATGAGTACTGATTCTACTCCTTCATAGACTAAGGAGGACTTCCCTGGGGACCTGGAAAGGGAAGACCAAAGGAAAATCTGTGGGTGTCGCTCCGCACTCCAACAAAAGACAACGGGACGATCATGGCGTACCAGTCCCTGATGGAAGGACTCCACCAGATGAACCCCACGTTGCCATACATTCCCTCAACAAGAAGGTTTGGGAGAGTCGGGGGGGGGGGATCTGTGGGATACATCTACCACCAAGCAGAACTCCCCTACATCACCAAACCACATCTCGGCAGTCACCAGCAGAATGGCTGCACTGGTGCTGTTGAGCACTATCGCCTTGCCTTAAAAACTGTGTTTTGCAGTCACCAAAATAATGGCTGCGCTGTCTTTGCCAAGCACATATGGGGCAAGATGGAACATGGAACACACCGAGAAAGGCTGCCAGTGAGTTCTTTATGTGCACCAAAGAAAAGAATTGAAAGGCAGCGCTGCTCTGCTGCTAGCTCAAAATTTCCCATTGAAAAAGGAAATATTTTGCATTTAAAATGATTGCGCCCTGATGCCTTTCCACAGTTTTAGCAGTACACAGTTGGTTCCAGTGAGATCCAGCTATGCCCAGCCATATTCCGGTTGTGCCCCAGCAAAAGAAAGCACTTCTCACTGAATGACAGGCTGCGTCAGGCAAGATCGGTGAAATAACAAAGAAACTTCACTTTCAGCCGTACGGAACAATGCTTGACCTTTTGCTACAATATATTACAGATAAAGTCTTCAAAAGAAGCCCTGTCTCTCTGTGCTTATGTTAGTGTCAGTGGACCTTTGCCTTGAATAGATTGCTGTGTGAGAGAAATCGGCTAGGGTTGCAAATAATGTTTAGAATATAGATGGAAGAGAAAACCGCATTGTAAGTGACAGCAAAAGGAAAATTCAGCACGTGTAAAAAGGGTTTCTTTTTACAAATAAGAAAATGTCTGTTTAAAAGTAAATTGTTGAGTTAAGGCTCTGTGCTTGCCTAGAAATGTAAGGGGGTTTTGTTTGTGAACATATATAGGATGTTTTATTTTGACAGACTTGCTTCTGATTCAGAAATAAATAAATAAGTGCATTTACAGTGGAAGCCACAGAACAGGTTTCCTGCCCTGGCTTCAAAGCACATTTGCTTTCTGGGAACAGGATTTGTCTTCCCCCAAAAGGCCAGCCCCTCGGAAGTATAGACCAAGAGGACGCATCTTGCACACTCATCAGACTTTGTGGCTGGGCTCGAGCCTGGTACAATAGATTTCAGGGACACTTGTGTGAAATTTCAAGTTGCCCCTCCCCTCAAATTAAACTAGAGAGCTTCAAAGATAAAGTCCAAGGCAGCAGAGGGCTAAACTGACATTTGGCTGTGGCCTGGAAAGGCATGACCATATGTGGAAGACAAAGCCTGGCCCATCTGGCTCAAAAGACTATTTTAATTAATAAACGTTAAGACTTATTTCTACAACCGGACAACGCAGTAATGTGAAAGATTTACAGTTTAAATGCAATTTTAGTGGCATTAAATTAAGACGTGGTAGCTTTCACAAGCATGTTGCGTTCGAAAATGGCAGAAAATTGCATATTCTGAGGAAAGTGTATATGGTGCCACTTTGAAATTCAATACTAATTTGCCTTGTGATAATAGGTAAACGTGTAAAATTATAGAATGTAAGGTAATTTCCCACTGGAAATGGCGAAAGAAGGGAGAAACAAAGTCCGACAAACTTGGGAGTGGGAATATTATGCTTTGCGTGAAATATGTAATTTGCCTATATGATTAGTGAAAGCAACACAACTGTAAAAATGTGCAATTTATGTCAAAACTGATTTTTGGCAAAATTAACTGTGGGAGGACCTAGGCATAGTAAACCCAGACCATAAAACTCATATCATGTCTCTAAAGTCCAACCGGCAGACAGGAAGGCGGTAATAATAAACCCTGACCAATCCAGTTGTTTAGAGGCATGTCCAGCCAAAGCATGCCCCCATGGTAAACCCTTTGATGTCACCCGCCTTATAACAGGTGGAAGCTCACAGAGACAAAGTTCACACTCTTCTGAATTTTCCAGCTCCTGCGTATCCTGATATTCCACATTTACCCTGCAAGAGTCAAGATTCTACTGCCAAGCCAGAGCTTAGCTGATCCTATCCAGGCAGAACCACCCTTCAGAACTGAACCCCATAACAAATTCCCACCAACTCAGGGAGAAAGAGGGAAAGGCTGTGGTACCCTTTTTGAAAGTATCCTGTGACCAGACCAGCTTTTTGCACCACTACCTGCATGCCGCTGTGCTGTGACCAGACAGGCCCAGCTGTTTTCTGCTAGGAGAGCCCTGCCTTGGTGCCGTGACCAGATCCTTTGAGTCCAGAAACCTGGTTGGCTGTCCCAAATCCTAAACTCCAGCGCGGATTGTGAGTATCTCCCCATTCCATAGCAACACAGAGTATAAATAGAACTTTTTTAAGATAGTCTGAATCCTCTGTGTCTTTGGGTTTCCTACTGTTAGCGCCATTTTTACACAAATTTCTGTCATTTGTAAGTCCTTAGTACTATTTTGATTAAATAAATTAATTTTCCCTAAAAAGAGGCACACTGCGCAAAGGGTTACAACTGCAGCGTAACTTTTCTATTCACGGGTGGCGTTTCTCTTTTATAGCCACTAAATTTAGTTTAAGTGAAACTTGTCCTTTCCTTTCCAAACCGATTTTCTGTTAACTGCTTTTATTTTTAAAACCAAATTTACTTTCCCCTTGAGAATCTCATCCTGTCATTAAGTTAGAATCACTCTTTCAATTTCATATTATCCCTGTGATGTACATCCATCACCCAGCCTAAAAAACATATTCCGATTGTGTCTATTTCACCCGTTTTTCAAACCGTTTTGACGTTTAAACCTGTAAAAATAAGAAAATGCAATTTTCCAATGTGTGATTTGGCTGCAGTGTGTTCTTACTTCCAAGTTGATTTTTGAACTGTATGCCCTTTGTTGATACCTTGCCTTGTAGTTGCTAGTGTTCTTACATCTCTGATACTGTTATAACTCATATTTACCCCATTTATTCAACCAAACATGTAAATTAATTATTTACCAATTATGAATGTTATTTATGCAATTGCAAAGGTTTTCAAATCCTATTTTGCCTCCCATTTCGTGAGGGAAGGTCAGATTTTAATTCAGTTTGCTGTATAGTATACGTGACTCCTTGCTGTTCCTTTCTATCCAAATTCGATTAATAGGGGTTTGAGGGAGCATTGCGGGGGGAAATCTTAACTCAGGTGCTATCTACCTGAACAGTAAAATTGCTCCCCTTCATCTGTGCTTTGGATATGTTATAGTAGAAGGTCAACTATATGTGTTCCATCATTTTACCTTGTAATTATCATCCCATTGGTGATTGCTGGCCAATATTAAATGTGTGATTTTCTTTGAATATAAAATAAATAAATATTTTATTACCACCCACCATCCTGGTTCATGTACTATGTTGAGCCGGGCACCCAGAAACAGCGCATTATGAGATGGCGTCAAGCAGGACTTTGGATAGTTTATGGAGAACCCCAACTCCGTCAGCAGCCGTACGGTCCTCGATGTGTGCTTGCTCACAAGAGTGTGGGAGCGGGATCGCACGAGCCAATCATCCAGGTAAGGGTATACGTGGATGCCCTGTAGAGGAAGATACACTGCCACTGGGGTCAAGCACTTTGTAAAGACCTTCGTAGCCGATTCTAGGCCAAAGGGAAGAGCTTTGAACTGGTAATGCTGACCCTGAACTACGAATCATAGGAATTTGTGGTGCTTTTTGTGAATGGGGATGTGAAAGTAGGCATCCTCCAGATCCAATGATGTCAAAAAAATTACCTTCCTCCAGCCGGCCGAGCACGTGTTGTAACACGACCACCCAGAACTTCTGGGACTTTATACTTGTTGAGACAACGCAGATCCAGGACTGGCCTCCAACCGCCTGTTTTCTTTCGAACCAGAAAGTATCTGGAATATACTCCGGAGCACCGTAGGAACTGGGGAACAGGTTCTATTGCCTCCTTCTGCAAGATGGCATGCACCTCTTGCAGAAGCTGTGGCCTGTGTTCTTGTCGAGGCACCAGTGAAATACGAGGACACCTGCGTTGGAACTCCAAGGTGTGCCTCTGTTCGAGAGTGTCCAGCACCCATCTGTCGGTGGTGATCTTCCTTGCGCTGACGAACATCGCCAGCTGGCCTCACACTGGGGTGCTTAAGTGGGGGCCTGTGGACACAGCCGCTTAAGGCATGCTTAGGGGTTGCAGCCCTGCCCTGTGGGTGGCACCAACATTGTCCTTTGCTGCCGTAAGCCTGAGAGCGACCCCTGTATGCTTGAGTGGAGGAGCGGGAAGGCTGTCGGTACAGGGTAGTATATGCCTTGGAGGATCTGCCGGGCTTTCCTCTGAACAAATGAAAAGGCGACAGCCGACATTGTTGCAGGGTTCCCAGGGAGCGCGCCATCTCCATGTCGGTCTTTATGGCTTGCAAAGACTTGTTGATGGTCTAGGCAAAGAGGTTTTCACTGTCAATAGGCATATCCAGCACCTTATACTGAATGTCCTGGCAGCCGTTGGTGGCCTTCAAACCACCCATGTCGATGAAGGGACAGGCTGTTCCCCCATCTGGAGGAATTCTGCGTCCACAATCTCTACCCCCATTGTAATGGTGTGGTCCGAGGCCACCCTCCCCATCTGAAACACGGTACAGCTTGCATCCCTCCTCATTGTGGTCCGGATGCAGGCAATATAAGCATTTATGATGTCCATCTTCGACAAATACGTTCCTTAATCCAGGCTTCATGAAGATTTTGAAGAGGCTCCTGTCCTTCTCCTTCGACATGGTCGAAAAGCATGAAGTAGGCCCAAGGCCAGCCTTCTCAAAACGTTGGACGATCCGCAGTGCATAAAGATCTTTACCGGCAGCAAATCCCTGCTGCCGGTAGCTGTTCTTTGGTTGAAAATGATAAGTCAAAATCGGTCAAAATTAGTTAATTTTCCAAGGAAAAACTTGACAATGCAAAAATAGGGGTGAATCTTAGGGAGAGGACTGTCATTGGATGGGGCAGTATGACCAAGAGGACAGTGATTGGTTTAGAGGAGAAATACAGTTTTAAAGCTAAAGTGAAACAGTTTTTTCTTTTACCGAGGATTCCCAGCCTGCCCACGACAGCAATAATCATAAGCATGTGAATCCATGCCAGACCCCATGCAGGAGAAGGGTAGAATCTTTTTGATTGTGTGAAGATGGAAGAAGCATTTCTTAACTAGAACTCAAGGTTCTAGTGTTATCTCGTTGTCCATTAGTAATCCAAGGTTCTGACTACTGTAGATCGTTCTGGGTGTCGTTCCCAGTTCTGTGGGCTATGGTATGTCCTGGTTGTTTCCTTGGTTGTTGGGTGTAATCATGATTTCTATTTTCTCCGGGTTCATAGTGAGGTTATTAGTCCATTGTTCTTTGAGACAGTCAGCGTGGGGTTTGCCTCTTCATTACTGCCGGTTTTGTAGATGATTTGGGTATCGTCTGCGTAATTCTAGTATGTGAGGCTGTCTTTTGATGAAGTTGATTAGTGGCATCATATAGATGTTGAACAGTAATGGGGATAACAAGGAGCCATGTGGAACTTCATAAGCGTTGTCCCGCGGTGCGCATTTGAATGGTTTTAGCCGTACCGTTTCTGTTATTTCGGACAAAAAAGATTTAATGGAATTCAGCAATGTGTCGCCGATCCCTATTTCTTCCAGTCTCTTGACAAGGGTGTTATGGTTATGGTTGACAAGGGTGTTAGGTACAGTAATTTGTGTCTTGTTTTTGGGGTGGCTCTTTTTATAGTCAAGCTCATGAGCATGCGTTCCATTGTTGTGCTGGTGATTTCTGGCATGATGACCTGGTGCGATTCCATTTAGCTTATCCTTTCTCTGTTGATTCTTGTGCGTCGTCCTCTCCTCTGGAGTGACATCTTCTGTGCTTCCAAGTCTTCTATTGGTTTTCCTTTGAATACTTGGATGGTTGGAGTATCTCACAGTTGCAAATGTCTTTTCATGATTCTGAGGTTTAATATTTTATAGTAGTGTGTTTTCTGGTTTTTTGCCAATTTGGGGGTTTTCTTGTGTTGCTCCCTGGCTTTTCCATGTCTGTGTCCATGTATGTTTAGTTCACAGTTGCAATTTCCTTCCTGGGAGTCCGAGGTTTTCTCTTTATTGGCAGTGTCTTGTGGTTTTGTACCGAGTGAGATAGTTGCGTTTATGAAGCATGTACCACAGTTAATTCTGTTCTCCTATTTTCCTTTCCTCACTTTCGGTCCTTTGGTTGTGTTCTCTGTGTTTATGTTATTAGATTGGATCGCAAGGGCATTAGCCCTCCTGTGACGTCAGTTGGAATTATTGTTGCACTTGTTGGTTCCTCCGCACTTTTTGTGTTTGTGGTGGTCTTTGTTATTGGAGTGTGTTTAGTGCCGTCTGTAGTTCCTGTTAAGGGATTTGTGAGTGGGACTAAGTTGGGGGGAGGTGGATTGCAGTGGGAGAAGCTAGCTATTTTGGGTGTTAAGGAGGTTGATCCTATCTGTGGTGTGAATGAGGAGAGGTCCTAGTGGGGAAGGGCTGGTCGGAGGGTCATGAATCGTAGGGTGGCTTCCATTGCACGCTGTAGGGATAGGGATACCATATAGTCACTATCCCAGTGAGTATGATGTCTATATGGGGCAATGGTGAACAGAAGGCCTATAGTGGTTGGGCCAGAAAAGAAGCAGGCAAGACCCGCTCTGTAGGATCAGATGGAAAATATGAGTTACCTTATCCTATAGGATTGGATGCGAAACATTGGCCACCTTAGAGAACTAGGCCAATTTCAAACGTAGGCCCCCCTTTTTGGCGAATAGCCAAAATGCAGACTTTGTCTACCCCTACACACTTGTGCAAAATGCACAATCTGGCTACCCTATATGAACAGATTTAAGCTTTGGCTATCCTGTAGAATTGTGCAGATGTCAGATTGTGGCCACCCTGCACACTTGTTTTTGGTTATCTTAGACAGTTGGCTAAATGTAAGCTTTGGTTACCTTACCCACTTGGGTGAAATGCAAACATTGCCCCCACCCCCCAGGCAAAAAGCAGATTTTGGGTACCGTTACACCCTTTAGATGAATGCAAACTTTGTCTAAGGTGGCCACAGCTTGCAGCTGGCCATTGATCTAAGGGAGCCAATTTGCCAGATGCAAGCTTTGGCTGCCTTACACACTTAGGTTAAATGCAAAACTTTGACCATCTTAGACAGTTGGGATGCGCATGACTAAAGACAGGAAGCGGGTTGGGACGAGAGTGCACACTGAGAAACCTGAGGGTGGTTTCACATATAGAGCCCAGGGATTCTTTGTTCAGGTGGCATGGGCACGGCCATCACCTTTGGAACCAGACCCTGGGCGGGCCAGTGCAGGAGGGTCACCTGGACACGGGGTCCTTGGGGACTGTTGGAAGAATGCCCTCAGGTGAGACGCGGTATTCCCCCTTTTGTCAGACACACTCCTACCCGATATCCCCTTTGTCTTTGGAGGATATTGTCAGCAGAATCCTGTCCCAGCCCAACTCTAACTTAGAAAAGGGAAAGAGAAAACGCCATGGGAAATCAAACCATCTTTTGACCCTTAAAAGTAACCTATGCTCCCCCTCTTCTAAACCTAGAGGACATTTAATACATTGCCTCCTTTTCTGACGTGTCTGTACACAAGGTATCTCACGTCACGACAGGAAACTGCAACTCCCATAATTCGCTTTCCCCACTGAGTTACCCATCTACTACAACTAGAAAGAATACCTCTAGTAATATCCAGTGGCCATGCCCCACTTGAGACGAAGCAGGGTCAACCAATTACAGCCTGGAGAGAGAGCCAAAAAGAAAGGAGAGCTGCTTGCAGCAGGCCAGATACAGACCAGTGCTGCTTTACCTGGGTGGATGTTGATACCCAGGGAGACAGAGGGGCTGGTGGCGAGACCCTGACCTCAGATCTGAGAGCGTCAAGTCTTTCACCCCGACAGCATAGCGTTGCTGGTGAGTTTCTGAGTGAGGGTAAACCCGGCACGCGTGCGAGGCTGAAGCAGGAACTTGTCTGAAATATATGAACCTTTCTTGTGAGCATTAAATCTACTATTTAACCACAATGAAAGGTGCATTATAGGACATGTAGTGGAAATACAGCCACAAAGACATCTGCACCTTGCCTATAACTTGTGAACTGTGGACAGATGCTACAGAGTAACAGAGTGGTCCAGCATAGTGAAAGCACCCAATAGAAAGTCTCTGTTTAGACAAACATTTACGACTGTAAATTGACGGGATTGGAAGTTTAGGGGAAGGAAACCCTGTGGGGTACATTTATCAGCCCAGCAGAACTCCCCTACATCACCAAACTGCATTTTCAGCAGTCACCAAAATAATGACTGCGCTGTTATTACCAAGCACATATGGGACAAGATAGAACCTGGAACACCTAGAGAATGGCTGCAAGTATTTTCTTAATGTGCACCAAAGAAAAAATAATTCAAAGGCAGCACTGCTATGCTGTCAGTTCAAAACTTCCACTGAACAAGAAAATGTTCTGCATTTAAAATGACAGCGCACTGATACCCTTTTCATCTTTTCAGCATTACCCAGTTTGGTTCCAGTAAGACACATTCATGTTCACCCATATTTAGGGTGTACACCAACAAATGGGGGCATTCCTCACTGAATGGCATGTTGTGTCAGACAAAATCTGTGAAAGAGCAGAGAACTTCACTCCAAGCCATACGGAAAACGCTTTACTTTTTGCAACAAAATAACCCAGACAAACCCTTCATAAAACCTCTCTCTCTTTGCTTATGTCAGTTTCAGTGGACCCTTTCCTTGGACAAATTCCTGTGTAGTAGAAATTGACTAGAGCTATAAATAATGTTCAGAATCTAGATATGAAAGAAAACTGCATAAGGAAAGTGACATCCCAGAAGAATTAACCCACGTGTAAAAGGGTGCTTTTGACAAACAAGAAAATGCCCTTTAAAAAGTGAAATGTTAAACTAAGGCCCTGTGCTTGCATAGAAGTGTGATGGGGGCTTGCTTTAAAAATATACATGTATATTTCTAAAATACTTGCTTTTTGGTTAAGGGAAAGAAAAATAAATAAAACAAATTACTGTGAAACCAGCAGAACTGGTTTGACAGGCCCTGGCTTCAAAGGGCCATGCCTTTCCTGGGAACAGGATCATCTTCCCCCCCCAAGTGGACCAGCCCACCTGGAAACTATGAATGGGCCAAGGGGGAGCACCTTGCAACCTCAACAGACGAAGTGGCACTGCTCCAGCATGAAACAATGGACTGCCAGGACACACTGGTCTGAATTCCTGGTGACAACTCCCCTAAATTCAGGCTGAAGGGCTTCAAAGGTGAATCCACAACAACGCTGGGCTAAACTGACCAGAGCCTGACATTTGGCTGTGGCCTGGAAAGGAATGCCCATATCTGGAACACAAAGCTAACCCAATTGATTTCAGAGACTGTGTAGCTTATTTCATTTATTTCAGTAACCAAGAGACATATTAATGTGAAATTATGACCATTTAAATGTCATGTTTGCGCCATTAAAATAAGACGTAGGTTTTTCTAGCATGTTGGAGACGCACACCCCAGGAAAATGTGAATTCTGGTGAAAACATACATGGTACAACTTTGAAAATTAATGAGAACATGGCCAGTGATAATATGTATACATACATAAAATTGTAAAATTATAAGTGAACTATTTTCCATGGAAATGGCAAAAGATTACCAGCATGAGTAAACCACATCGTACCGTCTTGGGATTTGAATCAGCATGTGTCTTGTAAGATGTGTAGTCTGTCCATATAAGTGCCCTGATGATGACATTTGTAAATATGAGTGTTTTGTATCATAACTGATTTTGGCAAAAATAACTTTGGTAGAACAAAGCGCATTGTAAAAACATCCACCATAAAACTGAGTCACCTCCTTCAGTCCAATCTGCATCCAGGGAGGAGGCGACATACATAGACTGACCTATCCGATGTTAAGGGGTGTGTCTAGCTTGAGTCAGCCCCATAGTAAAATCCTGTGATGTCATGCTCCTTATATAAAGGGGAGGCATGAGGAGCTCTGGACTCTTCTGACTTTTCGCTCCCGCGCATCCTGAGACCCAGACATTCCATATTCACCCTGCAAGATTCCAGATTCCACTGCCAGGCCAGAGTTAGCTGACCCTATTCAGGCAGAACCACTGATCTAGCCGTACCCTTCTAGGAGAGCCTGCCGCTGTTTGCAGTGACCAGATCTTGCCTTGCGATCCAGAAACCCGGTCCGCTGTCCAAGCAACCCCATTCAAGTGCTTGTTGTGAGTATTTCCCTTCCCCAGCAACCACAAACTGCATCCCTTGCTTTGTTACCTCGTATTAGGTCAAATCCCTCATAGATATACCAACTGCACTAGCAAAAATCCTAAAACTGTCAGAATCCTCTGTGTACTTTGTTCTTAGGAAAATTTGTAGTGATCGCCAAGTGTTAGCGCCATTCTTTCCAACTCATTTCAGTCCTTGTGTAAGTCCTTAGTGCTATTTTGAATAAATTAATTAATTTCCCCATAAAGAGGCACACAGCCTGAGGGGGTTGAGACTGCAGCTTAACATTTGTATGGGCGGCAATCCTCTTTTCTAGCCATTAAAATCAAGTCTCAGTAAAACTTGTAATCTCCTTTTCAAACCAAGTTGTCCCGTGAAATTATTCCCGTTTAAAACAAACAGTTTCCTTTCTGCTAAGAATCTCATCCCGTCATCCATTCAGAGTTACCCTTTCACTTTCATATTATACCTGTGATGTGCATTTGTTCCTTAGCGTCAAAACTGCATTCCGATTTTTGTCTGTTTAACCGATTTTCAAACTGTTTTGTCATTTTAAACCCGTGAAAATAAGCAAATGCAATTTCTTCATGTGATTCTGCTTCACTGTGTTTTTCCTTCCAAAGTTGATTTTCTGAACTTTATGCTCATTGTTAGTACATTGCCTTGTAGTTTGCTAGTGTTCTTACATCTTTGATACTGCTATACTCATTTCGACCTCATTCATTCAACCGCACATGTAAAATAGGTATTTCGCAATTCTGAGTGCTATTTTGATAAATGTTCAAAGGTTTGCAATACGATTTTGCCTCCCATTCAGAGGGGGAAGGTCGGATTTGCATTCTGTTTGTTGCCTAATATCCCCGACTCCTTGCTACACCTTTCTACCCACACAACATTTGGTTAACAGGGGTTTGAGGGAGCGTGGCAGGGGGAAATACTAACTGTGGTGCTATCAGAAAACACCTCCCAAAAATAATCTTGCCTGTATTCACTTGAGCATTATAAATCTGATGTTAGAAGGTCAAACTAAGTGTGTTCTATCATTTTACAGTGTAATTATCACCACACTGGTGATTGCTGCCCCATATTAAATGTTTGTGATTTTCATGAAATTTAAAAAAATTAAATAAATATTGTATTACTACACACCAGCTTGGTTCATGGTCCATTGTGCCCCGGGGTGTTTGTAAAAGTGGGTGTGAGACGGGTTGGGTGCCTTCTCAAATTGAATTCATAATAAATAAAATAAAAGTATTTTGATTGCGTGCTGCATCCCCGGCCAGTAGCAAGAGTCAAGGTCTGCAGTGTACTGTGCCTTTGAAATCCTTAACAACCCCTACCATTGTTGTGATTGCGAGATCCGAGTCCGGCTGAGGGAGACCTACAGGAACTTTTAAATCCCTTGTGAAAGGGCTGAGCCCGACTGAGGGAGACCCAGTATGAACTGTGAACCTGAGCCATGAGAACTTTGAGATCCTAAAGAGAAAGAACTTTGTTGTGTGTGCCCAGGCATTCTGCGAATGAGAGACTTTGTTTTGGAAAGAGACTTTGTCGCGGAAGGCCCTGGCTTATATCCCGAACTGCATCCTCGAGCCGAAGAAGCCAGAGAGCGTTCCAAAGCACGAGTGTGCTACTGTGTCTCGTGCTGAAAACGTGGGGAAGGGAACCCCACTGTTTAGTCATCCTGATGCACCCTTTCATGAACACGGTTTTCTTTTGCATACTCCTTTCTCCCGCACACACTTGTTATAGCATAAGGATTGGCAATCGTTTTTTTTTTAGTATAGGCCATTTCGATTTGACAAGACACTACTAGGACTGTGTTATTTATTATTTGCTGATCAACCTACTCCCATCCTTAGATATCGGGCTAGATAGGCAGTATAAGGAACAAGTTACTTACCTGTAACTGTTGTTCTCCAGCATGGGTCTGGCATGGATTCACATGCTCATGAATATTCCCCGTCGTCAGGCTGGGAATCCTCGGTAAAGAAAAAACCAGTATCAGTTTCGTTTCTGATCTGACTTTCGTAGTAATAACCAATCACTGGTCTCTGCGTCATACTGACCACAGCCAATGACTGCCCTCTACCTAAGCCCCACCTCTGGCAGCCATCTTCAGATTTGGAAGCACGTGAAGTGGCAGTATGACCAAGTGAAGAGCCGCAGAGGGGTAGGCGGGAGGGTTCGCATGTGAATCCATGCCAGACCCATGCTGGAGAACAACAGTTACAGGTAAGTAACTTGTTCCTTCTCCAGCATGGGGTCTGGCATGGATTCACATGCTCATGAATAAAGAATACATAGCAGTACACACATGCACAACCACGGGAGGTGGCAAAGGCTCAACATTAAGCATCACATCAAACTCAACATTAAGCATCTTACCTCCTCACCAGGCTCACCTCAGGCGAACAGGTTGCGCAGCACTGCTTGGCCGACCCTGGACTCCTCCCTGGAATCCCGGTCGACGCAGTAGAATTTCGTGAAGCTGTGCGTCGACCTCCACGTAGCAGCCCTGCATATGTCCAGCAGGGGCACACCAGATAGGAACGCCGTGGTAGCTGCGATCGCTCTGGTGGAATGGGCTCTCGGACGGCCAGGCAGCGGTCGGTTTGCCAACCGATGACAGTACATGATACAGCCGGAGAGCCATCTGGAAATGGAAGCCTTCGAGAGAGCCTTCCCCTGATTGACAGGTCCAAAGTTCACAAAGAGTTGTGACGTCTTCCGAAAACACTTCGTGCGGTCCACGTAGAACTTCAGCGCTCTAGCCACATCCAGCGAGTGCAAAGTCCTCTCAGCCGGCGACGAAGGCGACGGGAAGAACACAGGCAACACCAAGGGTTCGTTGAGATGGAAGTCCGACGGTACCTTGGGCATGAAGGAGGGGTGCGTCCTGAGCACTACCCTCGTGTCGTGAAAAGTCAAGTACGGGACCTTGCAGGAAAGGGCCTGGATCTCTCCCACTCGTCGTGCGGAGGTGATGGCCACAAGAAACGCTGTTTCCACGACAGAAATTTCAACGGAGCTGAGTGCAGAGGCTCGAATGGAGGTCCCATGAGCTTGGTCAGCACCACATTGAGCTCCCACGCCGGGGCCGGAGCCTTCACCGGCGGGAACGATCTGAACAGTCCCTTCATGAACTCTTTCACCAGACGATGAGACCACAAGGACGTCCGCCCCGTGGTTCTGGTGTATCGGGAGATCGCAGCAAGATGAATCTTGATGGACGCGTGTGCCAGTCCAGCTTTGGCCAGCGTCAGCAGGTACGGCAGTACTTGGGGGGCCGTAATCCGTAGAGGGTTAATCTTCTGTGCGTGGCACCAGACAGAGAACCTCTTCCATTTGTGTCCGTAGCATTTAAGAGTCGAGGACGCCCTGGCCTTTGCAAGAACCTCTCTGCAGTCGGCCGGTATGTCGTATCCTCCAAACTCTAGCGCTGCAGGAGCCAGGCCTGCAGGTTCAGCGATTTCGGGTCGTGGTGGAGGATGGCGCCTCCTTCTGTGGAGAGTAGATCCGCGTCCACCGGCAGCTTGATTGGCGGGGACGCCGACAAGTCCAGAAGGTCTGGGAACCATATCTGCCTCGGCCACGCAGGTGCGACGAGGATCATCCTGCACCGTGACCTCTTGAGCTGGTTGACGAGCCGGATTAGCAGTGGCAAAGGAGGGAACGCGTAGAGGAACAGGCCCTCCCAGGGGAACGAGAAAGCATCGCCCATGCTCCTCGCCTGGGGAAACCTGCTGGCGAACCTCCGGCACTTGGAGTTCGTCGCCGTCGCGAACAGGTCGATCTGGGGTGTGCCCCACCGTCGGAAGAGGTGATCCACTAGATCCTGCCGTAGCTCCCACTCGTGGCACGAGCGCAGCTCCCTGCTGAGTGAGTCGGCGATGGTGTTTTTTATCCCTGCCAGATGAAACGGCACCAGAAATATCCTTTGGGCGATGGCCTAATGCCACAGGTCCTGCGCCTCCTTGGACAGTGCTGGGGACCTGGTTCCGCCCTGTTTCCTGATGTAAAACATGGTGGTGGTGTTGTCGGTGAAGATCCTCACCACCTTGCCCTTGAGGGACGGAAGGAAGGACCTGAGGGCCCAAAACACTGCACGGAGCTCCAGGACATTGATATGTAGGGATTTCTCCGTCGGGAGCCAAAGGCCTCTTGTGTGCAGATTTTCGGTGTGCGCTCCCCACCCTTCCAGGGAGGCATCCGTGGTCACTGTCTCCTGGTGGGCTGGGGTCTGGAAGTCCAAGCCCGCAGTCAGATGCGCGGGTGCCCCACCACCGGATCGCTCGTCGGAAACTCTCGTCGAGTGTGATCTTTTCCTCGAAGCTGCCCGTCGTTTGGATCCAGCGCGCGTCCAGGAACTCCTGCAACGGGCGCATCCGGAGCCTGCACATGGGAATGAGGTAGATGCAGGAAGACATCATTCCGAGGAGGGACTTGATGGACCTCACCTTGGCCGCGTCGGCCACCAACATCCGCTGCATCTTGCCCAGGATGGTCCTGGTCCTCTCCTCCGACGGGGAGGCCAGAAGGGACACTGTGTTGAGCCTCGCTCCCAGAAACAGAGCGTCTTGCGCGGGTACCAGGTGGTATTTGGCGTAGTTCACGGAGAATCCCAGGTCCGTGAGAAGTTGGACGGTCCTTGCCGTGTGAACCACGGCGAGCTCCCTCGTCTTGGCTCGGATGAGCCAGTCGTCCAGGTAGGGGTAGACATGGACCCCCTCGTGGCGCAGCTGCGCCGCCACCGGTGCGAGGCACTTGGTGAATACCCTGGGTGCCGACCGTAGACCGAAGGGGAGGGCTTTGAACTGGTAATGACGCCCTTGGACCACAAACCTGAGGAATTTCCGGTGCCCCTTTAGGATGGGAATATGGAAGTAGGCATCCTCCAAATCCAACGACGACAGGAAGTCTCCTTCCTCCAGCTGACCCAGGACGTGCTGGAGGGTGACCATCCGGAACTTCTGCGCCTTGATGAACTGGTTCAGACATCGCAGGTCCAGGATGGGGCGCCATCCCCCCGTCTTCTTCTTCACGAGGAAGTATCTCGAGTAGACTCTGGAGCCCCGAAGCCTCTTTGGGACGAGTTTGATGGCGCCCTTCCTGAGCATCGCTTTTACCTCCAGGAGAAGTTGAGGGACGTGAAGTTCTTTCCTGGCCACGGGGGGGACGCGCGGACACCTTCTCTGGAACTCGAGCGCGTGGCCCCGGGCCAAGGCGTCCAGCACCCAACGGTCGGTGGAGATGGACTCCCACACGCTGACGAAGCTCGCCAGCCGGCCTCCCACCGGGGTGCTTCGGTGGGGGCCCGACCCCACGGCCGGTTCAATCCTGCTTCGACGAGGCTTTGCCGCCTTGACCTCCTTGGCGACGACGGCGGGGTCCGCCAGACTTGCCTCGTCCTCTGTAGGCCTCCTGAGACGACGAGCGGGCCGCTTGAAGGTAGGTGGAGAAACCGCCGTCGGAACCTTTGGAGGCGCCCTTGCCTCCGCTGCTCCGAAAGGGCGTCCGTCGTTGTTGCAGAACTCCCAGGGCCCGGGCCGTCTCAGTGTCCGCTTTAATGGCCTGAAGGGAATCGTCCACTGTTTTGCCAAACAGGTTGTTCCCATCGAAGGGCATGTCCAGGACTCTGGTCTGAACGTCTTGACGGAAGTCCGTAGCCTTGAGCCATCCACGCCGCCTAAGGCAAACGCCGTTGCCCAACTGGCGGAACCCAGTGTCGGCGATGTCCGTCGCAACGGTAATGGCGTGGTCCGAAGCCACCTCACCTTCCTGCAGGATCTCCAGGGCCTCTGTCCTCTTGTCGTCCGGCAGGAAGTCCAGCAGGGGAGCCAGTTTGTACCAGAGCTCCCTGTCGTAGCGGGCCACTATAGCCAAGGCGTTGGCCGCTTTAATCGTCGTCGCTGCCGACGAGATGACTCTGCGTCCCATAGCGTCCAATTTCTTTCCCTCACCGTCTGGTGGGGAAGTCGATGTGGAGGCCGCACCCCCCCCGCTTTCTTCCTGGCCGCCGCGGAGACGACGGAGTCCGGGGTAGGCTGCGCCCGGAGGCACAGGGGGGCCGTGTCCGGGACCCGGTACTTCTTCTCGTACCGGTCTCTTCTAGCTGGCGTCGTGGAAGGGTTCTTGAGGAGGGTGAGGCCCTCATCCCAAATGTCGTCCATTAGAGGCACTGAGAGGACCGTCTTCCTCTTGGCCTCGCGCCGCTGATAAAGGAAACCTTCCTTCTTCTCCTCAGGGCAGAGTTGAAAAAGCTCGGATGCCCTGGTGATCATGGAGTGGAACGATCCAATCTCGTCGGGCGGAGAAGCCCTGGTGGGAGGCGACGACGGTACATCCTCGTCGTATACCTCGTCGTCCGTACCCGTCGCTGCCGTGTCAGTCCCCGTATCATCCCCTCGGGTGGACGGGGAGGAGGGCTGGACGGGGCGTGACGGCTGAAAAGGAGGTGGAGGGTGGATCCTTCTTTTCTTAGTAGGGGGAACACCAGAAGGTCCCGGTTCTGGGTCCCCCGACGGGAGAGGTTCCTCCGTCGGCAACGGTATTCTCGTCCTTATCTCTGAGCATAAGGACTATATAGCCAACAAAATGGCCGCCGAATTGTCTTGCGGTGCTGGCAGAGGGGAATCCGACGGGCGATCAGGGGCCCCGTCGGTACCCTCGACGATGTCGTCGTCACCTGCGTCGGGATCCATCCCGACGGGCCGGTCTTCTTCCACGCCGAGGCCGTGGCTTAAGACCTCGACCAGTTCCTCCTCCGAGGTTGAAGCCGAGTCTACGACGACGCCCTGCCCCCCCTTTCTCTTCCCCTCGGGGGGATTTCACGGGGGTCCTATCGATGGGCACAAAAGAGGACTCCCTCCGAGGTGGCAGGGAGACTGAGCCCCGAGGTCGCCACCACTGGTGTAGCCTGCACCGGCTGAGCCAGGGCCGCCGCGACAGTTTCGATAGAGGGCTTGGCCGGATGGATTAAGGCCTTCACCACCTTAGGTGCGCTCACCGCCTTATCCTTGAGGGGGGGGGACACTGCCTCGCTCCCCCTCCAATGGGGCCTTCGAGCTCGACCGGCCTCTCCAGGAGCTTCGCCGGGTGCTCGGCCTTCCTCTTACCCGACCCAGAGCGTTGGCTCGTGGTTGATGGTGCCGGGGAGGGTGCGCCCTGCCTGGTGCCCGTAGAGCCCGACCGTTCGGCGCTCCCGGTGCCAGCGGACTCGCGGTGCTTGGCCTTATGTTGGTCCCCCGTCGCCGGGGCGTCCTCAAAGGTCTTAGAAGACCGCTCAGATTTCTTCTTCTTCTTCTCGCCGGACGGGCTCTTCCCTTCTAGCCAGTTGGCGAGACGTTGATGGCGGTCCTTCATGGTCCGCTCCGACATGTTGCCGCAAAACGCACAGTCCTTCTCCACGTGCGTCTTGTCCTCATGTAGGCAGTAGAGACAAAAAGAGTGTTCGTCCTCCTTGAAGACGTTCTGCAGCTGGCATCCAGGGCAGACCCTGAACAGCTTTCCGGGCGTCGAGCTTCCCTTCTCCTGGGCCATGACCGGGCCTGAGAAACTTCTGGAGTCCTCCAAAAGCGTAGCTCGACGAAATCTTCACCCTTGAGGGGCGCAGACGAATCCGACACGGGTCCCCGTTGATCGGATAGAGAGTCGGTGGAGCTTGAGGCTCTTTTGACCGAAAAAACGAAGTTTTTGAGAAAAAACATGAAAAAAATAGCACTAACGCTCGAGAGCAATAGCACGAGGATCCCAACACATGAACGTGCGGTAAAAATCTGAAGATGGCTGCCAGAGGTGGGGCTTAGGTAGAGGGCAGTCATTGGCTGTGGTCAGTATGACGCAGAGACCAGTGATTGGTTATTACTACGAAAGTCAGATCAGAAACAAAACTGATACTGGTTTTTTCTTTACCGAGGATTCCCAGCCTGACGACGGGGAATATTCATGAGCATGTGAATCCATGCCAGACCCCATGCTGGAGAACACCCCATTGTTGCTAAATAAACACGCTTGAACTGTGCATCATTTGTGTCCATCTACATTCATGATACCATGCCTTCCTTACAACACGGAGCAGTGGGGATCAAATAAAATGTAAAAATGTCAACCCAGATCACACAAAGGGTCCGGCAGTGGAGCGACTTGCTTACCTCGCCTTCCCAAGCAAAAGAGGCTGGGAACACAGGGACAAGACCCTCGCTGCCAATTTTTTGGGCCAATCAGGGTTCGGGCTGGGAGGCTGCGGCGAAACAGGAAGCAGATCGGCTTGGGGACTAGAAGGCACATGGAGCACTGGGGATCTAAGTAAATGTAAAAATGCCCACCGATATCACACAAAGGGTCGGGCAGTGGAACGGAGCGACTCACTTATCTCGCCTTGACAACCTGATGTGATCACACCATAAATCAGTAGGAGAGGTCTTAGAATTGTTTTTGGGTCACTTGATGTACTCCCAACTGATAGTTGGGCTAATCTGGTTGTTCTGTTAATAATCTAGCCTGTTAAAGTTGTTCAACCAGTTTGCCTGATAGACCAGCTTATAATGTGGGGGAAAGGAAGAAGGTTATGTTGGGGTAAAATGGGGCAGGTGGCAAGGGAAGTGGGCATTCATGGGGGTGCGAAGGAGGCAAGGAGAGGGGCTGGTGAGATAGTGTCAATCTGGGGTCGGTGTTTCATAGGAGTTTGGGGTGAGGGAAAGGGGACAGAAAAGGGGGGCATCAATGAAATGGGGCTTTGGGGGGACCCCCCTGGTAAGAGATCAATATGAGGAGGTGGCACCAGCGGAAGTGGTTGAAAGCTGCCGTCAGGGAATCAAAGAAAGAAAGTGGAGGGGGGTTGGTAAGGTAAATGTCCGGGGATGGGGGGGCTGACCTGGAGAGTGGATTGAGGAGGGTGAATAAGACGGAATGAAAAGTTGGATGGATAGAAGAAGGTAGCCGGGAGGTGGGGGAAGCTTTTAGTCTACCAATGGTATTGGTTGACCACCAGGAGCCAACCATTATGCAACTGCTCATAGAAAATAGAAAGGCTCAACCATCTGGAGGAGGAGTATTACTAGGGGTCAACCACATGGCCCAACAACCATTATTGGTTGAACATTTGATATACAACCTTATTTTAATCCATAATTGATCAGGTTAAAGTAAGGATTAAAACACAGACGGTGAAGGGATGACACACTGGGCAGACGAGAGTTGGGATGCTTGCAGAGTTATGGAATCGTGGTGTTCCTCATATGCTGGGAAAGTATGGTAGATATAAGAGAAGTGACTAATCAGAAAATTGAACAAATAGAGATTCCAAGATCGTGGCGATGGTAAGAGGACGTGCCTGGGCGTCGCTCTCCCAGGCCGCAATAATAAGCTTACCAATAAAACAGAGGAAACTCAACGAAAGATTGAGGAGGCTGGAGATCAAGCGAATCACCAGAGGGAAAAGCAGACCGGGGACTTCGGGCTACATCGCTCCCCAGAGAGAGGACCGAGAGGAGGAGCCCCCAGATGATGGGCGATCACAGAGGAAAGCCGGGAGAGGTGGGCGTATCGTGGGTACAAGGTGAAGCGAACCAGCCACTGGCGGCGCCCAACTGAAGTGGCGGCATTGGAAAACGTGGGCCGACTCCTGAAGAGGAACCGCAGTAACCCCCACTGAACACCAGGGGACAAGTGGAGAAAGTCGGCGCCCCCGAAAGCGGGGCCGAGGGAAGGAACAAACAGGACCTGTGCCGCGGGAAGAAGCGAGGCACTGTCACAAATATCACCACCCAGTTGCCCACTCAGGTACACGGCCCCGAAGCACCTCAGAACAAGGGGACTGCACCGGCACTCAGAGGAAACCGGGAAGAGACCCAGGTGAAGCGGAGCGACACACTGGACGAGCCCCACTGAAGAGGCAGGCGGCACCGGAGAACGCAGGCTGCCTCCAGAAGCGGAGCCACGAATAGCGCGCTCCGAGCACCAGGGCAGAGGAGGAGGAAGTCGGCGGCCCCGAATGCAGAATTGAGGGAAGGTACTAGCCGCACCCGAGTCGCGGGAAAGAGCGAGACACCAACGCAAACAGAACCCCACACCCGTCTCTCCAGGTACGCGCGCCCGGAAGCAGCACAGTTCAAGGGGACCGAATCAGAAGCCAGGCCCGGCACAACGTCCTGAGGCGCCCGCAGCTTTGGGGGGATTATGCCGCAGAATACATGAGCACAAGAAGAGGGGTACCCACCGACCACCTACCCTACCTAAGCCGCCCAGAGGCATCACAAAAAGGGAAGGGGGCTACCCTCACCACCCCCCCAACAATAAGAAGAATCTTCCCCCCGAGCAACATTTGTGAAGAGCACCAGAACTCAAAAAGCAGAGGCCTTACCCCAGGACCAGACATGACCTGTGGGATAAACCACCCACGTAACAACGAGGACCCTCCCTCAAAACCTAAGTCAGAAGAGGCGGAGGGCAACAAAAAAGAATAAAAGGCCCTCTGACATGACCACAACGGACAGGCCCACACATATCGACAGCCCGCCGAAGGGGTGTGGGGGTGGGTTTGAAGCAGCTCACAACACGCAGTCGGCAACAGTATGCAGAGATCCAGGAACAATTGCTGCGACGGACCCACAATCTCGAACTACAAACCGAGGATTTAGAAAAACGCTCAAGGAGATCGAACATCAGAATAAAGAACATGGCGGAATCGGTAGAGGATAAAGACCTGAAAGAGACAGTCCAACAGGTATTTAATGACATCCTGGACGAAAAAGAGGAGGTGGAAGTAGCTATAGACAGAATTCACCGGGTGGGACCAAAGAGATCAGGAGAACCAGGCGCAAGACCACGAGATGTTTTAGTGGCTCTCTCCTCATACCTCCAAAAAGAACAGATTCTGCGGAAAGCCCGGACAATGACCCATATTATAATGAACGGAGAGGACATTCAACTCTACCAAGATTTGCCACAATCCACACTACAGAAGCGCTGGGAAATGGGCCTTGTAGTAAGAGCCCTCGCGACAAAGCAAATAAGATATAAATGGACATTCCCCTTCGGGCTTCTGTTCACGTGGGAGGTGAAGCAAAGGAGGGTAACGACATGCAAAGAAGGGAGACAAGTATTCGGCCTACAGGACCAAGACGAAGAGGCTCAATGAACAATGAGGGACAGACCACCTCGGAAAAGGCCGGAGTGGCAATGGAAAAATAACGACAGAAAAGGGAAGAGCCTACCACCAAAGGAATAGGAACTACTAAGTGAAGACTCTATATGATTCCTTCAGACAGACTCCGAGCTGGCCAGACACTCCAAGATCACCCTACAACCACAGGGGAAGAGAGACTTCCAAACTCAGATGCGGAGGAGGGAGAGGGGGGCATTCGGGACACTTCTTGGAATCCAAAGTGTTTAGAACACCCTACACATTAAACCTGAGAAGGTTGTGCATGGCGCGCACGGCGCAGCGCCTGAGCGATCATAGTAACCAGAGCTCACCTCTGGGCAGTTTAGGGGGAGTGGGGGAATAGTCAAGTTGGGGGTTGCGAAGTTGGGGAGGGGGGAACACTGGGAAGTATCAAAGCACTGGGAACATTTCGGGGCATACAATCAGAGACTCAAACCTCCGACAAGTGATGGGGACTAGGATACTGACATATAACATCCAAGGGCTAAACTCCCTGGTCAAAAGGAAAAAGGTGGAGCAGTTCCTAAAACAAGGGAGATACGACGACATAATGCTCCAGGAAACACACATTAGAGGGCGGGACAAGGCAACGGTCAAGCTTAAAAGACTCCTTAAATGTACAGATAGTTCACACTGAGGTAGATAAACAGGGGAGATAGCTATTAGCGAACACCGAAATAGAAGGATAGCCCCTTACGTTGGCGGTATTATACGCTCCCAATATGGATCAGGAAGGCTTCCTCAAAGATACTCTGGATAAATTAGAACGGTTTGCCACTGGGGCGATAACACTAGGGGGGAGACTTGAATTTTGCGTGGGACCCCATCCTAGATAGATCGGCCCCCAGACAGCAGGGGCAGGGCACCCCTTTCCAACTCCCTGAAACAGAAAATGTCCAACCTAGCATTCAGAGACATCTGGAGACACACAGACACTAATCAACAAGGCTTCACAAACTTCTCACACGTCCATAACACAATGTCAAGGATAGATGACCTATGGGCCTCGACAGGTATTCTGGGGAAGACACATAAGGTAGAGACGGGACCCATTTCACTCTCAGATCACACTGCTCTGTGGGCTGATATAATGCTAACCCAGAAGATCCCAGGGCTGTGGAACTGGAGACTTGCAGAGGAGGTAATCTGGGACCCAGTGTTAGGGAACACCCTCCGAGACCATTTCACAGAATACCTAACAACAATCTCCCAGAAATATTGATAGAAATCCAATCGAAAGCGCTAAAGGCGTCCACGAGGGGACACGTATTCACACTAAAGGCCCAAAGGGAGAAACTCTCTCCAATGGGAAAAAGAGCTGGAGGCAAACATTAGCAAAATCCAAGCAGAAATACTGCTGAAACCCACAAGGAAGCTACTATAAGCCCTGCACCACGTACAAGGCCAACTTGAATCTCTCTGCACAAAGAAAGCCGAGAGACAGCGGATACGGCTGAAACACTGGTATTACATAAAGGCTAATAAAGCCGATAAACTATTGGCTAGACAACCAAAGGGGAAAATCCAGGATCGCACAGTAATGGCTATCAGGGACGATAAGAGGGATAGAAAGTCACAAACGATGGAAATCTGGGCCATATTTGAGAAGTTCTACTGTCATTTCTACTTGACGGACCAACCAGATGAATCCCTACAAAAAGCTTTTCTAGAGGGGATAAATCTCCCGGTACTGTTGAACATGGAGAGGCAAACGCTAGAGAAAGATTTCACTCAGGAAGAGGTTAGCAAAGCAATTAGAGACCTTCCCAGGAACAAGGCACCGGGCCCAGACTGGTACACTGCTCAATTTGATAAAACTTACAGCGATATACTGACTCCTGTTCTAACAGACCTATTTAACTACTTTACTTTATCTTTAAACATTACCTAATCAATGAATGAGGCTAAGCTGCTGGTAATACACAAACAGGGTAAAGACCCGGAGCAACCATCCTCATACCACCCGATAGCATTGATAAATCAGGATGCTAAGCTGTATAGCAACATTTTAGCCACCACGTTCGCGTGAGTACTCACGAAACTGATCCATCAGGATCAATCCGGTTTCGTCCCCGGAAGACAAACGCATGACAACATCAGGAGGGTCCTACACATAGTGGGAAAAGTTTGAATAACACTCTCCCCAGTGATAATACTGGCTCTGGATGCAGAAAAAGCGTTCGATCAAGTAGAATGGACGCTCCTGTTCCACACACTCCAGAGAATGGGGGTAGGGGACTCCTTTCTCAGAATGATTAAAGCTAACTACAACTCACCCAACATGAGAGTAGCAGTGAATGGAGGGCTATCCAATAAAATTCAAATAGAGAGAGGGACAAAACAAGGTTGCACCCTATCCCCCTTGCTGTACGCAATCTTTTTGGAGCCACTACTTGCACGGATTAGAAATAAAAAGTAAATAATGGGTATAGAAATGGCAGGGAGCACACATAAAATAGCAGCATATGCAGATGATATGCTAGTGATCCTGGGGGACCCCGAGAACTCCTTCCCAATCCTCATGCAGGAGATTGAAACATTTGGTTCCCTGTCAGGGCTGAAAATTAACAGGCAGAAATTAGAAATCCCGATTCTGGCAGGTAAACCGCAGATCCAATCACTAGCAGCCGATCTGCACCTAAAAGTGGAGGAGACCGGAGTCGGATATCTGGGAATCACTCTGACAAAAAAGATACAAAATCTATATTCCCAAAACTATCCTCTCCTACTAAGACATATTAAACTAGATTTAGGGAAATGGAACCCCCTATCAATCTCATGGTGGTGAAGGAGAACGGTGATCAAGACGACCATCCTACCTAAACTGTTGTACCTAATTCAAGCGCTACCAATAAGACTTCCACTGGCTTTCTTCAAATCTCTAACGAAAGCGGTCCAGGAATACATATGGCAATGGAAAACCCCAAGGGTATCGAACACGGTCCTAACCACCCCAAAGAGGGAAGGGGGTGTGCCCTCCCACACTTTAGAAAATATTACGAGGCGGCCCAATTATGGGTGTTGAAAGAATGGATACCCGACAACTCACAGAAGCTGTGGGCAGCCCAAGACAGAGCAGTGGCAACTACACCAACAAGACACTTGCTATGGCTCGGGAAGAAACAGACATCCCAATCTACAGATCAGCAAAATCATGCAAGCAACACTAGAAATATGGGATAAGGCAACACAGAAAGGGACATTAACAAAAGACCCAGCCCCCTTTATGCCTCTATTAAACCCAGAGTTCCCACCAGGAACAGAGAAAAGGGCGTTCCAGAAGTGGGAGGAGGGAGGATGCAAAATGGTCGGGGACATGTTCCAGGGACAACAGATAAGAACCTTTGAGGAATATACCGAGCTGCTCCATCTGAATGCTAAGGACAGATACAAATACAATTATATCCCTGGTTAGACACACCCAGAAAAAAAGAAGTGGCAACGAGGGAGCTAACTCCTTTTGAAACTTACATGACACACGATGGTACGAAAAAATGTGTCTCAGTAAGCCCTGTGGTGAAAGGGCTGGAGCAAACTGCTGTTAGGCTGTGGTGAGTGAAGAGGAGAGGAGAGGAGTTTCACATCCCATGTTTGCAGGAGAGGTGTGTGTGCCTTTAAAGGGAGGAAGAACTACTGACCAGCTGACCCTTAAAAGGCCGCCTCTTGCGCCCTTGTGGCGTAAGCCCTGTGGTGAAAGGGCTGGAGCAAACTGCTGTTAGGCTGTTAGGCGAGTGGCGGTGCAGACAACTAATGGCTACTTCTGCTTCAAGAACACAGACACGTGCACAGATGAAATGAGGTAAAGAGGAAACTGAGGCCAGCAGCACTGTAAATCTGCAAGACGCAAAGAAAGTAAGTCGCTTCTATTCATGCACTTCAACAACTGAAGAACCATGTGAAGATCCATGTGTAGGTGGCAATTAATACTAACATTATCATCAATAAAACTAGTAATGCCGCCCTGATCGCAAACGGGGCTCAGATAGACGCTTTGCACGAGCAACCAACGTTAAGTAGGGAAGACAATGTAATGGAAAGGAGTCTGATGCCCCTTCCCATTGAGCACAACGTTAGCGAACAATCCCCGAGTTACGCCCCACGCCATACGGACTGTAGTTTCGGTGTTGGTGATGGGACGGGCGGGAGGGGCCCCCCCGATAGAGCTCTACACAATCTGACGGGAATGAGCCCAATCTTAGAGATCACTTACCCGGGGTGTCACCGGTTCGTGACAGTGTGGGCAGTCTGTTGGGTGTGCAGTGGCCGGCACTGGAGGTGGGTGGTGAAGCCCAGTGTCCGGTCCTTTCGGTCCCTTCGGGTCGCCTCGCTGGGGCCGCGGGAGTAGGAGTTGGCAGAGGGCTGCGAGCGGAGTCGTGCTCGAGTGACAATGTGCGAATGCGCAGGTGTGGCACTCCCTCCGACGTACTTGCAAACCACTTGGCTTGCGAGGGAGCCGAGACAGTGGACTCAGGAGGGAGAGCCCCGCCTCCCGGGTTAGGAAATGTCCTGGCTGAAACCGCGGCGCTTGCTGGCGAGGCACCGTGGGCTGCTGAGAGGGGGGACCCACCCCTGTGCGACGGACCTGCTGTGGGTCTTACGGTATCTGATTTACAGAGTAGACCCGAGTTTCTCTCCATTGGGCCCGTCCAGGGGGAGCTTCATGACAAGGTACTTTGCGCCTCGACGGCTCTGCCTAATGACCCCAGTACACCGGATGGACAGGTAAGATCCTCAGTAACAATGGAGCTTGCGGCGAGTTTAAGAAGTGACGAGCGCTGAGACTCCATAGATGTAGTAAACAATATATTGCATAACATGATTGCAATGAATAAAATATGTAACAACAAATTGAAAAAGGGTAACATTTTGCAGGATGAAACATCAAACATGCAGAAAGTATCCCTAAAACGGCAGAACACTCAATTAATGGAGCCAAATGAGGATATTTGGACAAATGTTCAGTACAAATGTGCAAAGCAGGTTTTATGCACCCCCATCGAGAGGACAAGTGAGTCCCTGTTGCAGGACTTGTCATTTAATCAATTGAACTCACAGAAGAGAGCTGTTTATGTAAAACAGCTTGAACCAGAATGAATGCCACTGATCACGCAAAAATCACAGCCTAGTAGCTGTACGAACTCATCAGCCATCTGTGACTTGTCCGACTCATCCTTTATGGACCGCCCCTTTCCGAAAATAAGGAGGGGAAGACTTTCTAAGCAAAAGAAAGCGAAGAAGCGGAATTCCAAGATCAGGAATAATGAGGGTAGTGATGTTGGCCTAAAAGTAGACCTACAAGCCGTCATAATATCTTCATTTGCGATCTCCATGGCCCCTTTCATGAAGCTTTATGAAAATCTGAGTGACTCAATGAAGGATTCGACAACATTGAAGGCCATATTGAATACTAAAGTTGCTCAGTTGGATTTAATATGCAATCAATCCACTTGCAACATCAACGAGGGGTTAAAAGGACTGTACACCTCACTCAAAGCTCTAAATGAGCAAAAGAGAAATGATGCCTTGCATAGAAATCTGAGGTTGCACGAGAAGCTCTAGCTCTGTTCAAATACGATGGTTTAACTCCTATAGGATCACATTGTGATAACTCAAACAGTAGTAACACATGACGAAGAAGTACATTAGTACCTCTAACTGTGTGTACTGAGACAAAACAAGCGAACGCTATAGCTAGTAGTGATGCAACTTCAACCATAACAGTAGAGTCAACCCGGGAGTGGGAGGGGTGTGGATATGTTGCTCAATCACAGGTGATAAACCTTACCAATGGCAAAGACCAGGTTCAAGTCAGTCAAGCTCACTCGAATCCAGCTGATGTTGTGTTAAGTCCACAAGGACAGGAACTAAATATCTCACTGGTGGGTGAAGAAATTGTTGACATTTCCTTTAATACTGCCTTTGAACAGGCGAGGGCCTGTAAGAGGCAGCCGGGTTTCATCAACCAAAGGCCTTCAACTTCAAACACAGCGTTTCAAACCAGTAAGGACGAAAATGTGCCAGCTGTCGGCAAGGACATAGAAAAGTTAAAATGTATACTCTATTTTTGGAGGCACCCCAGCAAACTGCAAGACCTCAGGTTAACCCAAAATTAAATCTTTAAAGATGGTAAAAAAACCAAACGACGTAACTGTCAAAAGAACCAACAAAAATACGGGAGCAATAACATTTTTGAGGAACCTAAACTTTGTTCAAATAGTGACGAAAGATTTAACCAAACCCAAATTGCAAGAAAAAATTTAAAGACCAGAGCAGACTAAGGAAGTGGTCTCCTTTCAACCAGAGATGGAGGCAGTTAAACCGTCGATTGACATTCCTGAAGAGCTCTTGAATATGTCTATATACGATGATATGGAGGAAGTGGAGACAATAAAAGGATCAGATAAAAGCTCTCATAAAACGATTGTAGAGATACAAGAGAGCTCACCTAACGATCGCTCAGTAGAAACAGAGAAGGAAACCTCCACAGTCTTAGGTCCGAGGGTTGGGAATTTGGAGCAGGCCGTCGCTCCACAGATGGCAACGCCTAAGACTTTTAGAACTTGTCACCTTGTTAATGAATCAGCAGACCCAGAAGTGGATCACAAAATTCTGTGAAGTCCGCCATTTGTGACTGAATTTGAAAAAAGGATTAACTTGAGTAACAGACTAAATGAAGCTCAAATGAGTAAAAGAGAGGACTCCCAAACCATTACGATTTGCGACGAGAAATTAAACACCGATGGCAAGCAAAGAGCTGTGGTAGGTGTGGGTAGAAGCCTTAACAGAAAAATAAAGGAACCTTCAACTATCGCTCACCTGGCTCCTCAAGTGGACTCCAATGGGAGATACAGAGGGAAGGCAAAAAGGGAGAATGAAACTGAACAAGGATTAAAGGTGATGATCGAGAGGATCGACTCGAAGGATAAGCTGATCCTAAATCGTGCTAACATCACTAGGTTATTCGATTTGATTCCCAGTCTACGTGCGATCACGTCTAAAGATCGAAAGATTATTGAATTTCCTAACGAAAACCGAAATGATAAAGTAATTCTCCATGTCTGTTCTTCATTGATCGTAAACATAATCATCGAGGCAAACGTTGCGCTATTTTCACTGGAATTTGAAGTCTATATGTTGGATTCTCTCAGTTTGAGACACGACGTGTCGCACTCACGAGACAATGGAGAAGCGTTAAGTTGCCTGTATCAGAGTACTGTGCTGCGCTCCTTGAATAGAAAAAAAGAGTGTTCAAAAACCGAAATGATTGAACCAAGGCCGAAGATTGGTGGCCAGTGGTTAAATTTAACACGAGAAGTTAACAGGACAGAAGATTTAAAATCAAACTCTAAGTCGACAAATGATAGGAGTATCTGAAGCACCTAAACCAGAGATCAGAATCACCATAAGTGGAAATCAAGGGTCTTTACTGCCTGTGGCTGAACCGCACAACTGTATTAGTACAGGCAAGGACAATGGGGATTGGGGTTGGCTCGCCGTAACGCTCAACACAAAAGATCGACAATAATGCCAAGAAGAATCAACTTTAAACGAGTGTTTAGTGGCCGCTTGGAACACGCAAGGCTTGATACATCTTTTTAACACAAATTGGCTGGAGGGGCTAGCAGTTGCATGTTTGCAGGAGACATGGTTAGCTGAAATGCCAATAGTGAGTAACTTCGAAGTAGCAATGAACCCAGCAATAAAACTGGCGAAAGGGCGACCTATGGCGGGGTTGCTAACATTGGTAAACAGGGCTTCGGGTTTCAGGATTTTAAAGTCCTATAACCATTCCCCATATATTCAGGAATTGACCATCATAAAACGGAATCTGGGGTGTGGGACCGATGATGAAATAACACTTCTAAACGTTTATTGGAACCATCAGAAAGTAGGCAAACGTGAATTTATGGAGAAAATTACATAAATTCTGGATGCCCTCAATGAAGAGAGTGCAAGGGCAAACATCCTGATATGTGGGGATTTGAATGTTGATCTTTTCCAATTGGCAACTGAAGACAAAAAGGCGATTGCCAATGATTGGCTTGAAGAAATGGATATTAGACAACTGCAAATGCTAAATGGAAATACGATTGGGGATATGCTACCTGCCTCGACGTGGCAGTGTGGAAATTCTGCATCAATAATGGACTACGTCTTTGTGTCAACTGATATGCATGTTAGAATAAAATCCTTTGAGATCAAGATCCAAACAAAGAGTGACCATAACATGTTAATAACAAAACTACTTACAGCACCAATGGAGGGATCCCTGAAATGGCAACATACTATTTCAGCAGTAGCAAACAGGGTAAAACTGCGTCTCAAAGAACAAGAAGTTACGGAGTTGTCAACGGCTTACTGTCAGGACAGTACTAATTTGGAATATAATCAGCTTTTGTTCCAATTCAAGACCAAGAATTCTGGACTGAAAAAACCATACTCGGTCCGAAAACATTGGTTTGATCCTGAAATTCAGAAACAAAACCGAAAGATGCGACTGGCCATTCGACAGGCACGATCACTAGACTTGAATGCTAGAAAGTCGCAAATTAAAGTAGCCAAGCAGTCTTATAAGAACTGGCTGAAGGCCCACGTACACATGATTTTACAAAATGATGCCGAGTCAATGTTAACCATCCTAAAGAATAAAAACACAAGGGAGTTTTGGAGAATTACAAATAACATGCAGGCCCCGCAAAAATCGTTGCAAACGTGTCTGGTGACGGAAACAGCTTGGACGTCCCACTTCGAGGACCTTTACAGGGGGAACAAAAGAGTGGACGATGGTGTAAAGCCCACATTCCCACCCAGAAGTCTCATATTCTGTAAAGACGACATCGTGGACATCATAAAGAGGGCCAATAATTCAAGAGCTCCCGGCCCGGATAGCTTAACGAACTATACTATAAAACAACATCCCGAGATTTGGGCTGAGATATGCGTTGTATTATTTGAAAGAATAAACAACTTAGGCAACTCTCCCAAATCATGGAAAACGGCGATCATTGTGCCAATTTTTAAAAAAGGGGACAGGTCAAATCCGAAAAACGACTGACCGGTGACTTTGTTAGATGTCCTGGGTAAGGTTTATGCCACCGCCCTTCAACAAAAATTGGTTCAATGGGCATCAGATACAGGTCATGTCGATTATCCCAGACAGGCGGGCTTCGTCAAACAAGTTGGCTGTTCTTTAAACTTACTACTACTGAATTTGGCAAAAATGGAGGCTATAAAAACCAATACTGCTGTATACTTGGCGTTCATAGACTTTTCGAGCGCTTTTGACACTGTTGACCGTGTCCGCTTGTGGGCAAAATTGTGGCAGTGGGGCTGCCCGGAAGATCTTGTATCTGCGGTACAAGAACTACATACTGAAACATCGATTAAGATTCGCCTGGACCAAGCTGGAAGGTTGTCAACGGCAGTAGCGACAGGTAACAGTGTAAAGCAAGGTTGCCCGCTTGCTGCTGCCATTTTCAGCTTGTTCATATCGGACATTGGAATCTCTATAGATGCAGAAAGACCATTCCCACCGAAAATAAATGGCTCACACATAAGCTGGCTCCTTTACGCCGATGATCTTGTCGTGATGGATCTAAAGCCGATCGGCTTACAAAGAAAACTAGACGCTGTTCAGAGTTATGTAAGCACGAATCGGCTGTTAATCAATTCTAACAGAAGTGAAATCCTGATATTTAAGAACTTGAAAGGAGGTTCCTCGAAAACAAGCTAAAAAGTTGAGATGGACTTTGGATGGAACTCCGCTCAGGATCTCGCAAAGTGTGAAATATTTGGGAATGATACTAAGTTCTTGCATCAATGATGGTCCCTGGGTAGCTGACACTAAGAGGAAATGTGTTCAACTATCCAGCCAAGCCATAATTATGAAAAATAAATTCGGGAAGTTCTCTCTTGAACCATTAAGGTTGTTTTATCAACAAAAGGTCGTCCCAGTATTGATCTATGGGGCCGAAAATGGACTGGGTTGCACCCAAGAACTATGGTCCTCACTAGAGAATCAATTCTGGATGAAAGTTTTGGGACTCCCTAGAGGAACGAAGACCGCGTGTATCAGATATGAACTTTCCCTCATTTCACTTCAGGCTAGAATCACTTGGAACAGGTTGTCCTTGTTTCGAAAGACCAGAGTACAAGAAAATATTCTGCAATTTGAAATTCTCCACAGTGCATCGGCTAAATGTCAGAATTTAGTGGCTATGTGGATGCAGAGATGCGAAAGCTTATTAAATGAATTCGACATCAAGATCCTCACATTACACGAAAATCCGAACGCTGCGAAAATAAAGATCTGGCGCATAGATTGGGAGCGAACTTGCAAACAAAGAGCTGTAGCAAAATTGATGATAGACGTTCCAGCTGAAGCTTGCGCATTTAACAAGGCACAACGTTATATTAGTCTTTTCCCAGATCCTGAGGCACGCAGACGCTTCATGTTATTTCGCATGAATCTTTTTAAAACTAAAGAGCGACGACAGAAGTGGAAAGGCAACAACAACATGAACCTTACGTGTAGATTTTGCAATAATAAACCGGAAACATTGAAGCATCTAGTTCTTTTCTGCACCAAACTCTGCAATGAAAGAACTTTACACCTGGGACCGTGGAGCACTAACCATCCTTCCTTGGGAGGGGGGGCGTGGCTACGAAGCCATGTGAGCGGACGTGCTTCTTGTCGGGCTCGTGACGATCCTACAATGATCCTGGAATAAAGTGCAGTTGCACTGGACTGGCGGACACAGAAACATTGGTATTTGCCCATGAACATGCTGGGATCACTCGGTGCTCGTGGTGAGCGGGCGTGACACTAGGAGGAAGCTGCCGGAGGCGCGCGGAGTATGTTGGACACGGGGGACGAGAAACACAAGATGGCGGCCCGGCGTGGCGGAGAAGAAGTCACCGCCGAAGCGTCGGCGGCGTGTCCGTGAGACGGACTGTAGTGCCTGTGGAGCTGTAAGGGAGCCCTGGACTGTCGCCGGAGTGTGCTGGGAGCTGCCCGTTGCCTGGGACAGCGAGGAATACCCCCGCGGGCAGAGAGACACGGAGAGGCTGCAGGCGCTAGGACCGCGCGGGAGCCGGGAGAACAAAGCGATCCCCGCGGCCCGACGGCAGGAGCCCCCGCGGCTACTGGAGTGCGAGGAGGAGAGGCGGCCCCGAGAGGACTGCCAAGGTTTGGAGCCGTGACACTTCAGGGGGAACAAACTGTGTGAGAAGCCTCAGAGTACTACGCCCCGGTCTCCTGTGACATTTGTTAAAAAAAAATAAAAAAATAATTAAAAAAAAAAAAAAAAAAACATTGAAAAGCCTTGAAGAGGCGCCCGGTCTCTGGAGCGAGGATAAGACTACAGCGGGATGGCAATTGTGCACTGAACGCCCGCACAAGCAAGGTGGAAGCAGCTAATTGACACCATTTTGCCCTGTGCCGCAATACCTCTTGGCACACACATGGGCTATCCGCTGGGGTGGACCCTGGGGGCACCACGAAGTGCCTATTGAATGTGCAGCCCATTCACATAGCCAAAGGGCTATGAGTCAACTGTAGGGTGCACCGTGCATGGGGCAGACCCCTGGACTGAATGGTGGTGGCGGGGCCCATGTGGGTGGCCTGACGCTCGACACGGGGGCACACAAGCGGGACAGTTACCCATCAGGGCACAAACATGGGCTAAGGGACACCCTCAGGGAAGCATAAAGGAACGGTAGAGGGGGCTCTTGCGATCAAGCGGGAGCGCATAACCCTCTGCTGTGATTGGGAGCGGAGCCCGGAATTTCTTTAGGGTGCCCCCCCTAAAACACGTGAAACTGTAGCGAGTTACACCTGTTGGAACTGTGGTCCACAAGTGGCAAGGCTGCCTATGTCCTTTAGTGGTAGCGCCTTGTCAAATAAGCCTCCAAGAACAAAGGCGAAGCAGCCTACGCTGGATGAATATGCCAGGACCCCGCCAGGTCCTGAGGGGGCCAGGGGTAAAGACAAGCCCCCCGTGTGTGGCATCGCGGGCACGAGTGCGAACCAGGAGGTCCTGGCTGCGATCGCGGACCTTAAGTTGGCCTGGGAGACTAAGCTGGAACTGGCTGTGACTGAACTGAAGACAGCACTGGACCGCAAGGTAGGAGAGGTGCAGGAAGAGGTGAACCTTCTGCGGCAGGACGTCCGGGCCCTGGCGGAACGTACGGATAACCTAGAGAAAGAGGTGGGCCCTAACACGGCGGATTGTGCATCGCACAAGTCTGAACTACACGCCCTGGTGCAGCGGGTGGGTAATTTGGAGAGCAGGGCGGAGGAAGCAGAAGGACGCGCCCGGAGAAATAACATTCGCATTGTGGGTATACCTGAGGGTGCAGAAGGGCACAACCCCACGGAGTTCATCGAATCCATGTTGCTGCAGGAAATACCTGGAGGGGGGCTGTCTCAAGGGTTCGCGGTTGAGAGGGCACACAGAGCTCTGATGAGGAAGCCGCCGCCAGGTAACCCGCCTAGGCCAGTGATTGCCAAGATCCTAAACTATCGGGACAGGGAAAGGATACTGGAGCACTTCCGCAAGGGAGGGACAATCCAGAGAGGAGCGGCGAACATAACGGCTTACCCGGACTATACCCTGATGGTGCAGCGAAGTCGGATGAATTTTGGAGTGGTCAAGAGGAGATTGCGGGAGGCGGGCCATAAATACATGTTGCTTTACCCGGCAAAATTGAAAGTCTTTTATAAAAATAGAACTTTATTTTTTGGTTCCCCGGATGATGCCATGGGATGGCTTGATATGGTAGGAAGCCCGCAGGAATCGGACGTCCAGGCGAAAGGAGGAGATGGCGCAGATAAGTAACCGGCAGCGGGCGCGCCTGCACTGAGGGCAGCATGGAACTATGGGACTAGATTATAGTCAGTGATGTGGCCCGGCAGGCCGGTAAAAACTGAGGCAGTAGATGATGAGACTGAGCACTGTGATTGCTGCTTTATTAAGAGCCTGGCAGAGCTACTCTGCACACCCCCATTTAGAGATTAGTTAGGTCACCAATAGTGTGGTGACACCCCGCTGGGGTCTTGACCTGGGGTTCCAGGGGAGGTCCAAACGCGGGGGAGCCTGAGATCCAGGGATGGAGCTGGGCACTTTTTGGGGTGAGGTGGGGTGGGGTGAGGAGGGGGGTTGTGTGCAGTGGTTTGGTATTTTTGGGTTAAGGGAGGGGAAGTTTTGGGCGTTCAAGTTTAAATATGAGCCTTTGGGAAGAATTAAAACCAGGAGTCTGTTTGGTGTGGGAGGAGGGGCTGACTAGAAGGGGGAAGGGGAAATTACCGATGAATCATGGGGGACCTTAAGATATTAACTTGGAATGTGAGAGGGCTCAACAGTTATTTGAAGTTAAATAAGGTCATGCTATATTTGAAGCGACATAAGATAGACGTCGCCCTACTACAGGAGACGCACCTGACGCGGGAGAAAGTGGAGCTCGTTGGGAGGAAATGGAGAGGAACTGTGGTGGGTGCATCGTACTCTGCCTATGCAAGGGGGGTTTTGGTATGGGTGGCTCCGCATGTTCCATTTAAGCTTATGGAAGAAAAGGTGGACGAGGACGGGAGGTTGGTTATGTTGAGGGGGCTGATAGAGAACAAAGAGGTGTGCATTGTTAATACATATGCCCCTTACCAAAATACGGCGGCATACTTTAGGACGCTGTGTACCAAATTGAGTGAGTGTATGGGCGGTGCGATGATCTGGGGGGGGGATTTTAATTGTGTATTGGACCCTAGGGTAGATAGGTCGGATGATAGGACGGACAGGCCCAACCCGGCGGCTAAAGTATTGCAGGTGCTGCTGGATGACTTTGGCCTGGTAGACGTTTGGAGAACGAGACACCCCGGTGAGAGGCAATACTCGCACTACTCGGCCCCGCATCAACTGCACACGAGGCTTGATTACATCTTTGCCACTCCAGACGTAGCCACTGAGAGCACCCATATAGATTATAAAGCGAGAGTCCTATCGGATCACTCGCCTTTGGTCCTGGGGTGGCAGTATTGCCCCCCCAGGGCGCGAATACCGACGTGGCGCCTCCGAGCGGAGGCGCTTAAGGACCCAGTTTTCAGAGAGGACATGAGAGAGGAGATTGTTGCCTATTTCGAGGTGAATACTGGGAGCGTAAAGTCTGCGGGTACTTTATGGGAGGCTTTCAAGGTTGTGATGCGGGGGGCTGCCATTGCGAAGTCGAAGGGACTGATGGGTGGAGTTCTAGCTAACCTGCATAAAGCCGAAATAGAGCTGGAGAGAGAGTTGGGAGGGGGCGCGGCTGATACGGAAGTAGTGCTCAGATTGCAGCGGCAGTGCGCGGAATACTGGGACAGGCTCTGTAACCTTAATTACAAAAAGTATGTAGTGAGGCAGCATGCAGGGGGAGATAAAACGGGCCGGCTCCTAGCGTGGTTGTACAAGAGCGAGACCCTTAGATCTCTGATTCAGACTGTGACCAACGCAGAGGGCGTCACGGTGGACACCCAAGTAGGTGTTAATAGGGCATTTGCCGAATATTACAAGGTGCTGTATGAGGACGCAGAGGGGGGGGCAGCAATGAGGAGATAAATGAGGTACTGGAAGATATCGGCCTGCCCCAAGTTAGCGACGAGGAGAGAGAAGAGCTGGATGCACCGATTACTTTGGAGGAACTTAAGGGGGTCGTAAGGCAGTTACCCACTAGCAAGGCTCCAGGCGCAGACGGGTTCCCCAGCGAATTCTATAAGGTGTACGGGGAGGAGGTGCTCCCCCCCATGCTGGAAATGCTCAACGAGGCGTTGGAGGTGGGACGGCTGCCAGAATCACTTAGGGAGGCGATTATAATACCGCTCCCCAAGCCCAATAAATCGGGACACGATTGTGGCTCCTACAGGCCCTTGTCGATGTTGAACCAGGACAGTAAGATACTGACGGCCGTCCTGGCCAACAGAATGCGAAAAGTAATCGGCAAGCTAATTCACCCAGACCAGACGGGCTATGTCCCGAGCAGGAACATCACCCACAATCACAGACGGCTCCATCGAGTGGTCGAATGGGGGTGCAATAACGAGGGCGAAATGGCGATTGTGGCACTGGACGCAGTTAAGGCGTTCGACTCGGTTAAGTGGCCATGGTTGCTGGCGGGCCCTAGCAGGATATGGAGTGGGGCCAGGCTATATCAGATGGGCCAAGATACTATACAATGAACCGCTGGCTAGAGTTCGAGCGGGTTCGGTGGTGTCCGAAAGGTGGTGGCTGGGCAGGGGCACTAGACAGGGGTGTCCCTGGTCCCCGATGCTTTATATTTTAGCCCTGGAGCCCTTAGCAATCTATCTTAGGCAACAATATGACCCAATCGGTATAGAGGTGGGAGGGGAACGACATTTTATATCTTTGTATGCAGATGATATGTTACTATATCTGAAATACCCGGAGGAAAATCTTCAATATGTTCTGGAGGTAATGGAGAGGTATGCCAGGCTGTCCGGTATAGCGGTGAACCCCCAGAAATCTAGTTTGTTCCCGCTGGGTAGCTATGTGGGAATTCAGGCAGAAGGGTTGCCGGTGTTGCAGGTCCCGTGGGCAGTGAGCTCTTTTCGCTACTTGGGAATAGATGTGTATCACACGGTAGAGGAGGAACATAGGCGCAACACGGAAATAGCCATTGGGAAAATCGGGAAATGCATGAGGTTCTGGGAGAGGTTGCCTCTGGCGATGATGGGCCGAGGTGCTATGCTTAAGATGGTGGTTTTACCTAGGCTGTTGCATTATTTTAACAATATCCCATACATGATACCTAAGACGTTTTTTGTTAAGCTGCATGGTATGTGCAGGGACTTTTTGTGGCACGGCACCCGGAATAGAGTTGCGTTATGGAAGTTGCAGAACTTCTACGAGAAAGGCGGCATTAAACTGCCTAATTTTGAGGTTTACTATGTTGCGGCCCAACTGCAATACGTGGCTAAGTGGCTCTCAGATGACGTGACCCCTGAGCACAAGTTGTTTGGGAGGAACTGTACTCCTTTTTATTTGCGGGAAATTATCTGGGTGGCTAGCTCGGAATTGAAGGAGCGCCCTAGAATGCTGTTGCTGGGGCGGAACATGTGGCGGCGAGCCTGTCGGATGATGGGGGACCCTTTCCCGTGTGTTCTGCAGATACCGTTGGTCGCACTGGTGGAGGGGGACAGGCAGCTGAGAGTAATTATTAGGACCTACTGGGAATCAGTGGGACTGTTCACGCTAGGAGACATGTGGCGAGACGGGACTATCACGACCTTTGAAGGACTCCGGGGGGGGGGAGACGGGACTACACGTGGGCCAATATGTCACCTACCATGTACTAGTGCAGAAGATTCGTAGTATGTGGCCTGAAACGTCGTTAGCGGAGGAACCAGATGCTACGGCGGGGGTAATATATGATATATCGGAGGGTGGGCATGAGGTCTCAAGGCTGTATGAGATGATGATGACCAAGGTGGGGAAGGACTTGGGGCACATGAGATTAGAATGGGAAACAGAAATGGGAGCCCCGATTGAAGATGGGATGTGGCAAAGGGCTTTGGGATATCATAAGAAGGTGTCGAGAAATGCCAGGTTTAAACAAATACAGCTATATGTTACGCACAGGGCATACATGACCCCTCTCAGAATATCGAAGTTCCGAAATGTTGGGCGCCAGGCGTGCCCTAAGTGCGACGATGAGAGCGCTGACATGATACACATGTTCTGGGCGTGCCCGGTAATTGGAAGCTACTGGGGCGAAGTGGCGCAGAGGTTAGCGGCAAAGGGGGTCACGCTCCAGGTAGACACGGCCTGGGCCTGCTTGTTGGGAGGGTATCCCAGAGCGAAGAAACTTAGACATGTAGAGAAATTGAAAGACTTGGCATATGTACTTGCGAAACGAAGGATTGCCATGGGATGGAAGGGGTGTCACAGGCCACGAGTGGAAGTCTGGTGGAGGGACCTACAAAAATGGGCAGAGGCTGAAACGGTGGTGTGGCAAGAGGCTAGTAGTTATACTGGGGATGAGGAAATGGGTTCCCTCATGGCGTGGAAACTATTGATAGCTGAATTGTTTGGAGCAGTGTCGGATCCAGCTGAATCTGAGGGCAGCGATGCCTAACCGCATGGAGCAGACACTGAAAGTGAGGAACACGCAGGCTCATGGGGGGGGGGGGGTGGGATTGGGAGTGTAGTGTTTTAGGTTGTCAAACGTGTTTAAATGAAACGTCATAAGCTTTACTGAATGCTGGTTGTTGGTTGTTTGTTCTAATAAAAACTTTAAAAAAAAAAAAAACATCCTTCCTTGGGTGCGGACGATTGGTGGGGCCACATGTTTAATGGAACTGATTCCAAACTGTTAATTCCTCTGACAAACTCTCTAAGAACAATTGAAGAGCGACTAAGTCTGGTTGATGCGGCTTAAAGAATAAGCAACAGTTAATAGGAGGGATGCTGCTTAAAGAATAAGCAACAGTTAATAGGAGGGATGGAGGGAGGGGGAGGACCTGAGGAACAGGTGGAACGTTGTAAAATGATGTATGTTATATGTTGTTTTGTAATTGTGTTTTAAAAGATTTTAAAGGTTTGTATAAACTGTATAAAATTAAAAAAATATTAAAAAAATAATTGTCTCAAGCACCTACAGATACATAAACGCCCACACAGAAGAAATACAGTGGCAATACATGAAAATATGGGAAAAGACCCTGGGAAAGTCAATCCCAAAGGAGAAGTGGGAACACACCTGTGAGGCGATACCTAAACTCACGAGGGCGATACAGTCTAATGAAATGTGGATGAAAATCCTCCTGCAATGGCACTACACGCCAGAAAGGCTAGATACGATGTCTGGGAAACCCCTAATGGAGGGGATGTGGTGGATAAGGGGACTGGCGACACATTTGGTGGGAATGTCCAAACTTACAGTAATACTGGGTGGAGGTGAAGGCACATATGCGGCTAATGTTCCCAGGAATGGGGGAAAAGGGGGAGGAATTATGGCTATGTGGTATATGGGATCCGAAAGACGAGAAATGATCAAAATCAGAAACGTAACTTTATGGGTCTACTAATCGAAGCATGGCTTGAAATAGCCCAAAAGTGGAAGCAGAAACTCCCTCCCCTGGCACTTGACTAGATAAGAAGAGTTTGGTCTCATATAACAATGGAACATATCACGTATAACCTACAAGGGAGTAACCAGAAATGTAGAGACCATTGGGCAGAAGCCCTTGAATACCTTCAAAGTGACTATATGGAACAGTGGTGCCCACACAAAATAAGGATACTGGACCTATTTAAATAAGGAGGCGTAGAGTTCTCCCGGTAAACTGTGTTGACATATGGAACATCCCGGGGGGGAGGGTGGAGGAGGGTTGGGATTGTTCTATGTTTACGGTTTTAAAATCAATAAAAATATGTTGAAAAAAAAGAAAACTGAACAAATAGCCAATTGTTCTCCTTAGCAGCCTTGTAAAAGAAGAACATGTCTGCTAATACCATGAACTTAAAGCCAATGCTACAAAGGATGTGAGCAAATATGCCATGTTTGCCTATATTCAAAGGAAATAAACTGCAGGGTTTAAATTTCCGCACACAAGTAAAACAATATTGTTTTTTTCTTAAAAAGAATTGACCATGGACTGACTGAACAGCTGGAATATAATAAACAGATTGTATATGCTACCTGTAAATGTCTGCAGGAGTTTTAATATGTGGCAGTTCTGTGTAGCCATTGCCATTACTGTTCTTCCTTTTCCGTTTTGCCTCCTCTTTTTTTTCACTGAATTTGAAAGTAGTATTTTTTCCAGTGTTGATTCTTACCTAAAAAAAATGTAAAAAGGCAAAATGAATAGCTCTCTCATCAGTTAATCGAAAAGCACTTTGCAATAATTTACCTTCAGTAAATAATTTCTTCGGACAGCATGGCAAAAGCATGCGCTTACCTTGACACTAGTCTTACTGTACAATAAGCAATCACAATTTGCATAATTTCAAACATTGAATATTATCAGGTGCCAAAACGTAGAAAATCCAAAGCACATCGTAAAAAGGTCTTTAATTCATAAAGTTTAGAAAAAAGTATTTAAATCTGTTTTTAAACTCTATAAGCGTGTCACTAACAAAGCGCTAATTAATGATCTTACTGAATTTGGCATTGTATTCCATTTATCCCTCCCAAGCTCTCTCCACAGTTTTAAATCTTAAACTGTCCGAGCTTCAAGCAAAGAAAAACTTGTGCTAGATAATATTGCATACCCAATGATTTTACCATCTGGCAAAACCTATCTAGGTGCTTGGGGGAAAGGCATCCAGCATTATTCTTCCTTTGTAAAAACTGCTAACAACAGTTAAGCACAAATAAAAAAAATAAAAATTATCGGATTGAAAGCACTCTGCAATTTGTTTTCCTTAAGCAATCTGTTGTACACAGAGGATTAGCCTACTAATAAGGATTCAACAGCTGTCATTTTATGTTTCTCATTTGCGTAGCTACAGGTTTCCACAATTTGAGAAAAGGCAGACAGAATTTTTGCTAAGCTATGGGTGCACTACATTTCTTACGGAGCTACGGTCTGCTAGTGTCAAGTTCTGAGATGCTCTTAGAATCTGTGTCGCTCCCATATAGTTAAAGTTCAATCCTAGCTCTAATCTCGAAGCCTCAAAAGGTATTTATCTATGGAAGCAGAGGCATAACTTCAAGATTTTATTTTTTAATTGTATCCAATTTTACAAATAGGCTTTGTGAAATAGCACTAAACTCCATGCAGGAAAGAGCAGATTGTGTGCCGTATAAGCTATTTAAATAAAAGGTAATATCTGGGTCTTTCTAAATTCTCGATTTTCAGTTCCTGATAGTTATGCTCTTTTTCCAAGACATAAGAATTGGCTTTTAACTTACATTAGATTAAAACATAATAGCCTGATGTTTCTATTCCTTAACTGGGTCAAGCTTTACTGAGGAGAGAGTTACTAAGAAAAAGGAAGGGCACCAGAGATGCTTAGAAAAATATAATCACGTTGGTCTTTATGTATTTATTTTCGAAAAATTAAGCCTGCAGTAGTCTTCAAATGACTTTACAGATAGCTCTCTGTTGTCCGATAGGCATCTGGTCAACAATAACTTAACTTATCATCCACATATAACAATACTTGAATTTGTTTTATTGGCCAATTTTGGAGAAAACCATCCAACATTTTGCAATACATTTGGCAGATTTGCCGGATATATAGAAAAGTGGTGGGTTATTTTGCAGCCCCGTTTAAAACTGGTAATGATAATTAATTTGTTAGATGGTCAGAATGTTCTATATACATTCGACTTTAAGTGCTGCATGGCACTGCAAAGCGATATGCGGCAAAGAGCTTGGACTGCCCCATTTTGTAAGTGTAGACAAGAGCCAATTTCAACAGACCCGGCCTAAGGCAATGTAAAGATCAATAAAGATACTAGACAACATATAGTTATAGTCCTTGCAAAATGTTCCTATCATACTGTTTAACTTTACACAACTGTCCAGTGTGGAGTGCTTCCTCCGAAAACCAGATTGCTTGGAAGAAAATAAATCAGACAAAGAGGTTCAAGGACATATTGAGTAAATATTTTACTACAAGAGTAACATAGGGCAATAATTACACAGTAGGCCCATGTAATCTTTTGTGTGGATTCAAGGCATAAAATAAACGGTATTGCATTGTATTTTGGGAGGGAACCCCACTAAATTGCTTTTCATTGTATTGTAGAAAATGTGACGGGAATTTCAGGCCGATAATGTCCTGCTGATTGGGCTTAGGAGATATGTGCTGACATTGAGCCTTGGTCCACACAAGCAAGGCAATCAGGCCAGGCTCTGCAACAAAATTACAATCGCCCTGCACACACGTGGCTTGTCACATTTCTCTAAGGCACTGCCTGGGCAGAAAGGAACAAACCAGACTTGGTTCTCTGGTGCTGCTTCGTAGTCTTCAAAGTGACATGTAAGTTTAGGGAGTGGGAGGGGGTGGAGTACAGTATGTGATTGGTGTGGAATTGGTTCAAACACCCCTATGCTGGGTGTAGGGGGCTGCTTTAAATTATGGACCCCAATGTTTTAAACAGATTGTGTTTAGTGTCCAAAAGGAGAATAAAGGGAGGTTTGAAGTATTTCATTTGATCATGACACTGAATGCTCAAGTGTGTGACTGCAAAGGACAGCGAAAGAAGCACTGTTGTTTTAACTCTAGACAAGCATGCTTAGCCTTAAAAATAAAATCTGCTGTTTTATTAGGTGGGTGGTGGTTGATTATAGGCTGCGTCTGCTTTGACGGCACCCATAATGGGTGGAGTGGCAAGGGGTTTGTTTTATTGTCGCCAATGTCAAAATAAATTTTGATCAGAGCTCTCGAGAAGAAAGGCAAGGTTTGCATGTATTTGTTTAGAAAGGCTGCGTTGTTTGGTTCCTTTTTTTCAAAGATAATGTAACAAATGCTACGCGTGATCGAAACATAGTGGAAACAGCAGTGACATTTGACCATTCTGTAAAGAAAATATATGAAGAAAGAGCACTATTTGCAAGTATGTTACTTTGAGGCCAGAGTCCAAAAGCTCTGAAGTTTACAATGGCCATGCGTGAGAAGGATGTCAAGTCCTGTTTTTTTCTTTGGATTCAGGGACTTCTAGTTTTCTTAAATTTCAAATGGAAAATAAAAAACGACAAGTACTATAATTCTTATCACAAATAGGACTCGATGGCCTCACGTATGGCCACAGGAAACTTGAGAGCTCAGGAATATTGGGTGAATGATGGCCAATAAAGTACTGGTTGGGTCAGCTTTGCTGGTTCCATGTGTTAAAATCGTGGCAAAGATAGCTGCGGTTACAAAATATTGCGGCAAAAATGCTGTGGTTTTGCCGCTGCAATCCATATAAAGGATGCATGGGACACTCCCGCACCCATTATACCATTGAAGGGGAGTGGGGAACATCCACGCAACCAGCGCACCCCTTAAATGGTATAACGCGGTTCACCTTTACCACGCAATTGTATAGGTGACATTTTTGCCGCACTTTTTTCACTGCATACCGCTTTGGTGGCCACCTTGCTTGGCGTGCCCCAGCTCCATTTGTGTACTAGCTTTAAGGGCCAGGTGCTACTCCACTGAATGGGTTGTGGGGCATGGGTGTTGGTGACTACGATGGCGTGCAGTTTTTTATCCTGTATTTAACATCTGCACATCTTTCGAAATCGAAAACTGCACACAGCTAAATTGATTGCTTAAGGTTTACCTTCATCAAAACAATAAGCTGCCCATTCCATTTCCATACTTGACTGCTTGTTGGTCACATAAAAAATTGAATTGTAGAACAACCGTTTTAATGCACCTCAGCAAGCTGCCTCTCAGTGTCGTATAACTAGTGTTTGACTTTATAACATGGTCTTAAGTCGCTAAATTTTAGCCGAATTTGTAGTTCTAGGCTATCCACTGCCAGTTATAACTTGTACAGCAATCCCTTGCTTTAAATTCACATCGTTTGCATTCAGGCATTCGTAGTCTTATATTTAATAGGGAGGACAATACTAAAGTGTATAATAGAATTCAAAATGACATGAGCTAAAAGGCAAGACATTCCAAACATCACATGGGGGATGGGGGGAGGGGTGATTAATTTAAACAAAAAAAGAATGTGAAACAAACCAACTACTACACAATCTTTGATGATGGAAATCAACTTCCCATTCCATTGAAAATAAACATTGTTAATCATTTGAGTTGGATTGCTAATCAAAATATTTTTATTTAGCAAATTTCAGTAATCAAGTTTGCAAAACGTATTTATCCCTTGGGATCGAAATTATACTTCTTGCAAACTTTCAGGAACTGAGATTTGATACATGCAGAGAGGGTTTAGAATGCTCAACCAAATCACAATGTTTTGTTGAAGAAAGATAGGCTTCCAACATGATTACCTCACAGAAACTCCACAACTAAGAGCAACAGCAGATGTACAGACCAGTAAGAACACACCTTACCAGAAGCTAGTAAGTGTACTTCATTTTACTCATATATTTCTAAAATGTCTGTATTAGATACAAAAAAAATGATAATTTATTTTTCTCACAGAAATGTCTAGTACTCTGGAGTGGCTAGATGAGCATTTCCCATGTGAGGAAATGTCTGAAGATAGTGAACCTAATGGTAGACAATTTTCTGTATAAACCAATTAATGAATATTATTTTATATACATTTAACAAATACATTTTTTAACAGACCATGCAAAAATTGAAATTAGTAAACGAAAAGAAATATTGAATAAGACTCTCCAGCAGATGAAAGAAAAAATGGACATACCCATGGAAAATTTCAACAATTTAAAAAACTTTGTGGAGGATCACTTGAAAGAAAAAACTAGATACCATTGTCCTACATGTACCTGTCCTCCCTCACCATATCCAACTCAATTATCCCCAAACCCTCTCCATGAACAAAAACGTTTTGATGAGACTTCCATCCCTTCTTCACCTCATATGAATCCTCTTGAAACCCCCAATAATCCTGTGTTTGTCTCAGTTTCTGCTTCACCCTCTCTGTCATAAATTTAACATCTATATATAATAAAGTAAAATTATTATATTGTGTCCTAACTCATTTCTTGTCTTTTTTAAAAATAGCAGTTCAGGTGTCCGCAGACAGCGCAGGTGTCCATAATGTCCGTAAAGAAACGAAAATGGGGGCGTCCTAAGGACAATATACCTGTCCCTACTGTTCGCATGCAAGTTGAAACTGTTCTAAGAACACACCTGGTGTTCGGGATGTCCGCCATTAATCAAAATGGAGGTATTCTAAGGACACTTTACCTGTCCGTACTGTTGGCAGGCAAGTTGAAACTGTTCTAAGAACACATTCAGTGTCCGGGATGTCCGCAATCAAACTAACACATGCGATGTCCTGAAATGTTCGCAAACAAAATGAGGGTGCCATGAGGACGCTAGACCTGTCCGTGCTGTTCGTAGGCAAGTTGAAACTTTTCTAAGAATACAACAAGTATCCTGGAATGTTCGTAAATAAACAAAATGGGTGTGTCCTGAGGACGCTATGCCTGTCCGTATTGTTCGGAGGCAAGCTGAAACTGTCCTAAGAACACACACGGTATCCTGAAATGTTCGTAAATAAACGAAATGGGGGTCTCCTGAGGACGCTATGCCTGTCCGTATTGTTCGCAAGCGAGTTGAAACTGTTCTAAGAACAAACGCCTGTTCGTAACTGTTCGTTTCGCTTGTGTCACACTTTTAATTAGTTTCAGGACCCAAACAGTGTCCGTAGAACACCAACGCGCATGCGCAAAACAGTTTCAGTGCATTTCTTGTCTTGCGGACACCCGTTCCCTTCGCGGACATGTTCGCGAAGCTATCATGTGAACGCGCCCACGCTGAGCGTGTGTTCTGACTGTGGACACTCTTCTTGTCCCAGAACAATTTAAAACTACCTTTTCAGGCAATCCACAATATTTTTCAATAATAAATCACCATAGCACAAGTCCCAGACAGTAATCCTGACTTTCTACATACTTTTTGGGACTTTTTGATCCTTTTCTTAGTGTTCGATCTGTCCGCGGACATCGCGGGTGTCCGCGAACCGTGCACAAGCACCCCTATAAAAGTCCACACCCCAGAGCTCATCCTCATTGCGTTTCTGGCTATCTTACAGAACACAGTGCATTTCTGCTGCCAATTTTCCAGATTTATTTCTGAAACCTGATGGCATCCATGGCTCCACTACTGCCACCTCGTGCTACATTTGCCTCAGCACCATCACCACCACCACCTCCCCAAGGGCCTGAAGAGTGGAACAGGAGTGAGGATGCAGAGGAGGATGAAGTGGATGACGAGAATGAGGTAGTGGAAGTCCCTACTACCAGCACTCACCGTGAGTCTTGGGTGTGGCAGTTATTTACCATTCATGGTAATGGACCTAAGGCGCATGCGAACCAAGTCACCTGCAAAGAGTGCAAAATGGTGCTAAGTCGCGGGAGGCTTGGTTCGTACAGCTTTGGTACGACTACTATGAAGCGACACCTAAGGTCGTTCCACGCTGGGGCCATTTGCAAGGTTGTACCTTGCGAAGAGCGTAGTAGGTTGACTTCCTCTACTACATCCTCCGTTTCCGATCCTGTCACCACAAGGAACACTCCTGTGGGACAGCGTATTCCTCCAGCTGCCTCACAGGCCATTCGCAATGCTGATGACTCTTACCTTTCGAGGGTCACAGTTGTGTGTAGGTACTGTGACGCAGTACTCTGCAGGGGGAGAGACTTCGAAGTGCTTTTGAGACTCTGGTCTCAGAGCACGAGAAGACCTGCTCACTACCCAAGTAAGCCCCACCCTACATCTTCCTCTCTCCACCCGCCCTTTCTTATCCCCGTGGTTGGTGTCCCCCCTTACCCTCCTTTTCCCTACTCTCCTAGTGTGTTGTGTGCAAAAAAACAAAAAAATATATAAAACAAAAATAAAAAAGGCTCTTTTCAGAGCCGCCTTTTACAGTTTAAAAATAGAAGTGGAAAATAAATGGAGCAGGGCCTTGTGTATTTTTTAGAAGTCCGCGGACAGTTCTCGAACATCTAAAATTTTGGGGTGCTGCCCTATCATAACCATTGTAGTTTTGTCTGAGAGGAAGTGGTGGCTCTGAAAAGAGCCTTTTGGTGGTGTTTGAAAACTTGAAATGGTCAGCACCTACTACAAAATGGATGCTGTAATTCCAAAAAAGGTTGCAATGCATTTTGTACATTTCTCAGAAAAATCTGATTGCAAGGATAAGTAAGATGGACTCCATCTCTGTGAAAAATGTATGTGCTACGAAACATAATATTTTCATTGTGAAAAGAGGACATGCCAACATCTCTTAGAAAGGCACAAACAGCCTCATTGACATTGCGCCTTGCTTTCTCCATTTGTGGACCAAATGAAGAAGAACGCAGCCACATTTGTCTCTGCGCAATCCGCAAAAAAATTACTTGAGAATTTGGAAACATGTCCATGACCTTCCCAAGTCCTTCTTTCATTTCAAATTGCAAAGAAATTCCAGACACATGTCCTAATCTGTTCCCTCCACAATGAATTAAAATTATGTCTGGATGATGCTGTGTCTCCAAAGTAGCACAGAGAGGTAGCAAGTCCAACCACTTCATTCCACGTACTCCATGCCAGTGCACTTCCACATGTGGGAATCCAAGATCTACAGCTACTCCACAGCTTTCTGCATGCACCTTCAACCAATGTATCCATGAGTCTCCCAAAATACAAACAATCTGTTTTCTGAAACACACAGCCATAGCTATCTGTTCTTCTCTCAGGAAAGAGTATCTGACAAACTCTCTCCTGGTACAACACACCCACTAAACTTTACTGACCAATCCTTTGCTCTACTCATTCTCATTTGCATGCCTCCCCACCCAAAAATACCCGCATCTAACACGCGATGTCCGCGGACTACCGCCATGTCCGCGGACATATCGTAACATGGACAACCCTTCTACCATTTCCACTTCACTCTGTGCCATTCCCTCATTGGATATAGCTAACCAGTCACACGACCATCCACCCATCACATCCAAGACCTCAACATCTAACTCCATCATCATAGATCAGCACTTCAAATGTACTGTTAATCACTCTGAGTACAAGTGTCATATCATTGGAAAGCACCTTCTACAAGAAATACTGTACAACTCTCCAAGATTTCTACTTGCAGCTAGATGCATATCCATATGCATGAACACAAACTACAGGTATGCATATTTTCTGTATAGTACATGTACAATTCTTATACATTCATATAAACAGATTAACTGATTTTTAACTTGTATAACCTATAAAATGAACTTACTGTCATTTTTCCCATCTGCTATAATCAACTGTCACTTCCAAATCTGTTTTTAAATTTCTTTTTACACACACATTTGCAAAGCATGTTGAACATATTTAAAGTAAAATATAAAGAGTGCAGTCAAACAAAATTGCATGCACACACTATGTTCAAATATCAAACAACAATACTTGTACAAAAAAAATAAAATCAATGTCTAAATTAATATCAGTGCTATAAACACACAAAATTACTAATTTGTTTACTTTACAATTGCATTGAAAACCACTCTCCTTAAAAGCAGTAGCAGAATCTGAAGTACAAACAACAACTAAGAAGACACCTGCTCATTCAACAAGAAAAGTAAGCTAAATACCACCATAATATTTGTACTATTACTCAAACACACTGTGGGGTTAATTCATGCTATTTCTGTGCCCAAAAACAGAGATTGTGCACCATTCTGTCAACAAATCCACATTTGTTAAACAGAGATTTACAGGCACAATGGGACACAAATCTCCATTTTTCGGCGCACAAATGACGTAACTCAGCCCCTAGAATTTTAATATTATAGAACAAATAATTGTTTTAATTCTATACCATTAGATTTACTATTTGTACTTCTCCTCACCACTAGCTTACTTTCTACTGTCATCTGAACCCCAGTTTAGAAGCACATAAATTCAAGAATATCTATTCCAACTAGTTGTAGTTGCCCAATGCACAATCACACACCATCACATACATCTTTATCATCATACTCAGACACTCATGCACACAGCACAGATACATTGCAGAACACCCCAACACATACCTTCTTTATTTTTTTCAACAGACCCTAAAGAATGCCTACCAAAAATCAAGTCTGTAGAAAGCAACGCAGAAGTAGAGCAAATGAAAATACTAGTGTCCAAAATAAGCATCCATCTCTAGCAGAATTCGTAAAAAAAAGTTCAAACAAAACAGGTAATACAGTCACTTAGCGAAACAAAGCAAGCTTCAAGTACAGAAACTTTGCCTCCTCTATCAAAATGTAAAATGAAACAGAAAACGATTAACAAGAATTCAGCTAACACTACTTTTAAAACTGTTCCTATAAATCTTGATATAGTACCAAGTAAGCACACCAAAAAAAGTATTTTAGCAAAAATGTTCTGTCACAGAGTTCTTCAAAATCTTATAAAAACAGGAGAGAAATCATGCACAACTCTTAAAACCTAACATGGGAAATTAATCTTAGAAGCTTTGATAGACAGTGCAATCCTTCTCAAAAGAAAATTATTTATTTTAGTGTTAAACAAAATGAAACCACTAACAAAACTAATGACTAAATTACAAAAAGACTTATCAATAAACGAAATGTCAACAAAATAACTTCTTAAATATCTTTGGGGGTGAGTGGAGTCACACTACAAGCACAGAACCATATTTTAATGAAGAAGCATACAAACAAAAGCAAACAAATACAGTTGCCATACATAGCAGTGGACAATGTTATGAAAAAGTTAATAATACCATAATGGAACAAGAAATACTGCCAGAACACTTAGAATTACCTCTAAATTCAACTGAACCAGAACGTCTAGTATACAAATGGCCATGCACGTCAATGTGTAACATTCCCAAAAAATCTTTCAAGTCTTTACGCCAATTCCTCAATCAGTATGTGAAAGGCAAAGACAAAATCAAAATTAAACTACTGCGAAATATGGATACCTGTCCAGTGCGCAAGTACACAGGACTACAAGGACATTCATTGGCCTGCATTTCAGGACCTACTTGCAAAACCAACTTCCATCATATCAAAATGATATCAACACATCATTCAACTATAAGAAATCTAGTCTATAAACTGTACTATGCTAAAAGTCCTGCTTTAGCACTAGCCAATTTAAATAACATTCTTCTACATGGTACAGCAAAAGACCTACTTGAAGAAATAGACTATATCCAGAAAATAAATTTTGGAAGTGAAAGCCACTTACAGAATGAAATAGCTTTACAACAAATTAACAACAATTCTACGCATGGCAACCTTCTACTACACACATACAAAAAAGAAATACTGAAATTAAAAAGTACATCTGCTGAAGTACCAAACCATGTGTGTGTATGTTGCCGCAGAACTTTTTTTATAAAAGTAACACACAAACTGTAGACCCAACATACAAAATAGAAGACAATGAAGATTCTAAATTGTTTGAATTAGCTCTCTACCTTATAGCAGAAAACAAATGCGAAATAACTGACCCCTTAATACTTTGCAGTTACTGCACTACAAAACTTGACAACAATCAAACTCCTTCACGTGCTATCACAAATAATTTGGAATTATTCCCACTACCAAAACCCCTACAACAACTCAATTTATATGAGAGCATCATAATTCAAACAGTGCACCCCTTTCAAGCAATAATACGCCTTCAACCAAAAGCAGCAAAATTACCTCCCTCTGAATTGGTGAAAGGCATTCATGGCAAAGTAGTGTATTTACCATTAGATCTAAAACAAAATGTTCACACTTTGGGAGTGCAACGTCCAATGGAGCAATCTTTAATTATCTTAGTAAATGGTGTACATACAAAAGACAAAAAAATGTGGCAACAACTGGTAGACTTACATAAAGTTAGACAAGCCTTGCAATATCTAAAAGACAATAATGAATACTACAAAGAAATTACTATTGAAGAAAAGTTGAAGGAAACCACTGAAATAATTCAAGAGTCACCAGAAACTGGTCAATTTGAGCTTCTAGATCCTGCTACAGTATCCAATACTTTAGACCATTATAAAATTCATCCATTGCATTCTATAATGACACCGTAGAAGATGCACTAGAAACGTACCAAATGCGACAAACAAAAGGATCACCAATCAGCATATGGGAAAAAAGTATAGAAGCACATGCTTTTCCTCTACTCTTTCCTACTGGCAAAGGAGCAAGGTACGATGATAGACCTATTCAAATAACAGCATCAGAATACCGCTCGTTACGAATGTATTCTGTAGATCCCAGATTTAGACAAAATGTGGAATACTTATTCCACCTACTCTTTGAAAGTGAACAAGTAACTATGTTACAGAGTTGCACACACATTCAAATCAGGAACCCACTTTCAAAATATGTCCGCTACAGAATTATTGCAAAAAGTGCAACAAAAAGATGAGGTTTTACAATCAAGTATTACAAATCTTTTAGCAAACATGCGTGGTACTAAAGAGTAGTGGTTCCAACGTCATGGAGATGTACGTTGTATAAGAAACCTTGGCCCACCCACTTGGTTTGTTACATTAAGTTGTGCAGAATATGCATGGGAAGATTTACATGATTTCCAACGCATATCAAACAAAAACAAAACAAACATAAATATATACTAACACCTGGGGAACTTTGTTCTCTAGATCCTGTTAATGTTTCAAGATATTTTCACCATCACTTCATTGCTATGCTACACTTTATTTGTAATAAAACTGTTCCTCCCCTCGGAGAAGTGCAACACTTCTTTTGGAGAAAAGAATACGAAGCCAGAGAAGCACCACATACCCACATGCTTTTATGGATTAAAGATGCTCCTAAATTTGGTCAAGACAAGGATGCCACTGTGTTACAGTTTATCAAAAAATATGTCACTTGAGAAATTCCATCGTAAGCAACAAATAGTGATCTTCATGCACAAGTTTTACAATTTCAAAAGACACAAATGTGGCAAATATTGTCGTCGCAAATACAAAAACAAAGGGAAATACTACACCAAATGCTGCTTTGGTTTTCTTAGACCAGTTACAAAAACAGGTCAAGTAAACAACTTCATGTCTTCAGTTAGACATAGTGTTAAAGTTAAATCACCTAAAAATACATATTACATAAAAAGAACAGAAGAAGAAAAATATATCAATGATTACAATGCAATCATTGCCCACTTATGGAATGCAAACATACATGTGCAGTACATTGCAGACAATTCCACTGCAGTTGCACAATATGTTACAGCATACTTAACCAAAGCAGAAAAAAACAGAGCTCCAAGACCTCTGGAATGACCTGTCATCAGACAAAACACTGTCTCAGAAATTATACAGCTTGGGCATAAAAATGCTCTCCCATAGAGAAGAACAAGTTACTTCTTACCTTGTAACGTTCTTTCGACGGGATGTTCCTCCGACGTATTCCTCATCTTAGATATCTCCTTCCAGCTTTGCTGGCCTCGGAAATTTTTTTTTTCTAGAGGGCGCTACGCGTCGACGTCCTCCGAGTCGATGTCCCTCGACAGCCGCCGTATCGACGTCGACGTCATCCTGCCTATAAAGGCCGCGCGCAGCGTCCGTTGCTCAGTTCCGTTTTGTAGCCCACAATAATTCTTTCTGGACTAGACTAATCACCCTGAAGGAGCGTAAGCTGCAACAAGGGAAGTAGAACTGCGGGGATGGATGGGAGGGTCGATGAGGAATACGTCGGAGGAACATCCCGTCGAAAGAACGTTACAAGGTAAGAAGTAACTTGTTCTTCGAAGGGATTGTGTCCTCCAACGTATTCCTCATCTTAGATAGGCTCCCATAGCAGTATTCTATTATTGGAGGAGGGAGTACTGACTTCACGCTGTCTTCTATTGATGAATAGAATGCAGTACAGCCCTTCCAAACCTAGTTTCTTGACTGGAGGAGGAATCCAAGTTGTAAAATCGTGTAAAGGTATGGACAGACGACCATGTAGCGGCTGCACAGATGTCTTTAACCGGCACACCTCTTTTGAGGGCCGATGAAGCTGCAATACCTCTGGTCGAATGAGCCCTAAGGTTTTGAGGGGGCTCTTTCCCTGCCAGTTTATAACATTCCAGAATGGCTAGAATGATCCATCTGGAAATGGTCTGCTTAGTTATTGGTAACCCCAGCTTGTGACCTGTGTAACCTACAAACAGCTGGTCTGCCGGTCTTATCCTGGCTAGTCTACTGATGTAAAAACTTAAAGCCCTTCTATGGTCTAGCCTGTGTAACCTCTCTTCCTCTTTCCCCGGATGAGGAGGAGGAGGATAGAAAGATGGTAGGGTAATCTTCTGAGTGATATGGAATTCAGAAACCACCTTTGGGAGGAAATTTGGCTTCACTTGCAGGACAACTGTCTTTGTGAAAGATTGTGTGAGGGGGTTTACAAGAAAGAGCTTGTAATTCGCTCACCCTTCTAGCAGATGTAAGTGCTATTAATAAAACAGTTTTAAGGGTAAGGAATCTTAACGAACAAGAATGTGTGGTTTGAAAGGTGTGCCCATCAGGAAAGTCAGGACTAAGTTTAAATCCCATAGGGGAACTTGGAATGGTCTTGGGGGATAAACATTGGTTAACCCCTTTAGAAACTGTATTACCAAGGGTAACTTGAAATAGGATGGTTCTTCCGCAGTGCGCTTAAAGATGGATAGCGCTGCGAGATAGCCCTTAATGGTGCCAACTTGAAGGCCTGAATTTGCCAAATATAGTAGGAAGGACAAAACCATTGGTGTACCACATGAAAAAGGGTCGATATTCTGTTCTCTACACCAGCTGCAAAATCTGTTCCAACGGCAGCGGTATAAAGACTTTGTTGCTGGCCTCCTTGCCGAAAGCAACACCTCCATATCATCATCAGGGAGGTCCCAATCCTAGTACCTCAGCCTTTCAGAAGCCAAGCGTGAAGGTTAAGGGTTTTGATGTCTGGATGGAGAACCTGACCTCCCTTCTGTGAGAGTAGGTTCTCTGAGTGGAAGTCGAATTGGAGGACAGATGGACAAGTCTAGAAGGTCCGGGTACCACGTTCTCCTGGCCCAATCCGGGGCAATTAGGATCATGGTTCTCCGGAATCTTCTCAACCTCCTGATCATTTGAGGAATGACAGGGACCGGTGGGAACCCGTACAGAAGCGGAAACTCCCAGTCCACTATGAACGCGTCTCCCAGAGCTCCTCTCGGGGGAAATTCCCTTGAGCAGAACAGATCGCATTTCCTGTTGAGGCTGGTGGCGAACAGATCCACCTGAGGGGTTCCCCAAAGGGCGAAGATCTCTTGAAGGACTTCCTGAGCTAGCTCCCCCTCGTGGGAGACTGTGCTCTGCCTGCTCAGAGCGTCCGCTGTCAAGTTCTTCTCTCCGGCTAGGTGAACTGCCGATAGAGAGATTCCTTCTTGGATTGCCCAAAACCAGAGCTGCATCGCATCTCTGCACAGGGATAGTGATCCTACGCCTTCTCTTTTGTTGAGGTAATGCATGGCCACCGTGTTGTCCGTCATTATCAGGACGTTTTTCCCTTGTACATCTGGCAGGAACGCCTTCAGCGCAAGTCTGATGGCTCTCAGCTCTAACAGGTTGATATGTAGTCTGGACTCCGATGGAGACCAACGACCGCTGATGGTCAAGTCGTTGGCGTGGGCTCCCCACCCCGTGAGTGAGGCATCCGTGACTACTGTTATCTCCGGCCAGGGTTGCCAAAAATGTTCTCCTTTCAGAATGTTCTCCTGACAGGCCCACCACTGAAGGTCTCGAGCCACCCTGTCGGGAACCTGAAGAAGATCTGTCATTCTCCCTGAGAATTGTGACCACTGAGTCCTCAGTGCCCACTGGAAGGATCTCATTCTCAGGCGAGCCTCTGGCACTAGGAAAATGCGGCCTAGCAACCTCAAAAAGTCGAAGGCTGGGAGACGTTGGGCATCTTGGAACTTGGTAACCATCTGTAGAATATCTTGAGCCATCACCTCTGGTGGCGAGGCTTTTCCCAGGGAAGTGTCCAGGATCGCTCCTATGAACTGGAGTCTCTGCGATGGTATCATTTGTGACTTCTTTAAATTGAGGGAGAAGCCCAGTTTGTGAAGGGAGTGGCACACGTGATTTAGCTGGATCTGAGCTTGTTCCGAAGAAACAGCCCTGATCAACCAATCGTCCAGGTAGGGGTAGACGTGAATCCCTTCCCTCCTTAGACTTGCCGCCACTACCGACATTAACTTGGTGAAGACCCTCGGGCGGAGGTCAGCTCAAATGGCAGCACTCGAAATTGATAGTGAGAGTTGCCAATTGCGAACCTCAGGTATTTCCTGTGTTTCAGATGGATAGGCACATGGAAATAAGCGTCCTGAAGGTCCAGAGATACCAACCAGTCCTGGAACTGAAGGGCCTGGAGGATCTGAGAAAGAGTGACCATCTTGAATTTGTCTTTCCTGAGGAATTTGTTCAATTCTTGTAAGTCCAAGATGGGTCTCAGTCCTCCGTCTTTCTTTGGAATGAGAAAGTAAGGGGAGTACCAGCCCTTGTTCCTCTCCGCTACAGGGACCGGTTCTATGGCACCTTTCTCTAGCAGGTCCAAAATTTCCTGCAAGAGGAGCGGATCTGGAGCTTTCTGAGAGCTGATCCCCGGTGGATGACTGAGGTATGCGTAGGAAAGGCAGGCAGTAACCTTGGGCAACTGTTTCCAATGCCCAAGCATCTGACGTGATAGTCTGCCATAACGCCAGATGTTGAGTCAACCTGCCTCCTACAGGTGTCCTGTGAGGGAAGTCCTCAGAGTGGTTTTGGGGCGGCTGATGCAGATGGTAAAGAGGCACCTGCTGTTGCTGCGGCTTTTGAATATCTACCCCGTCCACCTCGGGTAGTTCTTCTTTGTCCCCTTTGAGCCAGGCGTCCTCTACCTCTTCCGAATGCGGAGTAGAAGCGAAAGGACTTGCCCCTCGCAGAGGTTCCTGTGGGACGAAAAGGTGTCTGACGGATTGCAGCGCCTAGGGATTTTGCTGCTGCTTTTGAAGTTTGCAGTTTCTCTAAACTGTCATACGCCTTTTTCCGCCTTTTTCCCGAACAAAGAAGAGCCATCGAATGGCATGTTCAAGAGCCTGGCTTGCACATCTGGGGCAAAACCAGACTTTCTCAACCAAGCGAATCTCCTGGTTGTTGTACTTGCCGCCATTGCTCTGCTGATACGGTCAGCCGAATCAATGCCCGTCAGGAGGGATTCGCACATAGCGTCTTTACCGTCCTGTATGATATTCAGGAACGCATCCCTTTCTTCTCCCTCCGGGATGCAGTCAGCCGCTGTAGAAGCACACTCCCAAAGTGTATGGCTGAATCTAGCAAGGGTGCAAGTAGCATTAACAGATTTTAACGCCATGCTACATGCCGAAAAAACTTTCTTTGCCATAGCATCATATTTTTTATCGTCCCTGTCCTGTGGGACGGTAGGATAAGCCGTCTTGACATCGATAGAAGATGCTGCCTGTACCACCAGACTTTCTGGGGATGTGTGTTTTGACAAAAACTCTGGGTCTGTAGAGGATACCCTGTATTTTGTAGACAGTTTTTTATTTACTGCCTGGACGACATCTGGGGTTTCCCAGTTCGTCATAATCTTCCTCTGAAGAGCTTTATGAAAAGGCACCACAGGATCCTCCTGTGGGCCTTTGTCAAGAAAATCCATGAGGTCATCTTGTTGGAAAGATTGTGAAGGTGCAGACCACCCCATAAACTCTGTGATCTTGGCCATTAAGGCTCTATAGGGGGTTTCAGCATGCTCCCCCGGGTCTGGCCTAGCAAACTCCACCTCAGGGGAAGTGTCTAACCCACTTGCCTCATGAAGATCCTTTAATCTGCGTTCTTCAGAGGAAAATTCCTCTCTAATTGGGGTTACAGGTCCCTGCAACTCAAATGTGTCTTCCTGTTCAGACAATTCACCCTCTTCCATAATTGAGGACATAGTTCTCAATTGTTCTGAACTCAAAGGGTGTAAACCCCATTTCCAAGGCAGAGGGTGCCGAACTTGTCATAATCGGCCTCGAAAACGTCGATGTCGTCGACGCCGAAGGCTTCGAGCGTGGCGTCGAAAACCAAGGCAGAGGCCTCGATGACCTTGACAGAATTGGGATTCTGCTCGACAATCTCGAAGCCATCGTCATCGAGGACCTGGGGATAGTCACTGGGTGTGTCCTAACCGTGACTTTTCTTGGCGTCGACGCCGGTGTCGAAGCTGGCGTCGAGTCGACAGACCCATGTGTCGAAGGTCCCTTCGACAACGGCGGCGAAGACACCGACCTCGGCGTCGACGGAACCTTCGTCGACGGAACCTTCGAGGAAGGTTTGGAGGTCATAGTTCTATTCGAGGGTTCGAGATGCGCTCGAGAGGTTTCCTTCGCCGGGTACTGCGACTCGCGTCTTTCGACCAGAGCATCGCTCTCGGCAGTCTTCGAGGGGGTCGAGGCCGCTTTCTCGAAGACGCTCATCATATTTTTGCGGAATTACTCCCATTCAGCCCGGGAACTATGTTTCGTGGGGCAAGGGATTCTCTTTGGCGAAACAGAGGAAGAGGAAGACGGAGAAGGGGATCTTCGACGTCTCCTCTTCGAGTGCTTCGATCTCGAGGAGTGATGGGACCCACTCCGAGACCTGGAGCGCGAATGGTGACGAGGAGACGAATGTCTCGATTTCGTCGACGAAGAAGAAGCTTTAAAAATCTTACCTTTCTCCAGCTTCCCCCTACGCTCCTTCAGGGCCTTAGCTGTCATGGACATACAGTCCTCGCACTCCGAACAATGGTGTTCAGCTCCCTAACACCACAGACAAACTCTGTGAGGGTCAGTCAGCGACATCTTTTTCCCACAATCTCGACATTTTTTGAAGCCGGATCGAGGAGTTGTCGGTTCCGACGAAGAAGCCATCGAGTACGGATTGAATAACTCGAGGTAAATAGGTTTAACCTGACAAAACTGAGCAACGGTATTCCGAGGCACTGAGTAAGCGCGGAAAAACGGAACTGAGCAACGGACGCTGAGCGCGGCCTTTATAGGCAGGATGATGTCGACGTCGATACGGCGGCTGTTGAGGGACATCGACTCGGAGGACATCGACGCGCAGCGCCCTCTAGAGAAAAAAAATTCCGAGGCCAGCAGAGCTGGAAGGAGATATCTAAGATGAGGAATACGTCGGAGGACACAATCCCTTAGAATGTGGCTCGTATGAATCAGCATATCGTTTAACCGGTACTGCTTTGTATGGAAAATCTGAAAATATAGTATGGCTAAGTCTTGGTCCTGCTAAATCTAGAAAAAGAGTTCTGAAATCGTATGACGACATAGAAACAATAGCCAAACACGATCCCAACAGCCAAGACATTTTAAAAAACTATTTGCTGGACACATACTACCCAAACAGAAGTACCACTTTGGAAACCATGTGTCTATACCACATAGCCCAAAACTTCACATACAAAAATAATATAAAACCAGATAAAAAAAAAGGTAGATACAGAGTGGCAAATTGTGAAGGCAGCTTAGTAAAACTCACCAAACCAAATTTAATTAATCATATCAAATTGTCATTAAAGACCCCTCAACATAAAGAACTATATTACATGTCCCTGCTACAACTCTTTAAACCATGGAGAAAAGAAGAAGAAATACTAGATAACTACAACTCCTACGAAGATGCTTTCAAAACAAATGAAAGCACTATAACTGATGTAATCTTTACACACTACGAAACAATGTTGCACAATGAACAGCAACACGAAGAAGAACTCCAGGCACAACTATATAAGGACACTCCTGACAGTAGTCAACCTTCTGTAACAGGAAGCCAAGAACCACTTGGACAGCCACTAATAGCAAATGAGGCAGAATTAGCTATGATGGAAGTAGAAAACACCATGTGTCAGTATGAAGATAAAGAAGACTTAACTTTACTACAATCAAAACTAAACAATGAGCAACGTAGCATTTTTCAAGAAGTATCAAAAGAAATTGCACATGGTGTACAACATGAAAACAAAGAATGCACCTGCCAAAATTACAAACCTATACTACTGTACGTCAGTGGTGAAGCTGGTTCTGGCAAAACATTCTTAATCAAAATCATCAGCAAATTCCTTCAAGAATTGACAAACAACAAACTGTCAGCTGTTGTCACTGCCCCCACAGGTTTAGCTGCCTACAACATAGGCGGTGTCACTTTAAACCGATTTCTACTCCTGCCAGTAGAACCGCAAAACAAATTAGAGTATTACAAACTTTCTACAGCAGCTGCAATGGAACTATGCAGAGTATTAAAACAAATGAAAATGCTACTAATAGATGAAGTGAGCATGGTCTCTAACCTAATGTTGGCTTTGATTCACCTCAGATTACAAGAAGCACGCAAAACAGATTACGAAGAGCTCTTTGGAGGAAAACATCATTGTTTTCGGAGATCTTCTTCAATTAACACCAGTGGAAGGTGAGCCTATTTTTAAAACCGTAGGACACAAACGCTGCCGTAAAACTGTTGGCAGCATAGGAAAGGTCAACCTTTGGCAACATTTCCAATACAGAGAATTAACAGAAAACATGCGGCAATCTGCAGATCTCACTTATGCCAACATCTTAAAAAGTATAAGAGTTGGTGTACTATCTCAAAAAGCACAAGCAATATTGAAAACACTGCACATTCATGCACTTTATGGCAATAATGCATGTCCCACGGATGTTAAGGAACAATTAGCGCACAAAAATGTCAATTGTATGGCCTTAATGCCAACTCTTGTAAGCGGTTTCAAATTCAATGAAACAATGTTAAAAAAAGAAATGCAACCAATAATTGAAATTAGCGCCACAGACAAACTAGACATACATGGTATGACACTACCCATGTGTGAACAAGCCACAACAAGACTAAATAGTTTAGAAAATTCAATCTCCAACACAGCTGGATTAGAAAAAATATTAAAATTATCCTTAAATTGTAGAGTAATGCTTAAACGTAACCTTGACGTGGATCAAGGACTAGTTAATGGAGCACTGAGCACAGTTGTTGGCTTTCAAACATACCCAGGTGACAACAACATTCAGTTTGTCAATGTTCTCTTTGACAAACTTTCAGAAGTGAAAAGGATAGGACGCTCAACAGCTCGATTCCTTCTCTTCAAAGACATGTATGTACGCAGAGAACAATTTTCTCTAACTCTTGCATACGCAGTCACCATTCATAAATCATAAGGTCTTACCATAGAAGAACTAGTTACTCTTACCTTGTAACGTTCTTTCGATGGGATGTTCCTCCGACGTATTCCTTATCTTAGATAGAAATCCTTCAGCTTTGCTGGCCTCGGAAAATTTTTTCGCCAGAGGGCGCTGCGCGTCGATGATCGCCGAGTCGATGACCCTCGACGGCCTCCGTGCCGACGTCGACGTCATCCTGCCTATAAAGGCCGCGCGCAGCGTCCGTTGCTCAGTTCCGTTTTGTAGTCTCCAGTAATGTTTTTGGATTAGACTAATCACCTTGAAGGAGCATAGGCTGCAAACCCACAGGAAGTCATACTGCGGGGATGGATGGGAGGGTCGATAAGGAATACGTCGGAGGAACATCCCATCGAAAGAACGTTACAAGGTAAGAGTAACTAGTTCTTCGAAGGGATTGTGTCCTCCGACGTATTCCTTATCTTAGATAGACTCCCATAGCAGTGGTATTGTGACTGGAGGCGGGAGTAATAAAAGTTATGTTACCCTTCCAGAATGGACAGAGTGTAACACAGCCTTGCCGAATCTAGTTTCTTGACTAGAGGAGGAATCCAGGCTATAGAATTTGGTAAATGTATGTGCGGACGACCATGTGGCAGCCGCACATATATCTCGAATTGGCACCCCTCTTTGAAGGGCTGAGGATGTTGCGATACCCCTGGTAGAATGAGCCCTTAGATTTTGAGGAGGCTCCTTTCCTGCCAATTTGTAGCACTCCAGAATGGCTAAAATAATCCATCTGGAGATGGTTTGTTTTGTTATTGGAAGGCCCAACTTATGTCCTGCATAACCTACAAAGAGTTGGTCTGCTTGTCTGATCTTAGCCAATCTGCTGATATAAAAGCTCAAGGCTCGCTTAGGGTCCAGCCTGTGCAGTCTCTCTTCCTCCTTCCCCGGATGAGGAGGAGGGTAGAAAGAAGGTAATATAATCTTCTGAGTGATGTGAAACTCCGAGACTACCTTCGGGAGGAAGTTAGGCTTCACCTGAAGAACAACTTTGTCCTTGTAAAAGATTGTATGTGGAGGTTTACACGATAAGGCTTGCAACTCGCTAACCCTTCTAGCAGATGTCAATGCTATTAGCAAAACAGTTTTGAGGGTGAGAAGCTTCAATGAACAAGAGTGTAGTGGTTCAAAAGGGGCACCCTTTAGGAAGTTTAAAATTAGGTTTAAATCCCATAAGGGAACTTGAAAAGGTTTCGGGGGATAAACATTAGTTAATCCTTTTAGGTATTGTATTACCAATGGAATTTTGAAGTATGAAGGCTCCTCTGCAGTGCGCTTAAAGATTGATAGCGCTGCGAGATAGCCCTTAATTGTGCCAACCTGTAGGCCTGAATTAGCCAGGTAAAGTAAGAATGACAACACCATAGGTGTACCACAAGAAAAGGGTTCAATATTCTTTTCTCTGCACCAGCTGCAAAATTTGTTCCAACGGCAGCGGTATAGAGTTTTAGTTGCCGGCCTTCTGGCCGAAAGCAACACCTCCATAACATCATCCGGAAGGTCCCAATCCTTGTACCTCAACCTTTCAGACACCAAGCGTGAAGGTTGAGGGTCTTGATGGCTGGATGGAGAACCTGACCTTCCTTCTGCGAGAGAAGATCCTCTCTGTATGGCAGTCGAATTGGAGGGCAGATGGACATGTCTAGAAGGTCCGGGTACCACGTTCTCCTGGCCCAATCCGGGGCAATTAGGATCATGGTCTTCCGAAACCTTCTCAACCTCCTGATCATTTGAGGAATGACAGGGACCGGAGGGAACGCGTACAGAAGTGGGAACTCCCAGTCCACTACGAACGCATCTCCTAGAGCTCCTCTCGGGGGAAATTCCCTTGAGCAAAATCTGTCGCACTTCCTGTTGATACTGGTGGCGAACAGATCCACTTGAGGGGTTCCCCAAAGGGCGAAGATCTCTTGAAGGACTTCCTGAGCTATCTCCCACTCGTGAGAGACTGTGCTCTGCCTGCTCAGAGCGTCCGCTGTCAAGTTCTTCTCTCCGGCTAGGTGAATTGCCGATAGAGAGATTCCTTCCTGAATTGCCCAAAACCAGAGCTGCATCGCCTCTCTGCACAGTGGTAGTGAGCCTACGCCTCCTCTTTTGTTGAGGTAGTGCATGGCCACTGTATTGTCCGTCATTATTAGGACGTTTCTTCCCCGTACAGACGGCAGAAAAGCCTTCAGCGCTAGTCTGATGGCTCTCAGCTCCAACAGGTTGATATGTAGTCTGGACTCCGATGGAGACCAACGACCGCTGATGGTCAAGTCGTTGGCGTGAGCTCCCCACCCCGTGAGTGAGGCATCCGTGACTACTGTTATCTCCGGCCATGGTTGCCAAAACATTTCTCCTTTCAGGATGTTCTCCCGACAGGCCCACCACTGAAGGTCTCGGGCTACTTTGACCGGGATCCGAAGGAGATCTGTCATCCTTCCTGAGAACTGTGACCACTGAGTTCTCAGTGCCCACTGGAGGGATCTCATTCTCAGGCGAGCCTCCGGCACGAGGAATATGCAGGATGCCATGAGGCCTAGCAACCTCAGAAAGTCGTAGGCTGGGAGATATTGGGCATTCTGAAATCTGATGACCATCTGCAGAATATCTCGAGCCCTCACCTCTGGTGGCAAGGCTCTTCCCAGGGAAGTGTCCAGGACTGCTCCAATGAATTGGAGTCTCTGTGATGGTATCATCTGTGACTTCTTTAAATTGAGGGAGAAGCCCAGCTTGTGAAGGAAGTGGCAAACATAATCTAGTTGTCTCTGAGCCTGTTCCGAAGATACAGCTCTGATCAACCAATCGTCTAGGTAAGGGTAGACGTGAATCCCTTCCCTCCTTAGACTTGCAGCCACAACCGACATTAGCTTGGTAAAGACCCTCGGGGCGGAGGTTAGCCCAAATGGCAGAACTCGAAATTGATAATGAGAGCTGCCAATTGCGAACCTCAGGTATCTCCTGTGCCTGGGATGGATCGGCACATGGAAATAAGCGTCCTGGAGGTCTAGAGATACCAACCAGTCCTGAAGCTGGAGGGCCTGAAGGATCTGAGAGAGAGTCACCATCTTGAACTTGTCCTTTCGGAGGAATTTGTTCAATTCCCGTAAGTCTAAGATGGGTCTCAGTCCTCCGTCCTTCTTCGGTATTATGAAGTAGGGGGAGTACCAACCCTTGTTCCTTTCCGCTACAGGTACCAGTTCTATGGCACCTTTCTCTAGCAGGTCTAAAACCTCCTGCAAGAGGAGCGGATCTGGAAGCTTCAAAGGGTTGTTCCCCGGTGGATGACTCTGAGGGATATGTAGGAAGGGCAGGCAGTAACCTTGGGCCACTGTCTCCAGAGCCCAAGCATCTGACGTAATAGCCTGCCATTCCGTCAGATGGTGAGTTAACCTGCCCCCTACTGGTGTTCTGTGAGGGGAGACCTCAGAGTGGTTTTGAAGCGGCTGATGCAGTTGCCGAAGGTAAAGTGGCTCCTGCTCCTGCGGGTGCGGCTTTCTTTCCCCTACCCCGTCCACCACGGGTAAATCTTCCTTGGCCTCTTTGAGCCGGTCGTCCTCTGCCCTTTCCATATGAGGAATAGTAACGAAAGGACCGTCCTCTCCACGATGATCCCGAAGGACGAAAGGTATTCTGACGGATAGCAGCTCCCAATGACTTGGCTGCTGCCTTGGACGTTTGCAGTTTCTCCAAACTGTCATCCGCCTTCTTTCCAAAGAGGGTAGAACCGTCAAAGGGCATATTCAAAAGCCTGGTCTGCACGTCAGAGGCAAAACCAGACTTCCTCAACCACGCATGCCTGCGGATTGTGGTACTTGCCGCCATGGCCCTGCTGATACTGTCAGCAGAATCTAGGCCAGTTTGTAGGGTCTCGCACATCGCATCTTTACCATCCCTGATGATGTTTAAAAATGCGTCCCTTTCCTCTCCTTCTTGGAGGCAGTCAGCCGCTGATGAAGCGCACTCCCAAAGGGTGTGGCTGAACCTAGCGAGCGTACAGGTCGCGTTAATAGACTTTAACGCCATGCTACAGGCAGAAAAAACCTTCTTAGCCATGGCATCATACTTTTTGTCATCCCTATCCTGCGGAGCAGTGGGGTATGCAGATGTGCTGCCTGATGAGGTTGCAGCCTGTACAACTAAGCTCTCAGGAGTAGGGTGTTTTGACAAATATTCAGGGTCAGAACTAGCCACCCTGTATTTTGTTGACAGTTTTTTATTTACTGCCGGGATAATTTCCGGCGTTTCCCAGTTTGTCAAAATCCTTCTCTGTAGAGCAGAGTGAAATGGAACCACAGGATCCTCCTGTGGGCCCTTGTCCAGTATGTCAGTGAGGTCATCCTGCTGAAAGGCAGGAGAAGGTGCAGACCAACCCATAAATTCTATGATTCTAGACATCAGAGCTCTATATGGAGTCTCCGCATGTTCTCCTGGGTCTGGTTTGATAAATTCTGCTTCAGGAGAAGTGTCCAAGCCACTAGCTTCCTGAAGTGCATCCTGAAGATTTTTTAATCCTCTTTCCTCAGAGGCGAAAGTCTCTGGCTCTGGTGATGTGGTCCTCTGTAAATCAATATCTTGGTCTGAATCCTCCCTTTCCTCAAAAATCGAGGTTAAAGGGGGATACTTTGGTTTTTGGAATGGTATAAACCCCATTTCCAATGCAGAAGGAGCCATCATCACAGGCCTTGAAAACGTCGATGTCGTCGACACCGACGTGAAAGTACTCGAAGGCGCCGTGAAAAGCGTCGAGAAATGTGTACTAGGCCTCGAGGAACTCGAAAGGATCGGAGTCCTGCTCGAGAACGACGTCGACGTTCTCGGCGTCGAGTCGGAGGTCTTTTGTCTAACCGTTGGCTGTGGAGTAGCCGTGGTTCTTTCCTTCACCGGCGTCGATATCGGCGTCGACGTCGGCGTCGACTCGATCGACTGATGCGCCGATGAATCCTTCGACAACGGCGTCGATGGCGCCGACCTCTGTTTCGAAGGAGTTTTCGACGATGGCGTCGATGATGCTTTATCTCCCGATGGCTCGAGGCGCTTTCGGGTTGACTTTTCCGCCGGGTACTGCGACTCGCGGCGTTTAGATTTTTTGGGTTTTTTACCCGGGGTATCACCCTCAGCTGTCTTCGAGGGGGACGAGGCCGCTTTCTCGAAGACGCTTAGCATCTTTTTCCTGAATTCCTCCCACTCAGCTTGCGAGCTGCGTTTTGTGGGGCAATGAACTCTCTCAGGAGAACTCGACGAAGATGACGAAGGGGATCTCCTACGTCTCTTCTTCGAGTGTCTCGATGTCGACGAGTGGTGGGAGCCACTTCGTGATCTAGATCGAGAGTGTTTTTTATGGTGAGGAGACGAACGTCTCGACTCTACCGAAGAAGCTTTCGAGGAAGTTAAAGTTGACCTACCTCTCTCGAGCTTTCCCCTACGCTCCTTCAAGGCTTTCGCCGTCATGGAAAGGCATTCCTCACACTCCGAACTCTGGTGCGTGATTCCCAGACACCACAAACAGACCCTGTGAGGGTCCGTCAACGACATTTTCTTCCCGCAGTCTCGGCACTTTTTGAAACCGGACCGAGGGGTCGTCGGGTCGGAGGAGGATGCCATCGATATCGAGGTTAAATATTATATACGTTATCTGACGAGAACTGAGCAACGGTGTTCCGAGGCACAACGAAGCGCGGAAAAACGGAACTGAGCAACGGACGCTGCGCGCGGCCTTTATAGGCAGGATGACGTCGACGTCGGCACGGAGGCCGTCGAGGGTCATCGACTCGGCGATCATCGACGCGCAGCGCCCTCTGGCGAAAAAATTTTCCGAGGCCAGCAAAGCTGAAGGATTTCTATCTAAGATAAGGAATACGTCGGAGGACACAATCCCTTCGAAAAAGCAATGATAGACATTGGTAACACAGTCTTTAAAGAAGGCATGAGCTATGTAGCACTATCACGCTTGCTTACACTTGACAGTCTACTTCTAATCGACTTTGATGCAAGTAAAGTAAACGTTGATATTCCTTGCATTTTAGAATAGAATAGACTTTGTTCACTATACACCCCATCCAAAAACATATCCTGTTCCACAAAAAGAAAAACGTTGTACAAGAAAACTAAATCAAACAGAAATGCAACAGGATGTCACTGCAAATCCTCCAAAGAGTAAAAAAAAACCTAATACTTCATCAAGTACCACTAACAAAAAAGAAACCATTAGGGAAAGTAAACCAGGTACTTCTTCAAAGAAGGAAGACAAACTCAAAAAAAAGCACTGAGATACAGAACTACCTGGTCCATTTAAACTTTCAAATATAGTTGGTGTAAGTTGCTACGCAAATGTAGCAATGAATATTCTATTTCAATTACCACCAATTGTTGACAACATTTACTTACACAGTACAGACCAATTGTGTTTGCAAATGTTAGTACTTCATAGAAACGCAACAAACAATCCTGACAACACGTATAGTGTTTATGGAATAAGACAACAATTGGATTACTGTGCTGGAATGGTGAAATATACTATAAACTCACAGGAAGATCCACAAGAATTTCTAATTTACTTGCTATAAGTACTGGAAAACAAAAACATACCTATAAATGAAATCTTTCCGATTTCATACATGTGGAAACATACATGCACTCTGCAACAATGTGACACGAACAAATCCCCAAAGAGCGCTTTGTGTATGTATCAATACCCAATTGTGCATCCATTCCATTTCAGCAACTTGTACAAAATGCAAGCCATGGTAGATTATGTACTACCTGCAATTCGGATAATCGCTCCACCTTACTAATACAGACACATAATAAATACGTAATACTAATGCTTCTACGTTACAATGCAGATGGTACCAAAAACAACTGCAAGCTGACTGGATTCACACATAGTCAAATATCACTTGGTAAGAAAACCTTCACAACAATAGGTATAATCTACCACGCAGGAGCCACAACCAATGCAGGTCACTATACTGCATATATAAAAAAAATGTGGATGGTTTGAATGTAATGATAGTACCATTACTCTAAAGCAGAGATTACCAGCAAATTTTACAAACGCTTATTTAATCTTCTTAAAACCAAAATGTAATAACTAAACTGTACTTAAACATTAACAAAACTTCTATTAAAAAACTGTAAACTGTTAGAATATGCCAACAGCTATCTAACTGCCCGAAGATTCTACAACAACTAAACAGATAAATGAATACCACTAAATTATATAAAAAAAATAAACAGTTAGAATACGCCAACTGGTATCTAACGGCCCCAAGACTTTCAATAACCAAACAGATAAATCAATACCACTACATTATAACAAAAAATAGACAGTTACAATATGGCTACAGGTATCTAACTGCTCCAAAAATCTGCAACAAGCCAACATATAGAACTTTAGCCAGAAACAAGTGAACACTGAAAACAAAAATAGACTGTAGCATAACAAAAAAGGTTTTTTTTAATCCAACATGGATTTTTTTTCCAACAGACCCAATGATTTTAGCAACAAACACAGAAACTGAGCAAATTGTACATTACACTGGTTTGTAATCTACTAAATATGAGGGTAGAAAAATGTTGATTATTCAATGTTATAAGTAGTTACAAAATACCAATACTAACATGATCTTTTCTTTTATCTCAGAAATTAACAAGGAATACATGTACTCCAGTTACTAAACCAAACAGTAAATATATTATAATAAGTATAACCATCGCAGCAAATCACACCCATAGTGACTTATAACTTCAGTGATTATAAATTTGGTCTTGACCATGCACCCAAGACTCTAGGCCCTGGCCACAACCACCGCAGCATACCACACCCATAATAGCTTATAACTTCAGTGCTTATAAATTTGGTCTTGTCCATGCACCCAAGACTGGATAAGCCACTATGGGTGCGATATGCCACGGTGGTTGTGGCCAGGGCATAGAGTCTTGGCCATGCACCCAAGACTCTATGCCCTGGCCACAACCACCACAGCATATCACACCCATTGAGTCAAACATTTTAACTATGCCATATGGGCACTTTTAATGTCCGCGAACATGACAAGTGTTCTTAGAAAAGTTTCAACTTGCCCACGATAGGGGTGTCACGGTATTAGTTTTATGACGGTACGATAACCTTCTTGCCAAATGACGGTATATCATGGTTATCGCGGTATAGCAGGTGGAGGTAACTAATCTTAACAAATATTTTCTAAAAGGTCATAAATTGTCAGATTCATCATCACAAACAAAACCAGGCACCCAGGGCCAGAATTGGACTTTTCAACATACTTTCCACTGAAATGCCCCCATTTCTTCCACCAAACGCACGTGTGGAGAGGAGAGGAGTGGGGGTGGGGGGGAAGCCCTGCTGCGACTGGCAAAACAAACTGAATAGCTTTTCTTAAGTGGTCATTTAGGCTTTTAGCTCCCCCACTGGCTACCGGAGAGGAACATGTTGCCATCTTGATAATCTGCATGCCACAGATCAATGGAGGCTGTTGGCAGTATACGCTTGTGCGCATACACACACACACGCACACACACACACACTCTTTACGTTACAGCCTTTAGTTTACTTACGGGCCAAAAGGTGTTCAGCAATCACGGACATGTTACCCTTTGGTATGGCAGCAGGGAATACCCACACAGATGAGTGAATTTCGCAGTGTGACCTTATTATATGTAAAATCAATGATGGAACCAGGGAAATCCCCCATTGTCATATGTTTAGCAAACCTTATCCATTATAAATATATAAACCCCAAAGCCGCCATCCCAAAGTAAACCCTTTTCCTTCTTGGCACTGTATTTATTCTTCCTATTGCTAACATATTGATTTTATTTCAGGCACGTGTGGTTTATGGAATGGCATTAAAAACTGCTCCAACTGAAACTACTTGGCAGACGGCACATCCAACAGTGCAAGACCAAGTCTGCGCAGCACTTGCTTACTGCAGCCTTTCCAAATCAGATTGAAAAGCACACTAAACGGTATACCGGTATAAACAATGTGACGGTTATTATTGTTCAATTAAGTGGTTCACGGTATCTTTAACGGTATACCGTTATACCGTTACATCCCTAGCCCACGAACAGTACGGACAGGTATAGCGTCCTCAGGACACCCCCATTTTGTTTATTTACGAACATTTCAGGACATCGTCTGTATTCTTAGAATAGTTTCAACTTGCCGGCGAACAATACGGACAGGCATACCATCCTCAGGACACACCCATTTCATTTATTTACAAACATTTCAGGACACTGCGTGTGTTCTTAGGACAGTTTCAGCTTGCTAGCGAAAATTCGGACAATTCTAGCCTCCTCAGAACACCCCAATTTTGTTTGTTTACGAACATCCCAGGACACTTGATGTGTTCTTAGAACAATTTCAACTTGCCTGCGAACAGTGCTGACAGGCATAGCATCCTCAGGACACCCCCATTTTGTTTATTGACGAACATCCCAGAACACTTGATGTGTTCTTAGAACAATTTCAACTTGCCTACGAACCATACGTACAGGCGTAGTGTCCTCAGGACACCCCCATTTCATTTATTTACAAACATTTCAGGACTCCCGTATTGTCTGCGGTCAGAACGAACACAACAGGGGTGCCTGCCACACAAATAAATACAACATTTAACCCATCTCTTACTCCTCCACCCTCCCCAAACAATCTTCACAGCAAAACACTTTACTAAATAGTATTTTTCCACCAAGTTTCACTGCGCTGTCCACGGACGTCTGCAAATCCAAGATGGCGGGCATTTCCAAAAATCTGACGCACTTCACGCTCTTCACCATCCAATCAGTGAACACGTTGCATGACCGCGGACATGACGCAAGCCGATTGGCCAATCAGGTCACTGAGGGGAGTGTGTCCGCGGACCGAACATAGATATCACTAATTTTTTGTGACCTACTTTTTGGTCATTTTAGAAACTACTGGACGGATTTTCACCAAATTTGTAAAAGCACGCTTTCGGGACCAAGCCGCTGCTCCTGGTCCAAATTTGGTGAAAATCCGTCCAGCAGTTCGGGCTGTAGGCGTGAGCAAAGCTTTTTCCCCCCATTCAGTCTATGGGGAAAAAAAGAAGTTTTGGGACCCCCCCTATAACTTTACCCCCCTGGACCAAACCTCACCAAACTTTGCATTCAGAGTGACCGATATACTTTTTTTGGCAAAGTTTGGCGAGGATTCGTCCAGGGAGAGCAAAGTTATAAGCTGCCCAAAAAGGGCTCTTCCTATGGAAACAGCAACTTAACCATAACTATAATAGGGTGGGTGTTAGGGACCCCTGTAGTGTTCTGGTTAAGTTGACTTTACCATAGGAACATCAGTTTTTAGGCATCTTATACTTTACTATAGTATATTTATATTGCACAACCACTGACCTGGAGGCTTAAGGGCGCCCAACAAAACAAACATACTAATAAATGGGCCATGGGGTCCAGGCCTTTATGAAACTAAGAGATCATAGGGCAGTACCGAAGTCAGGCCTATCTAACCAGGAAAGTCTTAAGCCTCTTACTAAAAAAAAGGCAGTCGATCTTTCTTCTCTATTATTCAAGTCAATAGATGCTGCTGCAAAGAATGCCCCTTTTTTACATGGAACATCATAAAGGTTGGGTTCTTAGTTGATTAGTATTGTTTGATCTGAGATCATGTGCATTTGATTTTAATTCCAGCACTTCATACAAATACAGTGGCGACAAACCTGTCAAGCACTTATGAGTAATCAAGAGAAGGCAAAAATCAATTCTGGCTTCTATAGGGAGCCAATGCAGGCTCCTTCTGGCCTCCGAGACATGTTCTCTCCTTTTAAAATCCATGAGGGTTTAACCGCATTATTCTTTATAACCTGAAGCCAGCCCATATAAAATTTAGATAGGCCAGATAACAGACACTGCAATCATTAAGCCTAGAGCCAATTATGGTCCTGGCTAATGTCTCTTGGTTAGCTCTCGAGATAAAAGGCTGTGCTTGCGCCATCAGCTTTATATAGTATGAGGCTGAGGAAAGCAGGCTGTGACCTGTGCCTTTATGTTGAGGTTACAGTAAAAATAAAGACCCCCAGAGTCTTCACTTTGTTTTTAGTTTTTATGATGCAACCATCAATTTGAAGCTGGGAGTACACTATTCCCATCTTTTGGGTTTTGGCCTCCGTACCTACTAGCATCAGTTAAGTTTTATCGGTACTTAGAGCAAGCCATTGTTGCAAATCCACCGCTGGATCAATCCATAAATCCGATTTATGGTTTTCTCATCCTCAACATAATTACCAGAGAGGAAGATGACACATTATGTGTCAACTGCTTAATTCGTGAAGTCCATTTTATTTTCTTCTAGAAGATTCAGAAATGGAACAGTGAAGATGTATAAAATGAAGGTGATAGACGGGTACCCCGTGTGTAAGCACGACAGGTTCTGCAACTGCTGTTGCACTACTAAATCTACACCACCGAATTCTGAGGAAAGATTCGACCGAGCGTGCTGCTGATCCAGAGAAGCCTGCCACCTCCCTTAACCTAGAGATCAATAATGCGTGATCTACCAGGTCAAAGGCGGTGGAGAGATCCAGCAGCATCAGCATGACTGTCTGGCCATTGTCCAGAAATCGAAGAAGTCTGGACTTTAAATCTAGGAGGGCAGTCTCTGTGCCACAATTCCCCCTGAATCCTGACTGTCATTTGTTCAACATCTTATTATTCTGGAGATGTGTCATGACTTGTGTATATTATACACGATCAAGAATCTTCAACAGGAATGGGGAGTTAAGAGATGGGCCTATAATTCAGCAGATTTAATGGACATAAACCTGTCTTCTTTAGAAGGGGCGTGATCCAATCATTCTTAATGCCAATCGGGACATGGCTTCCCCTAACAAGGCATTAACAAATATACCCAGGGTGCTAATCAGCATGGGGGTTGGAGGAGGGGGGGAGACAAGTTTTTATGCTCATTGCTGGACACATGTCCCCCTTACAGGAGGTCGGTGTCAGGATTTCTATTAGCAGTGCCAGTTCGGCCTCTGTCACTGGTTTAAAAACGAACTATTCATCTTGCTCACACAGCTTCTGTGTAGTATTAGTAGTTATCTCCTCGCTGGGCGCCATGGCTTTCTTTGCGAGTCTGATGTTAAGTTTAATAGTATTTAATTTGCCAAACATTGCGTCCTGAATCGAAGTACACAATTCAGCGTCCATAGTGATACATTCTGTTCTACCCTGACTCGAGTTTCCAGTTCCTTCAGGATTTTAAACAATTTCCTTGACTGGGATTCTGTCTGGTCAATTCTGTTATCGAGAGAGTATTTCTTTGCTAAAACGACAGCTATCTTTAGCCGCACTTCTATAGGCCTCTTTGTCCACCTCGTTAAGAGTTTTTCAATATATAAAGGCTTTTAATCTTCGCGCTCTTGAGGGTTTGTAAAATCGTAGTGAACCAGATATTGGCCTACCTATGAATAAAATGTTTTGTTTTCCTAGGTGCTAAGGGGTTAGTCGCCTCCTAAAGAGTGCGCTGATATTTCTCCACAATGTCATCCACTGAGAGCAAGTCATTCATTTTCTGGGACAGGGGTATAAACCAACGGCGTGAGGTATTCGGAGTAAGATTCTTATTGTTTCAACATAGCACTGTAACTTTATGTTCTTCCCTGTGCGTAATCTGATGCCCCTGTACCAAGCAGTAAGCTGCTTAATGTGGACATCTCATAAAGGCGTAGATTAGTCAATTGAGAAACATGAGGTGCGTCAAAACCTTTGAAACAAACGCCATGTTGCATTCGTGAAATAAGGACGCTGTTTGCGTACAACGAAAAAAAACATCTGTGGTTGTAATGAGGATGAAAGAGTGCCTTGGAGGGTGGGTGAGAGAAGAAAGAGGTAAAGTATACATGCTATGGGTGTAAAAAGTGTTTTAAGTTTTCTGCAGTGTTCTCATTCGCTTTACCCATTCGCGTCCATCGCTGGATGTCCCAGGCAGCTACTGCCATCTCCTGACATCTGTAGCTGTTCGCCAACACCCATAGGAAATTATGGGGTTGTGTGATATGCTACAAGCAAGCTTACTTTGGACTTAATAGTAATGTAATGGGTCTTTTGGAGTGTGGCTATAGTAGGAGTCAGTAAGGGTGGCTATGGCCAAATTGAATAATCTGGTCACAACCACGCTTACTCTGCCCATTATACTGGCCATAGCCACAGGTACCCTAAATTTGGGTTTAATAGGTATGAAATTTGATTGACCATGATAAGTAGTAGACCTGGCCATTTGGGATCCTCTGTGCGTTTCTTTGTCTGCAAATGAAAGAAAATCTAGTTAGTTATAGGACACGATGTGGAAAATATACATATTTCTATTTTTAAGCACACATTTACTTTTTTAACCTAATAAGTAATACATTGAAAGTACTAGGTTTTCAACAACAATTGTGTGCGATACACTGTTGTAATAACATATTCTAATCATTAAGTCAAGGAGGAAAAATCCATTTTGCACATGTACTGTTCATAAACGTTTTCTCATTTTTTCAGACTGTGATGTTTCTATAAGGGAAGTAGATTTTGTACGAGTAGAAAGTACTAAATGGTAGTATGGATGGTTTGATAGTGTCTTCTAAGTGTAATGCAACAAAGCCATATTTGTTGATGTTTTAAATTAGTTCGATACCCGTTGGCTTAATTCAACTGTATACTATTGTAAATCAAGTATAATTTAATGACAATTTTGGTTTAAGGAATGAGGAAACATTTGTTAGGTTTGCTGGTAACCTTTGTTTTTGAATAACAGAAGTGTTGTTCCATTCGAACCAACCACTTCTTTGTGTCACATATGCCGTTTATAGTATTTAGAAGGGGTTGCGGCACCAGTCTGGTATATTCTACCTACTATTGTGAATGTTTATCTTGGGCGTGTGTGAAGTTGGTGAGTTTCCAGTTATTTTTAGTGCCATTTGCATTGTACCTTAGAAGCATTCATATTACATATTGGCCATGTGAATCTATTTGTATCGTTGAAAGATTGCCTAAATTGCTAAATGAGCATACCATGCCATGATATGCATTTTGGAGAAGTTGTTGAAATAGAATTGTATCACAATTTAGCATAGATACATAAACACATCGTTCATTGGAAAAGTGTTCTGCAGAAACATGGTTTAAGAGACTGCATGTATGTTTCCAAGTGTACAAAATACGTAGGATTTAGTTTATAGGGAGGTGTTCTGTCCCTAGTATTTCTAGTAAGTACATCAGGAATTCTTGTGGATCCTCCAGTGCGTTTATGGTGAATTTAAAAATGCTTGCTCAGTGGTCGCATTCCAGTCTTATCCCTGATACACTGTAGACTGTGTCAGAGTTGTTGGTAGCATTTCTGTGCAGGATGAGGAGTTGTACCCACTACTGTTCTGAGCGATGCATGTAAATCGTGTCCATAATTGGCAGCAAATGGATTAGAAAATGGATTTCTACATATACGTACATTAAAAATGCCCCGCAAATTGATGATTTAAAAGGTGCTACATTTGTTTTGTCTGTTTTAATGGGGATCATGGGGAGATGTGCTGTAGTTTGTTTGTACTAGTGGTCCTTTCAACGGTTTTTAATTTATTTTATTACACATACACGTACATATCCAGATGTGGGGTGTACAGTGCACAGATTGTATTCTAGGTTGCAAGGAATGTCAGCTTTGACTTGTTTGCATCAAAATGTACTAAGAATACACCAGTGAGTGTACAAAGACCTGAAAGTGCTACGCAACTCATACCTTTTTTGAAGACTATGCTGCCAATGTATACAAGTGTCTGGACGAGGGTTAGACAGTGTGACTTATGAATGGTAACAGCAAATGCAAGAGACAGGGAGAATTATTCTCTGCGCACATGCATATCTTTAAAAAGAAGGAAACACGCTGTGGTGCAGAATTTAAGTTTGTCAAACTTGATGATGACATATATTGTTGTCGTTTGGATTTGTTTGAAAGCCAACACTTGTTCCAATGGCTCCATTAACGAAACCTTGCCCTATGTCAATGTTGTGTCTTAGTGTCACTCTGCAGTTTAGGCAGAGAGTTAATGCTTTTTACAGTTCAACTGTGTTCGACATCTTTGTAGGTTATTTGGTGGGGCTGTTGCTTGTTGACACAGTGAGTGTCGTGCCACGCATTCCTATTTTGTCTGTGGACTATGGGTTGCACCTCTTTTTAGTTTGGGCTATTAGGTGTGTCTTGCGACACCTATATGCCAAAAGGATTGCATTAGAGTATAGGTAGGGAGAAATGGCATATGAAGAGGGACACAGCCTGCAGATGTGGTTTGGTTATGTGCCCACCCATTGACTGCCCATGGCCATGCTAATCCCTATGGCCATTCTTACTCGGTGTCTGCCCCTCCCCACCCAAAACACCTCCTCAAAGAAATCTTTGAGCTCACTTTAATCAAGCCTTTACATTAAGCATTGCATTCAAAGTGACTGTTGTTGGTTTTTCAAAGCACTCTTCTGAGAGTTAATGACTTATTTTGAGTTGTAAACCCGCTACTGGTGTAACAGAAATGTCTTACTAGTCTACTTTCAGCCAATCGATTTATAAGCACTATGCATGTCATTCACTAGAGTCCTATCAAAAACAAGCATTGGCAAAGCCAACAGTTTGGCTTGTGTATAAGAATTAGGCATTTTCCAGGCACTGCTATTAGATTCCCAGGTACCCACACCATTTTGCACCTGCTACGATCAATGGGCAGTTAATAGCACTATGGCTGTGGTTAGCAAGTGCCTTTCCGATGACTACACACAAGCCCAAACTGTTGCCGTTGTCCATGCTTCTTTGACTATGGTTTCATTTAACTGGTCACAGTTTGCAAGGGTTGGCAGTAAACACATGCATTGTTGTGTTAATTGTTCCATTAAATGAGGAGCAGATGTGTTTTGTCCATACAGCTCATTTATCAGGTGACTTTTTAAGGCCGACGTTGCATGTTCATTAAGTACACCAATTCTAAAGCTGTCTAAATTGTGAGCATATGTTGGATCTGCAGACTGGAGCAACCTACCGGGTTGGGGGGTGAGTACAGCTGACCTTGGGTCTTATAATTCATAATGGAGCCCCATTTAACCACCAAAGCGTTCTTCTATCGATGTTCTCCCAGTCCCCTCACATTTCCCCCAGACCTTCTGGAACTTCCCAGGGCATCCCCAGGCATTGTAGATTCTCTTTTCAAGGGGCGCACATCTGTCCACCGGCCTATGCTCAGTCTGTCTGCAGAGCACCACGTTGTAAAAATGGTAAAAAATACATAATTTTTAATATGGAGTTTGTCTTTTAGGTGGTGTAACTCACCCTACTTGGTTACATGGGAACAATTAAATTCCCATATCTGGTCCTGAAGAAGGTTGCTTTATCGAGAGGACAAATTTACAGCAGTCCAAATAGTCAACGGAAACATGTGTAGACTATCAATCTGTGGACTTAAATAAACACATGGTTTCATCAGCTACTGACGTTCAAATGTTAGGGGGGAATCCCCCTCGAAGAGTTGTCCCATAGTGGTGAGGCCCCCTGCGACCCAGTTTCTAAAGTTTTGGGGGTAGGCCCCGGGGGAAAAGGCTGGGTTGAGGAAGATTGGGGAGAGCGCACTCAAGCCTCCTGGGACACCACGGTGTCTGCGAGCCCACTCCCAAGCCCTTATCGTTTGTTTTGTGGCTGTTAAGGTGCCAACTTCGGCGTAGGGCAGTAGGTAGGAACGGGAGGAAGCGAAGGAGGAGAGTGAGGCAAGATTGTTCGATTTCCACCTATTTCGGCTGACCTGTAGCAAGCCCCCATGCTTGGAGGTGGGCTAGTTGCGCGGCCATTTGGTATTTACGGAGGTCGGGTACCACTAGGCGGCCTCCCAGTCTCGTCCTGGCCATCATAGTTCTCCGTGGGATGCACGCTTTCTTTCCCCTCCAGATGAAGTCCTCCATCTTTCTTTGGAGCCGCTGTACGGGGGTGGGGGGAGCGGAATGGTGATCGGGAGGGCGGCACAGGCATAGAGGAAGTGAGGAAGTAAGTTCATCTTGCATGCCGTGATGCAGCCTAGGAGGGAGATCTCTTGTGATTGCCAGCGGGTCGGATCCTTTTCTAGTTCCCCGAAGAGTGACGGGAAGTTAGCCCGATAGACTTTCTTTGGATTTGCAGGGATCTGAACCCCCAGGTAGGGGATCGATTTGATGCTCCACTGGAAAGGACCTCTCTCCTCCAAGGCCTCTCGTTCAGCCGAGGTCAAACCCACTCCCAGCGCCGCTGACTTTTGAAAGTTAATCGCGAATCCTGAGACCACCCCAAAGTTATGGATTTCAGTTAAGGCCTCCCTCATGGAACCCTCAATGTTTGTAACGGTGAGCAGAATATCGTCCGCATAGAGGGACACTTTATGTTGCGCAGAGCCAGTACTCAGGCCACTGATTCGGGGTTTTTTCCGGACTCGTTGAGCCAACGGCTCCATGGCCAAAGCAAAGAGCAAGGGGGACAGAGGACATCCCTGTCGCGTTCCGCACGTGAGAGAGATCAAGTCTGATAGGCGGCCATTGATTCTCAGCCTAGTCCTAGAGGCCTGGTAGTTCGCAAAGATCCTTTTCAGGAAGGTCGGGCGAAAGCTAAAGGCCTCTAGAGTGAGGCACAGGTAAGACTAGTCCACCTTGTCGAACGCTTTGGTTGCATCCAGCGCCAATAAAGCTAGTTGTTGGGAGTCCCGAGTGGCGATCTCAATGAGGTCCAGAGCTCTGCAGATGTTGTCTTTCGTCGACCTGTGGTGAATGAAGCCCGTTTGATCTGGGTTTATGATGTTCGGAAGGATGGGTGCTAGACGATTGGCCAGGATCTTGGAGTAAATATTGGCATCCAGATTCAGCAAGGCAATGGGTCTATACGAGCTGGTATCGTGGGGGTCCTTCCCAGGCTTGAGGATAAGGACTGTGATAGATTTCTGCATTGATGGGGTGACCGTTCCAGTGGCCACGAATGAGTTGTAGAGGCGAGCCAGGGGGGACACTAATTGGGGCCGAAAGATTTTGTAGAAGCGGGAGGAGAATCCATCCGAGCCCGGGGCTCTATTGGCATCAGATTTAAGTATAGGTTGAACCTCCAATTAAGTTAAGAATCTTACTGTTGCCAAACATAGATATTTGTGGCGTTGAAAATCCTCTCCCACAGTTGTTGTTGGTCGACCAGGCGATACCGATTAAAAAACTTACAGAAGAACTTGTGTCGCAGCGTTTGTAGTTTTGCGCATTCAGTTACGAGATGCTGTAGGGTTTCAGCTTTATCAGGCAAGTCACATTGACATGTATTTTTCAGGTTCCTTTAGATCTTCTTGATAGCACAGCGTACGTTGGCACAGGTTCAATCTTAGATGCATTATTTTGGCACAATATCCTTGAGTCTGAATTTTTTTAAGCATTTGTGTGGTCTAGCTTTTTTGGATGAAAATGTCTGGTTAAATAAGGTCTTGTATTTTTTACATTCCTTCCAATTTGTATCCCAGGCTGTCTGCCAGCATTTTTTTTTTTTTTTGCTCTTTTGGGGTTTAACCAGAGAAGCGTTAGATCAATATCTGCTTTCTGCATATGGGTGATACAGTATTGTTTCCATGTTAATAATGATGTGTTCTTTGTTCCAAGAGGTTTTGCTATAACAGGTAACATTGAATCTTATTTGTCTTTATTGATGCATTTACTGCATAATGATATTGCATTCCATATTATTGATGCTTCCATTGTTATAAGGCCCAGGTCATGACAAATTATTTGTATCAGAAAGTTTTGTGGTACTGGTAAAATGGTCCCATTTTTGGTGATTTTCCAAGGCTTTAGTGTGTGCTCCATAAGTCACTGTTACATTTCCTTGTAAAAATGTATGAGGGGAAGATATGAGTAAAACCCATATTTTCTGTGTATCATTTTTTCCTGTGGTATTAGTGACTGTACCTTTGCCTCAACCGTGGTTTTATATTGAAGGTCTGTTTTGTGATTATTTATGTCAAGCCCCAGATATTTGTATTCTTTAGTTATTTCTACAATTTTTTTGTGAATGCGCCATATGGACCCTTGTTTTCTTAGCTGAGGTCTTGATTGCAGCTTGATGATATTTGATTTTGGCTATATTGATGGTTAGTTTCTTCTCTTCTGCAAATTGACTTACAGGTGTTAATTGCCTTTGTAGGCCTATTGGAGTTCTGTCGAACAGTGTCATCCGCATATAGTAAGTGGGAAACAGGATGTTAGTCGAGTTTGGGTAGAAAAGCTCTTACAGCATAGATATGTTTGTTTAGTTCCCCGATATAATAATTAAAAAGGGTGGCGGCCAGGACGCATCTTTGCTTTAATCAGCGAGCTGTATGTATGTACTTAGTTAAGAGCCCCTCTTGTGTTAGCTTCACCTGGACTGTGGTTTCTGTATAGAATTGTTGCATTGCTTGAATGATATGCTTTGGACAGTCATCTTCTATAGGTTTTTCCCACAGTAATTGTCTAGATATGGAGTCAAAGGCTAGACAGTCTATAAATGCTATATACAAGGGTTCCTATATTAATAGATTTATTGATGTTCCAAGGCCTTCTACGAACCTCGATTGATATAGGTACACCAATTTCTTTTCGGTTAGCCAGGTTTTTAAATCTTTTAGAATTAAACGTGCAGATTGTCACTATGGTATCTAGCAGAGCGATAGGCCTGTAGTTGGTAGGCAGGTTTCCATTTCCTTTTTAAAAATTGGTATTAAGATCGAATGTTTCAAACTCTTATGAATTTTGCCTGTGGTTTTTACTTCTTTGAAGATTTCATTCATGATTGCGGTTCATTGTTCTGGGTGTTTCTTCAGGGTTGCATTGCTACCATCCGGGCCTGAGGCACCTAAGTTGCTCAATTTCTTGATCAATATGAGAATATCTATCAGGTCGAATTTGAGATGTGCAAAGGCAGTTTTGTCTATTACCAGGTTATGTTTTGTTACTGCTGTTTGCACGCATGATTCCGCTGTGTACGCCTCCCATGTGGCTTCTGATATGGTGTTTAAAAGTATCCGTAATTGCAGAAAAGTAGGTTTTTTGACCCATGTTGTTTGTTTTATCAATTGAGATTTCATTATTAGGTTTGCAGTATTCATTTTCCGTGACCGGTGTAAGAGCACTCCTTGTATGTCACTTGTATGTATTCTTTTCAAGCTCGGGATTTGGGACAAGATTGCAAAAAGGGTCTTCCTATTTGGGTAGATATCATTTCTTTGTCTTTCTAGCATCAGTATATTTATTGTGTCCTCGTAGTTCAGATGGTTGATGCTCAAGGTAGGCTTTCTCTTTCTTTCTTGTTCACACTCAATCTTTTCAGTTACCTTATTTGATTTGTTTTAGTTGATTTCCATCTCTCCTTGATTTGAGAGGCGTTCCGACCACTGTTTGGTCTTTTTGTTTTGATTTCGGTCTGGTGTTTTTATCTCTTTCCCTGGTTTCATTTTGGGAGAAATCTGTTTTTTTGGGTTTGTTAGTGTTTGGCTATGAATCAGAGTTGATCCTTGCTGCTCTATTGTTTGATAGTTGAGGTAATCATTTCCACAGTTTTGTGAGTGAATTGCAAGGGATATGACTTCTTCTAAGGGATCTAGAATGTCTTTGTCTAAATTGCTGTCTAGGATTGTCATAGTAGAGTATGTTGAGAGGTTCATCAATTAATCCTCATCGCCGCATTCGTCCTCTCTAATTTCGATAGTGCTGGCTTGTTGGTGTTGAATACCTGTATTATCTTGTACGTCTACAGTAACTTTGGCTTGTAAATTATGCAATACCCTTTCTGTTAGTCTCTTTTTTATTTTCCTTGATTGTTTTGGCGGCGTTGATATCGCCTAAATAAAATTATTTCACTTTGCTCGTTTGTTATTTTTAGTGCTTGGTTTTTGGTTTTTTCGTCATAATGTGCACAGGTATTTTTCTTTTTACAACCGATTGGTTTGAAAACTTTGAAAACCAAGACCTCCAATACTAAAGGAATTGTGGCATTCTCTCTACTATCTGCATCTTGTATTTCGTTTTTTCTGGCAGATCAACTGCCTTTGTTGGAGCCTGTTGAGGTATTTGAGATCTTGGCTAATTTTTGTCTACTATGATTACATCTTGAGAGGTTATATGATGTGCTTCAGAATCAGGTGAGGAGGGTTGCGTTGTTTTTGGTATTTTCCACAATGGTAGCTATGGCTAGTAGTGAATTTACAATCAGATCTTTTTTTTTTAGTAAGTGAGCTAATTAGCATTGCATTCAATTTTCCTGCTAAGGACCTCGTAGACTTTTGTTAGATCAAAGAGTCCATTATTAATCACAGTCAACATCATTTCGAGAACTGACAAATGCAGCAGAAATCCAAAGGATGGTTGAGGCGCTGGTTTTGCAAAAGAAATGGCTGATGTTGCCGACAGGATTGAGGAGTTATTTGGTGACTCTGGGTATAAAATCGGCAAGTTTAATAGATTTGACATATTTTCTCCTCTGGCCATATTTAAATCTTCAGTTTGTGTTTCAGGCACAATAATCTGCACTGGGATTTGATTTATGGCTGATTTTATTTGCCAGGTATTTTTTCCACCGCAATTGTTAGTTACATGATTCCGCTTTCTTTGCATTATGTCTTTGTCAGCTATTAATGGAGTAGGGGTTGGAGTTTTCTGTACTACCTGGGAGTATAGTACCGGGATATTTGTTTTTTCGCAATTATTGATTTGTGCTTTGCAGAGCTGCATCTTGTTACATATTGGGGATAGAATGTGGTAATTCCCTTGAATTTCTGTTTCTGAGGTAATTACAGCTTCAGCTTGGGTACGATATGCCAGTAGTTCTGTGACAGTAATGTGGTCTTTTGGTAACGCTTCATGACAGTCATGACACTCAAGTTGATGGCTTGTCAATGCTGTAATTAGATTTGCACGCATTGGAGCGTCTGCTTTAAACTGACAGAAGTTTCCGAATATCTATGGATATAGATTGTGACCATTTTCCCTTTAACAGAGGTACTTTTTTCGGTTTCTTTGAGGCTTCCTCCGATATGTCTGTGGTCACATTTTGATGGAGGATTATTTTTGTAGTCAATGTGCTTGCATCATTTGGCATCGCTGATTTTAGTGTGTACAACGACATGCTGGTCCACAGGTACTGGCTGTATTAGGGAAAAGGACATTTGTTCTGATTTAGGAAGTCAAACGTGGGAGCGCCGGTGGCTGGTCAGCTTTTCAGCTGAACAGCACCCGCACGTGCGCGCACGCGTTGCGCGTGGGATCTCCTATTTATGTTATCAGGAGTTGGGGGCATGGCTTTGAGAGCCACTATAAGAAAAAGAGCAAGTATTTACTTATATTTGTAAAATATGAAACAAAACAGCAATGTATATTTGATGAAAATGTTCTCCTACCAGTTGGTCAATAGAACATTCTCACAGCAATCACGCTGGCAGGCAGGTGTACGAGAGAGCACAGTCAGAACAAAGAGAAAGGGGTCCCAGCACATACAGCACTCGCTCGTGCACTCCCACGTTGCGCGCACGCGTTGGATCTACTATTTATGTTATCAGGAGTTGGGGCATGGCTTTGAGAGCAGCCATTTCAGTCCAATAGAAAATTCTCACAGAAATCACGCTGACAGGCAGGTTCGCGAGAGAGCAGAGTGGAGTGGAGTCTTTAGTTACAAATCCAGATATCCCACAATATCCGCGCTTCAAAAGAACCTGGCTTCTCTGAACAAAGCCAATGCTGTGCCACTGCGCGAGAGAAGTCCAAGGTTAAATACATAGCCTGCACTCGAACAGAACGCTATGGACATATGGGAGGAAAGACAACAGGGCGAACTAGCAGAGGGCCCTTCCTCTAAACGACCGTTCAAGTCACTGAATGGTTTTCCAACTAATGCTCGACGAACAAAAAACAGAAAACAAGCACGAGCAAGTAGATATTTCTTTTTAAACAAAATGAATCTTTCTAACAGTCCTTTACTTCATGAAACAGACTTTTCTCTCAAGGAGAACATTTCATGTTAAGAATTCATATGCAAAACAAATATGAAACTTGTTCACTTTGCTTATAGTTCTAATGTACTGCTTCACTCATTCACTCAGAACTGTCATAGGTCTTCTGATTGCTTCCCGATTGGCTTCAAGTAGAAAAAGGCCCCTGTGTTTCTGGAACGTCCCTGATTCCTGACCTCCTCAGCTGGGCAGACAACAATGTAAGCAGTTGAGAATGTTCACACACTGAAGTAGAGAACAATGACAGGCACGCATGATAAAAATGTACTGGAACATGTGTACACATTTGTTGTCAACTTAAAGGGAAAAAGTTGAAAAATAGGCAGAGCATACTTGAATTATGGAAAATGTTTGAGGAAGAGAACGCCCCTGAAGACAGTACAGAGGGAACCAATCAAGTACATATATAGGCCAGCACCCTGCCCCCTTATGGGTCCTTTCTTTTACAGCATGACGCGGGGTACACCAAGCCCCGGTTTTTGCCCCCAACTGAGGACAAAAAGGGAACATCAGGGGAACCGGAGACCCATTAAATATGGAAATAGAAAATAAGGCTTGCAAAGAATTGGAGGCGGCATTGCAGAAGGTGGAAGAGATGCTTGCGAAAGCAGCGCACAGACAAGGGGAGGGGGTGTGCGTAGGAATAGGCACAGATGAGTGGATGGCAGGACAGATTCTCTTCAAGATGGACAGTAAAGCTATTAAGGATCTTAAGGTAAACATAATCGCAGAATCCCCCAATTCAGTGGAGGGTCTAGAACAGAGGTCGCCAAACAGTCGATCGCGGGCGACTAGTAGCTCGCCTGAGCCTTTTCAGTCGCCCGCGTTGAAGATACCGAAAAATAAACATTTATCCTAAGTTATATTATTTAATGGTGATTTTTGCAGCCATGTTCCGTGTTCAGGATCAGAACCCTAGTCGGCCCAATTGCAGGCAGAGAGCTTGGCTACTGTGCCACTTGGAACTGCTTGTAAATCCACTGACAAATGTCAGTATCACGTTATGCTTCTGCAGGCCGCCTGTAGTACCACAGTTGGCCTTGTGCGCCCCCACGACAGTCTTTCTTAAGCAAGCTGCTCTTGTTTGCCAGAGATGTTGGAGGGGCTGGGACAGGATCAGGATCATTGTGACCACGCAATGAAAATATCACAGTGGCACTGCTGCTCGCCTGGAAATGTTCAAAATAATATTTTAAAAAATGGTGCAATTTCTTTCCAAATTCCACACCGTACATTTCCACTTTAAATCACTTCCATGACACAAGTACACCCACTTTTAGTACATTACGCAATCCATAGACACGCTGTACAGTAGAAGCCTACCAGGGTAGTTCAGCAGGTTGACAGACAGATGCTGAGATGTTATATATTCAAAACTACAGGCGGTTAATCGTATGACTTTTTGCAATGCATTATAAACAAAGTGCTATACAATGTGTTTGGCCAGGGTATGGGTGGGCTGGTTGCTTGCTTATATTCAGGGCTGAGGTGAGGATATTTCTGCCCCTGTGAAAATCAAAAGTTGGCACCCATGAACCCAGTTTAATTTCCTAAAAACTGCTGTCAGCATAACAGAAGCATTTGTGATTAACCAGTTTGACAAGCATTTAACATCTTTATAAATATAACTTGTGCTAAAACACAGAGGGGCACACAAATAATAATGATGTGTTATTTATATAGCGCCTTAATCCAAAGCCCTTTACAGAGCACATATTTACATGCAATATCACCCAACTGAAATTGGTACGTGTATCGACCTCAGAAGGATGAAAGGCTGAGTTGGCCTTGCCGGGATTTTTAACCTGCGACCTGCAGATCACGCTCAGATAGCAGCAGCGAGCGCTCAACCCGCTGAGCTATCTTACCGGCAAATAACAGAGTATGTGTGGTGTATGACAAAAAAAAACATTTCAAAGAAAACTTTTGAACGCAAGCAACATTTTTCAATTTGGAAATTACTTTTTTTTTATTTGGAAAATAATAGTGTGCCTAGCATGTAGAAAGCCTGCATAAAACGCAAAGGAAAGGGCACAAAAATTACAGGATATTTGTATGGTAGTCCAACAAATATCTGTCTTTTTGAGACAGCTACTAATAAATAATAATGCAACAAAGAGGTTTTTGAAGTTCTTAATATATTTGTGAAGGCATAGGTTATTCCATCTGTTTATAGAGGGGAAATAATCGAGCCAAAAAAATATTGGTAAAAATTCCGAGGCTTATAAATATCCCCACCCCGATATCGTCCGCTAGTAGCTCTCCACTGTTGGCATCCACTACAAGTAGCTCTAGCTAACGTAAAGGTTGGAGACCCCTGGTCTAGAAGGTCCACAAGAACAAACAGTACGATAGTGTAGAATATGACTCGGTATAAACACTCAAGAGGAAGCAGTGGATGATGACGATGAGTGGGGTACAGATGACCAGGATGAAGTAACACCACGGGGCTGCCGGCTCAGGACACAGCTCGGGCTAATTGCCCTAGTTAAGGGTAAGAAGAAAGTATCCCAGAATAAAAAAAAACGCCAAACGTAGTTCCTGTTGCTACAGAAGGGACCACAGGGAGCCCATTATGTACCCTGGCGCCAAACAGATCGAATAACCTAATGCCCACCTTGCCCTCCCTTACAGCGGGAGCAGGCAAGTGGATTTATGCCCTCAAAAAACAGACAGCAGGGATTAAGTTAGCTGTAGGGGAAATGAAAAGCTTGTTCACTGCCCTCTTAGGGGAACATGCGGACAAGGTATGGAGGAAGGCAGGGTACAAAAGAGTAAAATTGAGCAGTAGTACCCACAATGATGCACCATTTAAAAACTGTCAAGCACACGTATGGAAAGCTTTGAGGGGACAGATACCCAGACACATCTGACAAACTCTATGCTGGCCCGCACAATTCAGGCAGATGAGTACCCAGCATACTACATTCAACAGATACAGGCAATGTGGCGGTTGGAGACTGGAGAGACATGGGACAATAATTTAGCTGTCTTATCACATGTTGCTCAAGGGTCTTCCCCCCCCCCAGAAGTGCAAGCCAATTTGAATAAGGTGGTCGGCATCAAAGCAAAGGCATGGCATGGCCTGAAATACAGGCACACATAGTATACTATTGTAGAGTGAGGCAACAAAAGGAAAAGGAGAGAGTGGAGCAAACACAGAAGGCAGAAGAAAAACTGGAACAGAAGAAATTGGAAACATTCAGCATGGAAAGAGCAATGATTACTGACAGAAGGGCCAGGAGATGGCAGAGGGGAGATGGAGGGGTTCCAGAAGGGAAGGGGCAGTTAAAGAGTTAGAGGGGGTGGATGGGGAGGAATGAGACCTAGGTTTGAAGGGCCGTATTGGTCCCATGGGAAGATCGGTCATTTTGCATGAGAATGCAGAAGTAGTCCGCCCATGTCCAACGACCCTAACCCTCCAGTGTAATTGCTCACTTATCACCCACCATCCCAGATGCAGCCTTCTGTTATTCCACCTTCAACATGTCCCATGCAGCCGCAGCCGGTTCAATACCCAGCACCAAATCTCCTTCAGACATACATGCAAGCAGGCACCTGCTCAGCTCTGGGATAAAATAAAACTATCACAGGGCACAGTAACTCATTACACAGGGGCGAGTGTGATTCGGGCAATTGGTTCCCGCTGACAGGCACGGGCGTTTACCCACAATTGAACAGCGCATATAGGAGGTCTGATGTGCACAGTAATATCAGTAAAGTCAGAGCTGTGAGAGGAACCCCGAGTGCGAGTGGTCGACACAGGAGCTGTCCTGCATGAGGGAAGGGAAGTTTCCTCCATCAGGCAGAATAATGGGGACACAGGGATTCTCTGGGGCTGTTCTATCGGTTCCTTTCACTGAAGATTTACCCATCATCGTAGACACAGGAGAACTGACAGCACCTTTATTGTATTCACAAGATACCCCAGTTAACCTCCTGGACAGGGATATCATGAGCAAACTGAACATTTAATTCACTGTACCACGCTAGAGCTACTGCAGTAATACAAGCACTTCGTGGTCACAGCGCCCTGCAGGGTGTGTCACTCCACCCAGATTTGTTCTTCTATGGGGTAATGATTTGGTTAGGCTTAGTGCCCAAGATTGAGAACAAAACACTACGCATACCCGCAGAATTTCTATTCGAATCAGCCTTCCCCCAGGAGGTAGCATCAAGCACCATAATCAAATTAGATTTAGAAGCAGTGATCACAAAGGCAGACAAAGTAATACTGTTTGGAACAGATGAAAATGACATTGAATGGCGTTCAGTTCTATGTATTAACCCAGCACGCCAACTGCAAGAGGGGTCTGACGAGCAATTGTTCAGAGACACCGATAACACAGAAGAGATGGTGTTTCAAATTTGTAAACCTGGTCAGATAATTATCAAGCAGAGAGAAGTAGCCCACACTATGCTCCTTGCTAAGACACTGCTACCACATCGGAAAGATTTAGAGAAGGTGCCTAGAGAGTTGTGGACCAGTAGCCCCCACAATGTAGGTGTCTTAAAAGGGATAGGGGCAGTTGACATCCGTGGGCAGTTCACAGCTAGGCACCAAAATGCTTCAGAAAATGTTGGTTTTAATGAGATAATATTGATTACATTAAAGAATTCAGCTTCCTTCAGCAAATAAAGATTTGAAGTGTTCCTTCCATGTTTTCCTGCTAAGAGCTCTGGAGCAGGGCTTTTCAAGGGTTCCTCTTTCTTCCTTTTTAATATTCAGCCTAATAGCCCCAGCAGTATTCCAGTCCTTCTGCACAGAGCTCTTCCTCCTGTAAAGTAGGGAGTCCACACAACACAATGTAACAGACTCTGCCTATTAAACTTCCTTCCCACCAATCAGTAACATTTCCCTGGGGGAGGACCAATTCAATGGCTCATACCGCTGTCTCGCCTCCAGTCTTTCCGATATGCCAGCTGGCGGCCATGATGCCGGTTTGCTTGACTGCATGGGTTTTGGCATTTCAGAGTAGAGGTAAGCGTGCTGCTGCATGGGAGGCACAGCACCCCTCGGTGCCCATCACTGGTATGTAATAATATGGCCGGGGTCTGTTCTGACCTTTGATTTGAGTCAAGGGGGTATAGGGTGTTTGATTAGAAGAAACCAATGCATGTAAAGTCGTGTTGGCAAAGCGTGCAAGTTTTCCAGACCCGTTCTGCACTGGTCAGCAGGCTGCCTACCAGTCGACTCCTATACTTATTTCTGCTGGCGTTTTTCTCAGTGCGGTCCTGACCGCGGACTGTTTCTCGGAACAGTGTTCCTGCACACAACTGTTCCATATGCTGTCTACCTTGGTAGCTTCCCCGTTCTTGCCGACCCGCAATGGAAACTTATTCCAGTTTACGAATGTCAGTGAGTTGTTAGCTTCCGTCTCGTTACAACATCAATCTGAAACCAGGGGCGTGCTGCCCGGGTCAGGCAATACCCCATGACTAAAAAAGCAAGCAAAGGGATTTATTCCACCATTGTAGCATTATGGCAGCAGGGTATAATAGTGACACCAGAGTCCCAGTGCAACACAGCTGTGTACCCAGTGAAAAATGCAAAAGGGTTGTTGTGGAGGATGGTTCAGGACTTACACCCATTGAACAATATTGTAGAGGCAGAGTATCCAGTGGTCCCCAATCCTGCCACAATCCTTTGCAATATCCCCACTGCAGTGACCTATTTCACAGCAATCGACCTCAAGAATGGATTTTTCTCCATTCCATTGCACCCTGGCACCCAGCATCTCGCAGCATTCGCCTACAGAGGACAAAGGTTCCAACACACTCATTTGGCACAGGGGTAGTCTACGAGCATTTTCAATAGGGTACAACAAATGGACGTAGGAAATTTACAGGTACAGAGCATAGTACTTCAGTATGTAGATGCCCTCCTAGTGTGTGGCACAACAGAAAAGCACTGTACAAATGACTCTGTGGCAATTTTGACTTTATTGGCAGAGAAGGGATACAAGGTCGACAAAGAGAAAAATACTCCCAGCAAGAAGTTGTATACCTAGGGCAGATACCATCAGTGGCGGGGAGGAGAGTAACACCAGAAAGGGCAGCAGAAGTACACCACGCCCCAGAGCCAACGACGGTCAAACAGATGCAGCAATTACTGAAATTATGTAACTTTTGTCGGGCCTAGATATTCGATTACTCCACCTACACCAAACCACTATTGCAGGGGTTAAAAGAAGAGCAGAAAGTTAAGGGATCCTTTATATGGATGGAAGAGATGCCCAGTCTTTTCAGGAACTTCAAAATACAATAAGTAACGCACCTGTTTAAGCAACTTCAAATTCCCAAAAATAATTTTTCCTGTTCTCACATTCAAATAGTCAGGTGATGATGGCTGTCCTTGCGCAACGGACATAGATGGGACACAAACCTTTGGCTATGGTCTCCTAGAATTAGTCATTCAGGGACATTTTCCATGCTAACACGCTCTAGCAGCAGCTGCTTACGCAATACAAAAATCATCCACAATCACAATGGGATGCCCCATCATGTTATACGTGGAACACTCCGTTTTTGCCATACTAGAGAAATCGCAATCCACTCTTACCGGACAAAGAGCATCAGGATAGGAAGTCATTTTGAACAACCCTTCCATTCACATATTGAGATGTCACACTGCCGATCCAGCAACACTAACTGCAGAAGCAGTACAGCCAGATGACGTAGTGCATGACTGTGCTACATACGTAAACACTTCAGATGATACTACCCATGTTAGGGAAGACGGTGAAGTGCTCTTTGTTGACGTCAACGATTGATGAGAGCACTGGGGTCAGGCACACAGGGGCAGCAGTAGTGAGGAATGAAGAGGGTGAGTTTTAAGTGATAACCTTCACCAATTATGCCGATGACACTCAAATTCTTCTCCCACTTACTGGCGACTACGAACATGAACTCAGAACCCTACAAACAAATGTACCATTATCCAGGCCTGGATGGCAGCAAATGGCCTCTGTCTCAATGGGGCCAAAACCGAAATCCTACTGGTTGGCCCCAAGGAGACCCTCAAAAAACTAGACTAGAACTATTGCAGTTTAAAAATAGAGAACACTGTAGTCACTGTCTCGATTGCTGTAAAACACTTGGAGTCTTTCTGGACTCAATCTTATCTATAGAAAGACAAGTCAGCTATATCTCCTCTTCAGCAGCACTCATAACCAAAATTATCAATGCTGTAAAACCCTACCTCGCGGCCTAAAACTGTCTCAACTTCGGAAGAGCAACGATAGTTGCAAAACTAGACTATTGTAATGTCCTCCTACTCGGCACATCCGCCAAAAACATCAACAGATTACAAATTGCTCAAAACAATGCACTTAGAGCAGCTCTCAGCTTTCCTAGGAGAGAGCACATCTCTCAGGCAAGACAAGAGGCCCAAGAGGCCCACTGGCTCCCCATTAGAGAGCAGAGAGCGCATACTGTTCAAGACACTTACAATAACCCACAGATGGCTATCCCAATCAGCACCCACCTATCTAGTGGAACAAATACATCAAGTTCAAACACTCAGACCTAAACGTGACATATACTCAGACCAACTCAGAATTCCTACCTTTAATAGAACCAAAACCGGTGGGTCCAGTTTCGAGATATTAGTGCCAACATTCTGGAACCTACTACTACTTGAACTCAGAACAGAAACTCCCCTCATGGCTTTCAGAAAGGCACTGAAAACCAAACTATTCAAGTAAACCGCACCTGTTCCTCTGTCTCCCCTGTAACCTTGGAACATGAGCAACGTATGTACCCAACCACTGAACCTGTATAAGTATTGTAACTATGTTTTAACCTGCTGCCAAGTCAAAATGCAGTAACAGCGCCTCGATGCTCGAGGGCAGTCTGTGTGCTTTATAAATTAAAATAAACTAAATTGCAGCTGACTTAAATGAAGAATAGTTTGTTCCCAACCTCCAAGATCATCTTGATAATTTCATACCTAATTGTAGCACATGTCAAATGTAAATTCCAGGTCGCTCTCTTAGGATGACAGCGACATTGCCCCTCCCCTCAGGGCCAATTCGAAGGATCCACATGGACAACATGGACATGGTTAACAGGTACAGTAACTTCCGTTATCCAATTGTTGTGGTGTGCCCATTGTCTCGTTTGCTTGAAGCAGGTCCCTTGATGCCAAATCAGCAGCCACATTTCTAGTGTGTAAAGTATTTCCCTGGTGGGGAATATGTGATGGCCTCAAATAAGACAATGGGACTCACTTCTTTAATGAGCTCTTCAATGAAATTTCCCTTTTATTGGGCACAAAGCACAAACTGTGCTCAATTTATCACCCACAGGCCAACAGGTTTGTAGAACGCCTAAATGGCCTATTGAAACAACATGGTGCTAAGAATTGTTACACACAGTGGTGGAAGTGGGTGGGAGAAGTTGTGAAAAAGAAACTGTTCCAGAATTGTTTAGTTTTAAAATAAAAGTGTAGGAATAAGTTGAAATTTGCACTTCAGTGCAGTGCACTGAACATTCCCTTAAACAGCAAATGTGTGTGTTTGGTGGTTTGTACTGCGTGCGTAGGGGATGGATTTTGTGGGGATCGGGGGTAGGCCATCAGGGAACATAGTTCCACTACTTCTTTGCATACACTTAGACCACTGGCAACTGTGAGTGGTCAGTAATGCGAGGTGGACAACTGTTTGAGAATTAGTCAAAATATGCCATTTTATTATTAAAGAAATAGGTTCAAAATACCAGAAATCCCTACTCTGCTGAGGATTTCCCTGCCTTAACCAAAGCTAAGGGGACACACTAACATAGTATAACTGGCCTCGCACTAAGCAACACATTCACAAATAAAATATATGGCAATAAAATATGGCATGAACTACATTCACAGTCTCTGAATAACCTTCTAATGTCCCGGGTGACTTCCCTTCACCAGTATTCAAGGTCAGTTCTGTAAGCGTCCAACCAAAGAAAGACATGTCTCAAATCAGCTCTTGATGTTTCAAAGTCAATGATAAAGATATGGCATTTATAACGAGCCTATACACAAGTGTTTCAAGGCGCGACGAGGGGGAACAGAGACAGCGATCTTACTAGGCCAGCTGACAGTGAGATTGCGCAATTGGAGGGGAGGGAGTGGAAATGTGCAAATGGGGAGGGGGCAGTGTAGTGCATAGGATAACAGTAAAAAATAAAGATAAATAAAAAGAATAAATTAAAAAAAGTGCAGCTAGCTGGTGGCAAGTGCAGGGTAAGAGCAGACAAGGTGTCAAGTGCTGGTAGGGGGCTGTAGGGATGCAGAAACAGTCCCCAAGTGCAAGGGTTGCCGGGGGGGCAGTGCAGGTGTGCAACTGGCGGGGATGGGACCTGGGCGAGATCAGAGAGTAGCCAGGTGACCAGTGCAGTTACAATTTCAACCAGGAGATCAGCAGGGGAGAGGAGGAGAGAAAGCAGAAGCAAATAGGAAGGTCTTGAGGTGCTTCCAGAACCCGGAGATGGTTCTCCTAAAGTTTCAGAGAGGCAGGGAGGCTGTTCCTGAGGGAGGCCCAAGCAGAAGAAAGGTCTACCACCAACCTGTTGCTTGGAGAAGCGACTGACCCCTAGGGAGTTGGAGGAGGATGAGGGAAGAGCTTGAGAAAGAAAATATTTAGGAAGAGAGAGTTGAATGTATTGAGGCCCCAGGCCCCAGAAGGCCTTGTGCACAATGCATAGGGTTTTGAACTTAATCCTCGCTGCCACTGGGAGCCAGCAGATTTCCGTCCTGGAGAGATACAATCCCTGGGCTTGAGGCCAAGGACAACTCTTGCAGTCCAGTTTTGGATGAGTTGCAGAGGGCGGAGAGTAGAGGCAGGCAGATTTAGAAAGAGGCTGTTGCAGTAGTCCAGCCTAGAGAGAAACAGAGCTCTGGAGACAGTGAGCTTCACATGCTGTGCATATTGTCTGACATCTAATAGTAATCACCGAGTATTGCATCTTTTTTCGAAGATCGGAAAGAGACATTGACATGGGCGTGACTGTGGTATTATCCTTAATGTGACGTGTAGTGCACCCAAAATCCTTCATGGGTATAGGTACCCCCAGTTGCTTTTGTTCTACTGCGAGGGAGCCTGATACAATGCGTGAGTGAGTACAGAGAAAGAAGGTGTAAGATGTCCATGTTCCTTCAACTCCAAGAAGGAAGGAAAGCTGGGTGCATGTAAATCTAAGCAGATACAAGCACCAGAAATAAGATCACGGTGAGTAATGTATGTGTCTGATGCTTGTGAATCTGCTTAGAATCGCATGCTGTGCATAGACTAGCAAGCAGTACCAAGAGATGGTGGTGGGACGCGTGAAGAACAGTAGCAAAAGATGTCTTTGCACCACTTGCCCCACCTGAAAATCAGACTTAAGAGTGTGTGTCTAAGCAGTACTGTTGAGTGAAAGTGTGAACAGAACTCCAGGTAACTGCTTTGCAAATAGAATCAAGAGGAACATTTGCAATACAGGCTATAGTAGCTCCAGTGCCTCGAGTAGAGTGTGCTCTAGGCTTAAAGGCTAAGTCTCTCTTGGCAAGAGTAACAATGTGATGCATTTGACAATCCATTTAGATATGGCAGACTTAAGAGACGGAGTCCCCTTCTCTACCAGCGATAACAACATAATTGGTTTATCTTTCTTAGTGATTTAGTTTAAGCAAGGTAATATACCACTGCTCTCCTAACATCCAGTGTATGGAGGCGTCTTTCAGCTGTGTTAGTGGGGTTCAGAAAGAAAGTTGGATGTTCGATGGATTGGTTCACTTTCAACTTTGAAATGAATTTAGGTGCAAAGCTTGGGTGTGTGCGCCATACCACCTAGTTGTTATGAATGCTCACAAATGGGTCTTGAACTGAGAAAGCCTGCAGTTCACTCACTCTCATGATAGAGGTAATGGCCACTAGGAAGGCAGTCTTATAGTTGAGAGCCTTAAGACTAGCCTTATGCATTGGCTCAAAAGAACAACATTAAAGTCACAACTGGGAGTTGGGTTAGAAATAGGACGGTGTAGTCTTTTTACCCCTTCCATGAATGTCTTAATTATTAGAATTTTCCACCAGGAAAACTTGCTCTGAGATGTGGTGTATGCAGAGAGGGCAGCAAGGTGGACCTTTAGTGAGTTGAAAGAAAATGAGTCCTGAATATAAGAGATGTATTAGATAAAGGAATATATCTTTAGGTGAAAAATCAATAGGGTTAATGTTTTTAGTATTTCACCAAATGACAAAACGTTTCCATCTATTGGAGTGACAATGTCTGGGGTTATGTTTCTATGCCCCTTTAAGTATGTCCATACAGCAGCTGTGGAAGTCGACGGATGCAGCCTCGGTGAGCTCATACACTCGGCCCGTTCCAACGCCAAAACCCTCCCCTGGAATAAATGTAAAAATGGGCCAGTGACTGGGCAGCGGCGGCATAACGGCAAGGGCATCCCCCGCGAGATTCTGGAGTGGATTTACCTGCTGAAAGAGGCGAGGGACCAAGACTGAGCCCGCCCTGACACCACAGCAAAATGGTGGTCGGTACCCGCAAGCCATGAGGGACTGAGGAGAAGCGATGGTGCTGTGAGCCCGCGGCGGGTGGAAGATTAGCGGGAGGAGAGGAGAACCCCCCCTGTCAGCCTGAAGTGAATAATAGTGCAGCCGCACTAGCTCCCGACAAGCGGACTCCTGAATGAAAGATGTTGGTGCCATGGAGACTGCGACAGAAGGAGCCCAGGAGGTGGAGCAGATCGCCGGCGTGGAACCGATACCCTGAGGTAGGAAGTGCAGAGGGGGAGTGAGCAAGCAAGCATGTTTGGAGGCACAGTGAGGCCGGGACATCAGAGTCCAGATTGAAGGCTGAAGCAGTGGGGGAAGGTGGCACAGTCCGTGAGCACGAAATCAGAAGAAAGGAGCAGACAGCGCTGTAACTCCTGTGGTGTGTGCGGCCGATGCATGGAGGAAATGGGTGATCGTGGAGCCCCTAACACACACCCCCTATTGCCATTTACTCCCCGGTTCTTGCTGGAGACCGGGCCTGAGCGCCGGCCTATGGCTCAGAAGGGGGCCTGGCATGAGGGGAGGGAAAACAAGGACTGCATGTGGAGCAGAGGGCCTGGGGGCTCCATACATTAAAGCAAAGCAGGAGAGCAGCTTGTTGCTCCTCTAGGGCATTCAAGTTAGGAGTGCCATCCACCCCCTGGGGGGTTAATTTGAACATCATTATCTGCTAGTGGTCACCGTCAGGACGGTGGGGAGGACTATCTTCTGCGGCACCTGGGCCTCACAGACTTTCACCAGGCAAGAGCCTTGGACACTGGAGCTATAATTGTGGAATTGGGACACAGTGGAATATTCCGGGCCCCCGCAGAAAGGACAATGGCCAAACAAGTGGCGGGACAAAAGGGGCCAGCCTCGGCGGATATCAAAGCCCTCATGCAAATTTCACAAACGCAAAAACACGGCCAGCAACAAACGACCGCCCAGATGTACTCACTCCCCCACCAGCATCTCTTGGTGGAGGAAGATCCGCCGATAAGTAGGTCAGATCTGGCGGCAATGTTGATGGAGCTCAAAAAAAGACAATTAAAAGAGTGCTACCGACCTAGCTAAATCAATCACAGACCTCAATAGAAATGTTCTGACAATTGAGAGAAGAGTAGACTAGGTGGCAACTACAGGGTAGAACAGGGGACCGAGCAGGATGAGCTCGCCAACAGAGTGCACCTACTGGCGCAGCAGATGGATCTGGTCCAGAGTAGACAGGAAGATGCCAAAAACAGGTCACGGCATAATAATATACGCATCAGGGGGTCCACAAATCCATACCAGAAGGCTGGCCAACAGCAATATGTGGTGCACTTGTTTCACCATATCCCGTATCGCCCCCACAGAGTATACTCCTCGTACCAGATAAGCAAAAACGTGACCCAGATTGTACTTACCAGGGTCCACCTATATAAATTAAAAGAAGAAATCATGCGGGCAGCCCGGAAATCAAACGGTTTGCTTACAGGCAGCTTCCATCTCACTTTATCAGGACCTGGCCCAAGCAACCCTGCTGAAAAGGAAGGGCCGAAGGGTGGCCGCAGACTGGCTTAGGTCCAAAGAGGTGCGATACTGCTAGATACTTTCAAGTGGGCTCCGCTTTGAATGGAAGGGTCAGCGATACACGATTTCTAAAGAGGAAGACATGACGGAGCTGATGAGAGAAGCTGGAAATATAGATACCAGTGATCAGGAGGAGAACCCGAAAGATAGCTTGACTGTGGTAGCACAACCAGGGAAGGAGAAATGGAGGCCAGGACATCCTCGCCTGAAAGGAAGAAGCGAAACACAGACCCCACATGAGCAGACTGAGTGGGGGACAGAGTCAAGGCAAGTTTTGGGTCATCGCACCTACAAACACTGACCAGACTGCAGAAGATAACTAAAGTAAGAGGTGCGGGTTGCTGAGAATCTGGCCCGTTCTTAACAAAGGGGTTACTATGGAAGAACCAGGTTTATGTAAAGTTAATGAAAGGGGGGAAGAAGGGAGCGGGTGGGAATCGGACCATACATATCCCGGGGGGAACCAAGACCCGGTCAAATACAGACACACTGTTGCACAGTAATAGTACATTTCAGTTAAAATGTGAGAGTTTAAAGTTGCAGGGGGGGGATTTGGACAGAGGTTATCAAAAGGTTGAGGGGGCGCACAAAACAGCTTTACAGCAGTTCGGAACGGAGGTGGTCAGAGCCTCAATATGTCGTAATGCAAGAAATTCAGACTATGGCTGACCTGCCATTTATTACCTTGAATGCACAGGGTTTAAACTCACTGGTAAAGAGAAAGTAGCTTATGAGGCGGTTGTCAGAGATGCAGGCCTCAGTGGTATGGGTACAGGAGACGCACTTGCTCCCGGGAGACAAGACACAGGGCCTTTCCCATGCAGTATCTGGCTTCCACTGGCACTAAAAGAAGGGGGGTGGGTATACTGTTTGCGAATGCAGTGCGATTTGAGAAACAATGTATATATCGAGATACCAACGGACATTACTTGGTGTTAGAAGGGCACCTGATGCGCCAACAGGTAACCCTAATTGCGGTATATGTTCCCAACGAAAAACAGGATCACTTATTGACGTGCTTGCTAGCCAAAGTGGCAAGGTGGTGTATAGGACAGGTCCTAGTTGGGGGGGGGGGGACTTTAACTGTGTGATAGATGCCTCAATGGACAAGACTCTCCCCTCCACCCCTAATGACAATGAATGTAGGCAGACATTAGCTTTCTTTCTTCAGAGAGTTACAACTTACAGAAACCTGGCGGTTCTATCACCAACAGGATACATCATACAGATATTACTCGGCAGCACATTGTCGCAGATAGATATGATTTTGATTTCAGATACACTGATCCCACAAGTCATAGGGCTGGAAATGGGGGTGAGATACTGGTCAGACCACGCACCGGTTTCGCTTCGGGTGGACCTGATGGTGCCGCTCCCATGCTCCCGGAAACCATGCAGATTAAATGAGCTGATATTATGGTATCAGTGCCTTAGGTCACACATGGAAACGACCCTGCAGAATTACTTTAAAGAAAATTATATGCCAGGACTAGATTGGGGTACAATATGGGACGCCAGTACGGCAGTAATGCAGGGAGAATTAATTGCCCAAACCAAGAACTTCTGGAGGGAGAAAGAAATTGTAAGACCGAGGCTGGAGGTGGAGATTGGGAACGCTGAGTCACAAAATACGGAAAAGGAATCCCAAAAGACCTGGCAAGGGCAAAACTAGTGGCACAACTCTCAGTCAAATCTGTGCAACTCCTTCTACAAACAAACAAACATACTATATAAAGGGGAGCAAGCCAATCAGTTCCTAGTGGCAAGCTACGATAGACAGAAGTCCAAAAACTATATCAGTCAACTCAGAAACTCAGAGGGTGAATTGAAAGAGGGGAAGCTGAAATAGCTGAGATCATGCACTCATTTTTCTTGCAAAATCTAGCGGGAGAGGATTTAGAGGAGGAGCAACGGGAATTCCTGGAGAAAGTAGACCTGCCATAGATATCAGAGGTGGATAGGCCAGGGGTTGAAGCTCCGATAAGAGGAGGAGGTGGGATGTGCTACAGGTTCCATTAAGGGTAATACATCCCCAGGGCCAGACTGGTTTGGAAACACCTACTACAAGGCTTTTCGGGCTATACTGGTGGGCCCCTTGACCAAACTTTTCAACCACATAAGGGACACTAGACTAAATGCTAATAATAGGGGGCCCCTCCACCATGGTATTATTATTAAAACCGGGTAAGGACACGACAGACTGTGCAAGCTATCGCTGCATCTCCTTACTTAATGGAGATACAAAACTGTACACAAAGATACTGGCACAGAGATTGGCGGGAGTACGCCCAGACCAAGCAGGCTTTGTGGTGGGGCGCCATACGTATGACAATATCCGAAGGGCTATAAATGTCATTGCATGGGGCTGTAAAACAGGACAACACAAGTCTGTATTGCCTTGGATGCCATCAGGGCCTTTGACAGCTTAGATTGGAATTTCTTACAGCTAACACTAGAAAAGTGTGGGTGTGGGCCAATTTTCTCCTGAATGGTTTTAGCTAATTATGGTAACCTGTCTACTAGACTACTGGTTAATGGACAGCTTACAGATAGTATTCCCGTACATAAAGGGACCCGTCAGGGGTGCCAGTTATCCCTGCTAATATTCGCCATGGCCATGCAGCCGTTGGCACAGGCGATCAGGGTGGATCAAAGTATTCACGGGATATCCATGGTAGCAAGCGACATACAAAAAATAGCATTATATGCGGATGATGTCCTATTGTTCCTAAAGGATACAACAGATTCCCTTCCAATGGTCATCACATTACTAAATAGCTTTCCGAAGGTCTCAGGGTTTATGCTCACAGAGGACCTAGCGCAGGTAGAGGAATGGGGTTAAACCCTAAACATTAAAATGGCAACAGAAAACAATAGAATACCTGGGGGTGCACTAAACACCTACACCTACATATGAGAGGCTTTATGGGGCTAACATTCCGGCACTGATCGAGGACCTCAGGAGGTGGGACATACAGGAGCCGTCTTGGTTTGCAGATGTAACGGCCATAAAAATGTCTTTTCTACCAAGGTTCCTGTATGTAGTGGGCTCACACCTGATATGGATCCCAAACTTAGCAATCAAAAACTTGCAGAGGCAGATCATGCTCTTTATTTGGAAGGGGAAGAAGCCTAGGGTGCCCAGAAAGGTCTTGTCCGCCCTCTGGCACTCGTGGGATTGGGGGTCCCAGACTTTAGCCGATACCTAATGGCTGCACAGGTGGCCCGGTGATGCTCCAATGGGCTCCCAAAGGAGAACTTGAATGGGTGGGCCAACATATAAAGAGATGCGACTAACATACCTCTGGAGAACTTGGGCTTTTTGACACCAAAAGACAGGAGAGTTGGGGGGGGGGGTTACGCTACTAGACACCACAAAAGCCACCCTCTGGTACAGGGATAAAGCAGTGCTGGGGAGGAAAGTAAAATTGGGGGGAGGTCCTCTCACGCCAATGGTTCATAATCCAGACTTCACACCCAGAATGCAACCTACTTTTTGGACACAGTGGGGGCTGGACAATCCCTGACGCTGGGGGACTTCTATTCAAGCAAGAATCCATGGACGTTTGAGGAATGTAAAAATAAATTCCAGATACCAGAACGTGAACGATTTTATAATACCAAAATAAGACATTAGATCTCGAACAATAAAGTAAGAGAGGGCCAACAGAACCCCACTATGGCTTGAATTCACAATGAAAGAAGGGGCAACTGGAAAGGTGTTTTGAGGCTATATCGACTACTAGACGGGTCAAGCCTGGGAGAGATCCTAACGTACATGTCAAAATGGGAACAAGACTTTGGAGAAACAATTACGGAAGAGATGTGGGACCAGATTTGGCGCTGGGCAATGAAAAGTTCCAAATATATGCAGAATCAGCTTATAAACTGTCTTTCAGGTGGTAGATGACACCACAACGCATGCACTCCATTAACCCAGAGTATCCATCTACATGCTGGTTGGATTGTGGACCGATTGGTGACTTGATACACATGTGGTGGGTATGTCCTTTAGCCGAGGTATACTGGAAAGAAATTCTAAGCCACATTAAAGATGTAACAAAGGTATAATTGCCCTTCAATGCAGTGGTGGTGCTGTTGGGAGCCACGGTGGAGGGAACCTAGGCCGCCACCGGAACAGTGCCACCCTCATCACCCATATGCTGAGCGCGGCCAGGATTAGGCTGGCATGCGCATGGAAGAACGAACAGGGGCCGGTGGTAGCAATGCGGTGGATGAGGTTCTAGGAAGTGATGGCAATTGAAAAGGTGACGGCTCTGGCTAATGGTACCCATCAAATTCTCCTGGCGGCTTGGCTTCTATTCTGTGAATTTGTGGCAGATAGGGAGCAGTTTTACTTTAAGCCATCATTGCTTCGTAACTTCCCCATTCTTTGACAAAAGACTAAGCTCAGGAGAAGTGGTCCTGACTGATAGGAACAACCAAAGTGCAATAGCAAAGGAAGGCGTTCACTTCAACCTTTATTCAGAGAGTTAAATAGAGAACGGTGGGGGGAGGGAAGTTCACAGGAGTTATACAAAACAATACCATAGTTGGACATTGTAAGGAACGGAACTGAAAACATGAAAATGTACGTGTGACAATGTATGTTCCCGAAACGTATTTATGGTTCATTTCTAATAAAGTTTGTAAAAAAAGAATGTCCATACATCTTTGCTATAGGTGGAGGTGCCCAAACTCTACGACCTCAGGAGTCAAGCTGCTAAGTTGAGCGTTTGAGGGCAAAGGTGTAGGCGACAGCATTTTGTACGGGCAAGGCAGTTTCCTGGGTGGGGAGACTGACATTCTCATGTGATGAGAACCATGGCTGTCAAGCCCACATTGGTGCTACTAGGATTAGAGTGACTTGTTCCTGGTGCATCTTGTGAACTATTCTGTCGAGTAGGGGAACTGGGGGAAAAGCAAATGTACATTTCCCTGACAATGTTATACAGAGACCGTTCCTTTTGGACTTTATCTGGCGGTACCTGGAGGTAAAATCTCAGCATTGTGCGTTATCCAGGGTTGCAAACAGGTCTATGTCTGGATGACTCCATTCTGCAAAGATGTTGTGTAGAAGGTGTTCTTGCAATCTCCACTCATGCTCTTCAGGTAGTTGCAAGTCTTTGCAAAGTACATCTGCCAGACGATTGTGTTCCCCTGGAACATGTTGAGATATTAGGAACATACTGTGTATGAGGGCCCATTTCCAAATGTTCTGTGGCAGTTTGGACTGCAGTGGAGAAGGAGTGCCCCCCCCCTGTTTACACAGGTAATACATGGCTGTGGTGCTGGCTCTAAGGACCAGAATGGTCTTCCCATGAAGTTGCGTCTAGAAGGCTTTTAGGGCTTAGAACACAGCAAGTAGTTCGAACAGATTTATCTGATTGGTTGCTAATAATTGGGACCACATGCTGTGCACGCTGTCTGTTGTAGGAGGTGTGTTCCCCATCATGACAGAGAGGTGTCCGTGGTCAGAGTAGCTTCCACTGCAGGGGTGGAGAAGGACGTTTCCTTGGACGACCACTGCACAGACTTAACGATGGCTGTTGAAACAACCACTAGATCGTTCCTATGACCGCTTGCTTGGCACCATTGGCTCGAGAGACACTGCTGCATAGGACGCATGCGGGCATGTGGAAGTAGGAAGATGCAGGATGCCATCATCCCCAATAGTCATATGGCTTTCCGTATAGTTACCCGACTACCTGAATGTGCGCTTTTTACTAAAATATAGCACTTGTGTGCAGTACATCCAAATCTATAACAGACATTTGCTTCAGGCCTCAGTGGAAGCTGTGGTTGATGCAAACTATTTTCCATTGGTAAACATGTTTCGAGTGCTGTCTAGTGCTTATGTTATTTTGCAATGCTTCAAGGACACATTGGAAAGAAGCTACACGCACAGAAGGCCAAGACTGAGCCAGGTGCCGTCTGGTAATTTATAACGTTGTTGTGGAATGTCTTTTTTTTGCTTTTCATGAGAAAGGGAAACGCTTTGCCTTTTTGGGTTGCTATGGGTCATTCCGGCCGGGGGCACATGGGAATTTTTGAATCAGCAAGGACTTGGAAAAAGCCAGAAAGTTTTGGAAAATGCCATCATGAATGTGCATTGGCTTAAAAAAGGGGGCACCTGTACAGTCAGAGAGAGAAAGCTTTGCTGGTAGATGGGCGCATCATGCCAGGCCCGGGCGCATCATGCCAGGCCCGTTCATATAAAGATATCTCTGCCTGCCTGTGGGGGAGCTTTCCAGTGCAGTTTTTCTGGCGAGATTAAGGCATTCCTTAACGCTGAATCAACATTTTTTCTAAACTACTTATACATTTATGTATGCTTTTGGTGAATAAATAGGCTATGTAAAAGAGCCATTTTATAATGTGAGTGTGTGGGTCGGTGTGAATAATCGTCTCCCAGTGTCCAAGGTTTTTTTTCAGTTAACGTACTGTGGAGAAGAATAAACAATATATCCATGCACATTTTGGAAAGCAAAACATTTTGGCGCTGTGAGCAGGGTGTCTTGTGATGATTAATTCCAAGCATCGAAGTATCTGTGCTTGAACAGCGGTAGGCAATTTTTATATAGTGAATTATGTTTTTTTCTCGTAGTGGGAGTTAGGCTGTGTTAATTAGTGTTATGTGTGTGCACTTTGCGTGACTGCGTTCAGGCTGCGGGGAATACATTACTGTCCACAGACCATTGTAAATTATTGTAAAAATTAATACCCATTTTAAGAAGAAAGAAAGTGTCATCCCCAGGCAGAGATTGACCTAGTGTTATGATTCCCGGCTGGGCGAAGGGCCCATATGATGAATGGGCATGCAGCACTGGGCTGAGCAAGCTGTGGGGGGAAAGTTTGGGTATGGCAGGGCCCTCGGAGGTAGTGTTGTGTTTTCATCAGGTTCCAGTGGAGAAGGGAAAGGAATTTGCTGTTCTAAGGAGGCAAGGTTGGATTCTGTTGTATGCTTACAGAAAAATGTGGAACTGGAGTCAGACGTTTTGCGCTTGGAAAAGGAGTTAGCTGCTGAGAAGCACATTTTACTGATGCAACAATTACAGTTGAAAATCTGACATGACAAAGCACAGAAATAGAAATATCAGGAAGCAGCAGAAAGGGCGGCTGTCTGAGTTGCTCGATATAAATTCAGAAACAGACGAGGCAGTGTCAACAGGAGGAAGGTAGCCACTGTGATTGCGACTGCAGGGGCAGATTGGGATCCTGATAAATGGGATGGTAATATTTGGAATTCCACTGACTTAGAGTGCAGCCCAGAGGTGAGAGCAGAATCTGAAAACAGGTTGAAAAGGCTGTTAACTGCTAAGCCAGTAACTAGGCACAGTGCTAGCTCTTAACCCCATAATCAGGCGGATTGGTGGGGCAGAGGTTGTAGATTTGACCACAATGGAAGATTACACACAACATGAGGTTGTCGAGAATATTACTTGTCTGAGGTAGAAGTGAGGAGAGCCTTTACTTACCTGGATGGTGCAGATGTATGACAGGGGCTCTGGAGGCCTGTTGGTTGATTTCACAGAGTCCCCACGCTTCCTGTCAGTGACACTAATATACAAGAAGCATTGCAGGCTGGGCCTCCTCCAGATGTGAATGGCCAAGATTTGCAGGTTTCTTTGTTGCACCTAGAGGAAGGGTGTAACCCCAAATATCCTATCACCACGGATTGGCCCACTGAGGAAAAGAAGTGGTATACATTGATGGAAGCAGTTAGACAAATCAGAGAACATGCTATGAAGGAAGCAGTTCATGTAGATCAACCAGTACATATGGGGGTGCTGCCATTGCCGTTGTCAACCAGAAATATGGTCCTAGGAACTGCCCCACCCGCATACAAGAGTGTCATTATGACTTTGTTAGTGGGCATGACTGGGAATTCTCAGATCAGGGTGAATTGGACAAAGGTGAGAACACACCGCGCGAGAGGGGTGCAGTGAGAGAAGAACAGAAGGCAGGAGAAAAGATAGTAGAGACTCCAGAGTGTCAAGAAAGGACAGGTTTTTGCCATGGTTGAAATATGGTATGTGACGGGAGGAGATTGATGGTATTGAAACCAGGGAAATGTATGAGTTATACAAAAAGAAAGGGCTTCTTGAAAAAGAGTGCTATAAACAAGTAAAGAGACAGGTGGTGACCAAGCAAAAAAGGGACACTTCAGCGCCTCCTGTGGAGTCGGGAGAAGGGTTTATAGGGATCCATTCTCAGTACCAGCCAACATATGCTGATTTGAGAAAGGGGGCGAGTGCAATGTTAGAGTCTGTGTCTAGAACAATCATTCCAAATTTGACTAGGAATATGGCCAGGTCCCGACGATTTCAGCTCGTATAAAAGTTGACAGACTACCTCATGTTAATGTTCAGATATTTTGGAAACCAGGAAACACACAAGAGGTCAGAGCTTTGATAGACACTGGGGCGGAGGCCTCATTGATTCATGGAAATCTTTCAAGATTTAAAGGTCGACATTTGAACATTACTGAGTTGTGGGGAAATAAACTGTGGCAAGATATCCCGGAAACACTATCACAAAGTGAAGTAACACTGTATCATGTGGATGCACACTATATCATTGTCTCATTAGAACGCTGGTTCTATTCTGTTGCAGACAAACACACCAAGATTTCTTCTGTGGAGGCAAAGGCTCAGGAGGACGATTTGGAGGGTTTGGACAAGTTGGCTCACCAGAAATATGGACACATGGGAGAGAAAGCTACTTGCAGGTGGGCACAAACTCGATGGATTAGTATCCCTTTAGAAGTAGTGTAAACACATTTTTTGCAGTATCCTGTGTGTCAACATCAGCAGCATTGACCCATCCCTCAAATTGCCCAGGGTATTTTACGAAGAGGCAAGTTGCCAGGCCAAATCTGGCAAAACTATGATATTGGTCCTATGCCAATTAGTAAAGTTTGCCAGTATGCATGCACAATTGTGGACACATTCTGGATATTTGTTAGTATTACCATTTAAGTGAGCCACACAACTGAACACTATTAAATTGTTAGATCAGATTATCTTGTATTACGGCGTGCCCTTGCAAATTCGGAGTGACAATGGCTCACACTTTAAAGGCAAGTTGATTAAGGATTATGGTCAGGAAAAGAACATTGAGTGGCTATCATGTACCATATCACCCGAAAGCATCGGATTGGATAGCAAGAATGAATTGTTTGCTGAAAGAACAGTTGCGCAAATCAGGCAATGGTAGCCTGACAGGTTGGCGTGATTGTGTGTTTGATGCTGTACAAATTCTCAACAACAGACCATTGACTGAAAAAGAAACACCCTTAATGTGAATGGTAACACCTGCATTACAGATGCATCTTCATGCAGCTGTAGAGACTATTATACTGGGAGATAACGCCGGGTGCTTTAGCTCCATACTGCGCAACCCTGGAATCTGCAGGGGTAGACTTGCATTCTCACCAAGAGATCAGATTAGAACCCAGGGGTATTATAGTAATTGAAACTGGCATTGGAGTACAGATTGGACCAGAACACATGGGATTGATTGCCCCTAGATCTGGATTAGCATTGAAGGGAATCCGGGTACTGGGAAGCGTGATAGATGCTGATTACCAAGGAGAAATTAAAGTCATTTTAATGAGCAGAAGAGACCAAATACTGCCTATCCATGTAGGAGACAGGATAGCCCGGCTGATTGTCATACCTGTCAAATTGTCCATGATCAGAAAGGGGGAGACCCCTACAGTGTTAACTACTTGTGAGGACTGTAATTTTGGCTCATCAGACCGCATGGTACCCTGCCAAGGTGTGGGTAGAGCAACCAAGTGGCCCACCCCTATCTGCAGATTTCATAGCGTCCAGCAGGGACCAAATAGTTTTGGTGATGGAGCATGGCCAAAAGAAATGGAAATGCTATTTAAGAGAGTGACTATCAACACTGATGTGTCCTTTTTCCGAATTTTGTTTTGTAGAATCCGTGCCTGGATGGTGTAATTGCGATACTAAATGGACTCCATTTGGAAGGGTCAAATGACACACTGTAACAAACACAAGAGGTCATATTTGCACAGCCAACCACTGAGTCCGATGACGTGGAGAAGTAATGTTTGGAGGCACACCAGTCGCAGCAGGCATGAAGAACCGGATTCATAAAGCATTGGGAATACTGGAGAAAAAAGCTCAACAAATTCCGAGAACGGCTAGACAAGAGATAGCACGGCAAAGGGATCCACCAATGATGCCCAAAATCGAGAACATGTGGGCATATCTCTCACAAAGTGTTTAAAACATCTCACATTTTGGTTTGACTGCAGTGCACAATCCAGGAGACCTGCTGACCACATGTCTGGTAGCGGTGCCATGCCTGCTTCCATTTTGAGAGAGATCTTTGGAATTGTGCACAATGATTCTTTGGTGGAGGCTTCTGATGTGCGACAATAATTCTCGGTTTATGAATATTGCAGGTTCTGCCAAGAAACAAACCAAAAATTGAGAAAGGAACAAGTTACTTACCTGTAACTGTTGTTCTCCAGCATGGGTCTGGCATGGATTCACATGCTCATGAATATTCCCCGTCGTCAGGCCTCGGTAAAGAAAAAACCAGTATCAGTTTCGTTTCTGATCTGACTTTCGTAGTAATAACCAATCACTGGTCTCTGCGTCATACTGACCACAGCCAATGACTGCCCTCTACCTAAGCCCCACCTCTGGCAGCCATCTTCAGATTTGGAAGCACGTGAAGTGGCAGTATGACCAAGTGAAGAGCCGCAGAGGGGTAGGCGGGAGGGTTCGCATGTGAATCCATGCCAGACCCATGCTGGAGAACAACAGTTACAGGTAAGTAACTTGTTCCTTCTCCAGCATGGGGTCTGGCATGGATTCACATGCTCATGAATAAAGAATACATAGCAGTACACACATGCACAACCACGGGAGGTGGCAAAGGCTCAACATTAAGCATCACATCAAACTCAACATTAAGCATCTTACCTCCTCACCAGGCTCACCTCAGGCGAACAGGTTGCGCAGCACTGCTTGGCCGACCCTGGACTCCTCCCTGGAATCCCGGTCGACGCAGTAGAATTTCGTGAAGGTGTGCGTCGACCTCCACGTAGCAGCCCTGCATATATCCAGCAGGGGCACACCAGATAGGAATGCCGTGGTAGCTGCGATCGCTCTGGTGGAATGGGCTCTCGGACGGCCAGGCAGCGGTCGGTTTGCCAACCGATGACAGTACATGATACAGCCGGAGAGCCATCTGGAAATGGAAGCCTTCGAGAGAGCCTTCCCCTGATTGACAGGTCCAAAGTTCACAAAGAGTTGTGACGTCTTCCGAAAACACTTCGTGCGGTCCACGTAGAACTTCAGCGCTCTAGCCACATCCAGCGAGTGCAAAGTCCTCTCATCCGGCGACGAAGGCGACGGGAAGAACACAGGCAACACCAAGGGTTCGTTGAGATGGAAGTCCGACGGTACCTTGGGCATGAAGGAGGGGTGCGTCCTGAGCACTACCCTCGTGTCGTGAAAAGTCAAGTACGGGGCCTTGCAGGAAAGGGCCTGGATCTCTCCCACTCGTCGTGCGGAGGTGATGGCCACAAGAAACGCTGTTTTCCACGACAGAAATTTCAACGGAGCTGAGTGCAGAGGCTCGAACGGAGGTCCCATGAGCTTGGTCAGCACCACGTTGAGCTCCCACGCCGGGGCCGGAGCCTTCACCGGCGGGAACGATCTGAACAGTCCCTTCATGAACTCTTTCACCAGACGATGAGACCACAAGGACGTCTGCCCCGTGGTTCTGGTGTATCGGGAGATCGCAGCAAGATGAATCTTGATGGACGCGTGTGCCAGTCCAGCTTTGGCCAGCGTCAGCAGTTACGGCAGTACTTGGGGGGCCGTAATCCGTAGAGGGTTAATCTTCTGTGCGTGGCACCAGACAGAGAACCTCTTCCATTTGTGTCCGTAGCATTTAAGAGTCGAGGACGCCCTGGCCTTTGCAAGAACCTCTCTGCAGTCGGCCGGTATGTCGTATCCTCCAAACTCTAGCGCTGCAGGAGCCAGGCCTGCAGGTTCAGCGATTTCGGGTCGTGGTGGAGGATGGCGCCTCCTTCTCTGGAGAGTAGATCCGCGTCCACCGGCAGCTTGATTGGCGGGGATGCCGACAAGTCCAGAAGGTCCGGGAACCATATCTGCCTCGGCCACGCAGGTGCGACGAGGATCATCCTGCACCGTGACCTCTTGAGCTGGTTGACGAGCAGGATTAGCAGTGGCAAAGGAGGGAACGCGTAGAGGAACAGGCCCTCCCAGGGGAATGAGAAAGCATCGCCCATGCTCCTCGCCTGGGGAAACCTGCTGGCGAACCTCCGGCACTTGGAGTTCGTCGCCGTCGCGAACAGGTCGATCTGGGGTGTGCCCCACCGTCGGAAGAGGCGTTCCACTAGATCCTGCCGTAGCTCCCACTCGTGGCACGAGCGCAGCTCCCTGCTGAGTGAGTCGGCGATGGTGTTTTTTATCCCTGCCAGATGAAACGGCACCAGGAATATCCTTTGGGCGATGGCCCAATGCCACAGGTCCTGCGCCTCCTTGGACAGTGCTGCGGACCTGGTTCCGCCCTGTTTCCTGATGTAAAACATGGTGGTGGTGTTGTCGGTGAAGATCCTCACCATCTTGCCCTTGAGGGACGGAAGGAAGGACCTGAGGGCCCAAAACACTGCACGGAGCTCCAGGACGTTGATATGTAGGGATTTCTCCGTCGGGAGCCAAAGGCCTCTTGCATGCAGATTTTCGGTGTGCGCTCCCCACCCTTCCAGGGAGGCATCCGTGGTCACTGTCTCCTGGTGGGCTGGGGTCTGGAAGTCCAAGCCCGCCGTCAGATGCGCGCGGGTGCCCCACCACCGGATCGCTCGTCGGAAACTCTCGTCGAGTGTGATCCTTTCCTCGAAGCTGCCCGTCGTTTGGATCCAGCGCGCGTCCAGGAACTCCTGCAACGGGCGCATCCGGAGCCTGCACATGGGAATGAGGTAGATGCAGGAAGACATCATTCCGAGGAGGGACTTGATGGACCTCACCTTGGCCGCGTCGGCCACCAACATCTGCTGCACCTTGCCCAGGATGGTCCTGGTCCTCTCCTCCGACGGGGAGGCCAGAAGGGACACTGTGTTGAGCCTCGCTCCCAGAAACAGAGCGTCTTGCGCGGGTACCAGGTGGGATTTGGCGTAGTTCACGGAGAATCCCAGGTCCGTGAGAAGTTGGACGGTCCTTGCCGTGTGAACCACGGCGAGCTCCCTCGTCTTGGCTCGGATGAGCCAGTCGTCCAGGTAGGGGTAGACGTAGACCCCCTCGCGGCGCAGCTGCGCCGCCACCGGTGCGAGGCACTTGGTGAATACCCTGGGTGCCGACCGTAGACCGAAGGGGAGGGCTTTGAACTGGTAATGACGCCCTTGGACCACAAACCTGAGGAATTTCCGGTGCCCCTTTAGGATGGGAATATGGAAGTAGGCATCCTCCAAATCCAACGACGACAGGAAGTCTCCTTCCTCCAGCTGACCCAGGACGTGCTGGAGGGTGACCATCCGGAACTTCTGCGCCTTGATGAACTTGTTCAGACGTCGCAGGTCCAGGATGGGGCGCCATCCCCCCGTCTTCTAGTTCTTCACGAGGAAGTATCTCGAGTAGACTCCGGAGCCCCGAAGCCTCTTTGGGACGAGTTCGATGGCGCCCTTCCTGAGCATCGCTTTTACCTCCAGGAGAAGTTGAGGGACGTGAAGTTCTTTCCTGGCCACGGGGGGGACGCGCGGGCACCTTCTCTGGAACTCGAGCGCGTGGCCCCGGGCCAAGGCGTCCAGCACCCAACGGTCGGTGGAGATGGACTCCCACACGCTGACGAAGCTCGCCAGCCGGCCTCCCACCGGGGTGCTTCGGTGGGGGCCCGACCCCACGGCCGGTTCAATCCTGCTTCGACGAGGCTTTGCCGCCTTGACCTCCTTGGCGACGACGGCGGGGTCCGCCAGACTTGCCTCGTCCTCTGTAGGCCTCCTGAGACGACGAGCGGGCCGCTTGACGGTAGGTGGAGAAACCGCCGCCGGAACCTTTGGAGGCGCCCTTGCCTCCGCTGCTCCGAAAGGGCGTCCGTCGTTGTTGCAGAACTCCCAGGGCCCGGGCCGTCTCAGTGTCCGCTTTAATGGCCTGAAGGGAATCGTCCACTGTTTTGCCAAACAGGTTGTTCCCATCGAAGGGCATGTCCAGGACTCTGGTCTGAACGTCTTGACGGAAGTCCGTAGCCTTGTACCATCCACGCCGCCTAAGGCAAACGCCGTTGCCCAACTGGCGGAACCCAGTGTCGGCGATGTCCGTCGCAACGGTAATGGCGTGGTCCGAAGCCACCTCACCTTCCTGCAGGATCTCCAGGGCCTCTGTCCTCTTGTCGTCCGGCAGGAAGTCCAGCAGGGGAGCCAGTTTGTACCAGAGCTCCCTGTCGTAGCGGGCCACGATAGCCAAGGCGTTGGCCGCTTTAATCGTCGTCGCTGCCGACGAGATGACTCTGCGTCCCATAGCGTCCAATTTCTTTCCCTCACCGTCCGGTGGGGAAGTCGATGTGGAGACCGCACCCCCCCCGCTTTCTTCCTGGCCGCCGCGGAGACGACGGAGTCCGGGTAGGCTGCGCCCCGAGGCACAGGGGGGCCGTGTCCGGGACCCGGTACTTCTTCTCGTACCGGTCTCTTCTAGCTGGCGTCGTGGAAGGGTTCTTGAGGAGGGTGAGGCCCTCATCCCAAATGTCGTCCATGAGAGGCACTGAGAGGACCGTCTTCCTCTTGGCCTCGCGCCGCTGATAAAGGAAACCTTCCTTCTTCTTCTCCTCAGGGCAGAGTTGAAAAAGCTCGGATGCCCTGGTGATCATGGAGTGGAACGATCCAATCTCGTCGGGCGGAGAAGCCCTGGTGGGAGGCGACGACGGTACATCCTCGTCGTATACCTCGTCGTCCGTACCCGTCGCTGCCGTGTCAGTCCCCGTATCATCCCCTCGGGTGGACGGGGAGGAGGGCTGGACGGGGCGCGACGGCTGAAAAGGAGGTGGAGGGTGGATCCTTCTTTTCTTAGTAGGGGGAACACCAGAAGGTCACGGTTCTGGGTCCCCCGACGGGAGAGGTTCCTCCGTCGGCAACGGTAGTCTCGTCCTTATCTCTGAGCATAAAGACTGTATAGCCAACAAAATGGCCGCCGAGTTGTCTTGCGGTGCTGGCAGAGGGGAATCCGACGGGCGATCAGGGGCCCCGTCGGTACCCTCGACGATGTCGTCGTCACCTGCGTCGGGATCCATCCCGACGGGCCGGTCTTCTTCCACGCCGAGGCCGTGGCTTAAGACCTGGACCAGTTCCTCCTCCGAGGTTGAAGCCGAATCTACGACGACGCCCTGCCCCCCCTTCCTCTTCCACTCGGGGGATTTCACGGGGGTCCTATCGATGGGCACAAAAGAGGACTCCCTCCGAGGTGGCAGGGAGACTCTGAGCCCCAAGGTCGCCACCACTGGTGTAGCCTGCACCGGCTGAGCCAGGGCCGCCGCAACAGTTTCGATAGAGGGCTTGGCCGGATGGATTAAGGCCTTCACCACCTTAGGTGCGCTCACCGCCTTATCCTTGAGGGGGGGGGACTCCGCCTCGCTCCCCCTCCGATGGGGCCTTCGAGCTCGACCGGGGCCTCTCCAGGAGCTTCGCCGGGTGCTGGGCCTTCCTCTTACCCGACCCAGAGCGTTGGCTCGTGGTTGATGGTGCCGGGAGGGTGCGCCCTGCCTGGCGCCCGTAGAGCCCGACCGTTCGGCGCTCCCGGTGCCAGCGGACTCGCGGTGCTTGGCCTTATGTTGGACCCCCGTCGCCGGGGCGTCCTCAAAGGTCTTAGAAGACCGCTCAGATTTCTTCTTCTTGCCGGACGGGCTCTTCCCTTCTAGCCAGTTGGCGAGACGTTGATGGCGGTCCTTCATGGTCCGCTCCGACATGTTGCCGCAAAACGCACAGTCCTTCTCCACGTGCGTCTTTTCCTCATGTAGGCAGTAGAGACAAAAAGAGTGTTCGTCCTCCTTGAAGACGTTCTGCAGCTGGCATCCAGGGCAGACCCTGAACAGCTTTCCGGGAGTCGAGCTTCCCTTCTCCTGGGCCATGACCGGGCCTGAGAAACTTCTGGAGTCCTCCAAAAGCGTAGCTCGACGAAATCTTCACCCTTGAGGGGCGCAGACGAATCCGACACGGGTCCCCGTTGATCGGATAGAGAGTCGGTGGAGCTTGAGGCTCTTTTGACTGAAAAAACGAAGTTGTTGAGAAAAAACGTGAAAAAAATAGCACTAACGCTCGAGAGCAATAGCACGAGGATCCCAAAACATGAACGTGCGGTAAAAATCTGAAGATGGCTGCCAGAGGTGGGGCTTAGGTAGAGGGAAGTCATTGGCTGTGGTCAGTATGACGCAGAGACCAGTGATTGGTTATTACTACGAAAGTCAGATCAGAAACGAAACTGATACTGGTTTTTTCTTTACCGAGGCCTGACGACGGGGAATATTCATGAGCATGTGAATCCATGCCAGACCCCATGCTGGAGAACCTAATGCAGATAGTGACTTACAATATCATCCAAGTGGATATCGGTTACATGATGACCTGCAACTCCAAATAGGTTAGCAAATGTCAACAACTTAACATTGCCAAACAGGACAACCGAACTGTGTTTGAAAAGCAGTTGTCTTCATGTACTTTAAGCACATGCACCAACGTGTACAGTACCATGTTATGTAATCATACAGCTGTAGCTGCTAGTCATTTTAATCATGTGAAACTTCCGGCAGGGTGGTTTTTTCGTGTGTTAACACTGCTTACATATATATTGCAGCTAACATTTCTGAAGGACCATGTGCTTTAACACAACTGGGTTTAATGATGTTTCATTTGCAGCCAGCACTACAGAGAATCAAAAGATCCGTTTTTGAATCTATAGGGCTATCCCCAGACTGTGATTAAAATGTACACCCGTTATAAGAAAATGAAGTTTTAGCTCTTGCATATTTATTGGTGGGAGTTTGGAGATTAGCTGCTGGGGGCTATAAAACTTTTATTAACTTTATTAAGTTAGCATGTTTAGTAGTTAAAGGGTTAAATCATACCTCTCAAGCTTTAGAATAATTGCTTCCAGATAGCCAAGCTATGAGAAAAGCAGCCCTGCAGAATAGAGCTGCTATTGATTAGATATTAAAACATAATTTAGGTTGTAACTCATTTGAAGGAATGTGTGGTTTTAACTTGAGTGACCATTTTCAATCTGTGCAAAATCACATAAAAAATGTGAAGGACTTGACAAAGTAACTAGCATCTTATGTTATCACAACGGGAAATGGTGGGATTGGTTATTTTCTTGGATTCCCGATGTTGGAGGAACTCTGTGTTGAGCCTTTGCTTGTATTTGTGTGATTGCCATAATTATAATTTTTTGTTGTTGTTGTATTCAATATATTCCAAACTTAGTTATGATGTTTCGTCAGTTTGGGAAGCCCACTTTAGTGTCACTGAGTTATGGAAGTCAAATGTCCATGGGTGGATTGTAATAATTTTGACAAAATAATTGCGCCTATGTGTGCTTTTTACTAAAATATAGCGCTTGTGTGCATTGAACCCAGATCTGTAATGAACATTTGCTTCAGGCCATAGTGGAAGATGCACTTGATAGAAACTCTTCGCCATTGGTAAACATGTTTTCAGTACTGCCTAGTGCCTATGTTATGTTGCAATGCTTCAAGGACACGTTGGAGAATAGCTAACACACACAGAAGGCTAAGACTGAGCCAAGTGTCGTCTGGTAATTGATAACGTTGTTGTAGAATCTGGTTATTTTTGCTGCTTTCATGAGAAAGTGTCATAAGGCCCAAGAAACAGACTGTTACTGGCACTTCACTGGGGACCTATTCATCCAGCAGATGCCACCTTTGTCCCTCTTGCAGGCACATCAGATGGGGAAGGATGGCATCTGCTGGACAAAGAGGACAGACACCAGAAAAACACATGAGAGCCTCAGTACCACAAGCCCCAGCAGCTCCGGCAGCTGCACGTGGGGAAACAGGAACACAGAGCCTGCAAGTTGCCCTGGGCACGTCAGGGAATGCCCAGGGCAACGCCCGGACTTACGCGCATGCGCAAGCCGGGATCGTGCATGCGCAGACATCAAGTGCCTGTTTGCGCTCGTCTTTCCTCACAGGTGGATGCGTCTGAGACCACTCCGACCAGGGGAAAACTAAGCATCCCTCGCCAGAAGCAGATACTTCAGGCCCGCGGTCGTAAAGATAAGTCTTCTTCCTCCTTCCACGAATCGAGCGTTTAATTACTAACCGAATCACTCATTGTGGATAAGCCATGGGAGGGACCCGGTCACGGAGACAACACCGGATCACATGGGGGAACCCCACGGATTGTAGACTACTAAATTGACGGCATGCATTTAAGAAGAGTGTCATGTGGAACAAGTGTGCAACTTGCTGAGGAACCACGCGTCACGCTATAGAACGTGCACTAATTGTTTCTCCTTTGGCAGACGTGGCTTGCAGGCTCCAATACACAGCCAGAGCCAGGGACAGAGCCCAGATCTACGGCCAACCACCTAAGCTAAGTGCTGGTTTATTTTTTCCTTTGCAATTGAACACTATGGTATCAACAGGGCTGAATAGGGGTAGCTGGTTCATTAAACCAGCACAATGATCAGAGTCAGTACTAGCAAAGTGTACTAGGATTAATACTGCATGAGTCATGCTGTTATTGCTGATACAGGTACTGCATTGAAGTACCCTTGAGGTTGCCTCACGTTGAGGCTTAGATACACTGACATTGGCATTGCTAATAGAGGCACTGTAGTAAAGTGCCCAAGGGGTTGCCTCACGTTGAGGCTTTGGGGCAGGTGCTGGTTCCTGAATCTGTGTCAGGGAGCGTAGCACTGCTGCTCATGTTCAGTTACCAAACTACCAGACCTTGGGGAATAACTCGGTGCTGATTTAACTGAGTGGCAAGACCTCAGATGTGGGTTATGTATGTGTGTGCTGTGTGAATATAAGGGCGCTCAAAGGAACCACGCGCCCAACTGGTGCAACATCAGCAGCAACAGAACAAGAGACAAGGAGCATGTTTACCCCAACTCCCCCTACCCATCCATAACCTCTTCCTAACCCTCTATCTGGTGTTCCTACAACACCATACCCATCCAATCCATGGACCCTAACCCTCTTTCCCTGTGGTGGTCGCGGTGCCCTGTGTGCATTATGTTCCAGGCGCCAAAACCGTCAAGGGGGGGGTAGGAGTTTGTGCTGCTTCTGCGCTGGATCAAGACCTTCTACGACAGAAAGGGACCAGCTTTGCATTTTTGGTTTCTGTAGGTCACTCCGGCAGGGGCCCATGGGAACTTTAGAATAGGCAGAGACTTGGAAAAAGCCAGAAAATATTGAAAAATGCCATCATGCATTTGCAATGGCTTAAAAAGGGGGGAGCCCGGAGAGTCAGACATAGCGACAAAGCTTTGCCAGGCCCGTTGCTATCAAGATCTCTCTGCCTGCCTGTGGGGGAGCTTTCCAGGGCAGTTTTTCTGATGCTCTATCAACGGTGATGTATTTTTTCGAAACTATTTTTATTACTTCTTATTCTTGTTTTTATGCATTTATGTATGCTTTTGGTGAATAAAAAGGACATGTTAAAGAGCCATTTTATAATCTGAGTGTGTGTCTGTGTGAATAATTGTCTCGCAGTGTCCAATGTTGTTTTTCAGTTAGTGTACTGGGGAGAAAAATAAATATATCTGTGCACTTTTTGGAAAGCAAAAAATGTTCCTACAAACTCTGAACTGGAACCATACTGGATTTCTTCTCGTTGATTGAGAAACCCAGATTGAAAAGAACGTCTAATGTCTTTTAGGTGTTTTCCAGACACGTCTGGTACGAGTCTCCAGTTATGAGCCTGTCAACGAGATAAGGGTACATTGGAATGGACTTTCTGTGCAGGTGAGCCGCTTCCACTGCCAGTACCTTTGTCAACACTCTTGGTGCTAAGGCAATGCAGAAGGGCAGTACCTTGAACTGATAGTGAGTTTCCTCTATCTTGAACCCAAGGTACTTTCTGTGCGCTGGCAACATAGAAATATGAAAGTATGCATCATTCATATCCAAGGTGGCTATGTAATTCCCATGTTGTAGCAGTGGTATTGATTCCTGTAGAGATGTTATCCTGAACGGTTTCACATTCTTGTTTGCAGGACGCCGATTTAAAACAGGGTGCATGTTTATATCCGTTTGTGTACAAGGAAGTATACTGAATAAATACCCGTATTTACCAGAAGATCTGGGACGACCTCAGTGGTTTCTTTCTGCCGTAAGAGCTGGACTTCCTCTAGCAGGATTTGCAAATGTTTCGGCGACAGCAGGCTGCTTTAAGGTAGGTGGTATTGGGGTGATTGCAGGAATTCTATGCAATAACCACAGCTAACTTGAGTACCCACTGATTGGAGGTGATGCCCCCTACCAGGGAGACATTGGAGGGTACCTGGACCACTGAGTCATTTGTTTGCTGGAGAACCTCTGGCTGCAGGGTTTCTCCCTCAACCCTTACCGCATCAAACCCCTCACTGTTGAGGGGTCTGGAAACTGCTGGAAGTGCCCTGTCCGGAAAACCAAGGAGACCCTCCTGTTCCGTTGTTTCCTAGGGAGGAGCGGGAAAAGAATTGCCCGCAAAAGGAACAGAGGGTGTTAAAAACGCCCGTTGGACAAAAGGCTTGGCAAAGATTTGGTTCAGTGACTTCATCGTTTTATGCTCTTTTTTTTATCAGTTTCAAGGGCCTCGTCCACCACCTTACCAAAGAGGGCATAGTCTTCCACAGGCTTATTAATAGGAGAAGCCTGCATTTCCGGTTTGAAGCCAGAGATTTGGAGCCATGCAAGGCGCTTTAACAGGATCCCCTCTACCAGAACGTGTCCTGTTGTCTCTACTGAATCCAGGGTAATCCTTCAGAAGGTTCTGCGTCACTTGGCACCCTTTGGTCACCACTGCTAACAGTTGTGTATGTGTAGGATATGGGAAGTTTTGTAGGCCTTCTTGCACGAGCCCCCATTGAACATTGCTAAAGCTTTCCAGGAGTTCAGTATTATTAGCGGTACAAGGGCTGAATGCAGCTGAGGTGGTGATACGTTTACCAAGAGCATTAAAAGCTTCTTACAGTCCTTTTGTGAAGGTGGCTCAGATGAGGACAGTGGTACCCTTGTGCGTTTCCTGGTGGTTGTTACGACCAGGGAGTCTGGAACAGCATGTCCTCCAATATATAAAGGATCCGACGGAACATCTTCTCAACTCTAGGGTTGACGGCGAGAGTGAGCAAGGGTATGAGTAAGGAGGGGCAAGGCACTTCTTTACTGAGGACAGAGGAGTTGCCCGACTGAAGGGGACGTTTTCTTTAAGGATATCCTCAACAAAATATGTGTCTGGTAGTGCCTCCTGGGTTACGATCTTGAAATGGTCTGCAGACTTCTTGAGGAGGGTGTTAAATAACATTTGATCTTCAATAGGCAGAGAGTCCCGGGGTTGAGTGACAGCAGGAGCATCCAAGAGAATATTGACTGGGGCAGGTTTGTGGGCAGGGGTAGTGGGCCAAGTACCTTAGTTATCAAGAGACCCAGTTATCTGGATCTTGATAGATGGGGCCCTATGAGATTTGACCTGGGACATAATAGATGTCATGTTCTGGGTCCTTCCGGTCTTCCTGTAAGATATCCACAGGAGTCTCGGGTAGATGTTGTCTAGGCAAGGATGCAAAATGTGCACCTGTAGAGTGGTGCCTTGGGGACTTGGAAGATGAGCAATATTAACTCGGTATACAAGCTCTGCATTAAGCGACCAACCAGAAAGCTGGAAAAAAAATATCTGGGGGACCTAGCCACAGGAAGGATTTTGGGTACACTACACTTCATGTTAGGGACAGTGTTACAGTCATGCCCATATTGATGCCCCTTTTCGGTATTATAAAAAAAGACGCAATACTCTGAGATTACCATTAGATGTCGGACTATATGCAAAGCATGTGATTCTAACTTTTCTTTTACGTTAATGCTACTCCAAGCTAGAAGGGTAGCAATTGTGGTAGCTTGGTGACTTATATTTTGAAATGTTTTAAAAATATCAGCATCATGAAATCCTTTGCAAATACCCTCTGAATAATGGACATCATTTTGGTCAGAAGCGAGAAATGGCGTTTGTTAAATAATTTACAATGCTAGAGGGGGGATTGTCGTGAAGGTTCTCCTAATTGAATTGCTGTGCGAAATAATGAACATGTGTACTCTTGTTAATTCTTTAAGACGTCATATAGCACATGTGGGGGATTTTAATTTTAAAATGGGCAATGCAACAGGGTGGGTGTTTGTTGTTTGTAAACAATGAAGAAGCTATCACACATTCCAAATCCCCCCTGTTTTAATTAATCCTACCTCCAAAGACTGATGGCGCAAATTCCTATTAGATCTCCAAGAGCTTGGCTTGAGCCCAATGAATGTTAGGTGCAAGTCGGATAATCCAGGGAGCTATACTTTTACAAACTTTAAATTCTGCTCTATTATTAATTGCGGGTGCTGGATTTTCAATTAATCTTCTGACTGGAAAGTGACCATGAGCCTTAAGTGTTATCGAATGATAGAGGGGTTCTTCCCTGGTGGTGGGCACACCCACCCTGGCGTACCGACAGCCATTGGGAATAAAACTTGTAAGTCATTGCCCTGGTCACACTGAGACCCAGATGGGTTAATAGCAAAGCTTGTTTACGATGCCTTGCCTCGCATGGAAATATGCTTGAATCTACTGAGTGATTTGTTTGGGATGCTACACGCATGGGGGAATCCAATGAGGGCAGCAGTTGAGGGCTTCCCCCATATCCCCTGTAAAACTAGAAGTTATAATCAGCATGCAAGTTGGTTTGATGCCAAGTTTAAGTTCTTTAAACAGTCGCTTCTCCTAGCTTTAAAACGTCCTATTAAGAGTACTATTGAAATTGCCAATGCTAGGCAAGCGTACAAAAATGTCATTAGGAAGAGGAAAGTCCATATAGCTGAAAATGAGTTGGAAAGAGCGGTGGCTTTGGGCAATTCTAAATGGTATTGGACGGTGATTACTGCTGCTATGAGGGACAAGCCAACCTGTGTTCAGGATAGAGTTGCTGATATTTCACCTGCAAAATGGTTTGAACATGTCTTAACCTTATGGAACCCTACAACTATCGACCCAGAGTTGTGTGTGTCTGTTTTTAAGGGCTTTGGGGAAGCATACCCCAGGAGTACTGGTGGCAGTCTAATACTATCTATGGAAGACCTTGAGACTAGACAAATTTTACAAGAGTATTTAATATCTTACTACTTCATAAAGGTATTCCTTATAGTTGGAACCAGGAAGTTATCTTTTCTATTTTTAAGAAAGGCAACCAGGCAGATCAATCATGTTATCGCCAGACCTCCCTAATTGACACAATGTCCAAGTGGTTTGGTAGGAGTGTGTATGGTAAAATCAAGAAATGGTTAGAGGATAAAGCCATCCTCTCTGATATTCAATATAGTTTTTGTAAGTGTGTGGGAACTTTGAATCAAATCTTAAATCAGAATTGAATTTTGGAGAAATATGTCCAAGATCGTGGGGTCCCAATATATGCAGCTTTTGTGGATTTAAGTACCCCGTTCGATTGTGTAACTCGGGGGAAGCTATGGGCTTCCTCGCAGGCTCCTGACATGCCATCCTCGTTGTTGGACTGTTTGGTTGAAAAGCATAGAAATCTGACAGAGTGCACCTTAATAATTGAGGGAAACTGACAGACCCAAACTGAAAAACACAAGGCATTAGACAAGGCTGCATCCGAGCGCTGTTACTTTTTAATTTGTATATACATTCACTATCCTCTACATTGTCTGATTCGTCTAATGACGTTCCTAAACTGTGTGGGATGCATATCCGGGGACTGATGTACGCGGACACCGCCATCCTCATTGCTAAAACAAAGAAGGACCTTCAAGTGCTGGTAAATGCTTTTTATGAGCTTATGCTGACGAGGGATTTAAAAATGAACACAAAGAAATCTTGAGTTATGTACATTGGCACTATCAAAAGAGTTGATAGTGCAATAATGATAGGAGGTATGTACACAGACTGGAGTGGGTCGACTTCTTTTAGTATTTGGGAGTTAATTTAACAAAATGGCTAAAGTGTCATATGCACATCAGCACCCAAGTGAAAAAATGTGCTCAAATAAACAGGCCCCCAATTCGTTATGGGCATACATTGGCAGGTCTACCTATGGATCATGCCATACAGATTTATAGAACCAAATCCTTACCTGTGGCTATGTACGGCACAGCAACCTGGGGCATCAATGTTCAGTTCTCCTAGAAAGGAAAGAGAATTGCTTTCTCCGAGCAGTCATGGGAGTGAATCAGGGCTAACTGGGCCATTTGATTGATCAAAATGTAGTTTGATGGGGGAGTGGCCAACATGCGAGCAGTAAGGGCGCAAGTCCCTGAGAGCTCCCGTGGCTGCCGGCCTCATCCTGAAGAAACATCCTGTTTGGCGAGACGGAATTCGCAGGAAATACACCCACGAGGGGAGAACATGTACTGAACATTTGTGCGAAGGAACAAGTTACTTACCTGTAACGGTTCTCCAGCATGGATTCACATGCTCATGAATATTCCCCGTCGTCAGGCCGGGAATCCTCGGTGTAGAAAAAAAATCAGTATCAGATTCGTTTCTGATCTGTCTTTCTTAGTAGTAACCAATCACTGGTCTCTGGGTCATACTGCCCCCAGCCAATGACTGCCCTCTCCCTAAGCCCCACCTCTGGAAGCCATCCTCAGATTTGGTAGCACGTAAAGTGGCAGTATGACCAAGTGAAGAGCCGCAGAGGGGTAGGCGGGAGGGTTCGCATGTGAATCCATGCCAGACCCATGCTGGAGAACAACAGTTACAGGTAAGTAACTTGTTCCTTCTCCAGCATGGGGTCTGGCATGGATTCACATGCTCATGAATAAGAGAATACATAGCAGTACACACTTGCACAACCACGGGAGGTGGCAACAGGCTCAACATTAAGCAATACAACAACACAACATTAAGCATCTCTTACCTCCTCACCAGGCTCACCTTAAGCGAACAGGCTGCGCAGCACTGCTTGGCCGACCCTGGACTCCTCCCTGGAGTCCCGATCGACGCAGTAGAATCTTGTGAAGGTGTGCGTCGACCTCCACGTCGCAGCCCTGCAGATGTCCAGCAGGGGCACACCAGACAGGAACGCCGTGGTAGCAGTGATCGCTCAGGTCGAATGGGCTCTTGGACGGCTGGGCAGCGGTCGGTCTGCCAACCGGTGACAGTGCATGATGCAGCCGGAGAGCCATCTGGAAATGAAGTCCTCGAGAGAGCTTTCCCTTGATTCACAGTCCCAAAGTTCACAAACGGCGGTGATGTCTTCCGAAAACTCTTTGTGCGGTCCACATAGAACTTCAGCGCTCTAGCTACGTCCAGCGAGTGCAGAGTCCTTTCAGCCGGTGACGAAGGAGACGGGAAGAAAACTGGCAACACCAAGGGTTCGTTGAGGTGGAAGTCCGACGGCACCTTGGGCATGAAGGAATATAGGGCCTGGATCTCTCCCACTTGACATGCGGAGGTGATGGCCACGAGAAACGCTGTCTTCCACGACAGAAACTTCAACAGTGCCAAATGCATAGGCTCAAATGGGGCCCCCATGGGCCTGGTCAGCACCACATTGAGCTTCCACGCCGGGGCAGGGGCCTTCACCGGCAGGAATGATCGGAACAATCCTTTCATAAATTCCTTCACCAGTCGATGAGACCACAAGGACGCCCGCCCCGTAGTTCTGGTGCATCGTGAGATGGCGGCCAGATGCATCTTGATGGAAGCGTGAGCTAGTCCAGCCTTGGCCAATGACAGTAAGTACGGCAATACTTGAGGGGCCATAATCCGCAGAGGATTAATCTTCTGTGCACGGCACCAGACAGAGAACCTCTTCCATTTATGTCTGTAGCACTTGAGAGTTGAGGACGCCCTGGCCCTTGCAAGAACCTCTCTGCAGTCGGCCGGGATGTCGTACCCTCCAAACTCTAGTGCTGCCGGAGCCAGGCCTGCAAGTTCAGAGACTCCGGGTTGTGGTGAAGAATGGCGCCTCCTTCTCTGGAGAGAAGATCTGCGTCCGTCGGCAGCTTGACTGGTGTGGACGTTGACAAGTCCAGAAGGTCCGGGAACCAGATCTGTCTCGGCCACGCCGGTGCGACGAGGATCATCCTGCACCGGGACCTCTTGAGCTGGTTGATGAGCCGGAGCAGCAACGGCAGCGGAGGGAATGCATAAAGAAATAGGCCGTACCAGGGGAACGAGAAAGCATCGCCCATGCTCCTCGGCTGAGGGAACCTGCTGGCGAACCTCCGGCACTTGGAATTCGTCGCCGTCGCGAAGAGACCGATTTGGGGTTCGCCCCATCGTCGGAAGAGTCGATCCACTTGATCCTGGCATAGTTCCCACTCGTGGCACGAGCGCAGCTCTCTGCTGAGTGAGTCAGCGATCGTGCCCGTCGACTGGACCCAGCGGGCGTCGAGGAACTCTTGTAAGGGGCACATCCGAAGCCTGCAAAGGCGCACCAGATAAATGCAGGAGGACATCATCCCGAGGAGGGACTGGATAGATCTTACCCTGGCCATGTCCGTGGCCAGCAGACGCTGCACCTTGCCCAGAATGGTCCTGGTCCTTTCCTCCGACGGCGAGGCCAGCTACGCCACTGTGTCGAGCTTGGCTCCCAGAAACAGGGCGACTTGCGACGGAACCAGGTGGGATTTTGGAAAGTTGATGGAGAATCCCAGGTCCGTGAGCAGCTGGACAGTCTTCGCAGTGTGCTCCACGGCGAGCTCCCTTGTCCTTGCCCGGATGAGCCAGTCGTCCAGGTAGGGGTAGACGTCGATCCCCTGTAGGCGCAGCGGCACCGGTGCGAGGCACTTGGTGAACACCCTGGGTGCCGACTTCAATCCGAACGGGAGGGCCCTGAACTGGTAGTGCCGCCCTTGGACCACGAACCTGAGGAACTTTCGGTGTCTTTTTAGAATGGGGATGTGGAAGTCCAACGACGACAGGAAATCGCCCTCCTCTAGCTGTCCCAGCACATGCTGGAGGGTGACCATCCGGAACTTCTGTGCCTTGATGTACTTGTTCAGTCGTCGCAGGTCCAGGATGGGGCGCCATCCCCCTGTCTTCTTTTTTACGAGGAAGTACCTTGAGTAAACTCCGGAGCCCCGAAGCCTCTTTGGGACGAGCTCGATGGCACCCTTCTTGAGCATCGCCCTTATTTCCAACAATAGTTGAGGGACGTGATTTTCCTTCCTGGCCACGGGTGGAACGCGAGGGCACTTCTGCTGAAACTCAAGGGCGTGCCCTTGGGCCAGGGCGTCCAGCACCCAACGGTCGGTGGAGATGGACTCCCACACGCTGACGAACTTCGCCAGCCGGCCTCCCACCGGGGTGCTTCGGCGGGGGCCCGACCCCACGGTCGGTTCAATCTTGTTTGGAGGCCGCCTTGCCCCCTTCACCTCCCTGTCGACGTGGACGGGTACCACCTGACTTGCCGCGTCCCCTGTAGGCTTCCTGAGACGAAGATCTTGCCGCTTGGCGGTACGTGGAGGAGCCACTGCCGGATCCCTTGGAGGCACCTTGTCTGCCTCCGGAGCTCCGAAAGGACGGCCGTCGTCGTTGGAGCACTCCCAGTGCCCGGGCAGTCTCCGTGTCTGTCTTGATGGCCTGAAGGGACTCATCAACCGCCTTCCCAAACAGGTTGTTCCCGTCGAAGGGCATGTCCAAAACCTTGGTTTGTACGTACTGGCGGAAATCCGTCACCTTGAGCCATCCTCGTCGTCTCAGGCAAACGCCGTTGGCCAACTGACGGAAACCGGTGTCGGCGATGTCTGTTGCCACCGTGATCCGAAGCAATCTCACCTTCCTGTAGGATTTAAAGGGCCTCAGCCCTTTTGGTGTCCGAAAGTAAGTCTAACAGGGGTGATTTTGAACCACAACTCCCTGTTGTAGCGGGCTACGATAGCCAGGGCGTTGGCCGCCTTGATAGTCGTCGCTGCGGATGAGATGACCCGTCCTCCCATCGTGTCCAGCTTCCTGCCCTCGCCGTCCAGCGGGGAAGTTGATGTCGAGGCCGATGCCCCCCAGCTTTCTTCTTTTCCGCTGCCGAGACAACCGAATCCGGGGTAGGTTGCGCCCGAAGGCACAAGGGGGCAGCGTCGGGGACCCGGTACTTCTTCTCGTACCGGTCCCTCTTTGCCAGCGCCGTAGCAGGGTTCTTGAGGAGGGCGAGCCCCTCATCCCAGATGTCATCAAGAAGTGGTATGGCGAGGACCGTCTTCCATTTAGCCTCGCGCCGTTGGTAAGGGAACCCTTCCTGCTTCTCTTCTGGGCAGAGCTGGAAGAGCTCGGATGCCCTGGAAATCATGGCATGAAAGGATCCAATCTCGTCGGGCGGGGACGCCCGAGCTGGGGGCGACAGGGGACACGTCCCGTCGTCGCCTCCGTCGTCATCTGTACCTGTCGTAGCCGTGTCTGTGCCTGTATCATCCCCGTGGGTAGTAGACCGGGGAGAAGGCAGAGCAGGCCACAGAGGTGGGAGAGGTGGCGTAGGATGCCTCCTCCTCCTCCTCTTATGCGGTGGACCTTCCGAAGGTCCCAGCTCCGGTTCCCCCGTCGGGTCTGGCTCAGGTACCTCCGTCGGGGGGTGGGGCAACCTTGTCCTCATCTCCGAGAATAAGGACTGAATTGCTGACAAAATGGCTGCCGAAGTGTCCTGCGGCGCCGGAAACGAGGGGCGCGAGGGCTCTTGAGGAACCTCGTCGGCGACACCGTTGCTCTCGTCGTCGCCCTCGTCGGGATCCCTCCCTATGGGCTGGGCCTCTTCCACGACTTCGATGAGCTCTTCTTCAGAGGTCGTGTCCGTATCCACGATGGCCACCTGCCCCTCCCCCACCTTTTCCAACGAGGACTTCATGGGGGTCTTCTCAATGGGCCTGAAAGACGACTCCCTCTGTGGTGGCAGGGAGACTCTGGGTCCTGAGGTCGCCTCCACTGGCATAGCCTCCACAGGCTGAGCCAGGGCCGCTGCGACATCCTCAATCGAGGTCTTAGCAGGGTGAATTAAGGCCATCGTCACCTTCTGTACGCCTGGGGCCTTCACCTTGGGGGGAGGGTCCGAGCCTCACTCCCCCTCTGCCGGAATCTTCGAGATCGACCGGGGCCTCTCCAGAAGCTTTGCTCGGTTCTCAGACTTCCTCTCACCTGAGCCAGAGCGTTGGCTCGTGGTTGATGGCGCCGGGTGGAATGCACCCTGCCAGGCAGCCAAGGAGCCCGACCGTTCAGCGCTCCCGGTGCCCGCGGACTCGCAGTGCTTGGCCTTTTGTTGGACCCCCGTCGCCGGGGCGCCCTCACAGGACTTAGAAGACCGCTCGGAATTCTTTTTCTTCTTCTCGCCCGACGGGCTCTTCCCTTCCAGCCAGTTGGCGAGACGGAGGTGGCGATCCTTCATGGTCCGCTCTGACATGTTCCCACAAAACGCACAGTCCTTCTCCATGTGCGTCTTGTCCTCATGGAGACAGTAGAGGCATAACGAATGCTCGTCCTCCTTGAAAACATTCTGAAGCTGGCATCCAGGGCAGGTCCTGAACAGCTTCCCGGGCATCTAGCTTCCTTTCTCCTGGGCCATGTCCGGGGTAGGCCTCAGAACTTCTGGAATCCTCCAAAAGCGTAACTCGACAAAATCTTCACCCTTGAGGGGCGTAGAAAACTCCAAAACAGATCCCCGTTGATCGGATGTAGAAACGGTGAAGCTTGAGGCTCCATTTAACCGAAAAATGAGAAAAATCTCCTGAAAAAGCGCGAAAACGCAGCAAAAGCTCGAGAGCTACAGCACAAGGACTCCCAACACTTGAACGTGCAGTAAAAATCTGAGGATGGCTGCCAGAGGCGGGGCTTAGGGAGAGGGCAGTCATTGGCTTGGGGCAGTATGACCCAGAGACCAGTGATTTGTTACTACTAAGAAACAAAACTGATACTGATTTTTTTTTCTATACCGAGGATTCCCGGCCTGACAACGGGGAATATTCATGAGCATGTGAATCCATGCCAGACCCCATGCTGGAGAAATTGGAGCTCCAGAACTGAACTGACAGAGCTACTCGGAATCGACAGCCGCAAATCCTAGGTGTGAAAACGCCCCAACAAGATGGGCGCCGCAGATTGCCAGCGTTGAGGAGGAGGGCTGCTGCACAGATTGCAGTACGACACCAGTCACCGTGTGCAAGAAGGGTAAGGACGGTGCAGTCTGCAGGAGGCCCTGACCAGACCACTGGTGACAGACCTTTGTATCCGGCCGTGCGGTGCTGGCAGAGGTGGCGCAGTGTACGCGACGAGAGGGGAACCGGAGGTCCTGCTGAAAGCAGTGCCGCGGCCGCAGGCAGGATCGGCCTGAAGACTAAGTGGGAGTAGGCGAGACGGACCACTTTGCACTCATTGAGAAGAATGGGGAAGGAGTGCTGAGTCACTGTCCAGGCAGCTGGATGCTGGACGGGCACACCCTCCATAACACAGTGGTGTCTCAAATGGCCCCCCGGAATACCTCTGTGGCACACCTCGCAGGAGTGAGGGCTGGCAGCCTGCCTGCTGTGCTGCACCAGAACCCGCAGCTGAGGAGGCGAGCAGTGGCGCGTGACTGGAGCACTGACAGCAGCTGACCCTCGGCACCCACGACAGATACACAGTGAGTGCGAGGAGCACATGCACAAGCTTGAGGGAGCTGGAGCGGGCAGCAGGACATTTTGGAAGACATCGCGGGGGCACGCAGGTTGGAGCCTCCAGAACAACACACTGCAGAGAACGGAGAAGAAGGGCCTGCTTCCCAGGGCACATTGGATGACTGCCATGCGTCACCAGGCTGCGCAAACACAATTCCCGGACCGACTGACACAATGCAGCATCCCTGTCCAGAGAGTTAGCCAACCAGCCCAAGGCTAATTGCACACCACGAGTGGGCTACGGGGGAGCCGTAGGTCTGCAGACCCACCAGCTCCACTGCAACTGCACCAGCAGGAGACAGCAAGACACCGGTTAGTCTATCCTGAGGCGCCTGACTCTCCCATAGCCGCAGCAGCAGATGCACCCACAGTAAGAAACTGCCTCTTTCTGCTCGAACCCCGTGGTGGCTAAAAGACATCAAAAGTGTTCTATGAAATAGCTGGTTCCCCGGACCAAGCCCACTCTAGCACAAGGGCGATCCCAGTGTAACCTGGCACACCTATAATCAAACTGAGGGGGCATCCAGGGACTAATTACTCTAACTCCACAAATGGCAAATGGACCCATGGGCGGATATAGGAACTACGCAAGATCAGTGAATACATGGGTCAGAGTTGCGGCCCACACGTGTCATCTGGGACAGAAACTGCACCGCATTGTGGGAGCTACGCCCGGCGCTCTCCTCTCCCTCCCCCAAGGCCTGCGGCTCTCTCTATACTGCTGGTGCAGTAACTCTATGGCGGGGCCCTGGCTCCAGACTCCCTGACACCTGGAACATCTCTAGCCACCTTGGCGGGACGGGTCCACCCAGGATAACGCTACTAAGGATACTCTGACCCCTGCCCCCTGATGAATGGCATAACAGCTGAAGTATCCTTTCTACGTCACGACCTCCAGAATTTATCCTCCCGCATGGGAGAAATGGAACATTGTATTTCTGAAGTGGAAGATGACCTCGGTGGGATGTTCCAACAGCTCTCACAAACAATGATACGCCTAAAGACCCTAGAGGCACGAGTGGAGTAGGGCGAAGGTAGATCACGCTGCAACAATATTCGTATCCTGGGCCTTCCAGGGAACACATTAGAGCCCAGTATGGAACTATTTTTGGAACAGTGGTTGTCCGATCTCTTTGCACCGAAGTCCTTCACCAAATTCTTTTCCATTGAAAGAGCCCATCGGATGCCGGCTGGAAAACCTATCCCGGGTACCTCTCCAAGAACAGTTACTGCTAAACCTTTAAACTATTACGATGGAGATGCAATTCTGCAGATGGCTCACACAAAGGGGACGATCTCCTAGAACGGCTCCAGAATCGCCTTCTTTCGGACCAAGGAGGTGCAAAAGGCCAAGTAATCCTTCAAACATTTGAAGAGGAAACTCCACTCCATGAACGTGAAATATGGACTGCTCTTCCCGGCCCAGCTAAAGATCTATCATAACGGTACTACTGTGCACTTCACTGATCCACGGGAAGCCTGGAAGAGGGCGGAAAATCCCATTGCAGGAAACTGGGGAGTGGAGAGACCGGACCCCGGGGTGAGACCCAGATCCCGGCCGAATCGGGGCCTGCCTGCACGACAACCCCTACCACTGGAACAGAACGATCAGGAACAAGAAGCGGGCTATTGGGGGCAACAATCCGAAAGCAATGAGCAGGGAAATGAGGAAGACGCAGAGACAGATGAGATGATGCATCGACTGGGGTGCTAAATGGAAGTACACTCCATTCTCGCCAATGCTACCATAGCGGCGGCGGCCAGCAGGGCCACCACCCAGGACCGCAGGTCTCCATTAGGTGTAGTAAGTTTATTTGGAGTTGGGACAGTTTGGTTCCTAGTGATAGTTTCGAATGGCGAAGTTTCGAATAAAAATGCTTTGAAAAAATGCATTAAAAAAAAATTGTAAATGGGGGTGGGTCCTCTCCCCAACCCCCGTTTTATACCCCTTAACACGCGTTTTAGTAAAAAGAAAAAACTTTTGCCATTCAAAACTATGTTTTCGAAACAATGCCTGGATACCGACAGTTTATGTTATTAAGTTTGAGCTGGCGGTATAGTTCTTGATCGCCAGCAATGTTCGGGCAACAGATACTTCATGTTGGGGTGGAGTATGAGTACGGGGGAAGCAGGCTGATAAGTATTGTTTATCGCTTGGAGTTATTAGATGTTCACGTGGCAAGTCCGACACAGTCACCCACCATATACAATTCACATACCCATCCCACACGGCCTTCATGACCCAAGTGCCATACACCACCCATGGCGTACACACAGGCTCTGCAGACAACCACTGATCGCTGTAGGTCCCTCAAGCTCCTCACCTGGAATGTGAACGGCATGGGCTCCGGAATCAAGCGGCGTCTTATCACCCAATTCCTTAACAGGCACTCCCCTGATGTGGCCTTCCTCACTGAAACACATTTTAGCAGGCTCGACCTGCAACCAATTCTGCAGAACGAACTATCGCTCTGAATTCCATGCAGGATATACTATGAGGTCCCGGGGAGTCTTGGTTCTCATACACAAGAGCCTTCCACTTATGCTGCTCAGGGTGGAGCAGGACCCCAGAGGCCGGTTTGTAGAACTGCAAGGCACAGTCTGGGGGGAGACGCTGGCCATTTTAGCAATATACTCCCCACCGGGGCTCGTTGACGAGCTTTTAGATGAAATAACTACCCTGGTAGCGAAACATCAACCAGACATGTGGACCCTAGGGGGGGGACTTTAATGATGTAATGAGCAACACCTCAGACCACACTCACATCCGCGGCCGTAACCCAACACCCCCACAAAACTAGCAACATTCACATCAGCACTAGGCTTTTGCGATTGTCTGGAGAGAACTTCACCCCCAGATGGGGGCTACTCTTTCCATTCGGGTGCCCATGCCTCCCTGTCTAGACTGGACTATTTCTTTCCCCAAACCCCAGAAACATATAGGGTAACCACCGTTGCATTACTCCCCCGAGGCATCTCGGATCATTCACCTTGATGATGGAGATGCGTATAGACAAACATGCGCCCCGCAGGACGTGGAGACTAAATCACAATTATCTGGGCTTCCCTGAACTCATAGAACGTATCACAGAGTACTTTGAAATAAACTCTACCACAGTAGATAGCCCGTCATACTGTGGGAGACTTACAAGTGGGTGCTCAGAGAGGAAATAATCTTCTGGATGTCCAACGAAAGAAAAGAACAGCTGCAGAAAGTGACGGAGGCGGAGAGGGAAGTTTAAGAATGGGAAGGTAAATATATCCTAGATACTATCCCTGAAATACACTGATCCCTCTTAAAAGCTAGAGAAGGTCTCCACAATACTGCGATAGATAACGCCAAACATGCACACAGGGAATCAAGGGCTCGGGTCTATGAACATGGAGATAAAGCAGGCAAGATGCTGGCCTGGCTGGATAGAAGAGAAGAGGGGCACCGACATGTTAGAGAGGTTATAGATGAGCGAAATATACGGGCTTGCTAGCTTATATATCACTCTCTATCGAACCCTGACGTCCCCAGTAGACCCCTCCTTCTTAGACAATATTGCGCTCCCACAACCATCTGAGCAGCTGAGGGCACAGCTAGACCACGACATTGCTGAAGTTGAAATTACTGAAGCTCTCAACTAGTTGCAATCTGGGAAAACACTGGATATCAAAGGGTTGCCAGTCCAGACCTAAAAAAAAAAAAATTGGGCGGCAACAAGATGGCAGCTCCCATCCACAGAATGTTCCTTAAAGCAAGGGAGCAAGGTACCCTTTCGTCTGTCTGCGCAAGGCCTGCATCGTGGTCATACCCAAACTGGGCAAACCCCCCGAAATATGCACCTCATACAGGCCGAAATTGTTGATTAATGGGGAGGCCAAAATTCTCGCCAAACTCCTAGCCAACAGACTGCAGTCAGTTATCTCCTCTCTGGTTCACCGTGACCAATGTGGCTTCATGCCACACAAATCGACACGAATAAGCATACGCCACCTCCATCTATTAATACTTCCTACTCTTGATACGCCACTTGCCCTATTAGCAATTGATTTCAAGAAGGCGTTTGACTCAGTAATATGGGAAAGCCTCTGGGAAACAATGAGAGGCATGGGATTTGGCAAGACCTTTCTGGGCTAGTTTAAACTTCTATATGAGGCTCCACATGCAGAGGTGAGGGTGAACGGTTGGCCCTCTAGGTCCTTCCGTCTGGGCAGGGGACCATGGCAGGTGTGCCCCCTCACCCCCTCCTTCTCGCATTAGCAATTGAACCACTGGCCCTGTGGCTCCGGCAGGTTAACATGTGTTAACATGTCTTCAAGTGGCCGGAGGGCGGAGAGGATAAGGTGTCCCTCTACGCTGATGATCTTCTAATATACTTAAGCGATCCAATCCGCACTTGCCCGGTAGTAACTCACCTGCTGGCATGCTTATGGGAATTTATTGGGCTAAGAGTCAACTGAGGGAAATCGGTTCTCTTTCCAGTGAAAGGTGGGGAACAGGCAATTCCCCGAGACTGCCCATACCGGTGGAGCATGGAGGTTTTTGCTATTTGGGGATATGGATCTCTGGGGACCTCTAAGACTATGTGTCCCATAACCTACATCCACTTACTGACCGCCTTACAAACTAGGAGAGGCACTGGATGCTCCTCCCCCCCAACGCTGATGGGCAGGGCTGCGCTCTTTAAGATGATGGCACTACCGCGCTTCCAATATGTGCTACAAAATGCCCCACTCAAGATTCCTGATCTTGAATTTAACCGGGTGGAGGGCCTCCTTAGGAAACTTATATGGGGAGGTGGGCAACTCTGTATTGCTTTAGATCCATTACAAAGGTCGGTCTGGGAGGGAGCTATAGGGGCGCCACACCTCCAAACCTATTATTGGGCGGTTCAGATGACAGTTGTCAATGACCTACTCCACGGTGATCGCGAGTTACCACATATCAGGGTCAAAGTAGTATCCACAACACTTCACCACTTGATACGATCTACCAGACTCTCACTTGACCTCCCCCACAGACGATGGCAGCACATATCGCCGTAATCTGGAGACAAGCACATACCTGCATTGGTTGGGGGAACAAGGTGAGCCTGATGCAACCCCTATGGCACAACTACAATCTCACCGAATTAGAGAAACTCACACCATGGCCGAGGTGGGTGGAGGTTGGAATCATCAAGGTCGGCAACATCCTTACCAAAGGCGCTGTAGCCCCATTCGAAATGCTGCATCAGAAGTTCGGCTTCCGGAAACTGAACATTACCGCAATTAGCCCATGCCCTGAGGAAACACCTGCCAGCACTTACTGATGTGCACTAATGCACACCCCTGGAGCGCAACCTCCTCATAGCGCACATCCCCACCAGAGTCATCTCAATCGTCCAGGGAACATGCCAGAGGGTTGATGCCCTTAGAGTCTGTCCAGTGGCAGAACCTGGTCCACTTGCTCTTATACTGGGCACTGGTAGTTTTGCTCCTGGCGCCTTGTATGATCTCTAGATTAGCTTTAGAAAGGCTGAGATGTCCTAGCGTGATCTGCTCAGGAACCTTGCTGTGATGGATAATTTCTCTGGTGCGGGGTAGATGACCCTGCTCCCTGCTGGGCCTGTCGGCAGGGAATGTGAGGCCTCTCTGAGAGGCTGAGCAGCTTCGAAAACCATGGCCTGGCTGGCCACCATGGAGCTATCAGGATGATGCTGAGGAGGCGAGACTCCTTGATCTTGCATATCACTCTGTGAATAAGGGGATTGAGTGGAAAGGCGTATGCTGTCATTCCATCCCACCTGATCTGAAAGGCATCGCCCAGGGAGCCCGGGCTCTGACCCTGCCAGAAGGCAAACAGTTGGCACTTCTTGTTGCCCCGGGAGGCAAAGAAAACCACTTGAGGGTGGCCCACTTGTGAAAGATCTCCTGCAGCACTAGTTGTCTGCTCCCAGTCTGCCTCCAGGTTGGATTCCCCCGGCAGGTGGACCGCCGTGAGGCAGATGTTGTTCTCCAGGGCCCACTCCCAAATGCTGACTGTGCTGCCTGCACAGTGGAGGGATCTGGTACCTCCCTGCTTGTTGTCATAGAACATGCTGGTCGAGTTGTCTGTCTGAATCAGGACAACATTGCCCTAGACAACCATAAGGAAAGCCCTGCGCGCCAGCCGGATGGCCTTCAGTTCCAGACAATTGATGTGGTACTCCTGTTCCTGCTGGGTCCAGGTGGCATGGACGCAGTGGTTGTCCAGGGTGGTCCCCCAACCCTCGAGAGAGGAGTCTGTGGTGATGATGATCTGTGGCATAGGTTGCCGCAAATGCTTGCCCGTCCGCAGGCTGCAGTCCCTGGACCACCATGTGAGGTCTGGGTGAAGCGATGGAGGAACATTGATCATCTTTGACTGATGGCCCCGTTCCTGGTTCCAAGACGCTGCAAAGTGCAGCTGTATCCTCCTCATCCTGAGTCTCGTGTGGGGGACGGCCAAGAAGACTGCTGCCATAAGACCCAGTAGGTGTTGGTACCACCAGGCCGAGGTCACTTCTCTGCTGAGGAAGTGCGCCATGGCTCTCTTGAGTGCTTTGATCTTGTTCTTCGAGGGAAAAACTTTCTCGGAGCACGTGTCCCAAATAAGGCCCATGAAGGTCAGTGTGTGTGGGCTGCAGCTGTGACTTCTTGAGGTTGAGCGAAAAACCCAGCTCGTGCTGTGTGTTCATAAGAGCGTGTGAGGTATGGTGCACTGCTTCAGGAAATGTAGCCCTGACGAGCCAGGCGTCGAGGTACGGGTAGATGGTGGCCTTGCGACCTGACATGAGGAGGGCCGCCGGTGTGTTCATCAGACTGGTAAAGACCCTGGCTGCCGAGTTGAGGCCGAAAGAGAGCACCTTGTATTGGAAATGGTAGCCCATGATCATCATAGAAAGGAAAAATGAGGCTGCCATATCGAGACGTGTAGGTACGAGTCCTTCAGATCCAGGGAGCACATCCAGTCTCCCTTGCACAATGTCTCCGCTATCAAAGCTGGTGTAACCATCTTGAATCTTTGTAGAGGTAGGGAGAGGTTGAGGGTGGAAAGGTCCAGCACAACTTTCAGGCTAGTCTGGTTCTTTTTTCTGAATGGCAAAAATCCTGGAGTAAAAGACCAAGCATCTCTGGGAGGCTGGGACTTCCTCCACTGCCTGGCTCTCGGCGAGGACCGGATCTCTGCCAAAATAGATGCTGTCCCAACCTGTGGGAGTAGAGGGGAGGAGGGGGGAGAGGCTGGGATATGGAAGCAGTACCACGTGGAGATTACAGAGAGTATCCAGGGGTCCGTGAAATTCTGGCGCCAAAAAATGTGCATGGAGAGCAAGCCTTCCCCCCCTGGAGAAACATGGACCCGGAGGGGCGTGTCATTCCTTCTTTCCCTCTCAGGCTGCTGCGGTGTAGGGGGACTGGAAAAAGCCCTTACTCCCCCCCCCTTTTGTTGTTTGCGCCAATCGCCAAAGCTGGGACGACGAACGGTCAGGCTGCCTGGACTTCTGCTCTAGGCAACCGGGAAACCTCTGTACGTACACCCCTTCTCAGAGCGTTGCTGTGACTCGGTGTACGGTTTGGGTGTGGTCTTTGTAAGAATGGATAAAGACTTGGCCGTTTGAGAGCCGTTTTACTTTTTATCCAGCTCCTCGTCCGTTGTAGAGTGGAAGAGGTCACCCCCTTCGAACGGAAGATCCAGTATGCGTTCCTGGACATCTGGGTTGATTTTCATAGCACGGATCCAGGCTGTTCTCATGTCTGTGGCAATACAGATGGCACGGCCAGAGGTGTCAATGTGGGCCACGGAGGACTCCATGATGTCCTGCGCCACTATTTTGGCCCCCGCGAATCCCGCCTTGAATCGTGACTGGCTCTGCGCCAGAAGCTCAGAGTAAATCCGCAATTTCCTGCCAGAGCCTCTGGTTAATGGCTGCCAGCATGGTACCCGTGTTGGCTTGATGCAGGTGCAAGGATGCGTTGGAATACAGCTTCTTCCAGTACGCCTCCAAGATCATCTCCTCATTGCCTAGCAGTGCCGCAGAGGAGGAGGCCGAGGACGACTGAGGCTTGGAGTACAGTGATGCCGCAGCTATCACCGAGGAGTGTGGTTGAGGATGGACCGATAGCAAGAGTGCATTCCCCTCCATCTGCCTGTACTTGGTGTCCAGGCATTTATTCACCGGCTGGGCTGAGTGGGGCTTGAGCCAACCCTTCTTGGCCAAGGCAACTGTGTCCTTCTGCACTGGGATCCCCGTTCTGGCAACGGGATGTTGCGTGAGGACTTCTGCGAGGACCCCCTCTGCTGGTTGCTCGACCTCAGACTCAGGAAGGCCCAAGAACTCTGCCAGCCCCGCCAGACGTTTGTGGAAGGCTTTGGCTTAAGACGGCATGTCGGGGCCCTCCTCCTCATCTGTGTCCACCTGGGGATCCGGAGGGTCCGACACCGGAGGAGGAGCCGGGATCTGCGGTACGGGGACCGCAGGCTGTGGAAGAGGCTGGTGCGGAACTGCCTGCGCAATTGGATGGGGGGCCGGAGCGGGCTGCTGAGACTGAACATGGACCGGAGGAGCATGTACTGGTGCCCCAGGCGCCAGCGGAACAATTGGAGGGAGCAAGGTCCCTGATGGCGTCCCTGAGGATGACCCCCATCTCTGGAGATTATGAGCCTGAGGAACTTTTCAAAGAACCCGTCCTCACAGGCTGGATTGATGGTAGGTGATATTGACGGGTAGCGGGCAGCTGCTGGAGCCGTTAAGTGTCCTGCCCATATGGATGCAGCGGGAACCTGCCTTGCGCAAAGGAAGGTTAAGCTGTAGGCCACATACCTGGTTGACACCAGTCCCACCTCGACACACTTTCCTCCGCCTGCCTTCCCTGGAATGGCGTTGGGCGGATGTCTGGATTTTCTGGCGCAGCAACCATATTGTTGAGCTGCCTTACACATGCATGCGTCGTGTTGCTCTGCTCACTGGGCCCCGCCAGGTCCAGGACACTTGAGTGTGGATCATGGGGCCTACCCAGTTCCTCAGGCCTAGGTCTGGTAGGCGTTATGCCCTCTTTAGATCTGCCGGATGAACTGCGTAAAGGTGCCCCCTCTGACATGCTGCCGGTACTAGGGTGGAGCCCCTCGGGTGAAGACACAGTGAAAGAAGCTTCCGTTCCCTCAGCACCCTCACCAAGAGGATCTGCAGATCCCTCGGCCTATCGGCCGGTAGCGGATACAGCCTTGGTACTTGTGCTGGTATGAGGACCAGTGTGGTCACTCCCGTGCAGGCGAGTCCTTGGGAAGGAGTCTCCCTTGCCGGGCGCAATGGATAAGAGCGGCCCTACCTTGGGCTTGGATCGATAGTAGACAAAGTCCTTTGGGTCCTCTGGAGGCAATCTGTGGAAGAGCTCCCTCCGCCTGACCAGTCTGTTCTTCAAAGACTTCGAGGAAAGCGTGTTGCACGTGGTACAAGCTTGCCAGCCGTGGTCGTGGCAAAGGCACTGTGGGCAGAGACCGTGGGGGTCTTTATTCGGGAAGAGCCCTTCGCAGGATGGACACCTGCTGAACCCTGTAGAAGTCGACATGCGCCAGGGAGGACCGAGTACTGTAATGATAAAAAGACAAAGAGAAGAATGTGCGCCTGGAATTACGTGGCCGAAGCCAAACCCAGGCGCTCTGGTGATTTTGGCCCGTTCCCATCGATGCGGAAAAGGGGACAGGCGTGTGGCACCGGAGGGTGAAGTCAGGGTAGCGCATGCTTGCAGGGCCGCACCCCCGCCCGCCTCTAAAGAAGGTTTTTTCTGGTGAAAAAGGTTCCGTCTCCCGTCCCTCGCAAGGGACGCCCCATGCAGTGAGGAGGAAAGGGGATGGGACTTGAGAGTAATGTATGTAATATTTTAATTTGTTTGCTATCTTTTATGAGTCTTTGTGCCCGAAATAAAGAAGGTTATTTTTCTTTTCTTCTTGCTCGCATTCTTTCCTTATGGTTGAATTTATATGTTTTTTTTCCTAGGTCTGGGTCCAATAACGTAATTAACACTGCATATATACCAGTCAATAGTAGTGTATCCATGACCGGAATTAGAAGGGATGTTACGAACCCAGGAGTTTATTTAGGAAGTGCTAAAGAAGTACATCACCCAAAACTGACAATATGTGGTACAACCACATGAAGGTATTGGGAAGAGGGAAGTCGAGCGATTCTTGTTATGTCTGTTTTTTAATCCCCATGCAACAGGCACATCCAGTGGTCTTACCACAATAATTGCCACCAGAATTAGTTCAATGTTTAGTGCATCTATAGCAAACACCGCCCCCACTACCATCCACTGTGGAGTCCCACAGGGCTCCTGCACAGATCCAACACTTCACAACTTGTTCACGAAGCCTCTCTTCGACAAGCTCGACTCACTTGATATCACGTACACCAATTACGCTGATAATACGCAGGTACTCTTACTTCTCTATGGCTCTTACCACAAAGACGCCGTGGCACTTCACGCAATCTACTCCACCATCCAGGCCTGGATGGCAGTCAATGGCATCTGCCTCAAAGGAGGTAAGACGAAATAATTATACCAGGTCAGAAAAATACTCTAACCAAACTTAAACTGTACGCTAACTTTACCATTGATAACACCATCATCCCTGTGTCCACATCTGCAAGACCCTGGGGGTCTATTTAGACTCCACCCTATCCATGACTAGACAGGTCCGCGCTATTACATCATCCTCCGCACACATACCAAGCTCATAAATGCCATAAAACCTTACTTATCCAAACCCAACTGTCTATCAATAGCTAGAGCAACTATTGGTACAAAACTAGATTACTGCAATGCTCTACTTGCAGGCACATCCGAAAAAAACCTAAAAAGACTACAAATCACACAGAATAATGCACTTTGTGCAGCTCTCAACATCCCAAAAAGGGAGCGTATCTCCCAAGCCAGACAATCTGCTCAATGCCTCCCAGTCAAAGAGCAAATCACTTTCAAAATCCTCACGCATAAATGCCTCACCCGCTCTGCACCCTCATATCTATAAGAGACAATTAACAAGTCCTCCTCTACAAGACCTACCAGAACACAATACACTAACCAACTTCACATACCACAAATCAATAGGGCCAAAGCTGGTGGCTTAGGCTTCCCCTACATTGCTGCTAAATCTTGCAACGCACTACACACAGACATTAGAACTGAAAACTCGCTCCTTGCCTTCAGAAGAAAGCTCAAAACCTCACTCTTTGTATAAAAAGCTGTAACGTGTCTTTATATTAACTGTCTCCTTAAACTGTCTGTAACTGCTGCAAACTCACTGTTAACTGCATATGCTCATTATCTGTAACTAAGAATTGTCTGTAACAAGCGCCATGATGCCCTCGGGCTGTTGTGCGCTCAACAAATATGAATGAATAAATAAATAAATGAAGGGTGCGAAGGATCATTAAGGCACACAGGGTTCCAAGGACAATGGGTAGAAGCTGACACCCCAGCATACAAAGATAACTAAATAAAGATAAAGAAGATGGCAGACACAGAAGGTTCAAAGAATCTTATTCTGAACTATAAAGCCGCAGGGCAGACGAAAGGTGACGCTGTCTTTATGGCACCACTCCTACAGGGGTCTAGATAAAGTAGGACAGGAACAGCCTAAGTGCCAAATAAGAACTCCATTGCAGATGGAAGGCGAAGTGTAGCATAGAGCTGAGTGTATCAGAAGGATGATGGCACTACCAAAGAGTGAGTATCGCAAATAAATTAGCCCTGTTTTCCTGTTTGGTTGAAATGTGTTAAGAAATGGATGTGGATTACCCAGCACAAGCAGCCTATCAAAGTACTGAAAACTCACACGATTCTCCTTGTTTTTCAGAGGCAATGGGTGCATGCATGTGGGGATTAACACACAGTGTAACATGACCATCGATCTCACAGACATAAGGGGGAACAGCAGCCTCATGGACGTATACTGATTTGTGGGGGTATGGCCTACACCCACATGCCGCCACTCTGGAAGGGCGTGTTCCTTTCTGACCCTGCAGTCTGCCATGCTCATTGTCCCAGGTGCCAATCTCATCACAATCGGCGAGCCACCCCATGTCCAAACCCATTCACCTTATGCATACGGTGCTCTTTGGGCTTGCAACGTCAGACACACAGCAAATATTTCTCCCAGGACTCCAGTGACAGACTAAATGCTATTCCTGAGTAGTTTAGGTTGTTTAGTAAAGCTCAGACATTTTTTTCCCCATCTTCTTGCTCCTGGGCTACAGGCAGCAGCGAATGCGAAATGATTCGAAATCACCCATTGGGAGCTCATTCAACTGGCAAGAGAAACAGAAAACGGACTAAACACTATTAGGGAGGAACTCAGAGCAATTACGTTGACCACCCTGCAAAATAGATATGCACTCGACTTACTCATACTATGGAGGGTGGCATCTGCGCAAAGATAGGCAGCTCCTGTTGCACTTACACACCATCCAATGATATAGGATATGATATGGCATTTGTAACACGCCTATACACAAGTGTTTCAAGGCGTGATGAGGCAAGGAAGGGGGAACAGGGGGAGGACAGAGACAACTATTTTACGAGGCCAAGTGACATTGAGATCGCACAAGTGCAGTGGTGGGAGGGAAAAAGTGCCAGCTGAAAGGGGATGGGGGCAGTGGTGTACATGGGATCAAAACAATAGCAAGAAGTGCTGCCAGGAGGTGACAGGTTCAAGGGTAAGTGCAGACAGCAGGTGTCTAAGAGTGAAGGTAGGGGGACTGTAGGGTTACAGAGCCAAGTGCAAGGGTTGCTGGGAGGCAGTGCAGGTTTGCAACTGGACGGGCAGGGACCTGGGCTCGAAATCAGAGGGTAGCCAGGTGACCAGTGCAGTTTCAGACAGGAAATCAGCAGGGGAGAGGAAGCGAGAATGCAGAAGCAAAGAGGAAGGTCTTGAGGTGCTTCTGGAACTGGAGATGGTTCTTCTCAAGGTTCAGAGAGACAGGGAGGCTGTTCCAGAGGGAGGCCGCATCCGAAGAAATACATCTACTAGCAACTTGTTGCTTGGAGAAGCGACTGACTTGAGTTAGTTGAAGGTGGAGGAGCGAAGAGCTCAAATAGGAAGGTATTTGCGAAGAGAGAGTTGGAAGCATGGAGGACCCATGCTCCAGAAGGCCTTGTGGACAATGCAGAGGGTCCAGAATTTAATCCTTGCAGCCACTGGGAGCCAATGCAGAGATTTGAGTGCTGGAGGGATACGATCCCTGGGCTTGAGGCCAAGGACAAGTCTCACCGTCCTGTTCTGGATGAGTTGCAGAGGACGGAGAGTAGAAGCAGGCAGATTTCGAAAGAGGCTGTTGCAGGAGTCCAGCCTAGAGAGAACCAGAGCTCTGTAGACAGTGAACTTCTGGGGGAAGAAGAGGAAAGGAAGAATATCTCTGAGGAGGTGCAGTTGGTAGTTTGACTTCTTAGAGACGTCAGATGTGAGGAGAAAAGGAGAGTGCGGAGTCAAAGATGATCCCGAGGATCATAGCCTCACAGGTGGGAGCAGGAAGAGGGCCAAGGGAGGCCGGCCAGAGAGTGACAGGAAAGGAGGGTGCAGGAGTGCCGATGAGGAGAATCTCTATCTTAATGGCATTATTGAAGAGATCGTTGGTGGCACATCACTTCTGGATAGCAGACAGACAGTCAGAAATGAGAGAAGGAGAAGAAGAGGGGGCAGAGGGGAGCCTGAAAACGAGCTGTCATCCGGATTGCACTAAAATGTGGAGCAGAGGGCGGCAATGCAGTGGTTGAACAGCCAGGGAGAGAGGTTAGACTACTGGGGAACACCACAGGTAGAGAGTGAGATAGAGGAAAGGAAGGGCCCAAATTGGACCTGTGAGGGACGATCAGAGAGGAACGAAGTCAGCCAGGCCACAGCCTGATCAGTGATATCCAGGTTATCACAGATATTATTGGACTTCAATTAACCCAGGCAATTCATTCACTACACACTTTGCATATTATGATGGAGAAGGAGGGGACGGGGGTCACATAACAAGATTGGTTTGAGGCTATGTTTTCATGGTTTCCTTCGTGGATGGGTAATATATTCCAAGTGCTGATTCCTGTGCTTGTTCTGTTACTTTTCCTTCTTTGTACCGGCATGCTGGTTATGTGTTGCTGCAGAAAGACAATGGCCAAGGGAATGCCCATGATGTCCCTTGCACATAACACAGGTAAGGGCACTCCCCTTTTAAAACATGTACACACGCTGACAAATAAATGGAATGGCAAGATTGAGCATGGCATTGGTAGAGTAGAGCAACCAATTGGTCCACCAGGAAGATTTTCTTACCCCCCCCCCAGACCCAGAGAACTATTGGGAAGAATAGGTTGACTGCACAGGGGATGATGTTTGCTGTTTTTCTATGTGTACCCCCGAGGAATATGCAGAGCAATGAGGTAACCTGCATTATATTAGTAGGATATCGGTACCGAAGAATGATTTTGACAAAATGAAAGAAGCAAGTAAGGTAGTTAATGAATTAGCTAAAGAGGGAATGTTTGGATGCAGGTGCAATGCCCTAAATGTGAACAAGCTGTGGATTTGATCATCTATTTTTTTGAGAATTTGATAATCTATTTTCAAGTTGGATTTAGTTTTGCCACATTCTAGAGAGCACTAGACAGCGAATATGTGGCAGAATAATGGGCAGCAAAACATACTACTGGTTCCCATTTGCATAAGGGACTCTTGCCACATTAGCCAGAGTCCTCCCATTTTGAACTTGACCCTGTCATAGTTGTAGATTCCTGCCATTCGGGGCACTAAGCCGTAGATCTGAGCCTCTGTCCTTCCATTAAATTAATCTTTATTCCTGCTTCGCCCAGCGAGCGTTCAACGTACCAAGTTCCTTGGAGGAAGGGTGAGGTGCAGCACACATTAGTTATTGTTGCAGGGCATAGCTGTTCTCAGTAGCGTTGAGTGAAATGTAGAATGACAGTTTGTGTTCTTGACGATAGATACAATAGTTGTGAAGGACATATTTTGGTGTGAATGTAGCGTCAAACTAGATTGTGGTTATACTGCTCCCTATGGAGTGTTGGGACATTGGGGTCTGCAATAGAATGGCATGGTAGCAGAAATAAATAATGAGAACTTAATTTCCCAAGAGTGGAGCCTTAGCTATGCTTTTTTTTTAAATAACCCACCTGGTTCCCAAGAGAAAGCCCTAAGAATGTGTGCCAGGGATAGCAACATGTTTCAAAATGGGAGTTGTAAAAAGTGTTGCAGAGTATTATGCTACCACGCCTGGGGGGTCTTGATTGCCAAATTGTCTGAGCTCACAGGAGAGCATATTACTGTGTCCAATTTCCTGACTTCATTGTTCACACTCACTACATGATTGGGTTGTTTCGGTGGGATTGCACATTAGAATTTACATGAATGAGGGTATTCTATTTTAGTAAATGTTACATGTAAAAATGTAGCCAACCAAGATGGAGTATTTTCTACTGACTGCACAATTAGGTCATGTGTAGGGGGCTGCACTTCGGATGGTCGTGGCTAATGTACTAACCAATAGAGCGTGCTAAGGTATATTGTGTTTAGATTTGTATATAGGTGGGAACAAATAAGGAATGTGGAATTAACATGTACTGGATACTTGTAATGTATTAACATTTTGTGGGTTTTTTGTTATTAAATACTGTTACTCAATGTAGACGGGCAAGAGCGTTTTCAGGTCCAAGGAGCGGACTGACCCTCCCAGCAGTAATTTGCATGTATTGAAGTGTTTTTCTTTGAAAATCGTGCACTCCATTATTGCTTCCTTGGGTTGATTTTTCTGACTGAGTTTTGGGCCTAGCGCACACTAGTAAAGGGGTATAGACTTCCACATTGTGGCCCAGCAGATGTCATGCAAGTAGACTCCAGCATAGAGTGAAGCTTTTGCCACCGGTGGCCTTTCATTGATGCACTTTAACCGAGCCTGCAATGGTACAGACCAGCATGGTATGACAACATTATAAGTTACTCACTGTAGTGACTAACTTACTCCTAGTCCATAGTTCCCTTTCCTCCATACTGTATGTGGCGTCCCTCGCTACGGATGGGAACGGCACCTCTTTCACCAGAATAAATTGTCTTCCCCTTTAAATTTAGATGTGTGCGGACCTGGGAACATTTGCTCCCCTGACTCCGCCCACCGTCACCACTCCTCAGTCCCCTTTAACGCGTTGACAATATTATGATTGCCTAATGACACTGAGATATTACGGGGGGAGGATGGTGGGACGTTTAGAGTAAAGGGGACTATGGACTAGGAGTACGTTAGTCACTACGGTGAGTAACGTATAATTACTCCTACATCCCATTCCCTTTCCTCCATACTGTATGGGCGATTACAACTGAATGCAGCCCTGGGGAGGCGAGTTGCCCCTCTAAGAAAACAAGTTATTCAAAATAGCCTGGCCAAATGCTGCATCCGATCTGGCACTGGCATCCAAGTAGTAGAGTTTGTAAAAGGCTGATGGGGAAGCACAAGTGGCCGCCTTGCTGATCGTCTGCCATGGGACGTGTCTTTGGAAAGCCACCGCTGTGGCGTTGGCTCTTATGGACTGGGCATGCAGGATTGCTGGCAAAGGCCTGTGCTGCCCCTCATATGCCTCCTTGATGGCCATAACCATCCACCTTGCTATGGAAGCCTTGACAGCCTGGTTTTGATCTGCCAAAAGCGATTACGATTTACGGAAACTTTGTCCTGTCCAGATAGAATCTTAGAGCATGCCTGACATCTAGACAGTGCAATACCTTCTGAGCCTCATCCTTTGGATCTGCAAAACGTTGGGAGTACTAGCTCCTCTTCAATGTGAAAGGAAGAAACAACCTTAGGGAGAAAGGCAGTATGCGTCCTGAGCACCACCTTGTCCCGGTGAAATGTCGCATAAGGCTCTGCAGCCACCAAAGCCTGAATCTCGCTGATCCGGTGTGCTGAAGTAAGGCCAACCAGCAGGTCAGTCTTAACAGTTACCCACCTGATGTCTGCTGATGCCATGGGTTCGAAGGGCTTGTGTGCCAGGGGGCGCCCAACACCATGTTAAGGTCCCAGACCGGATGTAGACGTCTGACAGGAGTATATAATCTGGTCAGGCCTGCCAAATGTCTTAACTACCGGATTGGAAGAGGAGAACATGTGGTCTCAGGAATTCTTGTAGGCTCCTCTGGCCGTCATACGTACAAGCAGGTGTCTACCTGCACACCTGAGTGAACCAGATGTGCAGAGAAGGATAACACATCATCCAGTGAGCAAGTCCCAATGGTAGAACCTGGTCCACTTCATCGTGTACTGACTCCTGGTGGAGTCGCTTCTTGTCCCTTGTATGATAGCCAGGTCACCCTGTGATAAGTGTAGCAGCTTCAGGGGGATCTGTTCAGGAACCGAGCTGTCTGCCAGGGCTAACTTCTGCGGAGCGGGTTGAACCACTGTGTCCCCCTGCTGGGAGAGTAAGTGGGCTGGACCCAGCGGGAGGTGTACTTGGGGTTGGTTCGACAGTCGGAGGAGCTCCGAGAACCAGGGTCTTGCTGGCCACCATGGCGCTATCAAGATGAGTCGAAGTCTCTGTGACTCCCTGACCCTGCAGATGACCCTGTGAATCAGCGGAGTGGGGGGAAACTGGATATGCAACACGTCCCCAAGAGATCCCCTGCCTTTCCCCAGCCAGGAAGTGAAATGAAGGCACCTCTTGTTTGTGCGGAATAGGTCTACCTGGGGTGGCACCACCCGATGAAGATCCCCCTCAGGACCACTTCGCTCAACTACCACTCGTATTTGTTCATCCCCAGCCTGCTGAGCCTGTCTGCCTCCAGGTTGGAATCCCCCAGCAGGTGGAATGTTGATAAGAAAATGCTGTTCGACAGTGCCCACTCCCAAATGTCGATGGCGTGCCGGCAGAGCGAGGGCACCTGGTACCTCCCTGCTTGTTGATGTAATACATGCATGTGGAGCTGGCTGTCTGGATGCAGACAGACTTGCTGTGGACAATGGAGAGGCAAGCTTCTGAGGGCTAGCCAAATCGCCATCATCTTGAGCCAGTTGATGTGTTCCAGCTGCTTCTGCCGTGACCATACACCATGGACACTGGTTGTACAGTGTATCCCCCCCATCCCTCTAGGGACGGGTCCGTGGCATGCTGATCTCCGGAGAAGGCTGCCTGAATGGTCTGCCCTCTAACAGGTTGGTCTCTGCGCTCGAAGTCTGGGTGTAGGTGCAGTGGTATGCTGACTAGAGCTGCCTGGGAGCCCCGTCTCCCGATTCCAAGAGGCTGAGAAATGCAGCTGCAGCCTCCGCATTTTGAGTCTCGTGTGTGGCACAGCAAGGAGACATTATTTCAAGCAAGTGCTGGTATTACCATGCTGAGGTCACTGGTCTGCTAAGAAAATTCCTGGTGGCTTTCCCAATTGCTGTGATCTTGTCTGCCGAGGGGAAGATCCTCTCCACCCTTATATCCCAATTAGCACCAGGGATGTTAAGGACTGAGTGGGGAGTAACTGCAACTTCTTGAGGTTGATAGAGAACCCCAGAACGTATAGCAAGTGCGTTAAGTGCTGTAGCTCTGCGCTGTACAGCCTTGGAAGACTCCGCTCGGACTAGTCAGTCATTGAGGTATGGATAAAGGTGGTGGCCCTCCAACCTGAGCAGGGCTGCTACTGAGTTCATTAACTTTGTAAAGACCCTCGGGCCGAATTGAGGTCAAAAGGGAGGACTTTGTATTGAAAATGAAAGCCCATGATCCTGAACCTCAGGAAGGAACAATGGGGCTCCCAAATCAGGACGTGCAGGTACGCATCCTTCAGATCCAGGGAGCACACCCAGTCTCCGCCACACAGTAACTCGACGATGAGTGCTGGAGTAACCATCTTCAACTTTTGAAGGGATAGGGAAAGGTTCTGGGACGAGAGGTCTAGAACAACTCTCAGGCCAGCCTGTTTCTTTTTCTGAATGCCGAATATCCTGGAATAGAGGCCCATGCCTCGTTGTGAAGCTGGAACCTCCTCCACCGCCTGACTCACGATGAGCGAGCGGATTTCCGCCAAAAGAGTTGCCGTCACAATCTGTGGGAGTGGAGAAGAGGAAATGGAGGAATTGGCAGAAGGAAGCTTGTGGAATCTACAGAGAGGATACATGGGTCCGCGAACCTTGCCCGCCAGGAATGAATGTGAAGGGCAAGCCTGCCCCCCACCGTAGACTTGTGGATCCGGATGGCATTGTCATAGTTTTTTACCCTCTGAGGCTGGTGTCTGGGAGAGGGACTGGAAAAACCTCATGAAAGGATTTCTGATGCTTGCACCTGTGCTGGCTCGGAAACCGGTCGGGCTTTTTATTGCGTCGCTCCTGAAAGCCCGTGAAGTCACAGAAAGGTACAGTTTCTGTCAGAACGTTGGTGACTTTAGCTATAGGCTCTGGGAGTCAATTTTGTCAAGATTGACGAAGACTTAGCTGTTTGCAAGTTATTTTTCTTCTTGTCAAGTTCCTCGTCCGTGGTCGAATGAAACAAGTCCCCCCATCAAATGGCAGGTCGAGAATGCTCTCTTTCCCATCAGGGTTAAAACATGGTCACCTTAAGCCAAGCTGTCCTCCTCATTTCAGTGGCGATACAGATAGCTCGGTCGATGTGAGCCAATGTAGACTCCATGATATCCTGGGCCACAATTTTTGCCTCTGCCATCCCAGCCCTGAATCGCGCCTGACTATGCGCAGGGAGCTCTGCGAGTAAGTCTGAAATCTCCTGCCAAAGCTTTTGATTCATTGCTGCCAACATTGTGTCAGCGTTGGCCTAGAATAGGTGGAGCGTGGCATTAGAGTAAATTGTTTTGCCGTAGGACTCCAACAGCTTTTCCTCCTTCCCTAGGAGTGCTGATGTGGGGGCAGATGTAGACTGTGGTTTGGAATAAAGGGATGCAGCAGCTATAACAAAGGAAAGCGGTTCGGGGTGCACCGACAGTATGAGTGAGTCCCGCTCTGCCTGCCTATACTTGGCATAAAGGCATTTATTGGTAGGCTGCGTGGAGGGAGGCTTCACCCTCCCTTTTTGGCCAGGGCTTCTATATCCTTTTGTAGAGGGATGCCAGTTCTTGTGGCAGGAAAGATGGTCAGCACAAAGCCAGGACCTCCGCCTCAGGTTTTTCAATTTGTGGCTGCGGGATCCCCAGGTATTCTGCCACACCCGCCAGCCTCTCGTGGAAAGCCTGAGCCGATGAGGGAGTATCCTGATCCTCGCCGGTGTCACCTGCTGTGTACTGCAGGTCGGGAGCTGTCAGAGGAGTGCTGGGTGCAGGCAGCTGCGGCGTGCTGGCGGGCAGTGCCAGGGGTTTCGCCAGAGGCAGAGCCGTCTTGAATGGTGCGAGCGTGGGAACCAAGGGCTGAACTGGAACCGGGGTCTGGACCACGGTTAGAGCCTGAGGTGGTAGCAGAGGGAGATGTCCTTGATGACCTCGTCTGAGGATGGTGCCCATCTGCAGTGATTTCTTGAGGTTAAGGAACTTTTCTAAGAACCTATACTTGCATGCAGGTGAAGGGCCTGGGGGCGTAGGAGCGGGGCTGTGTGGCTGCTGAGGTCTTGCCGGTCCTTGTCACACCAAGCTGGCGGCTGCGCCACGCCCGTGATGTGGTCGGGTATGGCGTGGAGCAGGTAACTGGTGTTGTCCAGTCCCATCTAGACATGCGTTCCCATGTCTGCTCTACAGAAGGAGGTGGCTCCGGGTGACCTGCCATCTTGTCTGGCCTGGTGGCCATTGTCTCATGCCCCGTACCATGTGCCTGCTGCGTAGTGCCTGATGAGCTGGCCCCAGTCTCCACCTGCACGCTTAAAAGCAAAGGCTCAGACCTTCCCTGCACCTCAGGTAGAGAGCTGTAACGCTCACCTGATTCCCGCAGAGGCGCTGGTCTTGACTGGGTGAATGCCGTATCTTCAAAGGTGATGTGTAACACACGGTTGGCTCCTTGGGCTGGACCTCTGTGCACTGTATGTCTGACTCGAAGAGTAAGATGTCTGCAGATAGAAAATATGGGATTAATGAACTGGGGTTATTGGGTGCCTCTCTCCTCTTCCCTTTCTCTTCTCCTGTAGAACCCCAAAGGTTAACGCCCTCACCTTAGGTAAGTGAACGCCGAGCTCTCCATCTGCCTCGGGGCAGGGTGCCGTAACCAGTTTCTTCACTGGATAAGGGTGCAGGCCTCTTGACCTCAGAGGACTGCTGTCCGTCGTTAACTGCACGAACGGTAAGTTCTGGGCACTTCAAATGTCTTAAAAGTCTTTTGTAATGATATCTCTTGTTTTGCAGGGTTCCGGCGATGGCGGATGGCGGGCTGATGAGAGTTGAGGATCGAACCCGCGTGAGGAATAGAAGCGCCTGGAAGCACGTAAGTAAGCGCTTGTAGCCTGCTTCACGATGCGCACTAACTGTCCCTTTTATCTTGCAGGTACAAGTTCTGTGCTTTAGAGAAGCTGAAGGGTGCTGGAATACCCACTGGATTCGGCGTGGGAAGGAGTAATGGCACGTGAGTAATAAAGTTGCCCAATGTCTTTAAACGCACCTTCTTTTGTCTTTCAGATGCGGGATGCAGCGCCGAAGGCCTCCGGAGCGTGCGAAGAGCTGGTAAGCTTTTGTCTTTCAGATGCCGGAATGCAGTGCGAAGACCTCCGGAGCATGCGAAGAGTAGGTAAGCCTTTGTCTTTCAGATGCCGGAATGCAGCGCGAGGCGTTGGTGACAGCCGATAAACTAGGTAAGAGATGCGCTGCCACTGAAGACAGTAGTGCTAACCTGTTCTTTCTTTGTCTTTACAGGTGCTGCTGAAGACTGGATTCCAGGATGGTAAGCCTTTGTTCCCTTAGGCCCAGGATCAGAAGCAGAAGACACGATGAGCGTTCTGCTGCAGAGAATGCAGAATAACGCAAAGCAAGATTCATCCATCGGGTGTGGTTTAAATAGCCTCCTGTAGTGCTTAGGTGTCTCCTTCCACAGCCACGCCTAGGTAAGAAAAGAGTTCCTGCTTTCCAGAAGAGTTCCAGTGTTCTGAACCTAGGGAGTGGCTCCTGCCCCACCCAACAGGAAAAGTAGTCCCAAACAGAAGAGGATCAGGGGTTCAACTGGCAGGTAAGTAAGCAGCATGGTCTGCTGCAGGTAAGTCCACCCAAGCATTATGAGCCCGGCGCTTCCAGTGCTGGGACTGTGCATCTTTATGAGCCTGGTGCCACTGGCGCCAGGACAGGGTCCAGAAGGTCCCAATTGGGACTGTCTGGCACTCGGAACCGGGGTTATGGGTCTGCTTCCAAGGGAGTCGGGCAAGTCCTGATCTTTTGGAAGCAGAGATCATGACAAGAGCTGGGAGGAGGAGTGCCCTCAGCCATTGCCGACAGTAGTGCTACTGCTGCATATAGGCAACCCCTCGGCCGCGAACCCGGTGTTCGAGCAAAATCCCTCAGGGAGGACCCCGGTACCAGAGCCTTGCGGCCCCTCAGTGGTGGGACCGGGGGATCTTGTGACCCCTCTGCCTGTTAGCCAGTAGCTCTAGGAGCCTTGGTTCCTTTGCTGGTTTTAGGACCAGGAAGGACCCTCCCACTTGGGAGCTTCCCTGGGAAGGAGTCGCCCTTGAGGGGTGCGGAGGAGAACAGGGAATCTACCTTGGACCTGGTCTTCCTCCGCACGTATGTTTTGATGTCCTTTGGAGGTGATCTTTTGAACAGATCCCGCCATCCAGCCAAACGATTCTTCAGAGCTCGCAGGATCGATGCATTGCATGCAGAACAGCCGTCCCAGCCGTAGTCTGAGCCAAGGAACCAGAGGCAGATTGCATGGGGATCCGACGTGGGGGAGGAACCCTCGTATGCCGGACACCTGCTGAAACCCTCTGTCATCGACATGCGCTGGGACATAGCGTGGCACCAGCGGACCGAGTTGCTAGAGAAAAAAAGAGAAAAGAAAGTCTTCCGGGGAAGGGCGCATGGAATTACAAGGCCGAGGCCTAATCCAGGAGTGCTGGTGAAAGCGGTCTGTTCCTGTCGATGCAAAAAAGAGGACTGAGGAGTGGCGCTGGTGGGCGGAGTCAGGGGAGTGATTGCTCCCAGGGCTGCGCACCATCACGCATCTAAATATAAAGGGGAAGACAATTCTTTCTGGTGAAAAAGGTTCTGTTTCCCGTCCCTAGCGAGGGACGCCCCATACAGTATGGAGGAAAGGGGCGTTCTTTGTTTCGATAAGGCTTGGTCCTTCTGAGGACTACGAATGGCAACAAAGAAACAATGTGAATTTCTGAAAGGGAGCGAGTGGTGCACATGAAATTTCAATGTGCTTAAGTCCAAAGTGCACTCGGCTAAAGTTGAGCAGTCATTGAAGGCAAGAAAGAGATGGACTCACAAAGTGTACATTTCAAAATGTCATTTCAAAATGACCTGGGACAGGAATTATTGAGGAGGCTGGAGGACTACTCTGTCCCACAGAACTGCATATGGCTGATTGACGCAGAGAGCCTAGAGATCCCTTATTCTTCGGAAACACATGATGGCCACAAGGAAGGCTGCTTTCCAAGAAAGGAATCTTCTATCAAACTGCACCAAGCTCGTACGGTGGCTTCACTAAAGCTGTCAGTACTCTATTTAATTCCCATGCAGGTACAGGACGCTGCACGGGAGGGTACAAGCACAAAAGCCCATTGAAGGTGTTCTTTACCATATCATCTGAAAAGAACAAGTGTGCCTGGGGACCTTTCGTGTAAAATCTAAACACTGCCAAGTGGACCTTAAGGAAAGCCTATGGCAGACTAGTTTTTATGGGCTACGGCGAAAAAGCCAACAACTGTGATACTGTTATCTCACATGAGGCCAGACCCTTTCTGCCACCAACAGTGCAAAACATTTCCATTTCTTTGCATAAGCCATGCGTGTAATTGGGAGACTTCACGGCTTGAAGAACCAATATGCACTCCACCAGGAATTTTGAATGAGCATATTTGTGGTGTTCAGGAGCCATGCTGTGAGCAATAGACACTCCGGTTTGTGGTGGTGCATCTGGCCCTGACGTCTCATTGGTAGCGATAGAGGAGTTCTGAGTCGAATGGGTTCTGCTGCTGACAGTCTGATCAAAAGGGGATATCCTTTATTATTCGCTGTAGAGGGTCATATTATATGGCTGTTCCATGACTCGAGTGTACACACTGGGCACCAGAAGAATAGAAATGTCACTCTCCACAGAATCATGAATGGGTCCAACAAGACAGCCTGCACCAAGAAACTGCTTGTGAAATGTCACACTAGTTCCCTGGTGAAGGAGTGCTTGGCCGGGCTACCCGGGGCTTGGAACACTTTCTGAACCAGCTTGTTGTCCATTTCCTACTCATGGGAAACTGAATCCTCTCTGTGCTAAGATGATACACAAGACATTTTCTGCTCCTGTATGGTGCTCTGCCCTGATCATGATGTTGTGCTTCATGCCCCATTCCCACTTGCACTGGGCCTCTTTGAATAGCAGCATTGATCTGCTTGTTTGTGTACTGCATAGATGCCGTGTTATTCATCTACACGGGTCATTGTGCACACTTTGAGTACTGGTAAAAACGGATCTTGAAGCCCGGCGGATTGCACTCAGTTCCAGAATACTGATGTGGAGATTGGTCTCTGCTTCAGACCATACACCTGTTTTATTGTAGGTTTATTCAGGTGTATGCCCCAGCCTGCCAGGGAGGCATCCATCATCTTCCTATATGTGGACGTTTGGATTTGGAATATCAACACTGAGTAGATTGCTCCTGTGTATCCATCAGTGTAGTCAATGCTGAAAACGATATCCCAATTGTATTTGGACGTCCAAAAACCCATGGCTTGCTCCCACTGTGCGTTTATCTACCGCAACAGGCAATCTGCAACCTGAAGTCGGGCACTAGGTATATACATGAGGACATCATGGCAAGGATGGATTTGAAACTCTGACAGTGCTGGTTTTCTTGGGTGTAAACTGGTTCGCCAAGCTGAAAATACCACAACCCTTTCAGATGACGGCCTGACTACCGATACAGACATGTTCAAGTCTTCTCCTAGGAACTTGAGCCTGGGAGAGGGTTCATTTTGAAGTGTTGGAGGACCCGAATTGGCTGCTGCACACTTACTTTAGCTTCTTTCTGTGAAGTACTCCACCGATGGGCTGCCAATGGCGCTAGGCAATTGGTAAAAACTATGGATGTGGATCAGAATCTGAAGGGTAGAACGCACATCTGATAATGCAGATTTCCTACCATGAACCTGAGGTAGCACTGGTGCGCCTGATGTATTGGGATGTGGAACTAGGCATTCTAAGTCCACTGTGGCAAAGGTATCCCCCTTTCCGAACCATGGGATAATCTGCTGTAACGTGATGATTTTTAACTTGACACATGATGAACATGTTGATGTGGTGCAAATCCAGATGTGATGCCATTCTGTGTTCTTTTTGTTTACTCGAAAATATTGGGTGAAGAATCCCTTTCCCCTGTGGTGATTGGGCAATCTTTCCACAGACACTTTTCTAGGAGCTCTAGAACTTCTTGCAGCAGCTCTGATAAGTATCGATTACTGGACAACATGTGGAGACTGTGGTAGTTTTTCAGCAAATTCTAGTGTGGGTCCTGTGTACACTATGTCTAGCACCCAGGTGTGTCTGACGTAATGGCATGTCTTGACTTCCCTCACCCCTGAAAGCTTTTTCCCCCACAGACATACTGTGCGGGAGGGGAATATCCAAGGAGAGTCCAGTCTCTTTGGATGTTTGGGGTTGGGAGTGGCCCGATCCCTGCCAGCAACCGAGGGTAGAATACTTAGTTGAGCTTTGTGGCTACATAGACAAGGCTGTGTGTGAAGACTAAGTGGTTGGTGATCTAGGCTCTAGATGAGCGTATCCTGAATGTGGAGTTGCAGACTGTTCAGCTTAAGTAGGGAAGAGTTTATGGCATTCATAGTGTTGGAATCTGATTTGATGTCTATGAGGCGATCATCTATTTTCATCCCAAACAGGTCATGTTAATCAAATTTTGGCATTAACTTCCAGGTAGATGCTGGTGGCCTTCATCCATACCTTTCTTCACAGAACAGCTCTGTGAACACGTCGAAACCTAACTGATGCGTCAATAGCATGGTCAGAGGTCATCTAACATTCCTTCACTCAGTTTCTAGCTCCACCCCTGGCCCCGTCCACAGGGAGGTGCTCCAAATAACCTATTATCGCCAATGCATTGGCCGTTCTGATGTTCATTGATGCCGATGTGGACACCCTGCAGACAACATCTGCCCTTCTTGTCTGGGAAGGGGGTGTGCCAACAGAGAGGCACAATTGGGCAGCATGTGTCACCATAGGCACAGAAATAACAGGGTCTGGCTTTGGGTGCCTTCTCAGGCAGAGCAGGGAGAAGTTGGCAATGACAACAGCGCTTTGAGGATGGCCTCCGCAGTCTAACAAATTGTGACCAAAAAAGGTGATGGTAGTAGTGGTCCACTGGTGTTCGTCTCCCGGACCAAAGAGAACAAACTGCTGTTCTTCAGTGGTAACTTGTAGGTTGAAGAATTTGTGACAAATAGCAAAATAAATTCGAAGAAATACAGAAGAAACCTTCCAAATTAAACCTGCAGCTCTGCAAGAAGAGTCTGATCTTATCCAAATGAATGAGTGAAGGGCTGGGATATGGCAGCGGAGCCTGTGCATGGCTAGAGCCATGCATACACACAGGATTCCATTTCTTTAACTGTGCTTAGCAAATACAATATCTGTTCTCTGCATCTATGGCACCGTCAGTACTGCTCCATTGCTCCTGTGTACACTTTGTGGCTACATAGACATGGCTGTGTGTGAAGACTGTAAGTGGTTGGTGATCTAGGCTCTAGATGAAGACTTTGTGGCTACATAGACATGGCTGTGTGTGTACATTTTGTGGCTACAGTGTGAAGACTGTAAGTGGTTGGTAAAATGAGCCATGTGAGTGAATAAATCAATGGTAACCATGATAGTTGTGTATCCCCTGGAAGGTGGTAATTCCACAATGAAGTCCGTAGTGATGAATTCCCAGGGCCTTGTTGGTAGCGTTGGTTGGAGTAGGAGACCCGCCGGTCTTTTGTTATCATGCTTGTTTTGATTGCAGACTGCACAGGCTTGGATGTACTGCTGGACGTCAACTTTCACCTTTGGCCACCAACACTGTCTTTGTATTAAACGGAGAGTGTTGGTGATGCCATGATTTCCTGAATGAGGGGTATCATGACAGAGGTTTGTAATCTTTTGTCGCAGTCTCTGTGTGGGGATGACGAGGCCATTATCCTTGAACAAATACCCGTCCTTTGTTCTAAGATTCCATCAATTCTTCCCAGTCAATTCCTTCCAGATCTCAGAGGACTGGGTTTGAATCCGAATGTCTTCCAGGAGGCTGATTGCTTGGGCTACAAAAATTGCATGGGGAAACATCTTTGGGAAGGATCGACCTTCAAGAGTTTCGTAGTCGGGACGTCGGGATAAGGCGTCAGCAATTATGTTGTGTGTTCCAGGAACATGATGGATTTGGAACTGGTACTGGGAAAAGAAGGCGGCCCAACGGGCTTGACGACTATTCCTACATTCCAGGGATTGTAGAACTTGAAGATTCCGATGGTCCATACGGACCTGGACAGGATGTTTTGCTCCCAGGAGTAGATGACGCCTCTCTGTGAAGGCTTGACGGATGGCTAACAGTTCCTTTTCCAGAACAGAATAATGAGTCTCGCTAGGAGTTAGGGTTCGCGAGAGATAAGCGATGGGGTGTTTTAACTTATCCTTGAATTCCTGGTTTAGGACTGCTCCGATGGCGTAGTTGGAGGCATCCATCTCCACTAGGAAAGGTCGATCAATGTCAGGTTGAGCCAGGATGGGGGCTTGTGTAAACTCCGACTTCAATCGTTGGAACGCTTCATCTTGGGCTGCTGTCCAGACAAAGGGAGTATCCTTCTTCAACAATGTAATGATAGGTTGGACTATCTCCAAAAAGGAAGGTATGAATTTCCGGTAGAAGTTGGCAAGCCCCAGGAAGGATTGAATCTGTTTCACAGTAGTTGGAACAGGCCAGGATAGTATGGAATTTACTTTGAGTGGTCCATTCCAATTCCTTCTGGACTAAGGACAAATCGAGACAGTGAACATTAGAGACATGGAAAAGGCATTTCTCGGGTTTAGCCAGGAGCTTATGTTCACGCAGCCGCTGTAAGACTGCCTTAACATGCTCTTCATGCTTAAGATGGTCCTTGGAGAATATCAGAATATCGTCCAGGTAAACTATGACGAAGAGGAACAGCATATCCGACAACACCCGGTCCATAAAACATTGGAAGACTGCTGGGGCATTGGCGAGTCCGAAGGGCATAACGAGGTATTCAAAGTGACCAAAGGGTGTTCTAAAGGCTGTTTTCCATTCGTCACCCTATATATACGGATCAGATGGTAGGCACCTCTGAGATCCAATTTTGTGAAGACTACAGCTCCTCTCACCGCTTCCAGGATATCCGAGATTAAGGGCAATGGGTAGCCGTCCTTGAGGGTGCATTGATTTAGACCACGATAATCAAGATAAGGCCTAAGCTCCTTAGTATCTTTCTTGGGAACAAAAAACAACGAAGCTCCCGCTGGGGATTTGGATGATCGTATTGGTGCCATTTTCTAGGTTGGTATCCAAGTATTCTCGGAGGGCCCTTTTCTCTGGTTCTGACAGAATGAACACCCTTCCAAAGGGAATCACTGCTGAGGGTTCAGTATCAATAGCGCAGTCTTCAGGTCTGTGAGGGGGTAGGGCCTGGACTATGGCAGTTGAAAACACATCAGTGTAATCCTGATAGGCCCTGGGGACCTGGATAATATTTGAGACCGTGAATGGGCCTTGCTGGTCTGTCAGCTTACCTTCAGAGGATGTTGACGAGGATTCCAGGGATAGACCGTGAGACATACAATGTTCGGAAACAAGAAACAAGGATCCTGCCGCCCAGTTGATGTTTGGATTGTGCTTCTGTAACCAGGGCATACCCAGTACCATTGGATAATGGGCAGATTTTATGAGGTCAAATTTGATCACCTCTCGATAATGGTTTATCAAGAGCTGGATCTCTTTGGTTTGCAGGTTATGGGTCCTGAAGAGAGAGGTCTTCCATCGATGGCCTCTACAGGTTGCATGATATCTCGAGTTTCATATGGAATGATCTATAAATATCCCCATGGCCCCACAATCCACCAATGCCAGAATGGGGCAAGTTTCTTTCTTGGACGACGATAGAAAGGCCTGCAAGATCACAAGGTTGTTTTGTACAGGAGAGTTCAAGGATGGAATGGATGTGGAGCAAACATCTCTCTCCTGAAGCTGTGCTCCATCTAGGATTGGGAGCTGGCGTTCGCGAACGCTGTGGCGGGGCTAAAGGACATTCTCTCACAAGATGTTTATCTGAGGCACAGTACATACACAGACCGGTGTGAATCCGTTGCATCCTTTCTTGCGGGGATATGAGTCCGCGGAAGGCCCTCTATTTGCAAAGAGAGGTCCAGAAGAGCCTGGAAAGAACCTTGGTGAGCTACCCTGGCGAGCTCGTCTTTTATCTCTTTGTTCAGGCCTCTTCGAAAAAGGGTAAAGCAGGCCTCCGAGGACCAATCTGCTTCCTTGGACAGTTGCTTAAACCGTGTTACATAGGTAAGCATATCCTGGAACCCTTGTTGGAAATCCAGTAGGAGTTCTTGGGCACTGTAAACCTGTTCTGGGCGGTCAAACATGGTCTTTAGAGCCCGTACAAACCCATCATAGTTATGCAGGTGGGCATCTCCAGAATTAACTAAGGGCGTAGACCAAGTTAATGCATTCCTGGAAAGATGTGAAATCATAAAGCCCACCTTTGCCCTCGGGGTAGAGAAGTAGTAGGGCTTAAAGGTAAACTGAACTAAACACGAATCAAGGAAGCCACGAAGGTTCTTTGATGAACCATCACATTTATCCACTACTCCGCCCAGCAATATACGTTCCTTGGTCGCGGAAACACGTGACAGGACTAATTGTTTTAATGCGGCATTCTCGGCTTTGAGATTCTGAACTTTTGTTGTTAACTCCTGCATGCCGCGCATGAGGTCTTGCACTGCAGCCTCTATGTCCCTATCTGTATCAGTTTGTTGGCGTCTCAATTTGTCACAGGTTTCCCCCCTTCTCACCTGTCTGTGTTGTTTATTGGAGTTCTTCGATGGAGTCTTCTTTCGCACAGTTCTGGTCTTGTATAACCCTGTGCATATGGCCTCGGGTTCCAGCGTGCGTTCCCGTCCCGTCTCCTGGGAACGTTCCGATGTCCGGGAAAAGCCCAGTAAACGGCGAAGAGTGCACTCGGAGGAACGAGTGCACAGAGATCCGGGATGCAACAGAGGACAAGAAGGGAAGGAATGAAAGAGGAGGAATTTAGGGGACCAGGAACCAGGAATCAAAGGAGTTGGCAAAAACGAACTACGGCAGCACACGTCTAGCCACTGCAAGCGGTAGCGTTGAGATGCCAGGGCCGCGGGGGCGTGTCAGCTTTATAGAACGTAATGCGTATGGCGCGAAACATGTAAGCAGCGTTCAGCGTTTGGCCATGTTGGGAGTACTGCTGAGTGTAAGCCCCTATGGGTCAGGGACCAGGAAGTGCAGAAGGGACACGTCCGATGGTTCATGACACCCAGTGCGAGTCACGACGTGGACCCGAGCGCGAAGGCGTGCGAGCCACGGTACGAGACCGATCCTGGCCGGCTTCGACAGAAGGCGTGACTGGACCCGTGCCCTGCGATTGAAAAATCGCTAACAGATTCTTTAAACGCCGCCCATTCCTCCGGAGTCGAGGACTTAGTTGGGCAGAGAGTCGCCCCTCGAGTCGTCAGTGGAAACCCCTTTGGACTTGGAAGTTCGGGACATAACAGGCTTAGAGCCCCTACCTACCTAGAGCTTCCCCTTCTGCTCCCGCAAGGCCTTGGCAGTCAGCGATTGGCATTTTGAGCAGGCAGTGTTGTGCGTCTCGCCCAGGCACCACAAACAAATGCGGTGGGGGTCAGTGAGTAACATTTTCGACTTGCAGTCCTGCCAGGTCTTGAAGCCAGACCGCAGAGTTGGAGGGGTTGAAGAGAAAGACATTGTAACAATGAACACACGAGGCGTGCCGAGTCTCAAAGTTACCACGTTCGCGGAAAAAACGGAACCGTGGCTGTGGGCGCTGTGCGTCCTATTTATAACATCTGGTGACGTCGCCCTTGACGGGGGCCTTCGAGGGACATCGACCTGACATCATCGACGCAGGACGCCCTCTGCCGAAAAAGTTTCCGAAGTGCACAGCTGTGGACATTACATGACAAAGATGTGGAATACGTTGGAGGACACAATCCATTTGAAACAGGTATTTTGTTGCTGGTCTTGAGGGGTTCCCCAAAGGGCGAAGATTCGTTGAAGTACTTCTTGAGCCGGTTCCCACACGGAGATCGTGCTCTGCCTGCTCAGAGCCTCCGCTGCTGGGTTCTTTTCTCCTGCTAGATGAACTGCCAGAAGAGTTATTCCTTCTCTTAGTTCCCAGGACATGCGCTGCATTTCCTCTCCACACAGGGGCAGTGACCCTACTCCTCCTCTCTTGTTGAGGTAATGCATGGCCACTGTGTTGTCTGTCATTATCAGGACACTTTTCCCCCTTATTGAGGGCAGAAAGGCCATCAGGGCTAGTCTGTTTGCCCTCAGCTCCAAAAGGTCGATATTGAGTCTGGATTTCGACTGAGACCAGTGCCCGTTATTGAAATTTCTTTCATATGCGCTCCTCATCCTGTGAGGGAGGCATATGTCACAACTGTCTCTTCTGGCCATGGTTGCCAAAAAGGTTCTCCTTTCATCACATTCTCTCAGCTGGCCCACCACAGGAGATCCTGGGCGAACTCTGTCGGGATCTGGAGAAGGTTTGTCATTCTGCCAGAGAATTGAGACCACTGGGATCTGAGAGCCCACCGAAGAGACCTCATTCTCAGGTGGACTCCTGGCACCAGGAAAATGCAGGATGCCATGATGCTGAGCAACCTCAGGAAGTCATAGGCCGGAAGACGTTGGGCACTCTGAAATTTTCAGACCATCTGCAAAAGATGTTGAGCCCTTAACTCGGGTGGCGAAATTTTCCCCCCCCCCCCGAGGTCAATTCCAGGACTGCTCCAATGAATTGAAGCTTCTCAGAATGTGTCAAATGGGGCTTCTTGAGGGAGAAGCCCAGTTTGTGGAGGAAGTGGCAGGTGCACCTCCAAAGACTCTTACACTGTTCTGGAGAAACAGCTCTGATCAACCAGTGGTCCAGGTATGGGTACATGTGAATCCACCCCCTCCTTCAACTTGCTGCCACCACTGCCATGAGCTTGGTGTAAACCCTTGGTGCTGAGGTGAGCCTGAATGGTAGAACTCGAAACTGATAATGAGAACCGCCAACTGTTAACCTCAGGTACTTTGTGATTCTGATGTATCGGCACATGAAAGTAAGCATCCTGAAGGTCCAATGACACCAACCAATCCTGGGGATGAAGGGGCTGAAGGATCTGCGAAAGAGTTACCATCTTGAACTAGTCCTTCCTGAGGAACTTGTTCAAGCATCTCTAGTCCAAGATGGGTCGCACTCCTCCGTCCTTCTTGGGTATTAGAAAGTAAGGAGAGTACCAACCTTGGTTTCTCCCTGCTACAGGTACAATTTTTTTTTTTTTTAAACTTTTATTTTTATTTGTAACTGAATGAGTACCGACAAGTATACATATATAGACATAAACATCGGATGGCAGGTAGAACAGTGTCAACGTTGTCCCACAACCCCAAAAGTTCAGCGCCCGGTCAAGTACGACATGCATTACTCACCGTAATATCATTTCTGATGATTGGATCTGCTTAGATTCGAATTCTGTGCATATAGTCCGACATCCAGGGGTAACCGCTGAGTATTGCATCTTGTCTTTCGAGGATCAAAAAGGGACGTCGACATGGGCGTGTCTAACACTATCACTAACGTGATGTGTAGAGTACCCAAGATCCCTCAGGCGTCGAGGTCCCACCGATTGTAATTTTTCTGCCACAAGAAAGCCTAATGACTATCCTTAGTGAGTACATAAAAGAGCGGGGAGGAAGGGTGGGCGCATGTGAATCTAAGCAGAAACAAACATCAGAATTGCTATTAGGTGAGTAATGAATGTCTTCTGATGCTTGTTAATCTGCTTAGAATGCTGTGCATAGACTAGCGAGCAGTACCCGCAGTTGGAGGTAGATTCTGAGAAGCAACAGTAGAGAAAAGAGGTCTTAGTACTGCTTGTCCCACCTGAGAATCAGACCTAGAATGAGTGTCTAGGCAATAGTGTTTTGTAAACGTGTGTACAGAACTCCAGGTTGCCGCTTTGCAAATGGACTCTTAGGGAACATTTGCAATGAATGCTATGGAAGTGCCAGCGCCCTGACTAGAATGCTCTCTAGGCTTGAAGGGCAGTTCTCTCTTAGCAAGAGTGTAACAGAGAGTAATGCAATTGACAATCCACCTTGAGATGGCTGATTTAGAGACAGGATCCCCTTCTCTACCAGCTGCCACTGAACCGAAAAACGTATTAGTCTCTCTCAGTGGTCTAGTTCTTTCCAGGTAAAACCTGACTGCCCTGCGCACATCTAATGTGTGTAGGCCTCTTTTGACCACGTTAGTGGGGTTCTGGAAGAAAGTAGGCAGCTCTATTGATTGGTTCACACAGAACTTGGAAATAAATGTAGGCGCAAATAGAGGTTGAGTGCGCAGCACCACCTTATCTCCATGAACTGTAACGAAATGGTCTAGGACAGAAACGGCCTGTAGTTCACTAACTCTTCTTATAGAAGTGATGGACACTAGGAAGGCTGTCTTATATGTAAGATCCTTGAGACTTGCTTTATGCATCGGCTCCAATGGAGACTCCATAAGTCTAGTCAATACCACATTTAGGTCCCATCCGGGAGCCGGGTTAGAAATGGGGGGGATGAATTCTTTTAACCCCTTCCATGAAAGCCTTAATAACTGGTACTTTCCACCACAACACCTTCTGTTGTGATGTGGTGTAGGCTGAGAGGGCAGCTAGATGAACTTTCAGGGAATTAAAAACCAGACCTGAGTCCAGTAATTGAATCAGGTACAACACAATGTGTGTAGGATAGCAGTCAATGGGATTGATGCCCTTAGAGTTTAACCAGATAAAGCGCTTCCATTTACTGGAGTAGCAATATCGAGTGTTAGTTTTCCTTGCCTCCCTAAGTATGTCCATGCATCTCTGAGGGAGTTGTAGGTGCCTGAACTCTATGACCTCAGGAGCCAGGCCGCTAAGTTCAGGGTTTGCGGGCATCGGTGAAGGGCATGGGTGAAGTGTTTCTCCCTTGTCTTGAGAGAACATGTTGTACGGGCAAGGCAGTTTCATTGGAGGAGATAGGGACATCTCCATCAGATGAGAACCAGGGTTGGCGGGCCCACATGGGGGTCATCAATATTATGGTGACTGGTTCCTGGTGCATCTTGTGCACAATTTAGTTGAGTAGGAGAGTCAGGGGGAAAAGCATAAACAAATTTCCCTGACCATGTTATCCAGAGACCATTCCCCTTGGATCGGTTCTGGGGGTACCTGGAGGCGTAATCTTGGCATTGAGTGTTCTCCAGAGTTGCGAACAAGTCTATCTCTGGGAGGCCCCATAGCGCAAAAACGTTGTCTTCGTGTAGTCGCCATTCACACTCTACAGGCAGTGGGAAGTGTCTGCTGAGTACGTCCGCCAGAAGAGGAATTCCCCTGGAACGTGTTGGGACAACAGGAACATACTGTGTTTGAGAGCCCATTTCCAAATGTTCTGGGACAGCTTGGATAGCCCTGGAGAGTGTGTGCCACTTTGCTTGTTCAGGTAGTACATGTCCGTGGTGCTGTCAGGATCAGGACTGCCTTCCCCTGTAACTGTGTCTGAAAGGCTTTCATTGCTTTGAAAAGAGCCAATAGCTCCAGCAGATTTATGTGGTTGGATGCTACTTCTAGGGACCACACGTCGTGAGCAGTCTGCTGAAGCAGGTGAGTCTCCACCCACCCAGCGAGAGATGCGTCTGTCGTGAGAGTGGCTTCTACTGTGGGGGTGGTGAAGGTTTTCCCCTTCAAAAGGTTTTCCCTCGAACACCACTGCAGAGAGAGAATGAGGGCTGGCGAGACAACTACCAGATCTTCCCATTGTCCGCTTGCCTGACACCACTGGCTGTTGAGCCACTCTTGCATGGGACGCATGCGCAGACGTGCGTGAGGAACTAAGGAAATGCAAGACGCCATCATTCCTAACAGTCGCATGGCCTTGCGTACAGTTACCTCTCGACCGGCTAAATACTGAGGGATCTGAAACAGCATGTTCTGAACCCTCGTTGGAGGGGAAGACGAGGCTGTCTTCTGTCCGAATTAGAGGCCCTAGAAACTGTTTGACTTGACTGGGGTCTAAGCTGGATTTCTTCTCGTTGATGGAGAATCCCAGGCTGAATAAGAGGTCTATCGTCTTTTACGTTTTCAACAGGCATGTTCCGTAAGACTCCCCGTTATGAGCCATTCGTCGAGGTAAGGTTAAACCGGGACGGATTTTCTGCGCAGGTGCGATGCTGCCACTGCCTTCGTAAACACCCTTGGCGCAGAGGCAATGCCGAAGGGGAGTACTTTGAACTGATAGTGCTTGTCTTCCATCATGAACCTCAGGTATTTTCTGTGCACCGGCAACATTGAAATATGAAAGTATGCATCTTTCATGTCCAATGTTGCCATGTAATCCCCCTGTTTCAGCAGAGGGATTACTTCCTGCAACGTTACCATACAAAATTGCTGAGGTTTGACAAATTTGTACGCTGGGCGCAAGTCTAGCACAGGGCGCATGGTGAGATCCTTTTTGGGTACAACGAAGTACACTGAATAAATACCCTTGTTTACCCGTAGAAGAGGGGTGACTTGTATGGCGCACTTTTCCTGAAGGAGCGCGACCTCTTGCAGCAGGATGTGTAGGTGTTCCGGCATCAGGCGTCTTGATTTTGGCGGTCTGAATTGAGGTGGTCGGCAAAATTCCATGCAGTACCTGTGGGCAACAGTTTTGAGTACCCACTGGTCTGTCGTTATCCCCTCCCATGCATAAAGTTAAGATGTTAAGTGCCCCCCGACCTGCGTGGCATGGGAGGGGACTCGGATCTCAGGGTCATTTCTGACCTGTGGCCGGAGAGCCTCTGGGAGTGGAGCTCCGGCCTCTTCCCTTTCCATGCCGCTGTCCTCTAGGTGGATAGTTGGTGGTGGTGTTAGATCCTTGACCAGAATAGTGGTATCCAGAACCATACTGGTTCTGAGGTGAGCGAGATTGCCCACGAAAGGACCGACGAGAGCCACCCCCTCTCTATGTGAAGACTTCTGGGTAATATGTTGTAAGGACTTGAGAGTATCATGCTCTTTCTTGGCTGTCTCAAGTGCTTCATCCACAGCCTTGACGAACAAGTGGGTTTCTTCAACTGGTTGGTTTATTAGGGCTGCCTGGGTTTCAGGTTTAAAACCAGAGTTTCGTAACCAGGCATGCCTCTTCAGTAAGGTACCCTGGGCCAGGGTTCTACCAGCCGTCTCAGAGGCGTCTACAGTGTTCTTAAGAACATTATGATTCACTTGCTTGCCTTCTGAGACAATTGCGGGCAACTTAGCCCGCATTGGTTCAGGTACCTCCTGAAGGCCTTCTTGCAGCAAGTTCCACTGGACGTCTGCATAGCTAGCCGATAGAGTGGTGTTATTGGCTATTCGGGTGGCGAATGCAGCAGCAGTCGTGACCCTTTTCCCCAGAGCATACAACCTCTTGGATTCTTTAACTGGCGGTGCTTCACCTGTAGACAGGGGTACACCTGCCCTTTTCCTGGTGGTAGTAACTACTAGTGAACCGGAAGTGGCATGGTCCTTGATGTAAGCGGTATCGGTAGGAGGCAGGCGAAACAACTTCTCTACCCTGGGATTAACTGCTCTGAGCTGGTCTCAACAATGAAGGTGCCAGTCTCCTCTTGATAGAATTCAGCAAAAGAATGGACTGGCTGGCAGGAGACTTTTCCTTTAGGATATCTTCTACAAAGTCCGAATCCGGTAAAGCCTCCTGTCTGACGATCAGAAAATGCTCAGCAACCTTTTTCAAGATGGCGTTAAACGCCATCTGATCATCCACAGGTGAGGCTTGACGGACTGGAGGGGGTGAATCGATACCCAGCGCGACAGGGTTTGGGGTAGTAGGCGGGGATGCCCAAAGTTGACAATCAACACGATGGCTGTCTTCCCAATTCTCCATTGGATCCGCGAAGGTCATCAATATTGTCCCCGAAGGAAGCATCATCTTGTACATAGGTGTCCACAGGGAATTCGCATCTGTAAGGTCATGAGTATATTCATCATGAGGATTGTCAAAGGTCCTCTGAAACTTGGCCACTGGAGTAAAAGGAAGGTCCTCACAAGGCCATTTGGGAGAAAACCTCTCAGAGAAAGAGAAACATTTCTCTAGTCTGTCCATACACCCCTAAAACTTCTCCCTGGTCCATGAAGATGAACCAGAGGCGTGCAGGCGAGGAAAGGTGTCCTTTTGACTCAATTCTTCTGTTGAGCGTCGAGATTTGGCTGCTAAGGCATTGGATAGAGGCACTGGGCTCTCAGAATAGTCCTTGCAAGGTTTTGGGCGTTGTGAAATGTCTCTCGGTGCATCTCTAGGCCGTTCCTTCTCTTGTGGCGTCTCCTTCACCTGTTCCTTATGTCTCACCTCTGAAGCGATCCTTAAGATACTATCGCTGATGCTCGGGGTAGTAGGTAGGTGCGTCGGGTGGGTTGTTGGCTGCCCTGTGGATTTCGGCGCCACTGGGGCCTTAAGCAGTGTCGGAGCTTTCTTCTGCAGCGTTGCGACGGCCGCGTGTGTTTTGCTGCTAGCGTTTTTTTATTTGGATTGCCCAGTCGCATGCTGCTGCTGCGGTTGCAGGGAAGGCTGCCGATCATAAAGATCAGCGGATCCCATCAAAGTATACCAATGGGTCCGTCAGCGCTTTGGAACACTCCGACTGAGCCGCCGAAGGAGAATCTTGGGTTGAGGGTTTAGGAACAAGTTACTGTTGTTCTCCAGCATGGGTCTGGCATGGATTCACATGCTCATGAATATTCCCCGTCATCAGGCTGGGAATCCTTGGTAAAGAAAAAAATCAGTTTCAGTTTTGTTTCTGAACTGTCTTTCTCCTAATAACCAATCACTGGTCTCTGGCCCCAGCCAATGACTGCCCTCTACCTAAGCCCCTCCTCTGGCAGCCATCTTCAGATTTGGTAGCACGTAAAGTGGCAGTAGGACCAAGAGAAGAGCTGCAGAGGGGTAGGAAGGAGGGTTCGCATGTGAATCCATGCCAGACCCATGCTGGCGAACAACAGTTACAGGTAAGTAACTTGTTCTATCTCCAGCATGGGGTTTGGCATGGATTCACATGCGCATTAATACAAGAATACATAGCAGTACACACATGCACAACCACGGGAGGTGGCAAGGCTCAACATTAAGCATTTACATCAACTCAACATTAAGCATCTCTTACCCCCTCACCAGGCCCATCTTCAGGAGAACAGGTTGGCAGCACTGCTTGGCCGACTCTGGACTCCTCCCTGGAATCCCGGTCGACGCAGTAGAATCTCGTGAAGGTGTGCGTCGACCTCCACGTAGCAGCCCTGCAGATGTCCAGCAAGGGCACACCAGACAGGAACGCCGTGGTAGCAGCGATCGCTCTGGTTGAATGGGCTCTCGGACGGCCGGGCAACGGTCGGTTTGCCAACTGGTGACAGTGCATGATGCAGCCGGAGAGCCATCTGGAAATGGAAGCCTTCGAGAGGGCCTTCCCTTGGTTCACAGGTCCAAAGTTCACAAACAGCTGTGATGTCTTCTGAAAACTCTTTGTGCGATCAACTTAGAACTTCAGCGCTCTAGCCACATCCAACGAGTGCAAAGTCCTCTCGGCCGGTGACGAAGGCGACAGGAAGAAAACGGGCAACACCAAGGGCTCGTTGAGATGGTCCGACAGCAACTTGGGCAGGAAGGAGGGGTGCGTCCTCAGCACCACCCTCGTCTCGTGGAATGTCAGGTAGGGTGGTTTGCAGGAGAGGGCCTGGCTCTCTCCCACTCGTCGTGCAGAGGTGATGGCCACAAGAAACGCTGCCTTCCACGATAGGAACTTCAATGGTGCCAAAATGCAGAGGCTCGAATGGCGGTCCCATGAGCCTACTCAGCACCACGTTGAGCGCCGGGGCCGGAGCCTTCAACGACGGGAACGATCGGAACAGTCCCTTCATAAACTCCTTCACCAGGCGATGAGACCACAGAGATGATCGCCCCAGGGTTCTGGTGTAGCGGGAAATCGCCGCTAGATGTATCTTGATGGAGGCATGAGCTAGCCCGCCTTGGCCAGCGACAGTAGGTACGGCAGCACCTGAGGGGCCGTAATCCGCAGCGGGTTAATCTTCTGTGCACGGCACCAGAAAATCTCTTCCATTTGTGTCCATAGCACTTGAGAGTTGAAGACGCCCTGGCCTTTGCAAGCACCTCCTTGCAGTCCGCCGAGATAGTGCTGCAGGAGCCAGGCCTGCAAGTTCAGCGACCCTGGGTTGTGGTGGAGGATGGCGCCTCCTTCTCTGGCAAGGAGATCCGCGTCCGTCGGAAGTTTGACTGGGGGGGGGTCAAAGGGGGATGCTGACATGTCCAGAAGGTCCGGTGACCAGATCTGCCTCGGCCACGCCAGTGCAACGAGCATCATCCTGCACCGGGACCATCTGAGTTGGTTGATGAGTCGCAGCAGCAAAGGCGGGAATGCATACAGGAACAGGCCGTCCCAGGGGAATGAGAAGGCATTGCCCATGCTCCCCGGCTGGGGAAACCTGCTGGCGAACCTCCGGCACTTGGTGTTCGCCACCATCGCGAATAGGTTGATCTGGGGATTGCCCCATTGTTGGAAAAGTAGATCCACTTGATCCTGACGCAGTTCCCACTTGTGGCACGAGCGCCGCTCCCGGCTGAGCGAGTCGGCAATGGCGTTCTTTATTTCTGCCAGATGGAAGGGTACCAGAAACATCCTGGGCTTCCTTGGATCGGGCTGGGGATCTGGTGCCTCCCTGCTTCCGGATGTAGAACCTCGTGGTGGTGTTGTCGGTGAAGATCCTCATCACCTTGCCCTTGAGGGACGGGAGGAACTACCTGAGGGCCCAGAACACGGCTCGGAGCTCCAGGACATTGATGTGTAGTGACCTCTCCTCCGAGAGCCAAAGGCCTCTTGTGTGGAGATCTCCGGTGTGTGCTCCCCATCCCTCCAGGGAGGCGTCCATCGTCACTGTCTCCTGATGTGCCGGTGTCAGGAAGTCCATACCCGCCGCCAGATGCGGGCGGGTGCCCCACCACTGGTTCGCTTGGTGGATGGTCTCGTTGAGCGAGATCCTGTCTTCGAAGCTGTCCGCCGCCTGCATCCAACGGGCGTCGAGGAACTCTTATAGTGGACGCATCTGCAACCTGCAGAGGCGCACGAGGTAGATGCACGAGGACATCATGCCGAGCAGGGACTTGATGGACCTCACCCTGGCCACGTCCATTGTCGACAGCCGTTGACCTTGCCCAGGATGGCCTTCGTCCTTTCCTCCGATGGAGAAGCCAATCGTGCCACTGTGTCGAGCCTGGCACCCAGGAACAGGGCGACTTGCGACAGCAGCAAGTGGGATTTCGCGAAGTTGATCGAGAATCCCAGATCTGTGAGTAGTTGGACGGTCTTTGCAGTGTGCCCGACGGCGAGTTCTCTTGTCTTTGCTCGGATGAGCCAATCGTCCAGGTAGAGCTAGACGTGGATTCCCTGCAGGCGCAGCCGTGCCGCCACTGGTGCTAGGCACTTGGTGATTACCCTCGGCGCCAACTTCAATCCGAAGGGAAGGGCCTTGAACTGGTAGAGCCGCCCTTGGACTACGAATCTGAGGAACTCGATGTCCTTTTAGAATGGGGATGCGAAATTAGGCATCCTCCAAGTCCAGCGACGATAGGAAGTCGCCTTCCTGCAGCTGTCCCAGCATGTGCTGGAGGGTGACCATCTGGAACTTCTGGGACTTGATGTACTTGTTTAAATGACGAAGGTCCAGGATGGGTCGCCAGCCGCCGGTCTTCTTTCTTATGAGGAAGTATTGTGAGTACACTCCGGAGCTCCTGAGCCTCGTTTGGACGAGCTCGATGGCTCCTTTCTTCAGCATCGTCCTCCGTTCCAGCAGCAGTTGAGGGACGTGGTTTTCCTTCCTGGCCACGGGTGGAATGTGGGGGCACTTCTTTAGAAACTCGAGAGTGTGCAGCACCCATCGGTCGGTGGAGATGGACTCCCACACTCTGACTAACTTCGCCAGCAGGCCTCCCACCGGGGTGCTCAGGTGGGGGCCCGACACTACGGCCGGTTCAGTCCTGCTTGTCAGCAGCCTTGCCGCCTTGGCGACGACAACGAGATCCTCCTGTTTTGCCGTGTCCTCTGTAGGCCTCCTGCGAAGAGGAGCGGGCCACCTGGCGGTATGTCGAGGAGCCACCGCCGAATCCTTTGGGGGCACCTTGCTTGCCTCCGGAGTTCCAAACGGGCGGCCGTCGTTGCTGCAAAACCCCCAAAGCACGAGCCGTCTGTGTCGGCCTTGATGGCCTGCAGTGACTCGTCCACTATCTTGCCAAACAGGTTGTTCCCGTCGAAAGGCATGTCCAGAACTCTGGTCTGCACGTCTTGGCAGAAATCGGTTGCTTTTAGCCAACCACGCCAGCGAAGGCAAACAATGTTGCCCATCTGGTGAAAACCAGTGTCAGCAATGTCCGTGGCCACCGTTATGGCGTGGTCCGACTCCACCTCGCCTTCCTGTAGGATTTCCAGTGCCTCAGCCCTCTTGTCGTCCGGGAGGAAGTCCAGCAGGGGAGCGATCTTAAACCACAGCTCCCTGTCATAGCGGGCCACAATCACGAGGGCGTTGGCCACTTTAATCGTTGGCGCCGCCGACGAGAGGCCCCGCCGTCCCATGGCGTTCAGTTTCTTCCCCTCGCCGTCTGGCGGGGAGGTCGAAGTTGAAGCCGTTGCCCCCGCCGCTTTGCCGCTTTCTTCTTGGCCGCCGCAAAGACGAAAGAATCCGGGGTTGGCTGCGCCCTAAGGCACATGGGGGCGGTATCTCGTACCAGTCTCTCTTGGCAGGAGTTGTGGACAGGTTCTTCAGGAGCGACAGCCCCTCGTCCCAGATGTCGTCAAGTAATGGAACCGAGAGGACCGTCTTCCTCTTGGCCTCACGCCGTTGATAGTGGAAACCTTCCTTCTGTTCCTCGGGGCAGAGCTGGAAGAGCTTGGATGCCCTGGCGATCATGGCGTGGAAGGAGCCAATTTCGTCAGGCGGGGAGGCCCGAGGAGGTGGTGATGTAAGGCCCATCCCGTCGTCACCACCGTTGTCATCCGTCCCCGCCGTGGCCATCTCTGTTCCCGTGTCATCCCTCGGATCAGGAGAAGGAGATGAAGGCTGCGAAGGCCGTGAAGGCTGGAAGGGCGGGGGGTGAATTCTCCTCCGCTTGCTTGGAGGGCTTCCCGACGGTCCAGGCTCCGCTGGATCATCCGTTGGGGGTAAGGGCAACCTTGTCCTTATCTCTGTACACAAGGCCTGGATCGCAATCAAGATTGCTCCCGAGTTGTCCTGTGGCCCAGGTAACGGCTGCGACGGTTGGGGAGTGGAATCCTCCGCCTCCAGGGGCTCTTCGTCGGCACCACCGTCGCTTTCTTCATCCGCCTCGCCGGGATCCCTCCCGTGGGACCAGGCCTCCTTGAACTTCTTGTTCAGGATCTTCGCGACTCCACCAAGCTCCTCCTCCGAGGCTGTATCTGTGTCCGTGATGGCCACCGGGCCCCCCCTCTTTTTCCACCGGGGTTTTCACAGGGGTCTTATCGATGGGTTGAAAAGAGGATTCCCTCAGCGGTGGCAGGGAAACTCTGGGCCCCGAGGTAGCCTCCACTGGGGTAGCCTCCACAGGCTTCGTCAGGGCCGCCACAACTCCCTTGATAGAGGCCTTAGCCAGGTGAATCAGGGCCTACACGACTTTGGGCGCGCTTGAGGCCTTCACCCTGGGGGTAGGGTCACCGCCTCGCTCCCCCTCGGCTGTCTGTGGGGATCGACCGGTGCTTCTCCCGAAGCTTACCTGGGTTCTCCGATTTCCTCTTCTCCAAGTCCGAGCGTTGGCGTTGGTGAAAGTGCGCCCTGTCTGGCAACCGAGGAGCCCGACCGATCTGCGCTCCCGGTGCTTTGACTTTTGTTGGGCCCCCGTCGCCAGAGCGCCCTCAAAGGTCTTAGAAGACCGCTCGGACTTCTTCTTCTCACCTACCGCTGGGCTCTTCCCTTCTAGCCAGTTGGTGAGGCGGATACGCTGATCCCTCATAGTCCGTTACGACATGTTCTTGCATAACGCAAAGTCCTTCTCCATGTAACGCTCACCTGATTCCCGTAGAGGCGCCGGTCTTGACTGGGCATATACCGTATCTTCAAAGGTGATGTGTAACACACGGCTGGCTCTTTGGGCTGGACCTCTGTGCACTGTATGTCTGGCTCGAAGGGTAAGATGTCTGCAGATAGAAAATGTGGGATTAATGAACTGGGTTATTGAATGTCTCTCTCTTCTTCCCTTTCTCTTCTCCTGTAGAACCCCAAATGTTAACGCTCTCACCTTAGGTAAGTGAACGCCGTGCTCTCCATCTGCCTCGAGGCAGGGTGCTGTAACCAGTTTCTTCACTGGATAAGGGGAGCAGGCCTCTTGACTTCAGAGGACTGCTGTCCGTCGTTTACTGCACGAACGGTAAGTTTCGAGTAATTCTAATGTATTTAAAGTCATCAGTAATGATGTCTCTTGTTTTGCAGGGTTCCGGCGATGGCGGATGGCGGGCTGAAGTGAGTTGAAGATGGAGCCCGTGTGATGAATAGAAGCGCCTGGAAGCACGTAAGTAAGCGCTTGTTGCCTGCTTCACGATGCGCTCTAACTGTCTTTTTATTTTGCAGGTACAAGCTCGGGGCGGCTGCAGGGTGCCGGAATACCCACTGGGTTAGATGTGGAAAGGAGTAATGGCACGTGAGTATTAAAGTTCCCCAATGTCTTTAAACGCACCTTGTTTTGACTTTCAGATGCAGGATGCAGCGCCGAAGGCCTCCGGAGCGTGCGAAGAGTTGGTAAGCTTTTGTCTTTCAGATGCCGGAATGCAGTGTGAAGACCTCCGGAGCGCACGAAGAGTAGGTAAGCCTTTGTCTTTCAGATGCCGGAATGCAGCGCGAGGCGTTGGTGACAGCCGATGGACCAGGTAAGTGAAGAGCTGTCACTGAAGACCGTAATGCTAACCTGTTCTTTCTTGTCTTTATAGGTGTTGCTGAAGACTGGATTCAGAATGGTAAGCCTTTTTCCTTAGGCCCAGGATCAGATGCAGAAGACACGATGAGCGTTCTGCTGCTGAGAATGCAGAATAACGCAAAGCAAGATTCATCCATCGGGTGTGGTTTAAATAGCCTCCTGTAGTGCTTAGGTGTCTCCTTCCACAGCCACGCCTAGGTAAGAAAAGAGTTCCTGCTTTCCAGAAGAGTTCCAGTGTTCTGAATCTAGGGAGTGGCTCCTGCCCCACCCAACAGGAAAAGTAGTTCCAAACAGAAGAGGATCAGAGACTCAACTGGCAGGCAAGTAAGCAGCATGGTCTGCTGCAGGTAAGTCCACCCAAGCATTATGAGCCCGGCGCTTCCAGCGCTGGGACTGGGCATATTTATGAGCCTGGTGCCACTGGCGCCAGGACTGGGTCCAAAAGGTCCCAATTGGGACTGGTTGGCACTCGGAACCTGGGTTATGGATCTGCTTCCAAGGGAGTTGGGAAAACCCTGACCTTTTGGAAGCAGAGATCATGACACTCCGCGTGCGTTTTGTCTTCGTGAAGGCAGTAGAGGCATCTGGAATGCTCATCCTCCTTGAAGACATTCTGCAATCCGCATCCAGGGCAGCTCCTGAACAGCTAGGATCCGGGCATTGCGTTTCCTTTGTCCTGGGCCATGTCCATGCGGGGTAGGCCTCAAAGATCTTCCGGAATCCTACAAGAGGCGAAACTCGACGAAAACTTCGCCCTTGAGGGGCGTAGAAAATTCTGAAACGGGTCCCCGTTGATCGGAAGTAGAAACGGTGGAGCTTGAGGCTCGATTGACCGAAAATATAAGATTAAACTCTTTGAAAAAAAAAAAAATAAAAAAAAAAAAATCACAAAACGCAGTAAAAGCTCGAGAGCGATAGCACGAGGACTCCCAACCCTTCAACATGCGGTAAAAATCTGAAGATGGCTGCTGAGGAGGGGCATACGTAGAGGGCAGTCATTGGCTGGGGGCAGTATGACACAGAGACCAGTGATTGGTTATTAGGAGAAAGACAGTTCAGAAACGAAACAAACTGATTTTTTCTTTACCAAGGATTCCCAGCCTGATGACAGGCAATATTCATGAGCATGTGAATCTATGCCAGACCCCATGCTGGAGAAGTGGGGGTACTTTGTGCGTCACTGTCGCCGGGTTTCTTCCCCATTGCATGACTCGCGTTGAGCCTATCGGGGAAGGACGCTGCGGATCGAAAAACTCTCTGCCGTTAGGTCAATGGCCGCCTACGGCTTCAGACGGCGCTCCTTAATAGTCTTTGGACGCAGGAGTTTACAGGCCAAACAGGCCGCCTCGTTGTGGTTGAGGGGCAGACAATTATTGCATCTACAGTTCTAGTCTTTCCACAGATATTTGGCCTTACATGAAGGACAAAATCTAAATGGAGTCTGGTCCATAGTGCAAGATAGATATAGCGATGACAAAACCCAGGGAACAAAGAGAGGGAAAGAGGAAAGGCATACTTGAAAAGAATAGGACCACCCTGACCCCACTCTCCCTTCTGTACAAGCCGGCCAGAAGGCCCGGCCACGTGGTCGACAGCGCCGGCCGGATCAACAGGTGTCGAAATTCTGCAGGAGTCTTCGGCGGTGCACAGGATTCAACCATCAAAGTGACTTAATGGGAATAAACAACCAAAGGTCAATAAATACAACAATAACGCAATCTCTTATGAAGAGCTCTGCATTAGGGCGACCAGGTAACTGGGTGGGAAAAAAACAATCCGAGGGACCTCGACGCGCGAGGAGGGATCTTGGGTACACTAACTGTCACATTAGGGATAGTATTACAGGCACGCCCATGTCGACGTCCCCTTTCGATCCTCGAAAGACATGATGCAATGCTCTGCGGTTACCACTAGATGTCGGACTATATGCACAGAAGGTGATTCTAAGCAGATTAACGGGCATCAGAAATTCAGGATTTACTCTCCGGCTTCCTTTAGAGACAATTATGAGCAGTATTCTGACCAAATATTCTCTGGTCTCGTCGCGCAGGGAAGTGTTCTCACATATTGGTCTTCCTTCTCCTGAGCCCAGGTTAGTGCATGATGTAACCATTCTTTCTCATTTGGGGAGGGGGGGGTCTAACAAAGTTACTCACCGTAGTGACTACCTTACTCCTAAGTCCATAGTCCACTTTCCTCCATACTTGTGGGACATTCCGTCCTCCGGGACGGGACCGGAGCACTTTTGTTAAAAAGCATCAAAAATGAAAATGTGTGTCCTCTTTTTACGCGGGGTACCGCACGCGGCTTAACTCCGCCCTCGTGAGCTCCGCCCCGCACATCACCCGTCAGTCCATTTCTATCGACAGGTATGCAACCATTTAAGCAATAATAGAGGATACTTATTAGAGGGAACGGCGGGCAGGCGTATGGAGGAAAGGGGACTATGGACTAGGAGTAAGGTAGTCATTATAGTAAGTACCTTTGTTATACTCCTACGTCCCGCCCCCTTTCCTCCATACTTGTGGGAGATTCCCAAGCACACCTCACAGGTAATACCGGTGGATGGGAAAAGCCCCTTAAATGGAATAAGTTCTGAAGAACATCTTGGCCAAAAAGGGCTTCAGCCCTCGAGCTCAGGTAAAGCCGATGGGGAGGCCCACAAAGCTGCTTTTGCAATGGACTCCCAATGGACATATTTTTGGAAGGCATCAGCAGTCGCTTTGCCCCAGACTAGATGTGCCTGGATGCTCTGCAGTGGTCAAAGGCTTTGAATGCTATAGTCTTCTGAAAAACATAAGGCAATCCTGTGGGGATTATTGCTTCGGAAGCTGGTTTCTCCTTCAGGTTTCCGAATGTGAGAAAAAGATGTTAAGAGCGTGAGTTCACTCGTTTAATCGAGGTAAACTTTAGGGCTCGTCTGACGTTCAAGTTGTGTAAAACTCTCTCGTCATGAGATGCCAGGTTAGGAAAGCATACAGGTAAGGAGACGGAGTGGTTAAAATAAAAATCAGTAACCACCTTTGACAGGAAGGAAGGATGAATGCGAAGCACAACCTCATCCCTGTGGAGATTACAGAACGGATGTTTCACGGAAAGAGCTTGGAGTTCACCGACTCGCCTTGCCGATGTTATTGCGATCGTAAAGACAACCTTCCAAGAAGGGTACTTAAGATCGGTAGTGGCCACGGGTTGAAATGGCTTATGGCATAACGCCCCGGGGCGAAGAGATGGAGACCCACAAAAGTCTTTTGATGGCTGGATTAGTCAATGATAGGGAACAGCTGTCCCTGGACAGGTAGCCCGCAATAGATAAGTAAGTTCTGCCTAAGATCAAGCTGTTTAGCTAAACACCACTGGCAAAACCGGAGCCATTTGCTCTTGTACTGAGCCCTCGTAGAAGGCTTTCTGGCCCCTTGCATAATGCGCATATTGTCTTCAGACAGATCGAACTGTGTTAACGATCTGAACTCAGGCACCAGGCCACCAAGCTGAACAATTGTGGGGAGGTGTGCCACATCTAGTGAATGGTCTGGTGAAGCAGGTCGGGAATCTGAGGCAATCTGATCAGGGGAAGTTCCGACAGATGCTGTAGTTCCGAAACCTAGAATCTGGCTGGCCACCAAGGAGCCTTGAACAGGAGAGCGTAGTTGGATGTGCTCCTGAACTTGTAGAGCGACCAATGTATCAGAGGCAATGAAGGAAAGCATAAGCTTTCATGCTGGCCCACAAGATCTCGAGGGCGTCATCCAGGGAGGACGCTCCGAACCTGCCCCTGGACACATAAAGAGGCAGTTTCTTTTTGAAGAAGTTGCAAAGAGGACCACCTCTGGAATGTTGGGAAGGACATTGCTGATCATCTCCCACTCATAACTGCTGCCGACTGATGACTAAGTGAATTAGCGGCCACATTGATGTGACCCGGGATGTGTACAGCCTGGAGCCAAACATTGTGCTGGATGGCTCAGTCCCAAATTTGCATGGCCAGATCCACAAGGAGAGAGGACTTGGCGACACCCTGCTTGTTGATATAAAACCTTGCCAACGAATTATCGGTGCGAACACGAACTACACTGTAGCTTTAAGGGAGGTATTCAAAATGGCCACTGTGGTACGTGGAGGTTGGGCCGCCATTTTGTCAACCCCTGGGGTGAAATGCATCACAGGAGCAAGTGAGGCAATAGTCTCCTCAGGGGAGTGTGGGGCATTGTGTGCCATCTTCGCCTTGAAACAAGGAAGCTCGGCAGATCTACAGTGTTTACTCGACACCTTAGGGACTGCCCCAGAATAAGCCTCTAGTGGAGGATCCTTGGCACAGCCGGTACTGGAATGACCTGTTGTGCGTGACTGCCTTCCATTGCCTCTTCAACAGAACTGGTAACACCACAGCCGTGTGCCTGGGAAGACTGAGGGATATACCTTACAGCCAAGACCCCTGATGAGGGTCCCTCAATTCTGTTGGTGTCCGATTTAGCCCCAAGAAGGGGAACCTCAGGTTTAACCCTGGTACATATAGCAACCTCGAGAGGGGCCTCGAGCCGAGACTCGGTACAGTTAGCTCCAGAAGCAGGAGTCTCAGGGTGAACCCTGGTATCCAGTGCCACAGAAGAACTGGGCTCAACCTTAGGCCCCAAACGGGGAACCTCAGAAAAAGATCCAGTTTTGGTAGACCCGCTGAGGGGCCCTCGGTGGAGTCTCCGGTGTGCTCTGCCAAGCTGTGATCACGAGGGAGTACTCACACTGGAAATGTTCCCCTCCCAAGAAGAACCACAGATATTTCAGATGCGGTCTCCATATCAGGATATGCATGTACGCATCCTGAAGGTCCACTAAACTGAGCCAGTCGCCCATCCAAAGAGAGGGCTTCATCTGGCAGGGTGTGATCATCTTGAATTTCTCTTGGGGAAGGGAAAGGTAGAACTGGGAAAGGTCGAGGATGGTGCGCAGGCCAGCCTGGTTGGGTTTGGGCACAGTGAACAGTGGAGAAGCCCTCCCCTTGCTCCCCGAGGGGAACAGGTTCCACCGCCCGAGGTCTAGAAGCTTCTGAACCTCGGCTCTAAGGGAGGGTGTCCCGATCTGTTGGAAGGGAGGATTGAAGGGTGGGATAGGGGGAAGGGGCAAGCAAAAGGACACGCGAGCGATGGACAAAACCCACCGATCGTCGGTGATGGTCTGCCATGCCTCCAGATGAGACTAGATTCGTCCTCCGACCGGAGTCTTGTGCGACCGACAAAACATATAATTTTGCAGATTTGTCAGCAAGGAGATTACCTGCTCCCGGAGAGGAGGCTGAAGGGCGAGAGAAAAACCAACCACGTTGTTGTTTTCGACGGGTGCCTCCAACCGAGGGTCAGTTCTGCATGCCCAGTGGTCCTGAAACCCTTTGAAGCCAGAGAAGGATCGAGACTGAGACCCCGACCTCTGAGTATAAGGGGCCTTAGCTGGGACCTTTGCCAGGACTGACAAGGATTTGGCGGTTTGGGTAAACGCCTTGGTCTGTCAGTTCGTCATCCGTAGAAGAATTAAAAAACTCCTTTCCGTCGAAGAGAAGGTCCAGAACTTTATCTTGTACCTCCTTCGAAAACTTAGTCGCATGGAGCCACGCCTGGCGGGAGGTTCCAATTCCCACCATCAGGCCTCGAGCTGAAGTATCCACATAGTGTGCCACAGTCTCCAGGATATCCTGTGCCAACACCCAAGCGTCCGACAAACTGGCCTTGAACTCGTCTAGCCTATACGTAGGAATGCACTCCTGGAAATCGGCCAACTCCTTCCACAGCTTCATATTAGCTACCGCCAGGATCAGCTCGGTATTTGCTTGCTGAAGTGGCAGTGCCGAGTTGGCAAAGATTTTATTTTGCCCAAGGAGTCCAGAATTTTGTCCTCCTTGGAGAGAATCTGAGCCGCAGCAGTAGAGGTCGCAGATTTGGATTCCAGCTTGGATTGAAGCGTGGCCGCAGCTACCACCGTTGAGGAAGGGAGTGGCCAAGGCGCCAAGGGTATCTCCTCAGAGGTGTGAAGCCTGTATCGGGTGTCGATTCTTTTATTGATATGCAGCCAGTGTGGGGGTTATCCCAGACTTTACTGGCCTCAGCCAAAAAGTCCTTCTGGAGGAACAGGCTGGTACGCTTTTGTGGTGACAAGGTGAAAGCACCCCTTCCAGCGGAACGGGGGCCTCAGGTACTGGAATGTCAAGGAGGGCCATCATATCCAGAACCCGGTCATGGAATGCTCTGACCGAGCGGGGCTGCTCATCGATATCCTGATCTGCTGGAGGGTCAGCCAGCAAATAGTGAACAGGCGGCAGTGCCGCCACAGGTTTCAAAGTGCTATCCCGTTCTACTGATGTCTTCTCTATGGGAGACAGCGGGTGTAGGGGAGGAAGCGCTGGAGGCGGACCGGTAGGTAGAGGTGGTACCACCAAAGGCACCGCTGGAGCCGCCAGGGTGAAGGTGGAACCGGAGGTTCAGGGTAGATTTCTTTGAAAAGACCCTTAAAGTACTCTCATAGGGTCAGAGTGCATGAGCCTCTCGAAATTTCGTGAAAAATACATACTCCGATGAAGGTTTAGGCGCTGGAGTAGGCAGAGGCCTCTCATATGGGGCATACCCCCACGAACGCAATGAGGATGGTTGCCAGGAAGGCCCTCCATTGATCGGATCCGCATAGACCAGCGGAGCAGAAGTAGGAGGAAGCGAGACAGTATGTGGCAGCGGCATCCGAGCATGCAATCAAAAGAAGGGCGGAACAGATTTTTACATTCCACCAGAGGCCCAAAATTAAGATTCCCTGCACCCGCCGTCGAGAAAGTAGGTGTAAGGGAAGAATCCAAAATGGCCGCTGTGGACCATGAGGGGTGGGCCGTCATTTTTCAATGCCTGAAGAAAACTGTGTCACAAGTACAGCTGAGGCAATCGTCTCCTCAGGCTGGTCAGGGGACTTGAGTAACATTTTAGCCTTGACACAAGGATCCTCGGCCAAGCTTGTACTGGGAGGTCACAGATGTTTGCTTGACATCTTGGAGGTGGCCCCAACATTAGCCTCCAAGGGAGGAACCTCGGCAGAGCTGGTAAGAGGAGTTATGGTGCATGACCGCCCTCTTTGCCCCCTCGACAACTGGTATCACCGCAATGAGCGCCGGAAAACTGAGGAATTACCCTTACAGACAAGACCTTAGGAGCAGGTCTCTTGGTTTTGTCAGCACAGACCTTAGCCTCAAGAAGAGGAACCTCAAGTTTCGTCGCGGTATCTATAACTCCGTCGTGAGGGGCCTCAAGCCGTGGCTTGGTACAGAAAGCTCCAGAAAAGGAGACCTCAGTGCATACCCCGGTCTCTGTGTGGTAAGCTCCAGAAACGGAGACCCCGGAGTGTTAGGCAGAATCCTGTGCAGCTCCCTTGAGGAACATTGCAAAAAGATTAAGACTACAGGAGTAAGCAGTAAACCCAATTGGTAGCAGTCTGTGCCACCCAGATTTACCTGGTAGCTGTGGCTGAGCAGTCAGACCTCTCTCAAGAAGGGTAGGGCAGTATATAGAGTATACACAATAGGGCTAAAAACACAGTAGAGCAAACAAACACTGACCAGAGCTTTGTATAAAAAGTATATAATAATTTATTTAAAACACACTTTAGGCAATATACTAGCACTCTAAATCAAAAGCAAGTTAAAACACAGTCAGGTAAAGCATACACACCTCCCTTAATAACTATTAGACAAGTCAGAGTTAAAACACCACGATTTGTTAAACAGATGTGAGCGCCTAACCTGATGGCACTCCAATAGTTCAGTTAAAGGGAGAGAAAAAGGCAAAGCATAGAAATAAAACAGGTCCCAACACTTTAGGAGTTCTCAGCAAGGAAATAAGGCAGTATATACTGTAGCGCCAAAGTTCGTAGGCCAGGCCCACTTTAAATGGAGCACAGCGAAAGGTGCCCAGGATCACACGGTTTAAAAGGCAATAAAAGTCTTTGCAGAATGTTCAAAAGAGGTTGGGGTGATTCAAGAAGATAAAGTTAGAAGGTCTGGGGCCAACCCAGTTGGAAAGCCAAGGATTTAAGGGTCACCTTGGGCAAACCGAAGAAAGGGAGGCCAGGCAGGACACAGTACCTTAAAGAGAGAGGAAGCTCCAGCGGTGGCACTTGTTCCTGGCAGTGGTTGCAGTTCGTCGTTTCGACCAGGGGAAGAGAGGATCTCGTCGAGGAGGAAACGTGGAGTCGTTGTACTGCACAGGGATGAAAACAACCGTGGAGTTCGTCGATAAAAGGTGCGTTCCTTTTATTTGCGGTCAAAGTGGTGAAGCTTGGCTATCCGGCCGCTGGGGTGCTGGCACGGGCGATTCGACCAAGAGACGTCTTTGGAAGGCGAAAAGGGCGAACTGGTTGGTCCCACCAGCTCAGATGAAGAAGACTCGTCCAGCAGAAGATCTTGTCATGATCTCTGCTTCCAAAAGGTCAGGGTTTTCCCAACTCCCTTGGAAGCAGATCCATAACCCAGGTTCCGAGTGCCAACCAGTCCCAATTGGGACCTTTTGGACCCAGTCCTGGCGCCAGTGGCACCAGGCTCATAAATATGCCCAGTCCCAGCGCTGGAAGCGCCGGGCTCATAATGCTTGGGTGGACTTACCTGCAGCAGACCATGCTGCTTACTTGCCTGCAAGTTGAGCCTCTGATCCTCTTCTGTTTGGAACTACTTTTCCTGTTGGGTGGGGCAGGAGCCACTCCCTAGATTCAGAACACTGGAACTCTTCTGGAAAGCAGGAACTCTTTTCTTACCTAGGCGTGGCTGTGGAAGGAGGTACCTAAGCACTACAGGAGGCTATTTAAACCACACCCGATGGACGAATCTTGCTTTGCGTTATTCTGCATCCTCTGCAGCAGAACGCTCATCGTGTCTTCTGCATCTGATCCTGGGCCTAAGGAAAAAGGCTTACCATCCTGAATCCAGTCTTCAGCAACACCTTTAAAGACAAGAAAGAACAGGTTAGCATTACGGTCTTCAGTGACAGCTCTTCACTTACCTGGTCCATCGGCTGTCACCAACGCCTCGCGCTGCATTCCGGCATCTGAAAGACAAAGGCTTACCAACTCTTCGCACGCTCCGGAGGCCTTCGGCGCTGCATCCCGCATCTGAAAGACAAAACAAGGTGCGTTTAAAGACATTGGGGAACTTTAATACTCACGTGCCATTACTCCTTTCCACATCTAACCCAGTGGGTATTCCGGCACCCTGCAGCCGCTCCGAACTTGTACCTGCAAAATAAAAAGACAGTTAGAGCGCATCGTGAAGCAGGCAACAAGCGCTTACTTACGTGCTTCCAGGCGCTTCTATTCATCACACGGGCTCCATCTTCAACTCACTTCAGCCCGTCATCCGCCATCGCCGGAACCCTGCAAAACAAGAAACATCATTACTAAAGACTTCAAAGACATTAGAATTACTCGAAACTTACTGTTCATGCAGTAAACGACGGACAGCAGTCCTCTGAAGTCAAGAGGCCTGCTCCCCTTATCCAGTGAAGAAACTGGTTACAGCACCCTGCCCCGAGGCAGATGGAGAGCACGGCGTTCACTTACCTAAGGTGAGAGCGTTAACCTTTGGGGTTCTACAGGAGAAGAGAAAGGGAAGAAGAGAGAGACATTCAATAACCCAGTTCCTTAATCCCATATTTTCTATCTGCAGACATCTTACCCTTCGAGTCAGACATACAGTGCACAGAGGTCCAGCCCAAAGAGCCAGCCGTGTGTTACACATCACCTTTGAAGATACGGTATACGCCCAGTCAAGACCGGCGCCTCTACGGGAATCAGGTGAGCGTTACAGATCTCTTGTCGTTGGGAAAGTGGTGAGTTCGTTGCAGCAGGGCTCCACCAGTGGTGGCGTCGTTGCAGATGGCTCAGCTTCTTCCCTCTTTGGATTCTTAGGTCCTGTGGTGACTTCTCAAGTTCCAGTCCCAAAAGCCCTGCTTTTATGCAGAGAAACCCCCATTCAACAGCCTAGCTGTCACTCTAACATGCTAAGTGGTGAGCCAGGCGGCTCACCACTGGGCCGATCAGAATAGAGTGCGACTTGGGTTGCTAAGGCAACGCAGTCCAGGGTGCCAATTCCCCTCCCCACACATCCTGTGGAACCCAGACAGAGTGGCACCATTTGGAGGGCTTCTGTGGAGAAGCCCGCCAAAAAGTGGAACAAAGGGCCCGACCTTGGTTGGAGTTACAGAGACGGACACGAATGCCATTTTGGAAAAGAATTCTGGCAAAAAGACCCAACCGTTGATTTAATATTAAATAAATAAACCAGCGGTATCTAACATTGCACCAAAAAGTGGTGCGTTTAAAATCAATGGGAAAATCCCATAGGAAATATTCTGGTGGAATATTTTGCGTCGTAACCCCTGCCACCAGCCAGAAACTCGACAAGGGGGGACTGGACAGTGCCCCCTTGAAAACAGACCCAGGGGCAATCGAATTAACCCTTTCCAGTACTTCCACAATATGATGGTTTGTACTGGTTCTGTTCACAATTTTGGACTAGTAAAGTCAATGGTGACTTTACATGCCCTGGGAGACAGTAGTCAGCCCCAGGGTATGGAGTCTATGTTTGGGGGTCACTATGACACCCCTGTGTTACTGCACTGAGGGTGCTGTGTAACACACATAAAAAACAGATGATACCCTATGGAGTAAAAGACCCCACAGCCCAGAAGCACATACAAAGTCAAAGACATACCTCAAATCATGCCTAAAAGTGGGAGGAAGAGAGTCTCACTCTTAGCAGGAGAACAAAAAACAAACCCCAAAAATCCACTAAAGCTGCTGGGGGACTCACTAGGTTTGGGAAATTAGCCTTATAAGAGAATTATCCATAACACGGAGCGGACCCCGGTGGTCCAACGCCCCAGACAAACTGGGCCAACGTTTAGCACCTGACAGGTGAACCTCGGAACATGTTCCGGTCTTGGCAGGTCCGTCGTGGGAAAACTCTGGTACGCCCATTAGGCCTGTGATGCACTGCAAGAAAAATCCTGGTGGTAGAGCTACTGGAGCCCCTCCCGGACCGAGAAAACCCCGGAAAGGAGTCTCCTGGCCAGGACGCCCTAAAAAGTAAGGAACTTACCGGGCGTCTCTTCTTTTCGTCGATGAAAAGCTGAAGATGAGGCGGAGGAACGTGCTGAAAAGCATCCTCCCACCGAAGAAGTCAGCCCTGGAGTACCCGGACGGAGAGGGAATCGCAGTAGAAGCACGAATCCCAGCGATGGTCTGGCCCGAGACACTTCAAGCAGAGAGAATGGGGATCCCCCCCCTAGCGAAGCGATGTTCGCATGAAGAACAGGACACAAATCCCAGATGCTCCGGCATAGACGGAGGACTATGCGACTGCAGAACCGGAGCAGGAGAGAAGGACAACGGGATCAAATAAAAACTCCCGAAGATGTACGTGCATCCAGTCCCGACCACGCGGGGAAAAGGACTCAAGGGTGATGCACAGGGCGGGGCTCAGGAGGGCGGGGTTACGTGTATTTTATTTTCCACAAACTTTCGGACCTTATGAATAAGTATCATGACTCCCCTCGACTGTGAGGAGTACGAGTTCTTCCACACGAAGAGGCCATATTCCGACATGTGTTTTCTCTGCTGTGGGTTTCTTGCAGAATACCAGATATACTCTATGTCTGTGTACATATGACATTATCTTACGTGTTTTGGTAAAATTGCCCAGGCCACGAATATTCCAACTTAATATTGTCAACTGTTGGGCCATAGCCAATGCATTAACCCATGATGCATATAATGTTCACGTGTACTCAACTATGCCATATATCTTGGGATCGGACCCTCCATGTACTCAATTGCCATACCTTTAACCTTTTCTACCCGGCTATACCCTTGGAGTGCACAACAGATGCACAAACATTGCATGGGCGTTCGCCCAGCGGCCAGGCCCTGATCCTCCTACCCCCTACTGCCTCCCACAACCCAGCAGTGTAACTACTCCTCGCCCCAACATTCCCCCCGTTCCAACCTGGTTTGTGAGTGCATATTACCCTCAATCCACACAAAGCAACTGCAATGGGGCACGGTGTTGCCGTACAGCTTTATGCATTATATTAGCAATGTGCCTTCCGATGTATATAGAATAGATATTCGGCCGTTCAGTAAATTACACTATCAACTCGTAGTGGGCCTAGGATCAAAGGGTTTTAAGGTAGGCAGATTGACCTAAGGGTCACGCAAGTTCTCTGCGGCTGGGTCAGCGGCATGGTCGACGAGAGGGATCTGGGCTACAATACATTTCATTGCTTCCCGGGACCATGAAAAAGTAAAGTTTAACCCGGAATTGGAGACTATCTCGGCATAGCGTACTGTATGTTGCGCTCCCGGAACTTCATCTTTACACCTGTGAATTGCAGACACTCTTGTTGCACTGGGATGGAAAAGTCAGGAAAAATGCAGATGGTTTGGGAACCAAGTCTCAGTTTCCTCTTCTCTCAGGCTACTCGAAGCAGATGGTCTCTATCACGATAGCTCAATATTTTCGCAATTATGGGCGTCGGAAAGTCACCAGGATTGGGTCTGAAGGCCAGTGTGCGGTGGGCTCGCTCCACAACAAAGGAGGGGGATAGATCCAGGTTCCCCAGGAGGTCTTAAAGCAAGTTTTCCACTGCCAGTTCCATGTTGCCTGTGAGGGCGTCCTCACGATTCGGATATTGTTCCTCCGGGAACGGGATTCAAGGTCATCACATTTATTCTTGACGTATTTCATGTCTCTAGTAAGAGTGGCCACAGTATCCTGCAGCACCTGCACGTTGTCCTCAGTGGCCCTAAGTCTGGTTTCCGCCTCCGTAATTCAAGCTCCTTCATGGGCCAGTTGAGATCTCATGGAGGCCACATTTGCTGTTATGTCATCCAGCTTCTCACGAACTGCAGAAAATGCCTTTGCCATGGCTTATATCATGATTGCCATGTTGGGTGTGTGGGGAGGAACCGGGGCGGGTAAGGGGGTGGGGGGTACCACCAGAGCTTAGCCCGGTTGGCCCGGTCCACTCCTGGTCGCCGACCTTGCGAATTTATCCATGGAGCCAGATTTTTTTCCCCCTCTAGCGCCTATAGTCATGGTGAGTCAGAGGGGTCCTGTTCCGGGGTTGTGGCTGTATTTTAGAGTTAGGCCGATGTTCGATCGTAGACAGAAGGAACCAGATTGGCCCCTCTCACTGGGAAGTAGCAATCATCCGTCTCTGATGAGTTAGGGCACCACTACTTGGGCAAGGGGCCCACAATCAAAAACTGTGAAGCTCACACCATAGTATCTATCTCGTTTAGTCATCGGCTACTCTTCTCCTGACTTGGGTGCTGGCATTTAGGGGGTTGAAGTTCAGAGGGCACCCCTTTATGTACAGCGCACTAGCCTTAGAATGTTGGAATCAGGTAGGACCGAATTGCTGGTTCTCCCCAGGATCAGGTGAAAGGGTTGGCCCAAAAGGCAAGGGTCCCTGGGTAGAGGCACGGAGCGCAGGGTCAGTACCTCAGGCTCAAGGCCTGGTAGGATCCGCAGTATTGGGGAAGCCCCTCTGTACCCTGGCTGGTAATACAAGAATATGGAGCACTGTTATTGCAGGGGAGGTGGAAATCAAGCCAGGGCCCCCCGTGTCTGTCTAGTGCCTGCCGCTTTTCTGCTGCCTGGTGGTATGAGGCTCAGGGCCAATGGTGCAGGTCTGTACCCAGGTGGGACCCAAGTCAACCGTAGTGTAGTGGGGGAGGGGGGGCTCCTCACCTCCATGTATGTCAATGCAGGGACTGTTCCGATCGCACCGTTCTCTTTCCAATCACAGCTGCGGCCCGGGCAGGGAACTGGATGACTTTAGTGATCTCCCTTTACTTAGCCAGCAAAGTCACTGCTCGTGGTGCGGGCAAGCAGTTATTCGCATGTACTTTGCATGAGGGGTGAAGATGTGCAGGGTGCTCAAACCCCTCTCCCCAGGTCTGTCTGCCACCTCTGGGGCCACAGGGGTACATGGCACCACTTGACTCCACCGATCCCCGGGGTCAGAGTTGGAGATCCGATATGCGTGGGTATGCCGATACAGGGGCAGCTTCCCCTATGCTGTCGCTTCAATCACTGCTGCGGCCCGGTCTAGGCACTGGACGTCTTACTGCTGCACTCTGCTCACGGTCGGAGAAGTCTTCGCCTGAGGCCTGGGCAAGTCACTGCTTATGTATGCACCGCACCGTCTTGGGGTGTAGGTGCGTAGGAGGCTCAGCCACTCGACCCGCGTGCCGGATGTCACAGCTGGGGCCGCAGGAGGCCCGTGGCAATTTCAGCCCCTCCGATCCAAGCGGGCTGAGCAGAAGACCAGATATGCCCCGGAGGGGGCCCGGTAGAACAATGCAGTCCTCAGCCGCTCCAGGAAACGCAGGATGTTCGGCTGCTCACACTGCGCAGGAACCCATGGAGTATAGGCTGGCCCACGGATTCAGCTCGCAGGCTGGCCGCACTATGCAGCCATCCAAAACCTCTGCATCCCGGGCCTCTCGGGACCTAAGCAGCAGACCAGACCTGCTCTTGAGCCCCCGCAGCCCAGCCGTACAGTTAGGACCAGTTGTGGGCACAATTTTCACTGCCTCTTAAAGAGGATATAGCACCGTACTGCACAACTCTCCAGCTAGGCAGCCATTCCTCACGGCTACTCAACAGCGCCCCTGCTACAAGTACCAATTCTATTGCACCTGTCTCCAATAGGGTGAGTATCTGAAGTTGGAAGAGTGGATTTGAAGGCAGGCTTGATCTTGCTCTTGTGGGGCAATCGTGAGGTATTTTTAGGAATGGGAGACAGTCACTGTCTGCTACTGTTTGTAGCACCCATGCATCCGAAATTATGCTTTGCCAACTCTGGACATGATAAGACAGTCTCCCTCCTACCACAGATTTGTGGGTGAAGGAGTCATTTTGTTGTTCCACCTGCAGCTGAGGGTACCTGCGGGTGTTCAGTGGGGAATTCTTCCTCCTCTACCTCCTTCCACGAAAGGGTCTTCCTTTCACCTCTTTGTGAAAACTGACCTCTTCCTCTAGATACAGAGGAATAGAAATGAAAAGAATGACCTCTCCATCCTTGACCTGTAAATTGAGGTTGTCTTATTGCCACCCTTAAAGATTTTGCTGCAGCCCTATAGGCTTGCAGTTTTTCCAGACTGCTATCAGCCTTCTCAACAAACAGAGCAGTACCGTCAAATGGCAGGTCTAGTAGACGTGCCTGGACGTCCAACCGAAAATCCAGATTTTCTTAGTCAAGACATGAGTCTAAGTACTGCGCTGGCAGCCTTGGCTCTACTGACCAAGTCCACTGTATCCAAAATAGATTATAGGGGTTGTCTCATGTCATCTCTGTCAGCTTGTATCAGGCTTAAAAAGTCTTCTCTCTATTCTCCCTCCGGTATATGATCTGTGCCAGAGCAGCCACACCCCAAAGGGTATGTGTGTATTTTGCTAATGCACTGGTAGCATAGGTAGATTTTAGTGCCATACTTCCTGCAATAAATACTCTTTTACCCAAAGAATCAATCATCCTATCTTCTTTATCTGCCGGAGCAGAAGGATAAGCCCCAGCTTTCGAAGAAGCTCTTGCTGTTTGAACCACTAAGCTTTCTGGCATTGGGTGCCTGTTCAAAAATGGAGGGTCTATGGAAGGAGTCTTATTTTTATGTTACTACTTTATTAACAGATGGAACAGAATCTAGTTTTAGCAAGTTCTCCATTTCTCTTACTCTCAAGGCTGCATGAAATGGCAATACAGCTTCTCTAAATGGCCCACTGTCTAGGATATCAGTGAGGTCATCAGTCTCCACAACAGCTGCAGGTCTGGACCATCCCAGGTATTCAGCTACCTTACCAATCACTGCCCTATAAGAGGGATCAGTATAACCAGATATTTCAGGATTACCAAACTGTCTCTGGAGATGTTTCCAAACTGTTTCCTTTAATGTCTCCACAAGATTCTGTATCTTGGATTTGTCTGAAATGAATTCCTCTAAAACATTTGGTGTTCCATATTCAGACCCAAAAGGGGCCCGATCATCATCTTCCCCATCTTCTTCAAAGGCTGAACCCATTTTCCTAAAGAAATCGGGTCTAGGAATGGGTTGTATGAATTTAGGATCATGAGGTATAGACTTTGCAGCATTCGAGAGCAAAGGATGCTCCGACAAAGTTGAAGGCGTCTAAGGCTTCAACAACTTATTCGAAACAGTTGATGAATGTGTTGACAATTTAAGTGGTTTCGAAGGCTCTATATGTATTACATGCCTCAAAAGGTACAGGCGATTAACAAATGTTTCGATACCTTCGAAGAAGGCTTTAAAGCCGTTAGCGAATGTTTCGAGGTAACAGACTCGGGCTTCTTCTTTTACGTCGTCGAAGAACCTCTCTTCCCGGGCTCTGAGGCGCGCAAGACGGGGACTCGCGAAACTCCCTACCGGTCTTGATAGATGCTGAGGGGTGGGCACCATTCTCTGACTCCTTTAGATGAACACTCAGGAGCGTCCTTTTTAAAAAAAAGTTGAACATTTTTTAAACAGACGTTTTCTAACTCCACTGGAGTTGAGTTCTTGTTTAGAAAATAAACTCTTTCTGAAGAGGAAGATGAAGACAAGGACCTGCAACGTCGTTTCTTACCCTTGTGGTGGAAATAGGACGAGCGATGTGAACCAGACCTTGAACGTCTATGTTTAGATTGTTTTTTTTAAGACATCTCTCGAGTCAGAGCATGATTTCCTTTTCGATGGGGGAAGGGCCTGGGATTTGGGGGAGGGCTTACCTGCATCGAGCTTCCCCTTCCATTCCGGCAAGGCCTTAACAATCATCAATTGACACGAGTCTCATTCGTCGACTTAGTGGCCCGATCCCAAGCACCACAGACAAAAACGCAGTGAGGGTCTGTGATAGACATCTTGGCCCCACAGTCTGAACACTGCTTGAAGGCCGCCTTCGGTGTGGAGGCCATATCAAAGTAAATGCAATTGAAATTGCTGAGGCGAGTAGCTCCGAAGCACGCAGCAATGTGGAAAAAAACTGAACGGTAGGCGCGCATGCTCTATATATCAGCATCGACGTCACAAGGGACACTACGGAGAATGGATGAAAACATTTTCCAAAGCAAGCTGTAAGCAGACTTCAATATTTCAATGATGAGGAATACGTGAGAGGACACAATCCATTCGAAAGAGTCAGGTCTGCATCCATGGTTCATCCAATGTTCTATACTCTGTTTAGTGGCTGGAGGGTACAGGGGAGTTCCTAGGGAGGATGGCCAAAGAGTGGGTAAGGAGAAGAGGGCCGTCTTCTCTTAGATCATGATTTCATTTTTTGCTAGGGTTGAGAAGAAGGTGGTTAGCATCATCCAGTGGTCGATTTCTGTCAGGCATGAAGCGAGGTTGGAGTTGTCCTTTAGGATCTTGAAGATTATTTGGGCGTCATCTGCGTAGTTGTAGAAAGACAAGCCGTGTGAACAGAAAAGATCAGGGAGGGGACTCGGGTAGAGGTTAAAGAGCAGGGGTGCTGTAGAGGCTCCCTGTGGTACTCTTGGAGACAGGGCATTGAGTTGAGGGGAAGGGAGGGACACGTGTAATTTGGGATCTGTTGGAGAGGAAGGAGGATAACCACTTCAGTGCTGCATCCCTAATGCCGAGTGAGTGGAGGCTGTCCGTGAAGGTGAGGTGGTCAATAGTGTCAAAGGCAGCTGAGGGGTCGAGAAGGATAAGTGCGACACAACCTTCCGAGTCTTCGGTTCTTTGGAGACCATCCCAGATGGAGACTAGGGATGATTCATTTCCTCACACGGGTCTGAAGCCAGACTTGGCGGGGTCAAGGAGGAGGTTAGAATCAGTGAAAAGGCATAACTGGGAATAGGCTGTTCAGTCAATTTGTTTGGCTATGGAACAGGTGTTTGAGATAGGTCTGTAGAAGGAGGTCAAGGGAGTTTTCTTTTTAGGAGGGGTTTGATGTGGGAGTTCTTGAAAACTGCTGGGAACGGGCCTGAAGTAAGGGATGTGTTAACGATTGATCTTGCAAAGCCGCCGGCACAGACTGAGGGAAAGGATAGCAGTGGTTGCTGGTTAGTTGCTTAAGTAATTCAGGCATGGGAGGGGGTTGCGGGGGGACGTGGCGCTGTTGCATGTTTGCCAAGATGGCGTATTGCGCTTCAGCTCCGTGTTGGGAGAGGACTTTGCGCATGATACTGGTCTATAAGTGTGGCACCTCTGGCCACAAAATTTGTGAGACACTATTGAGGAGTGAGGGCAGGTTTGGAGCGTGTTATTGGGAGCAGAGCGGCTACCAACGCTAAACTTTTTGAGTGGCGAACTCCGGCGGCTCTTCCCGGGCACGGGGCAAGGCCAGAGTGCTGCAAGCTGCCCCGCCTGGCGTAAATATGGGGAGGCGATTTGCTGTGGGAAGCGGACCACCAGCGTGGGCTGAACGCCAGCATATTTGAGGCAGTGCTTGTAACGGGCTTGGCTGGGTCGGCCCGAACATTTACCTTTTCATTTGTGCCTTTCCCCGCTCTCCCTGTTGCAGAACGAAACGCGGTGTGGGACGGAGGCAATCGCTGCCAGGAATGGGGCGGGTACTCTGGAGGGTGGCCTCGGAGCAGCCCTTGTGGCAGACTGAAGTTCACTGCCAGCCCGTCTACGGGTTGCTCTGCATCATTGACTCAACAAGCTGTTGGTGCTATGCACAAGAAGTCCGGCTTGAATTCTGTAGAGGGGCCTGTGAACTGCAGTGGGAACTGCTGCATAGATCATCACATGACGCCTCCTGAGCAGTTGTGGTGGAGTTACCAGCTAGCAGAGCAAACATCTTGGCCCCCCTTCTTTACAATTTCATTCCTTATGTGCGCTGCACTACACGGTGTTGGATGTGAGGGTCTATCCATTGCCACATACAGGTCTTAAGAACCGTCTCAACCACAGGCTTGAGCTTTCGCATTTCTAAGTGGCTAGTGCACGCACACCCTGGGCCTGGGGGGCGGACAACATGGTGATCTAGTCTGATGGCACGCTACACCACTGCCCCATCCTCTTGATTGGTGCTCTTTAGTTGTAGAAGTAGTGGCAAGGAGGGGGTGGAGAGGACCCCACTCTTGCATCCAGCGAGGAGTTTGCGGGCAAGTGGCATTGCATATAGCTGACCAAGAGGCTATAATTGGATCGCGATACACCATGACTAAGCGGGCTAGCCACAAGAAGTGTGGTTCTATTGACCAGTATACATAACCTCCGCAAAGCCGATGGAGGTGGCGGGAGAGGGTTCAAGCAATCAATCGCCTGTAAGGGGAGCCTCAGCACCTCCACCCATTGATTTGCAGGGGATTATGGCTTTAATGCAGCAAGGGTTTGCTTCCATTAACGACAAACTGGACGGAATTACCGTCAATGTTATTACTATACACACACAACTCGAGAAGGCAACTCGGAAGATAACAGAAGCAGAAAAACGGATCAGCACTGCAGAGGATGACATAACATCACTGCAGGGGAACCTGACGTCTCTTGCTAAGGATATGGGCACCGTCAAGGCAGCCGAAGATTTGGAAGCAAGGTCGAGGAAGAATAACATCTGCATTATAGGTGTGCCGGAGGATGCTCTGAATGGTGCAATGGAGACCGCAGTGGAGGAATTGTTGAGAGCTACTGGGCAATCCTGGACGGACACTGCTGTGGAATGTGCGCATATGGCATTAATGGCGAAGGCAAGACCTGGTGGGTATCCCAAACCTATAATCGCTTACCTGATGAATTACAGAGAGAGTGCAAACGTGCTGAGGGCTGCACGTGAGAAACAAGAGTTAAAGATGGGATCCATTGTTGTCCGCATCTTCCCGGATTATACTTTAGCGGTGCAGCAGGAGAGATACCCATTTGCTGGTGTAAAAAAGCTCCTCAAGGAGCGCGAAATACCTTATGCCAAGCTTTATCCTGCCCGACTGCATCTACAATTTAACAAGACCAACTTTTTCACATTTCCTGAGGAGGCCACATCCCGCTCCCAGCCGGTCGAGAGCCATCAGTATCTTGATATTATGGCATAGTTGAAACCCTCACCCATTATGATGTAATAATAATGTGTTGATGGTAATATTTTTTTTTCATGTGTTGCAGAGAAAATATTGTCGCTTGCGGGAAACCCCACTTGTAGCGGTAACTATCGCCCCCACAATGCGAGTGCATATACTAGTTCGGTTGGGAAGGTTGGGGGGAGGGGGGCAAAGGGTTGGGATTTGCATAGTCAAAGTTTGGGCTATTATGAGGGTGGGGAGAGGTGCGATCAAGGAGGATGTTCTGTTATAAGAGTTATAAAATGCACAGGGTAAATACAGCATGGAACATGTTAGCCACTGAAGGTGACCTGAGGAAGATGTTCAATGTAATATGTCTCAGAGAGCATGGCCGGATCCGACTCATGTAAAGTGAAACTGCTTAGCTGGAATGCACGGGGGTTGGGGTCCCCAGTGAAGGTGCAGAAGGTGATCTCATATGTTAACAGGCTTGGGGTTAAGCTTTTATTTCTTCAAGAAACCCACATGTTACAACATCAAGCGTGCAGGGTAGCCCCGGGGTTGGGCAACCTAAGATATTACACGTTTTACTCCACCAGGGAACGGGGAGTTATTGTTTTGGTGGACCAGTACTTGCAGTTTCTGTATTTTAAAACTGTATGTAATGACTGTGGCAGATTTGTTTTTGTTCATGGGAGGTTGGGAAACCTTGAGGTTCTCCTGATCAATGTATATGGTCCTAATGTGGATGATTCAGGCTTCAACACCAATTTGTTTCAAGAATGTGTTAAGTACCCAACTGTGTCAGTTATTTGTGGAGGAGATTTCAAATACTGGCTACACATATAGATCGCACCTCATCAGCACCCAGGTCATTAACTAATGCAGAACGTACTATACTCTCATATACTGATGATTTGGGGTTTAGGGATGTGTGGCAAGTGCTCACTACTACACAGCGCGCATACACCTACTATTCGCCGGTGCATGATATGCACTCGCGTATTGATTTATGACTGGTATTACACAAAACGTTGAGCTGGGTAGCTGAATGTCTGATTCTCCCTAGACCACTGTCGGACCATTCCCCAGTGTTGCTCTCACTAGACATTCCTGGGAATACTGCACCGAGACTGCAGTGGCGTTTTAAATCTACAGCCCTAGGACACCCGATTTTTCAGGCAAACATGGCAGAGCATATTGCCAGTTATTTTGACATTAATGAAGGGTCAGTGAGAACACACGCCATTCTCTGGCAGGCATTCAAGGCATACATCAGGGGTATTGCTATCTCTGCAGAACTCAGAGTATTGCAGGGCATTAGAGGGGAGTTGAAGAGGAGTGAGGATACATTTGCGCAATTGCAACAGATATAGGTTATAGACCCATCGCCCCAAATCAGAAATGATATTAAGGCAAACTTGGATGAATACCGTGATATAGCCAATAGGGAGTCGCGCTATTTCGATAGGCCTGCCGCAACCCGCTGCTATGGGCAGCTAGAAAGACCAGGGAAGTTGCTGGCACAAACAGTTCGTAAAAGGGGCAGCTCTAATGTTTCATGTACAATTTGACCGGACAGTGCAGTAGCCAATACCGGTGAAGAGGTAAATGCAGTATTTTACGATTTTTATAAGGAATGTATACTCTGAGAAGTGCAGCCACAGCATCGGAGATGGATCTATATCTTGCAAAAATACCCAAAACACTTATCTGCTGAGGCTCGGGACATGTTGGATGAGCCAATAAATTTAGCTGAAATCAAGAAAGCTATCCGAGATCTCGCGAGAGGAAAAGCCCCAGGGTCGGACGGGCTAGGGGCAGAGGTTTATAAGGCGTTTATAGATGAGCTTGTTCCCCGATTGCTTCCTGTCTGGATCGGAAGCATTAGAAGCAGGGATTCTGCCAGAATCTATGCTTGAAGCAATAATTATTCTGTTGCTTAAACCTGGCAAGTCTCCGGATGATTGTAGGTCGTACCGACCGCTTTCTTTGATAAATTCTGACGCATAGGTTTTTGCAAAACTGTTGGCGTCACGACTAAACCCACTAATGCCACATATGGTGCATGAAGATCAGGCGGGATTAATATTGGGGAGATCAACAGTGTCAACCATACGACAAATATATAACAATTGCACAGATACCACAGGACAGTCATGGTGTTGCGGTTTCGCTGGACATGCAGAAGGCGTTTGACACAGTGTACTGGCCCTTCTTATTCAGGACGTTGCATAATTACGGGTTTGGACCAAACTTTATTAAGTGGGTTGGAACAAGTTACTTACCTGTAACTGTTTTTCTCCAGCATGGGTCTGGCATGGATTCACATGCTCATGAATATTCCCCGTCGTCAGGCTGGGAATCTTAGGTAAAGAAAAAAAATCAGTATCAGTTTCGTTTCTAAACGGTCTTTCTTAGTAGTAACCAATCACTGGTCTCTGGGTCATACTGTCCCCAGCCAATGACTGCCCTCTCCTTAAACCCCGCCTCTGGCAGCCATCTTCAGATTTGGTAGCAGGTAAAGTGGTAGTATGACCAAATGAAGAGCCGCAGAGGGGTAGGAGGGAGGGTTCGCATGTGAATCCATGCCAGACCCATGCTGACGAACAAGAGTTACAGGTAAGTAACTTGTTCCTTCTCCAGCATGGGGTCTGGCATTGATTCACATGCTCATGAATATAAGAATACATAGCAGTACACACATGCACAACCACGGGGGGTGGCAAAAGGCTCAACATTAAGCATTACATAAACTCAACATTAAGCAACTCTTACCTCCCCACCAGGCCCACCTTCAGGCAAACAGGTTGCGCAGGACTGCTTGGCCGACTCTGGACTCCTCCCTGGAATCCCGACGACGCAGTAGAATCTTGTGAAGGCGTGAGTCAACCTCCACGTAGCAGCCCTGCAGATGTCCAGCAGGGGCACACTAGACAAGAACGCTGTAGTAGCAGCGATCGCTCTGGTCGAATGGGCTCTCGGACGGCCGGGCAGTGGTCGGTTTGCCAACCGGTGACAGTGCATGATGCAGCCGGAGAGCCATCTGGAAATGGAAGCCTTCGAGAGAGCCTTCCCCTGGTTCACAGGTCCAAAGTTCACAAACAGCTGTGATGTCTTCCGAAAACTCTTTGTTCGGTCCACACAGAACTTAAGCGCTCTAGCTACATCCAGCAAGTGCAAAGTCCTCTCTGCCGGCGACAAAGGTGACGGGAAGAAAACTGTTAACACCAAGGGCTCGTTAAGATGGAATTCCGACGGCACCTTGGGCATGAAGGAGGGGTGCGTCCTCAGCACCACCCTCGTATCGTGAAAAGTCAAGTATGGGGGCTTGCAGGATAGGGCCTCAATCTCCCCCACGCGTCGTGCAGAGGTGATGGCCACCAGGAATGCTGTCTTCCATGACAGGAACTTCAAAGGAGCCAAATGCAAAGGCTCAAATGGCGGCCCCATGAGCCTGGTCAGCACCACGTTGAGCTCCCACGCCGGGGCTGGAGCCTTCCCCGTCGGGAACGATCGGAACAGTCCTTTCATAAATTCCTTCACCAACCGATGAGACCACAAGGACGGCAGTCCTGTAGTACTGGTGTATCGGGAGATCGCTGCCAGATGTATCTTGATGGAGGCGTGAGCTAGTCCAGCCTTGGACAGCGACAGTAGGTATGGTAGCACTTGAGGTGCCGTAATCCGTAGAGGGTTGATGATCTGTGCACGGCACCAGACAGAGAACCCCTTCCACTTATTTCCGTAGCACTTAAGAGTTGAGGACACCCTGGCCTTTGCAAGAACCTCTCTGCAGTCAGACGGGATATCGTACCCTCCAAACTCTAGTGCTGCAGGAGCCAGGGCTGCAAGTTCAGTGACTCCAGGTCGTGATGAAGGATGGTGCCTCCTTCTCTGGAAAGAAGATCTGCATCTGTCGGCAGCATGACCGGTGGGGACGCTGACAAGTCCAGAAGGTCTGGGAACCAGATCTGCCCCGGCCACGCCGGTGCGACGAGGATCATCTTGCACCGGGACCTCTTGAGCTGGTTGATGAGTCGGAGCAGCAAAGGCAACGGAGGGAACGCATATAGGAACAGGCCGTCCCAGGGGATCGCCCATGCTCCTCGGCTGGGGAAACCTGCTGGCGAACCTCTGGCATTTGGAGTTCTTCACTGTCGCGAACAGGTCGATCTGGGGTTTGCCCCATCGCTGAAAGAGTTGATCCACTTGATCCTGGCGTAGTTCCCACTCGTGGCAAGAGCGCAGCTCTCTGCTGAGTGAGTCGGCGATGGTATTTTTTATCGCTGCCAGATGAAACGGCACCAGAAACATCCCTTGGGCAACGGCCCAATGCCACAGATCCTGGGCTTCCTTGGATAGGGCAAAGGATATGGTTCCGTCCTGCTTCTGAATGTAGAACATCGTGGTGATGTTGTCGGTGAAGATCCTCACCACCTTGCCCTTGAGGGACGGGAGAAAGGACCTGAGGGCCCAGAATACTACCCGGAGCTCCAGGATGTTGATGTGGAGCGGCTTCTCCTCTGGGAGCCAGAAGCCTCTCGCGTGAAACTCTCCGGTGTGCGCTCCACACGCCTCCAGGGTGGCATCCGTCGTCACCGTTACCTGGTGGGCCGGGGTCTGAAAGTCTGTCCCTGCCGCCAGATGAGCATGGGTGCCCCACCACCGAATCGCTCGTCGGAAGGTCTCGTTGAGAGGGATCCTCTCCTCGAAGCTGCCCGTTGCTTGGATCCAGCGGGCATCAAGGAACTCCTTTAGAGGGCGCATCTGAAGCCTGCACAGGCGCAAGAGATATATGCAAGAGGACATCATCCCGAGGAGGGACTTGATGGACCTCACCCTGGCCACGTCCGTGACCAGCAGACGCTGCACCTTGCCCAGGATGGCCTTTGTCCTTTCCTCCGACGGTGAGGCCAGACACGCCACTGTATCGAGCTTGGCTCCCAGAGACAGTGAGACTTGCGAGGAGACCAGGTGGGATTTCGGGAAGTTGATGGAGAACCCCAGGTCCGTGAGCAGCTGGACGGTCTTCGCTGTGTGTTCTACGGCGAGCTCCCTTGTCCCTGCACGGATGAGCCAATCGTCCAGGTAGGGGTAGACGTGGATCCCCTGCAGGCACAGCCACGCCGCCACTGGTGCGAGGCAGTTGGTGAAAACACTGTGTGCCGACTTCAATCTGAACGAGGGCATTGAACTGGTAGTGCCGTCCTTGGACCACGAACCTGAGGAACTTTCGGTGTCCTTTTAGAATGGGGATGTGGAAGTATGCATCCTTCAACTCCAACGACGACAGGAAATCGTCCTCCTCCAGCTGTCCCAGCACGTGCTTGAGGGTGACCATCCAGAACTTCTGTGCCTTGATGTACTTGTTCAGTCGTCGCAGGTCCAGGATGGGCCGCCATCCTCCTGTCTTCTTTTTCACGAGGAAGTACCCGAGTATACTCCGGAGCCCCGGAGCATCTTTGGGACAAGCTCGATGGCACCTTTCTTGAGCAACGCCCTTACCTCCAGTAGTAGTTGAGGGATGTGGTTTTCCTTCCTGGCCATGGGAAGAATGCAGGGGCACTTTTTTAGAAACTCAAGGGCGTGCCCCTGGGCCCGGGCGTCCAGCACCCAACGGTCAGTGGAGATGAACTCCCACACGCTGACGAACTTCGCCAGCTGGCCTCCCACCGAGGTCCTTCGGTGGGGTCCTGATGCCACGGTCGGTTCAGTCTTGCTTGGAGGATGCCTTGCCGCTTTGGCCTCCCTGGCGACGATGGCGGGATCCACCCGACTTGCCTCGTCCCCTGGCGGTATGTAGAGGAGCCACTGCTTAATACGTTGGAGGCACCTTGCTTGCCTCCGGAGTTCCGAAAGGACGGCCGTCGTTGCTGGAGAACTCCTAGGGCCCGAGCCGTCTCCGTGTCCGCCTTGATGGCTTGGAGGGACTCATCCACCGTTTTCCCAAACAGGTTGTTCCCGTAGAAGGGCATGTCCAACACCTTGGTTTGTACGTCCTGGCGGAAATCCGTCGCCTTGAGCCACCCTCACAGTCTAAGGCAAAAGCTGTTGCCTAGCTGGTGGAAACCGGTGTCGGCAATGTCCGTTGCCACCGTTATGGCGTGGTCCAACGCCACCTCATCTTCCTGCAAGATCTCCAGGGCCTCTGCCCTCTTGTCGTCCGGTAGGAAGTTCAACAGAGGGGCGATCTTGTACCACAATTCCCTGTCGTAGCGGGCCACGATCGCAAGGGCGTTGGCCGCCTTAATCGTTGTTCCTGCCGATGAGATAACTCGTCGACCCATCGCATCCAGCTTCTTTCCTTCGCCGTCCGGAGGGGAAGTTGACGTCGAGGCCGATGCCCCCCAGCTTTCTTCTTGGCCGCCGCTGAGACGACCGAGTCAGTGGTCGGTTGCACCAGGTACAGGGGGGCCGCGTCGGGGACCCAGTATTTCTTCTCATACCGATCCCTCTTAGCAGGCGTCGTAGACGGGTTCTTGAGAAGGGCGAGTCCCTCGTCCCAGATGTCATCCAGCAGAGGCACGGCGAGGACCGTCTTCCTCTTGGCCTCGCGCCATTGGTAAACGAAACCCTCCTTCTCTTCGGGGCAGAGCTGGAAAAGCTCGGATGCCCTGGCAATCATAGCGTGGAAGGACCCAATCTCGTCGGACGGGGAGACCCAAGTCGGAGGCGATGGGAGATCCGTCCCGTCGTCGCCGCCGTCGTCGTCATCATCATCTGTGCCCGTGTCCGTTCCCGTGTCATCCCCAGGGACAGGGGCAAAGGTTGAGCAGGCCGAGAGGGCTGAAAAGGCGGGGCTGGTGGGTCTGTCTCCTCTTGCTTGGGGGACTTCCTGACGGGCCTGGCTCCGGCTCCTCCGTCGGTAGTAGGGGCAATCTCGTCCTTATCTCCGTACATAAGGATTGTATTGCCAACAAAATGGCCTCCGCAGTGCTTTGCCTTCTGTTGGGCCCCCATCGCCGGGGCGCCCTCACAGGACTTAGAAGACTGCTCAGACTTTTTCTTCTTCTTCTCACCTGAAGGGCTCTTTCCTTCCAGCCAGTTGGAGAGGCGAAGATGTCGATCCTTCATAGTCCGCTCCGACATGTTCTCGCAAAACGCACAGTCCTTCATGGGCGTTTTGTCCTCATGAAGGCAGTAGAGGCATTTCGAATGCTCGTCCTCCTTGAACACATTCTGTAGCTGGCATCCAGGACAAACCCTGAACAGCTTTCCGGGCGTCGAGCTTCCTTTCTCCTGGGCCATGTCCGGGTAGGCCTCAGAAACTTCTGGACTCCTCCAAGAAACGTAACTCGATGAAAACTTCACCCTTGAGGGCGTAGAAAAATCCAAAACTGGTCCCCGTTGATCGGATGGAGAAAAAGTGGAGCTTGAAGCTCTGTTTAACCGAAAAAGGAGAAAATCTCTTTGAAAAAAGCACGAAACCGCAGCAAAGCTCGAGAGCTAAAGCATGAGGACTCCCAATACTTGAACGTGCGGTAAAAATCTGAAGATGGCTGCCAGAGGCGGGGCTTAAGGAGAGGGCAGTCATTGGCTGGGGGCAGTATGACCCAGAGACCAGTGATTGGTTACTACTTAGAAAGCAGATCAGAAACGAAACTGATACTGATTTTTTCTTTACCGAGGATTCCCAGCCTGACGACGGGGAATATTCAGGAGCATGTGAATCCATGCCAGACCCCATGCTGGAGAAACAGTTTTATATACACAGCCATACGCCAAAGTCTACATGAACAGTGTGCTTTCACCAGTATTAACATTGGAAGGTGGCACTAGGCAGGGGTTCCCATTGTCACCCCGGTTTGCCTTAGCAATAGAACCACTGGCAGATCTTATGCGTGCTCGTTATGCACGAGCCAGGATACAAATTGCAGGACAGGTGGAACTCATTACGCTATATGCAGCAGATATAATGATGTATATACAAGACCCAGGGAAAAATCTGCAGAGAATATTAACTGTGGTATGCGAGTTTGAGAACTATTCAAGATTGCATTTAAACAGCAGCATGTTGGAGGTCTTTCTGTTAACAGAGACTACACGGGAACCATGCAATATCTTTGGGCTGTGGGGGTAGCCTTTAAGCATTAGATACCTTGGAATTGTGATTGCATGCTCACCATCTCTTACTACAGCGCTAAACTATGACTCCCTCGTCACTAAAATTGGCAACAAGCTAGAGAGATGGAATCATCTCCCTATCTCGATGAGACAAGTCGCATTAATAAAAATGACTATTCCATCTAAGTTTCTCTACTTGTTTTGTAATTTTCCTTTATGGTCCGGAAGGTCGTTCTTCAATACTATTGCACAGATATTTTCCTCATTTGTTTGGAAAGGGCAAATTCGGGTAAAATGGCAACGTCTCACATTGGCATACAAGCTTGGAGTACTTCGGCCCCCGATCTCGAATTATATTACTTAACAGCACAGCCATATCACGCAACATACTGGGTAGATGGAGGCCCAACATCGTCCCATATGACGATTGAGAGACAGGGGGCTCCACGGAATCACTGATACACTTAATTACAGCGAAAGTACATCACCATTCCCGCCAGCAGGATCCAGTCAAAGCCTTGCAGGACGCTTGGGCTATATTAACCGGGTGCCCCGAGGGCAAAGTGTTATATGACAAAGCTAAATCGATCTGGGGCATGTCCTCTCTGGGTCCAACACAGGATAAATCACAGGCAACGCACTGGCGGGAGCCTGGCATTCAAAATCTGGGCGACTGGTTTCATGAGGGGGTCTTTGTAACTTGGGACCCAAGAAAGATGTGTAGGGGATATACCGCTTTGTAGGCTCCAATATTAGCGGATTCGCTCAGCCATGGACTCAGTGTTGCCTGGATTTCCACTTGAACCTACATCACACCCATGCCTCCACTACATACTGTCGCTAAACTATCGACACTATATAAGCGGGCGCAAACGTCTTCTAGAGTGCAAACAGTGGATACAAGGAGTAAATGGGAAAGGGATCATGGTGTCACCTTTACGGATACACAATGGTTGCAAATATGTAGGTTAACGAGGCAGGTGTCATTGAATTCCAGGTTCAAGATCCTAAACAGAACACACAGCTGGCCTCATAAAAGGGTTTCCTTCCTCAGAAGGGAGATGTCCCAGATGTAATGTTTCATTGCATATGATGTGGTCATGTCATGCACTGTCAGTGTATTGGGATACGATAGGTCATGTGTTGGACAAGATTGCAAGCAAGCCTTTATTATGGGTACCCTCAGTGTGTTTATTGGGGTACGTTAAAAAAGCTGAATCCACTGAAGCGGAAATGTGTTAATCTTGGACTTATACTAGCAAAAATGGCTATCCTAATGCACTGGACATGGAAGGAGGGCCCCACGTACGGAAATTGGCTTCATGACATGCTATGGGCTAATGATAAGACATATGTCCGCTTACAGGCCCCAGTGTGTTGACCGAGACATTTGGGGTGCTTTCCGACAGTATCTGGAACGTAAAAGTATTGACAATGGAGACAGCTGAGCTAACGCTCTGTGTTTCTTGTTCTTTTCGCTTATTTTTTTTAATATTTTTCTTCATGGAATGGAGGATGGCGATTCTGCCTGCTCTGTTGGTTCTGTGCACGATAAGGGTAGAGCCTGGGAAAAAGGCCTAGTGCGCTATGGGTCGAAGTCCTGGGAGAACCAGTTTTCTGTGATAAAAAGGGTGTCAGGGCCTTCAGAGGATATTAAATCGTATATGTTGTGGTGATCTTTAACTACAGACCTGGCATTAATTAGGATGCCAAATATTCCAATACTAAGAAGGGAGTTTGCTGTCAGGGGAGGACGACTGCAGGGGGGAGTAGGGGGAGCAGTGGTGACCGCCCACAGGTAGAGTTATATAGGTGGGTTGGGCGAGGCAGTGCGAGGGCTGAATCTGGGATCTCCTCTGGGGATGGGGGTCTGTGGGTGAGGGCAGTGTGTCGTGGAGGAGGGTGGGGCAGAGTTGTAGTAGTTGTAGGGTGAGGTGTTACTATGGGATGGTCTAATGTGTCTGTTCCGGGGAGTGATGAGGAATGCAGGGTGTATTCTTTGTGTGTGTGAAGCGGGCTTGTCAGGTGAGGGTCCTTATGGGGTTGGTGGATGTGGCAGTTGAGGGGTTGTGTGGGAAGGGAGTGGGGTCCCTGTTCTGAGGTGTGGAAAGGGCTGTGGAAGCTGGGGAGAGGCAGGGAAGGGATGCATAGTGGTGGCTGGTGCGGTCATATGGGATAATTGTTGTATGGGAGAGGTCAGGAGGATGTCTTCTGAGGTCAGATATCGGACAAGGTTGCCAATTTCTGGGAGGACCTGGAGATTCTGGAGTCAGTGCCAGGGGTGTTGAATGATAGGCTGAAGAGAAATTTCACTGGGTTGGGTGTGTTGGGGCAGGACATGAGTAAGTGAACCGGGATGTCAAGGGTTTGGAGGAGAGACAGAGTGAGGTATGCAGAGGTTAAAGTGCCCAAGTAGTGCAGTGTCTTTAAGGGGATTGTTGGTAGCCAGAGGGGTGCGAGAGGATTGGCGGGGCAGCAGATTGAGGAGTACTTGCCAGGGTGGACCTGGCAGCATTTAGGATGCAAAGGGGGACATGGCTGAGTGGAAGGGGGGGCAGTGAGGCGGAAGGGGGTCTGGAGAAGGAAGGTTTGGGAGAGGGCCTGGTGGGGTGCAGTTGACTGGGGGAACTGGCAGGAGACCTGTGTAGGAGGGGTGGCACGGTTGGGGAGATTTGGTCTCCCCGAGGGGGGGAAAGGATGAGGAGGGAGCAGATGTGCGTTGGGTTAGTGTCTGGGTGAAGGGGTGGACAGGTTTCTGGTGTGCCAGAGTGCCACTCTAACTTTAGAGCTGCTTGGCATGGCGGAAGATCAGCTGCCTCAGCCTTGAGGGCGAGGGGAGTACAAGGGACACAGTCAGCCAGCGATCAGCCTAAGTCGAGTGCGATATCCGCAAGTGCATGAGGATCGATTATGTGTTGTGCTGTGCAGGCTTGCATGGCAAAGAGAAGGACAGGAATGAGAGTTGAGAAAAGCAGCGCCTAATTCCTGTGGAGAAAAATAACTACGGCACTAACCTTGTCCAAAGGGATGTAAAGTGGGGGTACCAAGCAGAGGTTTGATTCAAAATTACAGATTTGCTGAAGTACACACTAGCTAGACTCATGATTGCAATCCCACTGCACCATCCCTGTGGGAAAAGATGCAGGGGAGTGGGAAAAAACAGTAGCTAGATTCAAAATACAGCAAACATTGAAATTACAGACCTATAGCAGTATTAAGGTACACAAATGTGTCATCCTTTACCCGAGTCGCAGCAGATAGGGTTCGGGCCTGGCTGGGGAGCCCAAGGCAAACAGGCAAAGGAGGTGCACAGGGAGGTGCCCTTTGCCCTGGCCCTTAGCCAGCTGCAGGGGCAAGGCTGCCCTGGGGAGGTGTCTTAGGTAGGGCTATCTGGCCAAATGATTCCCCACAGGACAAACCAATTGATGGTGGACAGGCAGGTTGAGGGAGGGGAGAGGAGAGAGGAGGCCTGCAGGCACAGCAGAGCAGGTTTTACCGGCTCGAATTTGCTCTCTTGCAAATAACAAATCATTATTGTCACAAACTTAAATTGATCCACTAACGCAGCACAAAACAAAATTGATACTGTAAAAAGAACATTGTTTTCAATTATTGCTAGCGATTGGTGCCTAGAAGTATGATCATGAAAACTGAACAAAGCAACTGCATTTATCCTTTAACCATAGGTAATGTCAATATGGACTGATTCAAATTCGCACTTTTGACCATAATGATATGCACAATAAAAAAAATTAAAAAGTATAATACTAACCCTTTTTGGTTCAACAGTATGAGAGAAATATATGGTTGGTATGAAGTTATCTCCAACATCATCTTCATTATCATCATCACTATGGTAGGATTGCATGCCATTAACTTGCCCTTGGAAGAAAATGGATTCTGAATTTTCCCTTTGAACATTTCCCTGAGTTAGAGAGTCATCCACTCTGTTTGTCACATTCAGATATGTCTTTTCTTCTTCTTCCACTTCAGAAACAATATACTGTTCATCTGTAGCATCAGCTGTCTCAGACATTCTACCAAAAAAACAATTATATTAAAATAACAGAAACAAGCACACAAACAATTCAGAATAAGAAAATAACTAGGGCTAGGGCACAGATGAAGAAAGCAGTAATAGTTCTATTCCCTTCCCTTCTGCTCCACCATCATAGAGACCGCAATTGCCAGAATATCACCCAGTTGATAACTTGACAGTGTATTGGTTGTGCAGCCTTACCCAACCCCTGATGGTAGAACTCTACATCTATTTGTCACCTTTTCATTAAACAATTTCTTTATGATGCATTTAAACATGCACACAGCACCAACTAAACTGATATTCCAGCCCCTTGCTCCACCTCCAATTTCCCATGATATACACAGCTGCAAAAGGCTAGAATGTTTACTGAGCATTCAGTGAACAACTAAATGTCCTAATGGAAAACTGCGCGCTCTGTGTCTCAGGGATGTTAATAAACACCCACAGTCCCCAGCAACCTCCTTTCGAACAGTAGCACTGAATGTAACTGAATAAGTTACTCCAAGATTAGTGTCACAGTGAGGGTGGAAAAGAACAACCAACACACCTGGAAAGTGGGGATCAACAACTTTATTCATAGTATGCAAGGATTGGATAAAAGCCTATTGCGGAAAAGGATATACAAAAGACATTTTCACGGTTTACATAGTAAGGCAGAGTAAGTTGTCCAAGAGGGCAGTGAGCAAAACAAGTACCATTTCCTAGGTTCCTATACCTTGTGTGGTCCCCCTCAGCAAGGACCCCTATGTATCTTCTATAGATGAACCTCACCCACAGGACTTGGTGTTCAATGATAGGATTTAGGATTTATAGGAACTTCTAAAGAGTCTACAGGGAACGCCCCTACAACACAAGATAAAGATGGAAGATCCATGGCTAACCATGTCAGGATGGAGGATGAACAAAACCAATAGGAAGGTTCTGTGCTAAGTGGACTTAGTGTCCCAGTTCAATTTCCATGAACTTCTCCATCAGAGGAGCCTACTGTGGTTGCCCCAGTCTATGGGCTTATATAAAGTTGGTGCACAATCCGTTGGTACTTAAAGTACCACAGCACACTTCTTTCTTGACCGTGATGCTTGCTCCTATTGCAGATTTGACTCTTAATCTTGGGACACTTTCTTGGGTTTTCTAAATGTTGACACGGAACATGACTATCAGCTAGAACTCCCCCTGCCTAAGGGGATATTTGAAATCTTCTTCCCTCTGCCTAGGTGCTTTTCAGGGTGAGGATATTCTCGCCCACTGGCCAAGCATCGCTCTTCTAGACACCGTAACCAATTACAGGTTCTGCTATACTTTCAGTTTTCCAGCTGCTCCCATGCTTTGTATTCAGCATATTAGTAATACCCCTAGAAAAGCTCTGGTGTTCTGAGGGTCTAGTCTATAGCCGTGTAAGAATAATCACACTCCTTACTGCCGACTTTAACCAAGCCCTCCTTACTGTTTAATCCCACTCACAGAGAAGGCTACCTGGTTCAGCCACCTGCTCCTGAGAAGAAGAAAACTCCAAGGTTTGAGAGAAGGCGAAGAAGGGAGAGTGGTGAGAAAGAGGAGAGGAGAGGATGAAGTAGAAGGAGTAGTGAGATGAGGGTCAAGAGAGAGTGAGGGAAGGGGAGTGTGCGTATTCGTGAGGAAAACGGCTCAGGATGAAAACCACTATTTCCTGCTGAAACCTGGGGAGTGTTAGTTCAGGGCACCCCTGGAAGAAACCAGGAGGCAGTCAAATATACAATTCTTCTTGCCTTGAGATCATCCTCTACAGCCAGATATAGACAGTAGGTGTTACTGAACGCTAGCTGGAAGACCTTGGGGTTAGGGACGGATGGTTTAGGGTGGAAAAAGACCACAACTGGAGGTTGAGAGAAGCCTGTACCCTACCCGCACACTGAAAAAATAAAAAACATATGAACCATCCTGAACAGCCTGGGCGTTATTGAAGCGTTCCGTGACAACCCTTAGTTGTAAAGCATGAGTAAGGAACTGCTGAGTCTGTGAAAAGTGTGAAAACAAAGTATGATGTTCGAGTCCTTTTCAGCGCTGAGGCTATTGGCTCGGTGGAAGTAGTTTTTACTGAAGAAACATTTGCACTTTTTGTGGTTGAATGTTTGGTCTATGCATTCTTCCAGTAATTGCAACTTCCTTTGAAGTGAGTGCCTGTTATGTGGTGTGGTGTATACCAAGCGCTCTCCAGCCATTTTCCAGGCCTGCGACAGTGACTCTACGCCATGTTTCAAAGGAGCCTTGAACAAATTAGTGCTATAGTTCAGCATCAACCTCAAACTATTGGTGCTGAACTTGTGGGTTGTTATCTCAGTGATCTGCTTTGAGACCTTGGCCTTAGTAGGTGAACTTGACTGTGGGTGTGATGCAGTCTCAGACACCAGAAGAGATCTTCTAGGGCGGATATGAGCGGGCTCACTGGAGCTGGGGCCACTGCTCAACTACTATGGCTTCTTCAGAGTTGGACATTTTGTACAGTCTGAGGCAGAGGCCTCCATTGCACAAGTCGCCCAGCGCTCTACTCATGGTCATTTTGGGTTTGAAGTTTTTACATGCAGAGCATTTGCCTTAATCATTGCCTCTTGGGATATGATATATGGCATTTATAAACGCGCCTATACACAAGTGTTTCAAGCCGCGAAGGGAGGCAATGGTTGCACACATTACAGTTGTCCTTGCAAAGGAACTTCAAATTACAGCTGAGTCAGAAATTAAATTGTGTATTCTCTATTAGGAGAAAGCTACCTGATGCAGCCAACAAATGTAGATTTATGGGCGAGTGTAGTGTGATGAATCTAATGATATCACTCCTTTCCCAGACATAGCCTCTCCTCATGTGGCCAGAGGAAGCAGCAGCCACTACCTTATCCTGACCCTGGGGTGTAGTGAGACATTGTAAAATGAGACATGGTATCCCCTTTCCCTTTAAGGTGCGTCCCCTTCATTCTTCATGCATGCAAAATAATAAGATAATAAGAGAACGGTCACTGACCGATTAGATGCTGAATGCATGGAGAAGGCAGAGACCTAAGAAACTGTGCAAATCTGGGACCCACACCCAAGCCGAGAAATCTGTAAAAAGTCCTGGCAGGAAAGTGAACAAGGCACAAGTGGAACTTGAAACAAAGTTCTGGCAGGAGAGTATACCAGGTGAAGAAGCAGATCAGGGGTCCACACCCATAAAGAGTTGTATTGTGCTCTAAAGACAATGGTGGGTAGGGTTCAAAACTTTCCAGGTCACTGCTCACTTTAGAGTAGTACAGGGTTAAGTTCATCCAGAGCCGCCAGGCCTGATGGTGTCTTCAACTTGATAAAGAGCAACCCAGAGGCCTGGGCTGATTTTGCGGTATCCCTGTTTAAACAGGTGATTCTAAATAGAAGAGTTCAAGGTTCCTGGAGCGAAGCTTGGGTGGTTCTAGTGTTCAAGAACGGCGAAAGGGCGGATCCAAAGAATGATCACCCTATTGGACTCTTTGGGCAAGTATTTCACCTCAGTGGTCCTCCGAGATCTCAGCTCATGGGCGGAGAAAAAGGGGATCCTTGACGCGAGGCAAACATGGTTCATAAAAGGGGTTGGGACATAATTAAATCTTTTCATCCTGAACCTTTTAAAACAAAAGTCGATTGACAATACCACAATATTATATTGCCTTCTTGGATCTACACCAGGCTTTTGATGGTGTTGATAGGAATTGCTTGTGGGCCAAATTGAAAGCCTGCAAATGCCCCACGGACATCTTGGAGACAGTGCAGGCTCTATACACTGATACTTCAATACAGATCAGATTGGGGGCAAGAGGATTAATGTCTAGAAAGATTTTGACATTTTGCGGCCTTAAAAAAGGCTGCATGCTTGCTCCCTTCTTATTTAACTTGTATCTTTCCGACCTGGGGATTTCACAGGAGGACATAAGGTCCTTTCTACCAAAGCTAAATGGATGCAATTTGCCAAGGCTGCTCTATGCAGATATCGATGGAGGGTCCTGCTGAGGGGAATCAATCTTCTTAGCCTCAAAGGGGTGGCTCCCCTTTGGGGAGAAATGATGAATAGTACAGATTTGTCTCAATGTATTTGTTTTCATTCATGCAGCCAACCTTTAAATTCTACATAACATTTTAATGTGCAAACTCTGCTACTCAATTTTTGTACAGTATGTAGTGCAGTGGTGGGTGGATAAACATCTGAGAGGCTGCTGTTGAAAAGCTCCAATTCACCTTACACAATGAAAGAGGTGCTCTGAATGCATTTGAAACACAATGATGTTCCTTCGTGGATTAGATTAGGAGTTCAGATATGGAACAGAATGTACAAGAAGATAGGAGTGTGTGTTCCATACTCCCCCGACGTGTAGCTTTGGTCCAGGGTTTAAAATGCACACACATTAACACACTGCATGTGTTCGGTATGGAATTCCAGACGAATAGCAACATGGGGAGACCTCTTCCTTGAAGGGCACTGCAATCCTTCCGAGACCTGGGAAGTATGCACAAGGTATCTTCTGGTAAATTCATAATTTATACAGCGCTGACTTGCAGGGCTAGGAAATATTGGGGCATCCTGCCTGTGGGGCCACCACAGAACCCAATATTGACCACATTGTCTGCAAAGGGGGATGGGGTCTGAATAACAGCTTTATATAGTACCTTATTAGACAAAGTACCACATTCAGATCATGCTATACAGACAGCTTGGAAAATGGAGTAAGGGGGAACATTTAAAGGTATTAAACGGTCTAATACATGGCTTGCAAAATCTATCCACCCAACAGATTGGTTAGTACTTTTAAGGCAGATCGAGCACCATTACTATAGTACTTGACCTTGCTGCTGGGCTTACCTAGGATATTTGTTTTTAATACAAATTTTGCTTTCAGGGAATTTTATCTAATGATCACGGCTGTCCATCTGGGGGCGGCAGTAAACACAGCATTTTAATGTCCTATTTTGTTGATGCAGAAATTAAGTCTAACTCACCAGAGTGACTAACATACTCCTAGTCCATAGTCCCCTTTCCTCCATCATGTATGGGCATCCCTTTCGAGGGACGGGAATGGAATCCCTTTTCCACCAAAAAAAAGAAATTTCCCCTTTAAATTTACTGGCGCGTCGGTCTTGGCCCCAGGAGCACGGGCTCCCTTAACGATACCCACCGGCGCCATACCTCAATCCCCTTTTGACGCGTCAGCTGTTGTATCTTGTGTGCCACCTGGATCGCTGCGGTCATCCATCGAGCTATGGATGCCTTGGAGGTATGCTACCCAGGTCTGGAGCCTGCAAATGTTAGTGTGTCCGTCTTGCAGATGCGCTTCATTCTGTCAAGATAGAATTTCAATGCTCTCCTGACATTCAGACAGTGGGGTGTCTTCCTTGGGGTCCGGGAGGAATGTGGGGAGCACAATTTCTTCGTTGATATGAAAGGATGACACCACCTTTGGAAGGAACATGCGTTTGAGCACAAATTTGTCCTTGTGAAACCTAGTGTATTGCTCTGAGGCGACCAACGCCTGGATCTCACTCACTCTGCTTGTTGACATAAGACCAATCAGAAATGCTGTCTTTGGAGTGACCAAACTAATTTCTGCTGTGGCCATGGGTTTGAATGGTTTGTGGGCTATAGCACTTAGCACCACGATGGTGTCCCAAACGGGAAGCAGCCGTTTGACTGGGGGACACAGCCTGGTTAGGCCAGTCAGGAATGTTTTCACTACAGGATTGGTCGAAGATAGCATAAGAGAGCCAGAGTGCCTGTATGCGCCAATAGCAGTCAGGTATGTCTGGCAGGTATCCACCTGGACACCCGATCTGGCGACATAGGCTGAGAATAAGACTTGGTCCAAGGTGCATGTCTGTGGATTCACCCCATTTTCCGTAGCCCATAAACAGAAGCTTGTACATTCACTTTTGTACTGCTTGCACGTAGCCGGACTTCTGGTACTTTGAATGATCACCAGATTGTCGCTTGACAACTGAAGGTGCTGGAGAGTTAGCTGCTCAGGAACCAGGCCTCTAGTGCTACACTCTCCGGGGAAGGGTGAAGCACCTCACCTCCCTGCTGCGCTAGTCGAGGGCCCTTCTCAAGGGGAAGCACCATCTCTGGCTGTGTTGACAGCTGCTGCAGGTCCGAGAACCAGGGTTGTGCAGGCCAGCGAGGCGCTATGAGAAATATCTTCAAGTTCCTGGAGTTCTTGATCTTGTTCACCACCTTGTGAACCAGTGTTGTGGGTGGGAATCGGGAGTGCGATCTCTACAGAGTTGCATCCCCTTGCTCCCCAGGATGCGAACTGCTGACACGTCTGGTTGTGTCTGTGGTGGGGTGGTCTCATCTGCTGAACACTTCCTGGAGTACTCTCCCATTCAGCTGCCACTAGTAATTGCCACCGACTGAGTGTCTGCTTTTCAGGTTGGATTCTCCCGGAAGGTGAACTGCCGATATCCACACCTCCTGACTGATAGCCCATTTCCAGATTTCCAGGGTCAAAGAGCATAGCTGCAGGTATCTGGTGCCCCCCTGGTTTGTTTATATAGTACATGCAGGTTGTGTTGTCTGTCTGAATACACACAGACCTGCACTTGATGGTTGGGGCGAAGGACTTCGAGGGCCAACCAGATTGCCATTAATTCCAGCCAGTTGATGTGATTCTGCTGGTCGGTTTGGGTCCAGAGCCCATGCACAGAGTGCGCTACCAGAGTTGCTCCCCACCCGTGGAGGGAGAGGTCTGTGGTAATGGTGAACTCTATGGGGGGGTGGACGGAACGGTCTGGCCACTAAGATGTTCTCCTCCTGCCACCACCATTTGAGATCGTGGTCCAGAGATTGCAGGATGGATACCTGGGCCCTGAGATGGCCCGACTCCTAAACCCGGGAATAGGCAAAATGCAACTGAAGCCTCCTCAAGCAGAGTCTGGTGTACAGGACCACCAGGAGGCATGCTGCCAGAATGCCCGGAAGGTGTTGATAAGCCGTGGTGATTGACCCGCGGCGGAAATGGTAGATGGCAGTCTGAATCGCTGTAACCTTGTCCCCGGTGGGGCATACCCTCTGCTGCTGTGTGTCCCACAACAGGCCTAGAAACACTAGCTTCGGTTTAGCGGTTAGCTGAGATTTCTGGTAGTTGATTGAAAAATCCACATCCAGGCTCAAACCTGGTCCGGAGACGAGGCCCTGACAAATGAGTCGTCGAGGTATGGATAGACATGCTGCCCCTCTGACACGAGGAGAGCTGCCACCACATTCATAAGCCTGGTGAAGATTCTGAGCCAAGTTTAAGCCAAAGGGCAGTACCTTGTAGTGAAAATGCAGGCTCATGACCTGGAACCTGAAGAAGGCCCGGTGAGGCTGCACAATAGGAACGTGGAGATACACGCCCTTCAGGTCCAGGGAGCACGTCCAGTCTCCCCCACACAGTGTCTCGTCTATGAATGCTGGTGTCAACATCTTGAACTTCTACAGGGTAGGTAAAGATTTAGGGAAGACAAAACCAACAACACTCGCAGGCCACCTGGTTCTTCTTTTGAATAGCAAAGATGCAGGAGTAAAAGCCCTGTCCTGCAGAGGCGGAGGCACCATCTCTACCACCTCGCTCTCTAAAAGAGAGCGAATCTCTGCCAGGATGATGGTGTACAGAAGAATCCCTTATTTGAGGCTTTGTGGTGTTTTAGCCTGTGCTGACTGGGAGACCCGTCAGACTGCCTGGCTTTGTGGTCCTGGAACCCGCAAAAACCTCCAAATGATCCGCCCCTTGTCTGAGCAAGACCGTGCCTGTGAAAAAGGCTTCGCTAAAGGCTTGGTCAGAATCGCCAGCGACTTGGCTGTCTTAGAGCTGCTCTTCTTGTCCAGATCGTCAGTTGTGGAGTGGAAAAGATCGCCCCCTTCAAAGGGAAGGTCCAGGATTCTGGCCTACATAAGGTCCTGTGCCACGGGTTTAGTCTCACCTAGGCCCGCTTTGAATGAGGCTTGCTTGTCCTTAGGGAGGTCAGGCAGGAAGTCTGATTTCCCTCCACAGGCGTTGATTAGCTGCAGCCAGGATGGCGTCTGCGTTGGCCTGCCTTAGGTGTAGACCAGCATTGGAGTAGACCTTCTTGCTGTATAATTCAAGAGTATTTTCTTCTTTGTTCAAGAAGGCTGCCGTGGCAGTACTAGACGAGGACGCCTGGGGCTTGGCATACGTGGATGCTGCAGCAATAACAGATGACAGGTTGCGGGTGTGTCGAGTGTAACATGCTGTCCCCACTGGCCTGTTTGAACTTAGCATCCATCTTTGTGTTAACTGGTTGCGTGGAGTGTGGCTTGAGCCACCCCTACTTGGCCAAGGCCTGCACATCCTTCTGTAGGGGGATGCCAGACCATGGCTCTGCCCTCATGCTTAGGACCTCCGCCAGAACGCCTGCCTCAGGAAGCTCCTTCTGCGGCTGGGGAATGCCCAGGTATTCCGACAGGCCTGCAATCCGGTCATAGAAGGCTTTTGCAGAGGAAGGTGCACCTCCTTGTCTGTGTCCTGCTGGTCCGCTTCCCCGGGAGGGGTGACGCAAGAATCCTTTGGAGGTACTACCAGTGTGGGGGTTTGCACCTGCACCAGGGCTACTGGAGCCTAAGGAAAGGGCTGCTGCGGAGGCAGGAGAATGGGCTGTGTTGTGGTGGGCTGCGTGGGCAAAGCCGGAGGCAACATGTCCTTGATAATACCCCTGATAATGCCCCTGAGAATGGAGCCCATTTGTGGAAATCGCATGAGACATGAATTCGTCAAAACAAACTGTCCTCGCAGGCTGGCTGAGCGCGATCCTGCACTGGAGGCGATGGCGAATAAGCCTACTACCTGCCTAGGCCTTGTCCGTACATGGGGTCACTGTACCTGAAACCCGAGATGTTGGGGTATTACGTGGTCCAGACGACTGGCGTCATTGGTACCCAGTCTGCTCGCAAAGTAAAGCTTCTCCTCTGTTGATCGCCTGGCTAGCGGGTCTTCGCACCTGCCTGTGAGGGTTCCCGCATTTGAGGATCTGGAGTGGTGGCCATCTTGTCTTGTTCGGCCGCCATTTTGTCTGTGCCTGGGCACCTGGACCTGTAGCTGGTGTAACGCTCACCTGATTCCCGTAGAGGCGCCGGTCTTGACTGGGCGTATACCGTATCTTCAAAGGTGATGTGTAACACACGGCTGGCTCTTTGGGCTGGACCTCTGTGCACTGTATGTTTGACTCGAAGGGTAAGATGTCTTAGGTAAGTGAACGCCGTGCTCTCCATCTGCCTCGGGGCAGGGTGCTGTAACCAGTTTCTTCACTGGATAAGGGGAGCAGGCCTCTTGACTTCAGAGGACTGCTGTCCGTCGTTTACTGCACGAACGGTAAGTTTTGAGTAATTCTAATGTCTTTGAAGTCTTTAGTAATGATGTTTCTTGTTTTGCAGGGTTCCGGCGATGGCGGATGACGGGCTGAAGTGAGTTGAAGATGGAGCCCGTGTGATGAATAGAAGCGCCTGGAAGCACGTAAGTAAGCGCTTGTTGCCTGCTTCACGATGCGCTCTAACTGTCTTTTTATTTTGCAGGTACAAGTTCGGAGCGCCTGCAGGGTGCCGGAATACCCACTGGGTTAGATGTGGAAAGGAGTAATGGCACGTGAGTATTAAAGTTCCCCAATGTCTTTAAACGCACCTTGTTTTGTCTTTCAGATGCGGGATGCAGCGCCGAAGGCCTCCGGAGCGTGCAAAGAGTTGGTAAGCTTTTGTCTTTCAGATGCCGGAATGCAGTGTGAAGACCTCCGGAGCGCACAAAGAGTAGGTAAGCCTTTGTCTTTCAGAATGCAGCACGAGGCGTTGGTGACAGCCGATGGCCCAGGTAAGTGAAGAGCTGTCACTGAAGACCGTAATGCTAACCTGTTCTTTCTTGTCTTTATAGGTGTTGCTGAAGACTGGATTCAGGATGGTAAGCCTTTTTCCTTAGGCCCAGGATCAGATGCAGAAGACACGATGAGCGTTCTGCTGCAGAGGATGCAGAATAACGCAAAGCAAGATTCATCCATCGGGTGTGGTTTAAATAGCCTCCTGTAGTGCTTGGTGTCTCCTTCCACAGCCACGCCTAGGTAAGAAAAGAGTTCCTGCTTTCCAGAAGAGTTCCAGTGTTCTGAACCTAGGGAGTGGCTCCTGCCCCACCCAACAGGAAAAGTAGTTCCAAACAGAAGAGGATCAGAGGCTCAACTGGCAGGCAAATAAGCAGCATGGTCTGCTGCAGGTAAGTCCACCCAAGCATTATGAGCCCGGCGCTTCCAGCGCTGGGACTGGGCATATTTATGAGCCTGGTGCCACTGGCGCCAGGACTGGGACCAAAAGGTCCCAATTGGGACTGGTTGGCACTCAGAACCTGGGTTATGAATCTGCTTCCAAGGGAGTTGGGAAAACCCTGACCTTTTGGAAGCAGAGATCATGACAGCTGGCGTGTTCCCGGGCTCGCCTGCATGCCTGTCTGCACTGGCTCTGCCCCGCCCCCTGGACCTCAGGTGTACACCCGGTAGGCTGTGCGCCCTCGGCTCTCCGACCGGTAGTGCTGGCCGTGCGTACAGGCACCCACTTGAGTAAGGACCCGGTAACAAAGTCCTGGTAGTGGTAGAGCTCACAGGCCCTTCGGCTGTGGAACCAGTAGTGCCCTTGGACCCCTCGGCCGTGAGGCCAGAAGCTGTGTGATCCTCAGTGCTCCCTAAGTCAGTGTAAGGGCTTGATTAACCCCTCCCACCAGAGGGCTTCCCCGGGAAGGAGTCGCCTCTGCGGGGTGCTTTGGAAAATAAGGCACCTACCTTCTTCGTCTTCCTCCGGACGTAGTCCTTGATGTTCTGTGGAAAAGTCTTGTTGAACAGCTCACCCCAAAGCGCAAGTCGGTGTTTTAGCGACCTGGGCGTGAGTGTCGCATGCGGAGCACCCGTCCCATCCGTGGTCTTCACCAAAGCACCAGAGAGTGCCTGCGGGTCTTCTGTGGGGAAGGAACCGTCACACGTTGGGCACTGCCAATGCCTGTCTAAGCCGACATGCGCCAGGAAAAAGAAGAGAAGATTTCGGGGAAAGCGCGTGGAATTACGAGGCTGGAGGCCTCACCCAGGAGTGCTGGTGGAGCAGTCCGTTCCAGTCAACGCAGAAAAGGGGACTAGGGTGTGGCACCGGTGGGCGGTGTTAAGGGAGACCACGCCCCCAGGGCCACGTACCCGCACGCCAGTATATTTAATGAGAAAATGTATTTTTCTGGTGGAAAAGAGGTTCCATTCCCGTCCCTTGCGAGGGAGGCCCATACAGGGTGGAGGAAAGGGGACGGGACGTAGGAGTAATAACAGTTTTTAGAAATTGCAATTAGGGCAAATGTCATGACATACATTATTTCCATTAATTCTTCTGAACGGCAACCAAGTAGAAGCCAACAATTAAATGGTCTGGAAGTGGTGTTGTCTGGTGTTTGGGACTCCTGCTGCTGCTGCTACCACCACTTTAACCCTGCCTGGAGGTAGGGCTTGGATCCTGTTGACTGTTGGAAACTACCCATAAAACCACTGACCACCACGAAAGCGGTCTGCAAGTGGTGTTGTCTGGTGTTTGCTGGTGGGAGCTGTGGCTGTGCCACTTCAAACAGCTTTGGTGAGAGGAGCTGCATATCGAAATGAGGAGACTGGAGCAGACCAATGCAAGAAGCCTCTCTGAAACAATGGAAAGTGCGGGATCGCGGACGAGGCTTCAGGTGAGCCAGAGAGGTATTTCTTGCTCATCAAAAACTTCCCCTCGTGTTACTTTACAATCATCTATTCCATCTCCGAAACAGACACGCCTCCCTTCATCGTCTCTGAACTTAATGCCACCCAAGATGATTTAGTATAACTAACAGCACTGAATGGGAGGCTAACGGGGAAAAGAATGAGGAAACAAAGGATTGTATCTCGCTGGCTAACAGCGGGCAACAAGACGCTTTCAAGGATGCCACCATGAATGAAGTGTAATTCTCTGCGGTACTCTGACTAGTCAAACTGACTGTACTGCGCCGACAGATGGAAGCCTTCAGGCTGCATATACAAACACGCGTGTTAATTCCGCTTTAAAAGAAAACAAAAGTACTGCGGCTTGTTTAGAAAGCCGAAATACGGAAAAGGTGAACTCAGAAAAAGTGAAGGGGGTGAAGGAAATGATGTGTTGTTCGAGGAATCCATTGATAAATTGGAGGAAAGTGAAAAGGTCTTGAGCACCACCCCACCCTTTGCTCCACGGCCACCCTTTCATCGTCCGTGATTACACTGTTAGGAGGAAGGTTTCAGCTAGTGCTGAATACCTCGGCGGCGGATCAACGAGTGAAGGAGGTGGGGTTGGGGCGAGAATGGGTTTAAAAAAGACAAACCCTATTGGGGTATATGATGACAAAGACTATTCAATTGAAATACCCTTTGCCCAACCAAGGAAGGAGGAGCTGACCCTTTTAGGGCTAGCACAAAAACTTGGAAGCGGAAAGGATTAATAAACTAAGTTCATTAAGGGCATCAGGGCCCAATGGCGTCTCAAATCAGATGCTGAAGGAAAATAAAAAGGATTTCGGCTGACCGGATATACTTGATCTGCAACCAAGTGAAGAAAGCAAGAACGGTGCCACCCTCATGGAAGGATACGTTTATAGTCCCAATCTTTAAAAAGGGGGACAGCAGTGAACCAAAGAATTATAGGTCAATTGCCTTACTAGACTCTATTGGGAAAAAATATGCGGAAATCCTCCTACGGGATCTTAATAATTGGGCAATGAAGGAGAACATCTTAGACAAACATCAAACGGCTTTCGTATGTGGAGTAGGTACATCTTTGAACCTATTTATCTTAAATCTCTTGAAACAGCAAACCTTAGAAACAAAAGGAAAAGTGTATCTAGGATTTGTAGACCTGGAACAAGTTTTTGACGGTATAAGCCGAGAATTGCCCTGGAAAAAGTTAAAGATTTGGAATTGCCCAGAAGACCTTCTAGAAGCTATACAAGCCCTGTACACTGACATTAGTGTACAGATCCAACTTTCTAGAGATGGGACATAACTAGGAAGATTTTTACCGTTCGAGAGATAAAACAAGGCTGTGCCCTAACCCTGCTACTATTTGCCTTTTATTTAGCGGATATGAAGGTTTCCCAACAACAAATAAGGGCCTTTCTACCAAAAATTGAGGGTGGTGAAATTCTGTGGATACTATATGCGGACGATCTGGTTCTTGACCAGACTGCTATGGGACTCCAGAGACGACTGACAGCATTCAAGACTTATCTGGATGAAAATCAAATGAAGATAACTGTTGAGAACTCCAAGATACTTATCATGAAATCTGCATGCAGTACAGTGAGAAAGCATGCCCCTTTCAGATGGTTCATTGAGAATCGATCACTGGAGGTAGTGTAATCAATCATTTATCTCGGGGTTCGGATCAACAAAATCATCAATGAAATGGGGCATTATCAGTTGATTAAAGAGAAGTTATTGAAGATAACCAATCAAGGGAGAGCATTGCACTACAGATAATGGTCCTACTCGTTGGCCCCCATAGTCACCTTCTATAAACAGAAGGTGTCTGCTGTCTTAACCTATGGAGCTGAGACTCTGGTCAATCTTTCTTGGAAAGTCTGGGATATATGTGAAGGCTACTTTTGGAGGAACATTTTGAGATTACTGAATTCTCTACCAGTACCCTTAATCAGACACAAGTTGAGACGGTACTCTTTAACATCGGTAGTCTTGTGGAAGTCCATCTCTGTACAGGAAATGCGTGTTAGACACTCTGCCCGGTCCCTTTGAGATATTGACTGGCTTGGCTTTAACAAAGGACAAGAACCTCCAGAGGTGGAGGGACTGATGTAAAGAAGTTGACAGTTTGAGCATCGATCTGGAAACTCTTAAAGGAAATCCCGAACATGTGAAGAAAAAGCTCCAGAAAAAAAACTGTATAGAAATTATCGAACTAAAAGAGGCACAGTAAACTATGTTATAACATCATATGGGAATGCACAAAAGTAAATGAATTACAGCTAGATCTGTCAAAATTCCCATCGGCCTACTACAGAGACCTGCCACTAAGATGTAGGCTTAAAATCTTGACATCAGGAGAAGTTCTGTTACGAAGGAAGAAACTCACACGGGAAGGGGATGTCTGTAGATATTGTAAGGAAACAAATCTAATTGAAACGATTAGACACTGGATGCTGACATGTCCTGCCTTAAATGACTTAAGGGAAAAGGCAATGAAATTGCAGGTTCAGAACAATGGTTCTAATGAAGAAGAGCACTTGTGGTAAGTTATCCTAACGGCAAACAATTAGGTCGGACAATTAACGCACAAAATTTGTTAATGAACTACTGAATAAAACCTGACCGAGGGACAAAAGGAACTTTGTTATCATAGAAGGAGTCTGATGGATGTACATTTATTTATGACTATGTTAAAGGTTGAAAATTATTTAACCTATAAAACAAAACAAAAAATATATATTCTTTGATATGCAATTGAAAATGTACATAACCCAGTTTACAGATCAGATATTTAGAGAGGAATATTTTATGCCCTAGTTACCTTGTACATGACAAATGGCCCACAACCATGTTCAGCCCGCCATATTGCATTTTGTGGGCCGCACCGGGGTGATGGCTTTTATATGAAATGTAGTTTTGTTCAAGTGCTTGAAAATCGGTAGAAACAAAGCGGGCTGCACTTCAAAGTGAAAGTAATCAGCCTGTTTATTCAAAATTCCTGCTGGCCCTGTTTTGGCTCTGGCGCTGTATTACACGTCTGTGATTTCTGAGAGAGATAGTACAAATGCTGAGCCGATGGACAAACAGCAAAACGGGTGCCTCGCTCGCATAAGTAGGCTTGTGTGCTGCCAGAAGGTTGCAATGCCGCCCTGAAGACCCTCACTGCCACCAAGGATAAGAAAGGGTCAGTGTCAGATGTGTGGGAGTGAGACGGAGGGTGGGGTAGACTGCAGGGCCCTGTTGACATTTTTTGTCAAAACCATACTGCGCAGTGGAAGTGAGGAAACCGCCCCTGTTAAATATAGTGCTTGGAAGCAGTCAGCCCACGACGAAGCTCTATATACATGATTAGGACAGAAGTCGATGGTACAAAAAGATGAATGGCATCCATGCCCTCACAGGGTAGTCGCCATCTACCTTGTCTTTTTTTGGGGGCTTGGGTCGAAAGAAATGTTTAGTTTTGCTGTATCAATTATTTAGCACGTTGGTAAACTTTATCCACATGACCACAATAACAATGTGATAAATGCTTGTGTAAATTATCTCCAAAGGGTTTTTTGCTAGGCACGGACTATTTTGAAACATTATTTTGTTTAACCCCTTAAGTGCTAAGGACGAGATTGCTCGTCCTAGGTGCATGGGAAGGCCCATTATGATCAATTTCCTTAGCAGTTAAATTCACCACCTTTTAAGGTACACAGCTTTTAAACTGAAGAAAATGTTTTAAAATAATCCCAGCCGTGCACAAAGCCTACAGGAGTTATTTTACCCACACATTTATTCTGTTGCCACGTGGTATTGTGGGGGAAGTACTGGGCTTGGCAAACAGCAGATTTCCGTGAAGGTCTTTAGGGGCTGTTTTATTCTGAAGCTTGTAGGCGTCCACAATGCATGAGACAATCCAATGAGCGAACCTACTAAATATCACAAACAGGCCATCAGTCCTTCTAAACTGCCTAGATCAGTCAAAATAGAATGTTAGAGCATGCCCCACATCCATACAAGTTATTTCGTACACCTTCAGTCTGTGGAGAAGTAAAGGTAGTCATGACAACTTCTTATTTTAACCCAATGTCTCTTTTCACATAAATCAAGAAGTACGAGTGCCAAGGACCAACTTATCCCTATTAAGCTGTCTTCCTAGAAACTAATTGGGTATCGGCTGTCTCCATAGGCACGAACGACTTGTGAGCTACGGCTGCTTTGATGACATTAAGTCTGCAGGATGGATGAGGCCTACTACCGGTGGGTAAATGCCTTTTAGTAACAGGGTTTGCTGTAGCTGTAGCGATTTTCACGTTGCGGGCCTAAATAGGCTCCAATAGCTGATAAGTAAGATCTGAAAAATTTAACCTTGACCACTGATGGTGCAAGAGAAGGATGACAGAATATTATCCAAGGAAGCTGAGTTTTCATCTGAGAAACGTTCACGCATCCAGTGGGAAAAGCACATCCATTTACTTTTATACTGTTGCCTAGGAGAGGCATTTCTAGCTCCATGAATTATTGCCAAATTTTGTTCAGATAACCCTAAATCTCCATGCGTTAGTTCCTTAGGAACCAGGCCACTAAGCTCAGCAACCAAGGGTAGCAATGGAGCACCCCCCTGCTGGTTTAGAAGATTCATTGACGCATGGAGGATGAGCGAACCCTTAAGCTTCAGCCTCAAAGTCTGATTACCAGATGAGAGTTGGGCATTTCAAGGCTATTAGAATTAGAGAGAAACCTTGAGTTTAGTAATTTCGCTAAAACTCTCAGCATCAATGGCAGAGGTGGGAATGCATCAAGTGTTCTGCGATCCAAGGATATTTGTAGAGCGTCTCCCAGAGAGCACAGTTCCCCGTTCATCAGGGATGCAAAAAGCTGCAAATAGGTCCACTCATGGATGTTTCAATTCCTGAAAAATCTCCTGAATTACCAGAGTCCTGAGCTCCCACTCGTGATTGGAGTGAATCAGTCGACTGAGTTGGGCCCGTTTCTCTTTTCATATCTCCAGCTAAATGGACAGCATGTAGGGATACTCTGTGTAGAATGGCCCTATCCCAAATTTAAATTGTAATTTTGACAGATGGTATGTGGCCTTGAGGCCCCTGCTTGTTCACATAAAACTTGGCCATCATACCATCGGTCCTTGTAAGCACAAAGGAGTGTTGAATGACAAATCGGAATGATCTCAATGCTTTGAAACTCGCTACGAGCTCCAGACCATTCATATAGAACTCTTCTTCTGTGGACCCAACCTGTGAGGGACGAATCTGATCTTATCATACGCTGAGGACGACTATCCTGGAAAGTAGCTGCCACCTGCAGATTGCATTAGTTGTGCCACCACTCCAGATCCACCCTGAATCCCATGGGATCGGAATTTTGGTTGACAGGAGTCCACTTCCTGATACCACCAAGTTGAGAGATTAAATTAAAGGTGCCTCATTTTGAGGAAAGCAAAGGGCACAGCCAGCATGGAAGCTGCCATGAGACCTAGCAGATACTGGAAACAACCTCAGGCCTCAATGCTTCAGGAAATGAGATGCGGCCAATTTGATGCCCTGAATCCTCTCCATTGTAGGATAAACCCTCCCTACACTAGAGTCCCATTAGAACCAGTTAAAGTTGATCTGTGGGACAGAAATGGGATTGTTTTCTGATGGAAAGACCTAGACTGAATAAGAGGTCTAGCAATAACTGAAGTGACATTGCTCAGCAAAATGTCTCTGGCCTGAGGAGCCAGTCGTTTAGGTGTGGATAAATGTTGATTCCTTGTGCTTGCACATTAGCTGCAACAGGCGCAATTAAGTTTGAAAACATCAGAGAAGCCACATTCAGACCGAAGCGGAGAAGCCAGTACCGAAAATGATGATCCTCCCAGTGAAAATCATTTAAACATGGCGTGCGCCTCCGCAATGGGAACCTCTAGGTAAGGTCTTTCAGGTCTACTGCACACAACCAATCTCTTGAATTTTTCTAAGGGGCGCGAGAGATTCAATAATGAAAGATCTAAGACTGTTCCCAGGACCACCAGGTTCTTTTTTGGGACAGTTAAAAGGTAATAATCAAACCTGCTTCCTCTCTCCAGGGGTGTGGAGGGGGTAGATCTCGTCAAGCACCTTGATTTGCAGCAGATTATAAACTTCTAGAAAGAGTGAAGCAGAGCGACAAGTAGACAAGGGGGAGGAGGTGGAACTGTGGGGGTAAGGGGAAATAAATCGGCAAGTGATAACCCAGAGATACAGAGGACCCAAGAATCATATGAAATCGTTTGTCAACGCTGATGGTAAAGAGAGATTCTGCAACGGATGGATCTGGGTCAGCGCCTCATTGTTTCTTTGGGTCTGACGAACCAGCAGAGGATGAGAACCACCTTTTAGTAGAGTAGATCTGTTGCTTTCGTCTATGCAGGTTGGCAGATCTGTCCGGTTGCCTGCCTTTTCTATTGTGGTAACCACAAAACTGCCTGCTCTCCCCTCAAAAGCTCCTAAACCGGAAAATAAACAGATTTCTCAATGGGGTAATTGTATTCTGAGGGATTCTGGTAATCAACGTGGAAGTTTTCTTCTTATTTAACTCTACCTTGGTGTAGGAGTACAAACATAAATCATTTCCTTCAAAGGGAAGATCAAGAGATTTTGGTATCGGGTAATAAAATCGCGGCAAAAATGCTGTGGTTTGACCCGGTAAAGGTGTACCGCATTATACCATTTAAGGGTAGCAGAGGTTGCAGGGGTTTCCCCTACTGCCCTTATATGGTATTATGATTCCGGGGGTTGCAGGAGTATCCCCTGCATCCTTTACATGATTGTGGCGGCAAAACCACAGCATTTTTGCCGTGACATTTTGTATGCAGAGCCATTTTTGCCGCTATTTTAAGACATGGAACCACATTTGTTCCACTACGTCCTTATTGAAGTGTGTTACTATGTCCCTTGCCGTGCCACACATGTCCAGTTGCAAGTAAATGGAGCTGGAAGCTGTGTCAATATGGTCCATAGAGGACTCCCTGAAGTCTTGAGCAATACATTTTGCTTCGGTTAAACAACTTGAAAGCCGCCACTTTTATCAGCTTGTAATTATTTCTAGAGGTAAGTGATTTCCAACCATAAATGCTGATTAGCCGCTGCTAGTAGAGAGTCAAAATCGGCATGGTGCAGACGCAAAGCACTGATGGAATATATTTTCTTCCGATAGTCCAGCAGTTTGCCTTCTTTTGAAAGATTGGATGGCGACTATCCCAAAGGAGGTGCAAGCAGAGGATCTAGCAAAAAAGTAGCTGTTGCTACCACTGATAACTGGGGGCAAGTATTGGTTGCCTGTCCGGCTGATTCAGATTGCAGTGGACAGTATTGGGCCTAGATCTTTTTGTTGGTTGGCAAGAGTGGGTTTTTCCACAACTTCTTTGCTTCAACCAGCATATCCTTTTGACTTGGCAACCCTGACTGGTCTGAGTTGTACAGAGAAAGTACTCCATGTTTGCAAGAAACCTTCTCCGGTACTGGCAGTCTACGAAATCCTGAACGCCCCAGTTGCAGCAGCGGAAGGCCTTTGCTGTTGAAGGCATGGAAGGCATGTTAGGCTGGTTTGGCTGAATAGGCTGAACAGGGAGGGGTTGTTTCTCAAAATATCCAATCCTAGGTTCAGAAATCATTATGTGCTGAAACTTTTTCAAGAACCTGGCCTCCAAAGTAAAGGCTGACGTCAGAGTCCATGAAAAGGACAATGCTGGAGTCCAAGATGATGTTGCAGCTGGGTACCAGGTCAGATGTCTGTGGGTGGTGGAGAGCAGTACCTCAGAGGAAGATGTCACCGGACAAGAGGTATGTCAATTGGACATTGATGACCAATACACCCTCACAAAAGATTCTTCGCAAACTGTCGATGGCAAGGGAATTTGTGAAGAATGATACTTGATGCTTCCAAAGACAGAGGGTCTGGAGAAGAAACTTCTGAAACCGCATCAGGGGTTCGTACACAAACACTGCAGCCTCCTTGTGTTTGTCCTTTCATCTTGCCAACATTTTGAGGGGAATGCGACATGTTCTATAGAGAGTCTGGAGGTACCTTTGCCGGTCATTTTCTGCAAGCTTTGAACCAACTTGTGAAACTTATGAAAGATGTAGAGAGGCTTGCTCAATTCTGAGCACAGTGCCGGAGGCTCAGATAGACCCTAGGAGTGTGCAATGGTACAAACACTGAAACGCCTGGAGTTTACTCAGATTGGTAATCCCCATGCTTACAGAGCCTGGGAGGTTTCCAATGCTGAGGTATCGCCTCGGGTCCGGAGGATCAGGTACCAGCCCCCAAAGGGTCCTCGGTATGAGCACTGGTAGAAGCCCGTTAGGCATCTGGGCGAGCTATGGTACAGACCCTAGGGTGAAAAAGGTGAAAAAGGGGTGGGCACCACTTTATAATTCACGTTATATTAGTCAACTAGGCATAATGGCCATTTGTAGTTTTCAATTATGGTTTTAGCCTGGAGCGGTCAGAAAAATGAGGGTCCCATGACACAAGGACCAAAAAATTCAAAAAAGAGAAAAAAAATGATGAGGTGAAAACGCCTCAACAAATCCGACGCTCTCAGTTAGCTCCACAGGGAGCAGAAAAAATGTGTTCTATATTTGTTTCAAAGTTATTTTACACTTTCATTTTTCCATAATATACTTTTGTTGGTTCCTTAAATTAAGTCGAATTTTGTTGTAAAAACAAACTCAAGTGCAGGAGATGTTTAATGTGCATTCCTGTCACATTGCTACTTGAAGTGGCAAGTGTTGAGACAGAGATTAAATACATGGTTAGTCCAATGCAAGTAAGCCAATGCATTTCGGTGTATCCACGCCATCGGCCCCCTGCTGGACGCTGAACTCGTTTATATCATTCATCACTTTTACATTGGTACGAGTCAAACTAAGGACCATTGCTGCTAAAGGACTTGTACTATAATTTGCCTAAATTTACATGTGTGTCAGACACTTACAAATGTTGTTTCTTTGCATTTTAGGGCTAAGTCCCGCCCACTCAGCATCGAAACCTATTTACCCAGAAGCAGCACGCTTCCAAGTGAGTGGTTCCTGTGAGTGGTGACTGTTCCGCTGTTCAGCTGTGCAGCCAAGCAGCCCCATCACGGTCTCACTCCTGTCTCACAATCAAATTGAATTAGTCAGTCCTCTGCATTTTTTGGGGTATTTGTGGGTCACTGCTTTCTTTGTTACCATTTGCATTTATTACGCATCGTCTTTTTTGTTGCTGTGATTGGCACAACCTATAACTTCATAAATGTATACTTTGCGCACAGATATGCCAACTCACATGGACCCCGCAGAGAATGAAGAAATCACAGTACTTAAGGACGGACATGACAACACTGACGCAGATCATTCAGACGCCTGAAACATCTGCAAAATGTAATAACTCTGCTCGTTCTAAATCAGCAGGAGCTGATATTAGACGTTTGTTGTCCCCTAAGCGTCTTCCCACATGGGTTTGAACTGAAAATGCAGAGCCTACAAGATCTTACGCCTGATACCAACAGGTGAGACTTCTGCTAATGTGAATCGCAATTTAACTTCTTGCATTACCAACGAGGAAATGTTGTCCTATAATACCCAAAATTGTAGTGATGAGGTTGCATCAAACTGCCCGCTGTTGGACTGTCAAACCAATCTCAAAACATTATGTGCACATCATGTTAACTTGTGCACCGCTCGGGTAAACTGGCATCCCTTACCAAATATAAATATGCCAAAACTTTATTCGCAAGCCGCTCGAGGTTGCGACCCAAGTACTTCTAAAACTAATATTGACATATGTAAATGAGCCAAACACCATTGAAGATAAAGTTAACACTCTTACGTCCAAAGGAGCACTGCGAACGATTTACTAGTGGATGCGGTTGAAATTAACCAGGTTACTCACCGTAGTGACCACCTTACTCCTAGTCCATAGACCCCTTTCCTCCGTACTTATGCGACATTCCTCCGTCCTTACTCAGGTCACGTCTAACAGGACGTAGGAATGTCCCATAGGTATGGAGGAAAGGGAACGGGACGTAGGAGTAATGCGGTGTGGGAAATTATGGAGATGGACATTCCACTCAATGTGTTGCAGTCGCTCTGACCCCAACTGAGAATGCACATATGGACGGAACAGGAAACATTGCTTGAAAGCTTGATATCCGAAACATATTCTCAGAGGCTCACATGAAGACTCAACTAACAGATAATATGTGTGATTCTCCACCAACAGATCCACTCATTCCATGTGGTTCTTGTTCAGTGGGAATCAATCGGACTGATGAAGCTTCACTGACTTGTGTAAATGTAGAAAATATCATTGTCCCGGAAACCCAAATGAAAAATGAGAATGAGAACAATATTATTACTCATCTGAGTGACAACATGAATTTATCACAGTCGCCTATTATTATGGACATTTCACTAGCACAAACGTTGAATTCCACTGCATCAACTGATGAATCATATGTAAGACCGACACCCAGACCTTCGTTTGGTTTTAAACCAAATATCACACCATCTCTTGATATTACACTCTCAAGCATGAATACGGGCATTTATGCCCTTACCAAAATGTATAGTTATATGGAAATATAAAATACACAAACATCAGAACAACTGAACATACTTCTAAATAACTTACCAGATTTTTGCTGAACTTAATCAGATTAACATTACCATGCTAAATACCAAAAATGAAACAGAGAAATAGAAAACTTGAAAAATATGATTCAAAGTAATCAAGATCCTGTTGCACCAAATACAGCTGTGGGTGTGGAAATACATACAAGCATCTCAGTTTTGTGGAAAATGTGACTAATGACCAAGGTTATACTAAAGATCTAACTGAAAACACAGAAGATGTTGACAGTCAAGAACAGTGTATAGGCTCGGAAGAAGAGGATCCTGTGGCACACATAGAAAATCCACCAGCTCAGGGTGTACAGAAGGAGATAATAGAAACTGAATTAAGGGAGCAGAATGACCCCCATTGACAAAGAACAAGTATATGACGATTTCTACCAACATCACAAGGGCACAAAAAAGGGTAATTCCAAAAATAAAAATAAAACTAAGAATCAAAATATACACCCCTCAACCTGATAAGAATCAACAACAAAAGCGCAAGAAATTGAAACAGAAAGAGCAACAAGTGATTAGCAAAACTGATGAGTCAAATACAAATCCTAATGTAGTTCTGTATGAGATGCACAATGTTAATATGAGTTTATTGATGAACATGACAACTCACTCAATATCAGATGAAGACGAGCAAAATAAAACGGCTATACTTGCTCCGTTACAGAGCCTTGAGCTAGTGAATCCAAAATAAATTACAGAGTCATTTTGAGCGCTTCATCAAAAAAGAACGTCTAACAACAATTCTGTTGGGAAAGATGTAATAATAAAAATAATTGTCAGGACCCACATAGAGATCAGGAAAAATCAAAAAAAGTAAATGGCAAGGAGAACAACAAAAAGGCAAAAGATAATTATAATGCGACGCAAGATGAGGAAGATAGTATAACACATCTTCAGGAACAGTTCAATGTAACAATGAACGGCAGTAGAAAGAAAGATCCATATCCACACAGAGCAACATTGTTATCTTTATTCCATAAAATTAAGGAATTAAAAACAATAAAATCATGTGATTTAGACAATGTCTATATAATAAAAGATAAATATTTGGACACTGTGAGCATACAGATATCATCCTGGATAGTGAGGCACTTAATCTGAAACCAAAGGGAACACCTAAATCAAGAGGGCTTTCAAATACTAATTAATAAAGACAGTGCTGATAAGGCAAGAACAGTCCCGAAATTGCCCGATATGAGGAGGACATCTGATGAAATGATTCAAAAAGACTTCCAAGAACAACATTTATTAATATATTGTAATGGTGACGCTGGTATGCTGCAAAGAGAGGTGTACTATGAAGAAGAAATCAACAGCCCTCCCAAAAAAGAACCTGTCACATGGTCATGGTTAACCCAAGCTAGAAATCAAATAAGCAGAAGACCCAAGATTAGCATTTAACCACGGCCCAGTTCTCTGAGTTTAAAATAGTGATATGGAATACTAGGGGTCACTCATCTGATGTCCCTGAATAAGACACATGTTGTAGATAAATATGATCTATTATTGCTTCAAGAGACTTGGCTTATTAAACAGCCAAGTTGGCCAAAATCGAAATATTTGCAGGATCCCAGCAGTGAAAAAGTTAAAGGGACGTCCAACCATGGGGCTACAAGGAGCTCTAAAAAATAACTCTCCAGGCAAATTAACGGCTTGGGAATCTCCACACCCTAGTCTCCAACTGCTAAAATATGAGAGCCCATATTCTCCAAATGCAATGGCAATTATTAATGCTTATTGTAATCCCAAAGACATATCAGATAGAGATTTCATAATATTAATTAGGGATACATTTGAAGTAATAGATCTAGATCCAACCATTACACATATATTGTTGGCTGGCGATCTAAATACACAATGCATAAAGCAGGGCACAAAAAATATTTCTTCTCGGCCCAAGTCATGGTCAAAATAGATGAAACATCATAATATGACCATGTTGAACAGTTGCATTAAAGGAGATATCCCACCTCAGTTTACATGGAAAAGGGAAAATACGCGAAGCATAATTGACTATGCATTTATGTCGACTTAAACACTTGACATCATAAGAGATTTCAGTGTGGTTCCCAATGATTTAAGTCACCATAACATTCTGGTCATAACTATAAAAATCCCCAAAACGTAATCTTGTACATACTACAAATACATCACTCATGTTAATCAAGGTCTTAATCGTATCAAATGGGATGATGGTAAACTAAACAGATTGCTGCTTGCAATAAAACGGTATGTGGTCTTTCCATCGAAATAGTTTACAACTAAATGAATTCCATCGAACGTTTTGCAGCGAAATGTTTATTTTTACCATATGTATATTTGTGTGGGTGAAAGGGTTTATTTTGTTTGGGGTGGGTTTCTAATGGTAAAAAACAGGAGGTGGGGGTGACCCTCACCCCAAAATCTTTTTACAAAAAAATGCATTTGATGGTTAACATTTTAATGGAAAACGTCCATGCATTTTCTTTTCATTGTAAACTTTTTGATGGAAAGACTTTAAACCCATTAAAACATGCCCCTAATAAACATTATGTTGATGTTCTGCATTGCTTCAAATCGATAGATGTGGGTCCTGGACGAAAAAGAGAAAGAATTGCCCTCCCCATGACAAAATTATCATGGTGAAAAAAAAGATAAAAAAGAAAAATAAACAATATCAAAGTAAGCAATCCTGATGATTATAAAATACTAGTATGTCGAGCTAAAACCAAATATACAAACTTTATAAAACAACACATAATGCAAAAAAAACAAGAAGAAAACGAAAGCATGTTACAAGCATTGGCTTCTAAAACCAGCGCAAGAATTTGCGACTTGTTACATGAGGGAGCAGTGACGAATACCACAACTCATCTCATCAATCCTATTGTTGAACATACATGGGTGCAACATTGTTCTGCTTTGTTTTAGAATGCATCTAGATCAGCTGAGAACTTAGCTGTTATGACAACAGAACACTCATTAAACAATAGATAAAACAGACATTGAAGATTTTATTAAAACATTGAGTAATTCCAGCGCTCCGGGCCCCGATGGCATTGCTAATGCTACCCTCAAAGCGAATCCTGAAAAGTGGTCTGTGATATTACAGCAAATTTACTTCAAAATTCGGAAAACTGGAATTGAACCCAATTCGTGGAAAGAATCCATAATTTTGCCGGTGTTCAAAAAAGGTGAATGTTTAAATCCTCAAAATTATCGGCCCCTAAGCCTGATGGACTCAGCCGTGAAGATATACGCCAGATTCTTCTTATTAGAACTGAACAAATGGCTAAAGACTAACAACTTTTTAGATGATAAACAAGCCGGCTATGTTGTATATCTGATAGAGTATGGTGCGATTATATAACTAAGAAATATCGCATTCCAGTGAGATTTGAGTCTCTTCCAAACGTACAGCTGTGCTATAGCAAGATTGCCCGGTTGAAATGGACTCAGAATGATATAAAATGGACAATATGAAAAATCTCATATTCTAAATCTGCAAGCCCGGATGGTCTTCCTCCCTGCCTCTATAAAGCTGACCCGGAGTTTTGGATCGAAATTCTGAAAACTAAATTTGACTCTATTATCAACACTGGTCAAATTCCCCCCTCTTGGACTTCAGCTAACATTGTTCGAAAAGTTCATTGAAGAAAAGTGTCTTTTTTCGAAATTCCAGACAGGTTTTAGAAAAGGCATGAGCACCTCGTTGAATGCGGTTGTCATGTCCCATCTTATCATCGCAGGCACAAAAGGAAAGAACTCTCAATCTCTATATATGGCCATGATAGACATGAAATCAGCATTTGATACTGTGGTTCGTAACCTCTTATGGCATAAATTGAGGGTGATGGGAATACCGCTAGCACTACTTTACTGGTTTATCAAATTGCACACAAACACCTCAAAAAATAAAAATGTCAGCAGACGGTAGAACAACTGAACCCATTGGCACGTTTATTGGCTTCAAGCAAGGGTGCAACCTAGCGGCTACATTTTTCAATCTGTATATATCAGACCTTGATAAGCAATGGGACCATAGTAACTTGTTTTCTGCGAAAATTGGTCCCTAAGGCTGAACTGGCTCGCATTTGCGGACGGTATCATAATTTTTGATCCTACAACGGCTGGGCTGCAAACCAAGCTTGGGCTTTTTCAAGAATTTGCAGTAGCACACAATCTCACGCCAAATCCTGCAAAGACAGTTATCCTAAAATTTGGTAACAAGCAAAATAGCAAAGGATTTCAATGGGAGATTATGCAAACAAAAATTCACTGCTCCCCGAGTGCGATATATTTGGGTTATAATCTAGCTGCTCAAAATTCGATCAAATACTGGACAGAATTAATTAAAAATAAATCGCGTCCTTTGCTATCCCAACTAAGAATGATGTATGCAAAATATTGTAAATTTTCATTAACACCGATGTTAGAATTTCTGACTTTGAAAATAGAAACTGTCATTCTCTATGCTACTATGCTACTGATATGTGCCTAAGCGACATTGCCGCTCTCTTGGATACCTTGCAGGGAAGACTGTTAAAATCTGCTATGCACCTTCCAATGAGTATTCCTAAAGAGTTTGGTTTGGTTGCATTATCGTCGCGCTGGAAATGGCGTCAACTATCTGGTTATGCAAAGATTTGCTTTCCCTTGAAAAACTCTTTGTACGTTGACTTGAATCGGTTGTTGAACTCTGCCTCCTCTGCTTCCTTTAAGAAATATCATTTGAATTTGCAATGTATTTTGAATTCTTTATGTATTACGATAAATGATTTTTACCAGCACACTGCGTTTGCTAAAAAGAAGCTCTATGAACACGATTGGAGGCGTACAATAGAAAACATATCAACATACAAGCTGTACAACGAGTATGGTGCCTTTCTTAAACAACGCGCACCCCGCTTTGACCATGTACTTCTATTCCCATGTATTGAAATGTCGATAACCTTTTTGTAATGAACCGATTGAATCTTTGAAACATCTTATTCTAGAATACCCACATTTTAAAGTAATGAGGACCAACCGGTTCTCGAAACTTGTGAATATTGACTTGGAGGATTGTATGCAATTTCTTTGGGCACGTATGATGCTAGGCACACACAAACCTCTGATATTTGAATTAGTCCGTTTCTGTAAAGTTATTGAAAATGAGTTGCTCAAATTTTAAGTATTAGGAGGAAACAAAGTTTTTAATTAGCTATCCTCCTTTTTCTTTTCCTTTACATTTCTTAAAATGTCTTAAATTTTGTAAATCTGTCGTGATTATGTTGTAAATTTGTATGATATACTTGTAATTATTTTATGGTCTTACTTTCTCGTTTGTATCTTGCTTTGTAAAGGTTCTGCAAAATTTGTTTTGTAAATGAACCAAATACAAATAAAAAAATAAAAAAAAACAAGCCGGCTTTTTAACAGGAATAGGAACTTTACCTAATCTTCACATCATCCAGGCATTAAAACATCAAGCGCAAGAACACGAAACGTCTTTGTATATGATGTTTGTGGATTATAAACAAGCATTTGATACGGTTGATCGACTCATCTTGTGGGGTAAATTGAGAGCGGCTGGTTGCCCATCTCTATTATGAAATAGAATTCAGCAGTTAGATATAGGTACTTCAGTTCGAGTTAAAAACCTAATAGAGGGTCTGCTAACTCAACAAATCAAAAACAAACAGAGGGCTAAAACAAGGATGTTTGTTAGCATCGACCCTTTTACATTTTTACATCAGGGACATACCAGCTTACCTTAAAAAAAATTCGATCTTTCCCACCACGACTTAATCAAATAGCAGTGCAATATCTACTTTATGCTGATGACCTCTTGATAATAGACCAAACGCCTATTGGTCTAGTCAGATCGGTAAAAGCATTGGAACTTCATGCTAAGAATAATAACCTGGTTATTAATACAGAGAAGACTAATATTCTCATAATTATGAACAAAAGAATACAAAGAAATAAATGTGGGGAATTTTTTGAAAATTGGAGATAAATCTGTAACCCTAGTGAAACAATACAAATATTTAGGAGTTAACAAATGGAAATAAAGCTGAAACTCCCTATAAAGAAGAATTAAAAACCAAGATGGAAATGCTGTGCTCTCAGGCCAAACTAATTCAGCATAAAGTCTGAATATGTTCGAGTAAAGCGATTAAAATCTACTACAGGCAAAAGATCTGTAAAATGACCAGCAAAGAACCTAATTAGACATCATTGGAAGATCTTTATTGGAAGACTCTGTTAAAACTACCTAAGAGTTATCTGATGGCCATTATATGGCATGAATTGGGTCTTACATCACTTGAGACGCACGTCATCTGGCAATCATTAATGTTGTATGAAAAATGTCAGCAAGTTGAACGCTATAAAAGAACAAGTTACTTTCTTACCTGGTAACGTTCTTTCGATGGGATGTTCCGCCGACGTATTCCATATCTATAACAGGTAGTCACCACAGCTGTGCTGCTTGGGAACATTTTCAGCGTCTGCGTCCTGCGTCGATACGCTGTCCGTGAGGGCCTCCGTCGGGCCGACGTCCCGAATGTTATAAGTAGGACGCACGACGCCCGTAGCCTCAGTTGTAGTTTTTTCCCCTAGAACGTGTGGCACCAATCTTCTGCCAGTATGACCACAGAAAGCCTTGCGGAAATGTAAGCTGCAATCGCATAAGAAATTCTGTAGCGGGGCAGGCTGGGAGGGTACGATATGAAATACATTGTCGGAACATCCCATCGAAAGAATGTTAACAGGTAAGAAAGTAAATTGTTCTTCGAGGGGATTGGTTCCTCCAACGTATTCCATATCTATGACAGACTCCCAAAGCAGTAACAACATATGGAGGAGGGAAAAGAATTTAGAAATTTTGAATGCCCAATTAAATTGCAGAATAAAGGACCGCCTTGCCAAAGGCCAGATCCTGCCCATGGATAGAATCTAGGGATTAGTGTCTTACAAAAGTATGTACCGAAGCCCATGTGGCTGCTACACAAATGTTACGAATGGGAACACCCCTCTACAGAGCAGTAGAGGCAGCCACACCCCTAGTAGAATGGGCCCGTAAGCCTACCGGAGGGTCCTTACCCGCCAAGCGGTAACATTCAGAAATTGCCAAGATAATCCATCTAGACAAAGTATGCTTAGTAACAGCTTGTCCCAAACGCCTTCCAGCCTATCCAATAAAGAGCTGTTCGTCCACTCTGACCGGGACATGCGTGAAATGTAGAAACTTAAAGCTCTCCTAGGATCCAACCTATGGAGCCTCTCCTCTTCCTTACCAGGATGCGGAGGAGGATGGAACGCCGGAAGCATGACCTTCTGGCTTAAATGAAATTCCGACACAACTTTTGGAAGAAAGGAAGGACGAACCCTAAGGACAACCCTGTCATTATGAAACACAGTGAAGGGTGGCTTAACAGAAAGTGCCTGCAACTCACTCACTCTGCGAGCGGAAGTAACCGCAACTAAAAATACAGTTTTAAGGGTTAACAGTCTCAAAGGACAAGAATGTAAAGGCTCAAATGGAGCACCCATTATACATTTTAGAACCAGGTTCAAATCCTAATCGGGCAACTGGAAAGGTGACGGTGGAAACACATTAGTGAGCCCTTTCAGAAACTGAGAAATTAAAGGAATCTTAAAATAAGAACACTCCTCAGACGAGCGCTTATGGACAGCGCCGGCAGGTAACGTTTAATGGTACCCACTTGCAGGCACCAGTCGCAGAACTTTCTCCAACGGCAATGGTACAGGGACTTTGTTGCAGGCCGTCTGGCCGAACGCAACACCTCTATCACGTTTTCAAGGAGGTCCCAATCCTTATACCCTAACCTTTCAGAAGCCAAGCGTGAAGGTTGAGGGATCTGACCTCTGGATGGAGAACCTGACCCCCCTCCCATGAGAGCAAATCGTCTTGGTAGGGAAGACAGCATGGAGGGCAGATGGACAAGTCGAGAAGGTCCGGGTACCACGTTCTCCGGGCCCATGCCAGAGCAATGAGGATCATCCGGGAACCGAACCTCCGTAACCTCTGCAGCACTTGCATAATAACGGGGACTGGAGGAAACGCGTACAGCAGTGGGAAGGACCACTCCACCACAAACGCGTCCCCTAAGGCTCCTCTTGCAGGAAATTCCTGCGAGCAGAACCTTTCGCACTTCCGGTTGACACTGGTGGCAAAGAGATCCACTTGTGGGGTCCCCCAAAGGGCGAAGATCTCCAGGAGAATCTCCTGAGCCAGCTCCCACTCGTGAGAGATCGCGCTCTGCCTGCTCAGAGCGTCCGCCGTCTTGTTTTCATCTCCGGCCAGATTAACTGCCGAGATCAAAATTTCCTGCTGGATGGCCCACAACCAGAGCTGCATCGCCTCCCTGCACAGAGGAAGTGACCCTGGCCCCCCCTTTTTGTTGAGGTAGTGCATGGCCACTGTGTTGTCCGTCAGAATCAGGACATTCTTCCCTCGCACAGTTGGCAGAAAAGCCTTCAGGGCAAGCCTGACGGCCCTCAGCTCCAACAGATTGATATGGAGTCTGGACTCTGACGGAGACCAACAACCACTGACTGTCAACTCGTTGGCATGAGCTCCCCATCCCGCGAGGGATGTGTCCGTCACGATCGTCAACTCCGGCCAGGGTAGCCAAAATGGAGCCCCATTCATCGGATTGCCTTCGACGGCCCACCACAGAAGGTCCTGGGCGACCGAGGGCGGCACCTGAACGGGATCCGACATCCTGCCGGAGGACTGTGACCACTGCATCTTGAGAGCCCACTGCAGAGATCTCACCCACAGCCATGCCTCTGGCACCAGAAGAATGCAGGATGCCATGAGGCCGAGCAACCTCAAGAACTCGAACGCCGGGAGACTCTGGACAAGTTGAAACTTGTGCACCATTTGTAGAACATGATGAACCCTCACGTGGGGAGGGAAACACTGCCCCGGGGATGTGTCGAGCACTGCCCCGATGTACTGGAGCCGGTGTGTTGGCGTCAAGTGGGACTTCTTTAAGTTGACGGAGAAGCCCAGCCTGTGAAGGTAGTGGCAGGTGACTGACAGACGATCCAGGACTTGCTCGGGAGAGTGCGCCCTGATCAACCAATCATCTAGGTAGGGGTAGACTTGAATCCCCCCCTTTGCCTGGATTTCCTGCCACCACCACCATGAGCTTGGTGAAGACCCTCGGGGCGGAGGTCAATCCGAACAGCAGGACCCAAAACTGAAAGTGCGAGTCGCCAACCACGAACCTTAGGTACTTCTTGTGCTTGGGATGAATCTGCACATGAAAATAAGCGTCCTTGAGGTCGAGAGACACCAACCAGTCCTAAAGTTGAAGAGCCTGGATGACTTGAGAGAGAGTAACCATCTTGAACTTGTCCTTCCTGAGGAGCTTGTTCAAACCACACAAGTCCATGATGGGTCTCAATCCCCCGTCTTTTTTTTAAATCAAAAAATAAGGGGAATACCATCCCTTGTTCCTCTCCGCTACAGGCACCGGTTCTATGGCACCTTTCTCCAGCAGGGATTTGATTTCCTGCGCAAGGAGCGGATCCAAAGAGAGATTCCCTGGTGGATTGTCTTGAGGCCTCTGCCGGAAAGGAAGACAGTAACCGTGGGCTATGATCTCCAGAACCCACACATCTGAAGTAATGGCACACCATTCTACAAGATGCTGCGCCAGCCTTCCCCCAACCGGCGAACCATGGGACAGGGCCTCATGACTGAGCTGAAGCGGCTGCAGCAGTGCCTGAGGGCAAAGAGGCAACTGCCCGAGCGGCTTTGGCACCTCGAGTACCTTGTCTTCCACCTCTGGTACTCCTACATTGGCCCCTTTGACTTCCAGCTCCCCTCGATCTACCAAAGAAGAGTAGTATCGAAAGGAACCTCCCCTCCATGGCTGTCCCCTAGGACGAGGTTGGCGAACTACAGCGCTCAAGGACTTCGCTGCAGCTTTGGAGGTCGGCAACCTCTCAAGGCTCTCGTCAGCCTTGCTGCCAAAAAGATGGTCACCATCAAAGGGCATGTTGAGAAGCCGGGCTTGTACATCCGGAGCAAACCCCGACTTCCACAACCACACAAATTTGCGCATCACGGTGCTCGCCGCCATGGACCGGCTGACACAGTCTGCCACGTCCAGACCCAACTGAACGGATTCACACATGGCATCCTTGCCATCCTGTACAAGGGCAAGAAAGCCATCCCGTTCCTCCCCTTTGGGAATATGTTCAGCAGCCAATGAAACAATTCCACAGAGTGTGAGTGAAACGTGCTAAGGCACACACGGAGTTGGCTGCTTTCAAAGCCATACCCCTTGAAGAAAAGACTTTCTTCGGCCAACCTTCAAAACGTTTGTCGTCCCTGTCAGGAGGGATGGTAGGGTACGACGCCTGTTTTGCTGGGGCCGTAGCCGCCTGCACCACCAAACTCTCCAGAGTAGGGTGCATGGACAAGTAGCCGGGGTCACCACTGGCTGGGCGGTACTTTTTCAGCAATGACTTACCCCCTGCCGGGAGACTCTCCGGAGCAGTCCAGCTGCCGCCACCCTTCGTTGCAAGACCATATGGAATGGCAGTTGGTGGACATTGGACCATGATATCGGTCACATCATCCTGCAGAAAATCTACTGGTGGCGCAGACCACGCCAAGTACTCTGTCACCCTCGACATCAGCCGCCTGTACGAACAGTCAGCATACGTACTAAGCTCAGGCCTGCCAAACTCAACCTCCGGGGAGGTATCAAGACCACTGGCGTTGTGCAAAGACTGATGCAAGTCTTCAATCTGGCTATGACCAGACAATATTTTGTCAGGAACCTCATCTGGAACCAAACCTTCCTCAGACCCTTCCTCCACCTCAGAAATATAATCCAGAGGCTGGAATAAATCCCTGGAGGAGGGCACAGAAAAAGGCTCAAAGAGAGGTCTCACCGACTTCTTCAGGGCCTTCCTCAGGGTTTCCACATATGCACAAGGTACCTCCGATAAAGCATCCTCGAAAGGCGGCGATGGCGTCGACAGAATCGGCGACGACATCGAGCGTAGGGCCGATGGCTTCGACACAGGTCTCGAGGGCGGAGCCCCGAGCGTGTCTTTCGACGGCCTCGGCGCCGATGACTTCCTCAGAGGCGGAGCCACGAGAGTCACTCGACAGACATGGTGCCGATGGCGTCGACGTCTTCTTCGCAGAAATCACAGGCTTCGACGGTCTCGAAGGCGTCGAGGACTGGGGCCTGGAGCGAGCATGGCTAGAGCAATCCACCTTGTCCGATCGGGACCTCGAAGGCGCCCGATGATCGCGCCGACCACCCGAGCCCGAAGGCGTGCGAGCGGCGGCCCTAGCACTTTCCCTGCCGGCTTCTTTCAAAGGCGCGGACGGAACGGAGCCCTGCGACTGAAAAACCGCCATCATCTCCATACGAAATGCATCCCATTCCACAGGAGAAGAGCGCTTGTTGGGACAAACAACCCGCCGACAGGCGGAGTCATCGGATGAGGACGGGGAAGGCGACCGGTGATGGCAATTCCACGAGTGCCTCGAAGAGGCAGAGGAATGGCGGGAACCACTCCGGGACCGAGACCCCCTGGACTCACGCCGACGACGCCGAGAGTCGCCCCTCGAATTGTCGGTCGAAAGCCCAGCGGATTTTGTCTTTCGGGGCTTGGAAACCCTACCGACAGAAAGCTTCTTCTTCCGCTCCCGCAAGGCCTTCGATGTTAACGACTGGCAATCATCACAATCTTCCATGGCGTGGTCCTCACCGAGGCACCAGAGGCAGGCGTTGTGCGGGTCCGTCAGCGACATCTTGGAACCGCAGTCCCGACACTTCTTGAAACCCGGCCGCAGGGTAGAAGAAAACGAAGACATGATATCTTCAAAAACGAACAAGTTCGAAGAACCAATAGAATATAACTCCGAAGAACAGAGGCGCGCCGAGAACTCCGAAGCAAACATGTTCACGGAAAAAACGGAACTGAGGCTACGGGTGTTGTGCGTCCTAGTTATAACATCCGGTGACGTCGGCTCGACGGAGGCCCTCGAGGACAGCGTATCGAGGTCATCGACGCAGGATGCAGAACATTTTCTGAAGCAGCACTGCTGTGGTGAGTACCTGTCATACATATCGAATACGTCGGAGGAACCAATCCCCTCGAAACACGGTTATTGGCATCTTAAGTAAATCATTAGGCTCTGGAGATTAGCAGATGGGAGGAGAAATGTAGAGGACATATGAAAAAAGCAGGTACTAGCATCACATTACTCACCCAAAACCTGATTAGCGCTAAGAAGCTATGGTTATACGATTGGATAGAAACTAGAAAAAAATGCCAAATGTATAAATGGTTTACATCAGGATATTTTCCACATAAAAAATTCAATGACATAGCAAAATACATACAAAAACACCCAAGCATTCAATACCGTATTGACATTATGAGATTCAGGTTCAATTTGATTCCGGTTACAGAAATTCAGCACAAATGGAAATTGGTTGAGAGTGAGTCATGTAGGTTTTGCCAAACTTAAGAAACAGACATTAAAACATGACATGCTAGAATGTAACAAACTACATATGGTAAGACATGAATATTTCGATACATGTTTTAAAATGTATAACTCAGTAGATGTGGCGATTAATGTGTGAAGCAGAAATAGTATCCTTTAATTTTGCCATCAATAACTACTTGAAGAAAATAGGTATAGTAGAGGATAAGTAGAAACATTGATTTTGTGTGAATAATAGATGCATATAAGCCTCATAAAGATGTTCACATATTTATATTATATAATTGTCATGATGACTTTGGTTTTAACAATGTAAATCGAAAATTGTATTGTATTTATAATTTTAAGCTTTTGGATAGTATAATTTTTTTTAATTATTAAATTTTGAATGCTGTGTAGTGATATGTATGTATTGTATATTCGAAATATATTTTTAAAGTTGTATTACAACTAAATCAAATAAAGAAAAAAAGAAAACCAACTAAACTGGAAGATTCTTACAATGGGGGATGGGGGGGAGTTGGAGTGACATTCTGACTAGGTTGTGGAGGGGAGTAAAAGGAACAGTCATCAGGGACAATACATTAGTGGACATACATAAAGGATAACCAACATTAGATATTTTTTAAGTACAGGTAGGCGGTATTGTCAGCTGTATTTGGGATGTGACCATGTTGGTTGAAGTGCTAGAGTGGAGGCAGAGAAAGTGAGGGTCAGAGGCAGGTTAGAGGCAAGGGGAAAAAGTTAGCTAGAGGCAGATTAGATGTAGGCTAAGAGGGTAACTCGGAGGCGAGGAGGTAGCCTTTTATTTTGGTTTTAAACAAATCCGTGTGGACTGTTTCTGAGATGTCGAGGGCCTGGGGGAATTTCATGTGAGTGGAGCAAGAAGAGAGAAAGAGTAAATGCAGGGAAGGCAAGATTTCACAAGGGTAGTCGAGAGGGCACAGCAGAGATTACGAGATGGCTTGTAGAGTTGGATAGAGGATAGATACAGTGGTGCCTTACCATGGATACATTTGTGAACCAGGAAAAGATTATTACATCTGTCCCTCTTTTGCATCATCAGCCATCCAGCTATGTCACAGTACAAGGAAGGAGGTGTGATGTGAGGACAAAGAGTCCTAGTAGCAAACAATGATCTTGTCCAGAGGATGGAAAGCATAGTTGAGGAGACCAAAGAGGATGCAGGCACAGCAGTCCACTTTAGAGAAGACAAGAGTCGGTTAGAGCTACTTGTCAGTGCTGAATGGAAGGAGGTGCCCGATTTTCCAAATATTCAGGAGGTTGAGGCGAGCTGCTGTTGCAGTTTTGACGATGAAAGTAGAGGTGGTGTGGGAAGGGTCATAGATGACACTGCGGTTTCTAGCTGAAAAAGAGTAGGGTAGAGGGTCCGGTTGCAAGTGGATAGGCAGAGGAAGAGATGAGAGTATTTTGTAGGGAAGAAGAGCACCTCTGTCTTGATACAGAGAATGCAAAGCCATTTAATATTTAATGGCAGAGACAATTGGAAATTGTGAGAGATCAGCAGAGTGTTCAGGAAAAGAAGATTATCTGGGTGTCGTCTGCAAAGAGATGGCATAAGAACCCAAAGGAGGAGATTAGTGCCCCAAGAGCAGAGGTGTACAGTGTAAAGAGGAGAGGACCCAAGAAAGACAGAGCCTTGTGATACACCAACAGTTATAGGAGTGAGTTGAGCAATATTGTTGCTCCAGGAGACTGAGAACTGGCAAGGTGCCAAGTAGGATTCAATCCAGGCAAGGGCTTGATCGCAAATCCCAAGAAAAAGAATTAGGGAGATCAGAGCGATGGACAGTCTCAACGGCAGCTGACAGGTGAAGGAGAATTAGGATAGAGGATAGGTTGGCATGCTTAGCATAGGCGATGAAGTTGGACACATTCATTAGAGCAGTTTCCGTGGGGTGACAGGAGCAGAAACCTGCTTGTCGGAGGTCTCAAAGGTTGTGGATGTATGAATTGTTAAGACGGTTCAACACAACCCTTTCAAGCACTTTAGAGTAGTGCAGAAGGAGAGAAACAGGGTGAATGTTAGCCGGTAAGTTTGGGTCAGGCCTTTGCTTTGTTAGGAGAGGGATAACCGTGGCCGTTTTGAAAATAGAGGGAAAGCAAGCAGAGACAAAGGACAGATTGAAGACTTCAATGAGGTGAGAGGCCACTAAAGAGGGAATAGGCTTGACTAGCTGAGGAGCAAGAGGGTCTGATGGGGCACAAGAGGGGTTAGCCTTCATCAGTAGAGCTAGGACTTCTTCAGTGCTAGTTTGACTAAAGTGAGAGATCGAGGCAGAGGATGATGGTAGAGTAGGCGTGTAGTGAACCCAGAGCTCTGGTGCCGTTCCCTTTGATGGACAACCCATAAGTATGGAGGAAAAGGGAATGCGACGTAGGAGTACAGTAGACGTCCGTAATTCACACAGTAATTAGCACCATTGTTTTCTTTGAGTTAAGGATCTCTACATTCTGAGCCAGTCTAGTGTGATGGTCTTTGTTGATCCACAGGTCAAATGTTGGAGGATAATTTAACCTTTAGACATATCCCTCCATGTGAGGATAGTCATTCAATCACCTCTGAAGATGCGAGACCAGTAATAATTGCATCATGAAAAATGTTTACCACACTGGTGTGCTTTGCAAGAGGGGGTAATGAAGGATGGTTTGTTACTACTTTAGATGATTTTCGTCTATTTTTGCAACCTTAGTCTTTGTTGAAATTGCTGTACCTTGATCCGTGGAAGCAATTGGTGAGGTAGCATGTAGCAAGACTACTTCTCCCCGACTACCAGGTCAACTCCTTTTTCATGTACACCCAAACAATATTCAAGGTCTTTGCCTTAGACTGTCTTGTGGAGTTGGTTATCGGCATGAGAACCAGAGATGGTGGTTTCAGAGAAAGGCAAGTCTTGCATTTCTGCTATGCATCAGTTCTTAGCCTTAAGAGTTGCAACCAGATCCTCCTCCTCACCATTCAACTCAGGGAAAGGTAGTGGTAATACTCTGAAGGGGGATCAACCAGGTGTGCAGAGCCCTGGTAATCTACTTTGATACTATTTTCCCTTCTTCCATGAACTCCAGCAGATCTACTGATGGCATTAACTCTGATGGATGTGTCATACAGAAATATAGACACCATCCATAGTGGCTTCAAAGAGCCTTGAAACTAAATTGTCTCATGGTAGCTGAATGAGAAACATATCTTCTATTATACACTACCCATTCTCTTGCTTACTCTGTGTACATGACCTTCAGTTTAGGACAGAAATAAGAATATCACAAAAGACTATGTCTAGGCCAGGTGGCTTGTATTTCTGGTCCTGCCTCAGACAAATGGCCTTGACTGATGCCAAGGTTTGAAAAGGTTCTAGTGTCGAGATCAGGATTGCTGGAATCAAGGCTACTAAGGGATTCAAATGTGTTAACAATGCAAGGTTCCAAACCATAAGCAAGACCTGTTCACTTGCCACAGTTCCAGGTATTTTGAGGGGTCAGTAATGCAAGTCAGACAACTGTTTGTAGTTTTCTCAAAGTAAGATATTTTATTAGACTAAAAGGTTTAAAATAAAGCCTTGCTTGCCCTTCTCTACCAAGGAATTACCCATCTATTCTAAAGGCTAAGGGAACAATCTCTAGCATGGGTAAACGAGACCTCACTCTAAACACACATTCAAAGAAAATGATAAAGCAACACAAGATAATAAACAATATCTGGATGACCTTCACCTATCCAGAGTAAAATTCTTTCCCCAGGGTTTTAAAATCAACATCCAAATGTCCAAAGGAAAAGAAAAGTCTTGAAACAGTTCTTATCAGTTCCAGGTTAAAGCAAAAGTTCATCAAACAAACATCTGCTGCTAACAATTCTCTGGTTTTGGTTGAAAAGATCCCCTTCCAATTCCATCAAAGAAAATAGCACCAATGGGAATCCTTGTTATGTTCTCTTCAAGGTTTTTTTTCCCCACAGTTTAAAGAAAATGTTTACTTTTAGAACTTCTCCAGCTACAACTTTACAATTGGTTAGAACTTCTGCAGTACATTTGGTATAATTGTCAGGATGCTTCTTATCCTTTTTTTTTTAAAGTGCTGTATTGGTATTTTTAGAAATGTTAACTTTAACAAAACCCTCACTGAACACCCTTCACCCCTGCCACCCCTGTCCCTCCCACCCCAGTCCCCTCTAGGATCGCTACGTTGCATATTGTTCGAAGTTGTTCGATGGGTATACAACAGTGCCAATGACTATAGAACATCCAGAATTTGGATTCTTTGGGGACACCATTGTTCACAGATTTCTTTGTGCAAGAGGTCCAGTACCACATCCCAGTCATCCTTAAATTTAGTGTAATCACCTTGAATGGCATAAGTTACACATTCTTGAGCTGTATAGTGCCAGATTTTTGCTACCCATTCTTGATCGGTGGGGATCGTTGCTCGTTTCCATTTTTGCGCTGGGGCCGCTACATTCAGAACCATGTATGCCTTCTTCTGGGGTTTGCAAAAAGAAAAATTCCCAATTTGGGAACTCCCGTCCCCTGCACACTGTCTATGGCTTAGAAAGCCAAAAAGTTCAGATACTCAATCTTTCACATTTCAGTATGTCTTGGTGCAGTAAGTAAATCAACATCGTATTTATACATCAGACAAGATCAATGATGTATTCTCAAATGTATTCGTAAAAATATGTTAACAAAGCAAGTTCTCGAGTCTTTTTCCCCAAAGTTTTATTATTCCAAAAGGGGGTTGCCCAACGCGTTCAAGATGAATTCTCTTCTTCAGAGGCTGATCAAATCTATTCAGACTTTTAAATCTATTTCAAAAGACAATCAAACATACATTTCAGTTAAATTCTAAACTTCTTAAGTGATCTGTGCATTGTTGTAACAGTCATGCAAAATATTTGGAACAAATATTAATTCATAGTGATTCAGAAAGATTAATAAAGATAACTGGGCTTCAGAAAGTTAAAGGTCACCATTAAGCTGTAGATATTGAATATTGAAGGGAGGGGAGAGAAACCACTAAGTGGTTTTGTTTAAGACCTCTGCTCTAGTTACACATCTTTACGTAAAAATATAACAAATAACTAATAAAGCTGTAGAATGCATAAAAACGGTTTCAATAATGAGGTAAAGAAGGGTTTGTTGTGGGGCACATAGCATCTATGTTGTTTAGTGATCCTTTTAAGACAAAGCATCTGGCTAAAAGGTAAATTGTCCTTGAGATGTACTGGGTGGAAACTCCCAAAGTGTAATGTGCTGTTGACGTCTGTAGGCTTTCTGTAAATGCTGATAATGAGATCAGTACTTGATTTCTCAATGTTTACATCCAAAATGTGGATGTTGGGTTGGCCTATCTCTAAAGTAAAGGTAATCATGGCAGCCATTGAGATATTGAAAGAATTGTTGAAGTTCTTCATTAGTTCCTTGCCAAATCCCCAAAATATCGTCAAATCGCTTCCAAAAGACAATCTTACTTCTCCATGGGTCTTTGTCAAGGATATAGGATTGCTCGAAGTGAAACATAAAGATGTTGGTATATGCTGGTGCTACACCTGAGCCCATTGATGTCCCCGCTGTCTGCAATAATACTTCCCTTCAAAGCAGAAGTAGTTACTGCAGAGAATTAGATTGATCAACTCAATAGCGAAGGTTTTTTGAATCAATGTTTCTCTGTGTTTCAGCAGAAACCATTCCAGTGCTTCTATCCCGTCGTTGTGAGGTATAGATGTATAGAAGCTATTTACATCAAGTGTGAATCGAATCACTGAGGGATTTTCAATTCATACTTCTTTGAGTAAACTAAGAAATGTGCTTTTTCCTTTAGGTAAGTGGATGTTTGTTGTACCAGAGGTTGTAAAGCTCGGTCAAGATGAATTGCTAAAGGATGGAATACACTTTCTGTTCCAGCAACAATGGGTCTGAATGCTGGGTTGGTACTGTTTTTATGTATTTTGGGAAGAGAATAGAAAACCGGAGTTACTGGAAATTCTTTCACCAGAAATTCACATGTGTACTCTGTGATCCGTTCCATGTTAACCGCCTTATCTACCTTAATGGTTTTCTTTATTGAGAAAGCAGGATCTAAGTCCACAATGAGATAAGTGTCCTGGTCATTCAACAAGTTAAGACAACCTCAGTTGTAGAAGTCAGTGTCCATTAGGAACAATGCACCCCCTTTGTCAACTGGTTTTAGGGTAATCGTGATATCTTCTGCCAACTCCTTGATTAACTTTAGTTGGTGAATCTGATGTTTACTCTGTTTGATGTGGTATATTTGAGACGTCTCAAGTCCTTGGTTGTTTTCAGGTTGAATAAATTTATAACAGGGTGGTTAATTTGTGGGTGGAATGAGCTTGTGTTCCTCAATTCTAGGTATTTAGATTGTTTACGTTATTCTGTCGACTCTGGAAGTGAGTCAAAAAATACTTTCAGCTCCATTTTGTGTATGAATTTAAACAGATTTACTTTTAAACAGATTTACTTCTTCCTCGAAGTTAGTGGTATTGTTGGTTGGAATTAATGATAATTCTAGGTCCAGGGCATCCATTTGAGTTTTTGTGAGTTGTTTAGATGAGATGTTAATGATGATGGATTCTATTATTTGTTTTTTTGGTGTTGCTTTCTTTTTCCCTCTTCGGGTCTTCCTCCTCCTAAAAACAGAAGTTCAGTCCCGGTTGTGGATGCCATACTCGGCTGGGCAGGTGCTATTGCTTCTTCTGGGGAGTTTAGTGTTGTTGTCGGTGTGACAGATGTTGATGGTATCTGACTGGGAATATCGTTATCACCACTAGTGCCGTCACTACTGTCACTATTGTTGGTATGACCTGGTGGTTTAGGTGGTCTTGTTGGCGCTGGCCTTGAGTTGTTGTAAAAGTCTTGCCAAGTGTACACTATATCACGTGTGTAATCTAAAATAGCTCACCTGAATTTTCGGATTTTACGCTGTTCGAAATCCTTTTTATATGCGCCCAATTTTCTATTAGTATCCTCAAGGATAGTTTTGAGGTCGTCTCCTGACTTGCGTTTGGAGAGTTCTTGTGTTAGGTCGTCTATTTCTTGGTTTATTGAGTGTTACCTGATTCCAAACTCACATCAGCCGAATTGCTGTCTGTCAAACTAGCACTCACACCTAACCAAACAGCCACCATGCACCTAATCTATAGACCTCCAGGACCCGCACCAACCTTTGTCAGTGAAATCTCCACTCTCCTCCTCAACAATACAAAGAACAATTCGCAAACAATCATCCTAGGCGACCTTAACTTAGGTCTTGGTGACTTAAAAGATCCTGTGGCCTCTGACCTGGAGATCGCACTATCTGACCTCGGCCTTACCTTATACATCCAAGAGCCTACCCATATTAAAGGTAGAACACTTGACTGGGTAGCTGGCTCCAATTGCAATATCAAGGTCCTTAACAATACCCCCTGTCTATGGTCCGACCATCACATTATAACTTTCAACATTGAAGCCACACCACGAATCCCGTCACCATTAGCCCCAGCACTCCCAACTAGAAGCAAAAAAGATATAACCAAGGAGAAACTCCTCCCATTGTTACTCCCGTCCCTTAACACAGCCACCAACTCTTACTCTGATCCAACCTCACTAGCACACACCTACAACCAAACAATGCGAACTGCCATTGATTGTATAGCACCTCTCAAACTTAGAAAGGCTAAACCTCAAGCTTATCTTAATTCATGGTTCACACCACAGTTAAGATTGCTCTGCAAAGCTAAACGCTGTGCCGAAAATCGATGGAAAAGCCACCCCTCAGACGAGCATAAAGACAGTTTCCTTCTAGCCTCACTCTCCTACAAAGATGCCATCATCACGGCAAAAAAGGAATCTTTCAACAACCGCATTATTCAAGCCGACTCGAACACCAAGGAACTCTTTAAAATCCTAAGAGAGCTTGAAACTCCAGTCGCCCCCCCTGACACATGCGTGAAAGATAGTAAATGGTGTGCCAACATCCAAGCAGCCTTACTAAATAAAATCTCCACACTACAAGACAAAATCAAAGATAAACAGGACAGCCTGAAGCGCGACAACCACCCTCTTTCCCTCACTAAGGCCCCCTTGCCAGACTCTACCAATATCACACCATTCGCATTCTCTCCGCTTACCGTGGCAGAGGTAGAAAATATAATTCTTAGAATTAAGCCAACTAACTGCCAAGGTGACCCGTGCCCAGCCCCTACTATCAAGGACTCAGCGCATGAGTTGGCCCCATTCATCACGGCCTTCATCAATTCTTCCTTTCAAACAGGTATTGTCCCGGACAATCTGAAGGACGCTTGGGTTATCCCACTGCTTAAAAAACCTTCCCTAGACCCTAACATTCCCACTAACTTCCGACCTATCACCACTGTACAATTTCTGCTCAAGATCCTAGACCGTGCCGCATACTTTCAGATCCAAAATTACTTGGAAACTAATAACTTGCTAGGTCTACGACAATCTGGTTTCCGCCCCAGACAAGGGACAGAGACCGCATTATTAGACCTTAAAACTCAAATCGAGGTCCTAAAGGATCAAGGCAAACTAGCAATGCTACTACTTCTCGACCTTTCAGCCGCATTCGATCTGGTCAACCATCAGATCCTGTGCGAGCACCTCTATTCAGCTGCCAACTTCTCTTCCTCGGCTGCGGCTTGGATCAAATCTTTCCTGAGCAACAGATCCATGAGAGTCTTTGCCCCATCCGCAGCCGCGGACCCTTCCCCGATTCACTGTGGCGTTCCTCAGGGATCTTGTGTGTCACCTACACTCTAACATTTTCACGAAACCACTCTTTGATGTGCTTGACTATCTGGGTGTCTCCTATACTAACTATGCGGACGACACCCAGATACTCATCCCCATCACTGGTGATTATCTAGGTGACACCAAGGCCCTTAACGACGTCTACTTGGTCATCCAAGCCTGGATGGCCCAACATCAGTTGTGCTTGAATGATGACAAGACGGAGCTCCTGATCTTGGGCACTGCACAACGCCTGAGCAGACTAGAGCCGTCCTATCAGTCATTCAACATAGATGGTAATATCATTTGTGTCTCAAAAGATACCAAAACGTTAGGTTTCTACCTTGATGCCACACTCTCATTAACCCGACAAACTAATGCTGTCAGATCTGCATCTGCATACACATGCAAACTTATTGCAGCTTGCAGACCATTCCTCACTATGTCTAACAGCGTTACGCTAGCGAGAACCCTTATTATGGCTAAAATTGATTACTGCAGTGCTCTTTATCTTGGCACCAGCCAAGAGAACCTGAACAGACTTCAAACGACACAAAACAACGCCATTCGTGCCGCTTTAAACATTCCCCGACACCACCACATCACAGAAACCAGAAGTAAGTTAAATTGGCTACCTGTCAAACAGAGAATTTCACTCAAAACACTCGCCCTTACGCACAAATGCCTAGCCAACAAAGCCCCGATCTACCTTGGTAGTCGACTGTCGCGCCACTCTACCTCCCGACCTCTAAGAACAGCCCAATCCCACTGTCTAGCGATCCCCAGATTTAAATTACAAAAGCAGGGGGCTCAAGTTTCCCCGTCTTAGCTTCCAAGTTATGGAACTCCCTCCCTGTTTCAATTAGAGCGGAAGACTCTTTCAATACCTTCAAAGCCAATACTAGATCTTGGCTTTTCAACCAGCTTTAAGGCCGGCTTCGCGTTTCTTCCTGACCTACCCTGACTTGCCGACCGCTACTATCACCTATCGGCACTGAAACTACTGTACATATGTATATAAGATCCTCTTGTAAATGTATATAATGATTCTTTGTTATACCTGCATATCGGATCCCATGTGTAAATGTTTAATGATTCTCTGTTATACCTGCATATCTGTAACCTTTTACAAATTGCGCCCTGATGCCTCCGGGCCTGTTGGTTTGCGCGTTATAAATAAATAAATACAAATAAAGATTTGGCCAGTTCCTCAATAGTTAGTAAAATGAGATCAAGCAAACACTTATTCAATATTTGTTCACATTGTTTGACAAATGACTGATTATCTTTGCACAAAGTAGGGCGGAGATATACTTGTAGACCTCTTGGGATTTTTTTTGCTCTTATTATATTGAGCAAGAGTTGTTGCGTGCAGTTTTTGAGAAATGTCCCTCCTGATCAATTTTTCTAAACTGAAAATACGTCTGTCTGGTTTGTCATCTCCTGACGATTTATCTGTATCCTTAATAAGGCCTAAAATCTGATTGTGTCAGGAATCTGAGGAAAGCTTCAGGTCGGCGCTTCTTGCTTTGCAAGAGGCGATAAACTACATTTCCCATGAGACGTCGGGAAAGGTGTAGTTCTCCTATCACGCGCTACAACAGCTGCTCATTAGCCGCAACGGTTAAAACTCGCCGCTGCCCGTGCCTCGGTGCAGGTAATTAATGATTTTCAGCACGGGCAGCGGCAGTTTAGGAGCAGGCATGCAGAAATTCTCAGACGCCGAAGGACTCTTGGAGCTACCCCGGGACGCGGCGGTGAAGCGAACAGCTGAATAACCACGGGCCGCGGCGGTGAAGCGGGCTCCCTTAAGCTTCGGGCATCGCTCTTCAGGGTCCGGATGTCCTTGTGAGGCATCCGGACCATCAGTTAAGTGTTTTTGACCCCAGTGTTCATATTCTGGAGTTGCTTGTTTATTAATTGACTACTTCAACGCTGTAGTGGGTGTGTGAGGTAACACGCCCTAAGTTACATGCCATGAATTAGACACGCCATGTGGAGAAAACATGCTATAAAACTCTGAACGGATAAAACTGGGCACTGGGAAAGATATAGAGACTATGTAAAGAACACGCATGGGTCCACACACTACAAAGGCATGTTCGTGTGTGTCTTTTTTCCTAAATCATTGTTTGTGGTTTCATTGTGCCCGACGGGCCATGTGTCTCGTGTCTTCATAAAAAGGGACATCTTTTGTTTGTGCCATTTAGCTTGTAAGCCAATCTATGTGTGTTCAAGAAATGACTGTCCAAGTCCTACGTTATGTTCAAGCCCTATGTTATGTTCAAAGTCCATGTGTTAGGTTATCCGCTTATGTTCTGTGAGGTGCAAAGTGGAGTTTAAAGAGATCCTATGATTCGTAGGTAACAAGGTCATTACAGCTATAGGAGGTCAGGTTAGGTGTTCAGGAAATAGAGATACAGGTTCAGGAATATCGCTGTAGTGTATGTATTTGCTTGTGTATGTTCCCCTCCTTTCCTTTGTCACTCCATCCCCTTTTCCCTAACTCCATCTTCCCCCCATTGGCTGCCACGTGGCTTCCTGTGATATCAGTCTTCAGGCGCACGTGCCAACCACGGTGGGAGGGGTCAATCTATTTGGCTTCTGTGGTTCGGAAGAGGGGATTGAGACCCCTAATTCCCTTATAAGTTTGACAGATTGGCCTCTTCCTCGCTAAAGGTAGCTGCTGATTTATCAGTTAGGCTATTTATTTTTGAAAATGACATTCTGATGAATTAGGTGCAAATGTATTTGCCACGCCTTGGAAGGGTAATCTATATAACCAAAAGAAAGTCACCCACTTGCACTCTTGATGTATTTAGAAGTCAGTAATATGGTGGTTCTAGGGTTAGAATAACATTTTTATATAATTCAAGGTGCAGGGGAGAAGAGGAACAACCCTGGCATATGGGTTGTGTATTGGATTGCAAAAAGAAAAGTTCCCAATTTGGGAACTCCCGTCCCCTGCACACTGGCTATGGCTTAGAAAGCCAAAAAGTTCAAATACTTAATCTTTCACATTTCAGTATGTCTTGGTACAGTAAGTAAATCAACATTGTATTTATACATCAGACAAGATCAATGATGCATTCCCAAATGTATTTGTAAAAATATGTTAACATGTGGGGGACAGGGAGGCTCAATTCTTTAAACCCAGGACTCTAAGAAACATTCATATTAGATAAAGGCGGCTGAAGACCGGGAGGAGGGATGAGCTCAGGAAACTGCTTTGCTATGGTTATAACATTGGTTCAGTTTGGTTCAGATAACTCTAAGGGAAGGGGGTGGGAAGGGTGGGAGTTCTTGGGGGGGAAAGCTGGAAGACGATAATAGTCTCAATGTCAAAGTTCAAGTAGGTTAAATAATTTGTTTGTACGGATGTTGTAATACTGCTGTAACCGAAGGCTAACTGTTGTCTTACGTTTAAAAAGAACAAAAATGAAAATAAAGTTGGTTAAAAAATATGGGATACATTACTCACCGTAATCGTATTTCTGATGCTTGTATCTGCTTAGATTCACATGCTGTGCATAGGCCGACATCTAGTGGAAGCTGCGGAGTATTACAGTTTGTTTTTCGAAAGTCGAAAATGGGCGTCGACACAGGCGTGCCAGTAATACTATCCCTAGTGTGACGTCCACTGTACCCAAGATCCCTCACGCGTGTAGGATCCTCAGATTGTATTTTTTCTGACATGAGGAAGCATGAGGAGTAGCGTGAGTACAGATAATCCAAGCAGATAGACAGAAAAGGTAAGACTACAAGCAATCATGCGCCTTCTCTCGGAGGGGAGGAAGGGTGGGTCGCATGTGAATCTAAGCAGATACAAGCATCAGAAATACGATTACGGTGAGTAATGTATCCCTTCTGAGGCTTGTGGAATCTGCTTAGATCACATGCTGTGCATAGATTAGCGAGCAGTACCAGAAGAAGGAGGTGGGATGTGAGAAGGGTCATGAGCAAACAGGTGTCTTAGAACCGCTTGTCCCACTTGTGTATCTGTCTTGGAATGAGTGTCAATGCAGTAATGCTGAGTAAAAGTGTGAATAGAGCTCCAAGTAGCCGCTTTGCAAATGGTGTCGAGGGGAACATTTGCAATGAAAGCCAGAGTGGCACCAATGCCTCTAGTAGAGTGGGCCCTTGGCGTAAAAGGCAGAGTCTTGTCAGAAAGAGAGTAACACAGCTGTATACAGTTGATAATCCACTTCGAGATAGCGCCCTTAGAGACGCGATCCCCCTCTCTGCCTGTAGCTACGGAGACAAACAGTTGATCTGTTTTCCTTAGCGGTCTGGTTTTATTTACATAGTATAGGACCGCCCTACGCACATCTAGGGTGTGTAGTTTCACCTCAGCCGAGCTTTGCGGGTTTTGGAAGAAAGCCGGAAGCTCGATGGACTGGTTTACATGGAACTTGGATATGAATTTAGGTGAGAACCTAGGGTGTGTGCGTAAAACCAGTTTGTCCTTGTGGATAGTAAAGAAAGGATCCTGCACTGACAGAGCCTGAATTTCACTGACCCTTCTTATGGAGGTAATGGCTACTAAGAAGGCCGTTTTATAAGTCAGGTGTTTGAGACTACTTTTATGCATGGGTTCGAATGGGGGTCCCATGAGCTTAGCTAGCACCACGTTGAGGTCCCATCCTGGCGGTGGGTTCGAAATAGGAGGGTGAAGTCTCTTTACTCCTTCCATGAAGGCTTTAACCACTGGTACTTTCCACCACGAGACCTTGTTATGGGATGTGGTGTAAGCCGAGAGGGCTGCCAGGTGTACTTTCAGCGAGTTAAAAACCAACCCTGCATCCAGCAGGTGGAGCATGTATGTCACAACGTTGGAAGGAGTGCAATCAACCGGGTTGATTTGTTTATTCTGGCACCAGATAACGAATCTTTTCCACTTATCAAAGTAACAGTGCCTTGTATTTGGTTTCCTGGACTCCTTTAGAATGTCCATACACCTCTGTGGTAATTTGAGATGTCCAAACTCTATGACTTCAGGAGCCATGCTGCTAGGTTCATAGAGTTGGGTTCCTGATGCACTGTTTGACCCTGTTGCTGGGACAGTAGGTTGTACCAGGCTGGGAGTCTGATGGGTTCGCACACCGCCATCCTGCGTAGGTGTGGAAACCATGGTTGTCTCGCCCACATGGGAGCAACTAGGATGAGCGTCATAGATTCCTTGTTCATCTTGTACACCACCTTCCTGATGAGAGGAGTTGGTGGAAAAGCGTACGCAAACATCCCTGACCAGTTCATCCACAGGGCATTCCCTTGGGAGTCCGGCTGGGGGAACCTGGATGCAAATCCTGGGCATTGTTTGTTTTCGCTTGTGGCGAATAGGTCTATAGTGGGGAAACCCCACTGAGAGAAGAGATCTTCTACTACGTCTCTGTGAAGGACCCATTCGTGTTCTTCTGGGAGGGAGTTTCTGCTTAGAGCATCCGCTAGGGAATTGAGCTCCCCTGGAACATGTTGCGATGACAGGAAGATGTTCCGTCTGAGTGCCCATATCCATATTTTCTGGGCAAGCTTGGACAGATTTGGCGAACGAGTCCCCCCTTGCTTGTTCAGATAGAACATGGCTGTCGTGCTGTCCGTCCTGATCTGCACCGACAAGTTCAGTAGATGGGGCTCGAACGCCCTTAGCGCTCGGAATACTGCCAGAAGCTCTAGCAGATTGATGTGGTTCTTGGCTACTGAGTGAGACCAGAGACCCTGAGCTGTGTGGTGGAGATGGTGAGCTCCCCACCCAGTCAGGCATGCATCTGTAGTCACCACGGCTTGTACTTTGGGATCGTAAAAGGGTTTCCCCTTTGCGAGATTCTCTCTTGTCCACCAGTGTAGGCTCTGTACGAGTGTTGGCGAAACGACCACTAGATCGTCCCAATGACCACTTGCCTGAGACCACTGTTTCGCCAACCATTCCTGCATGGGACGCATGCGCAGACGCGCGTGGGGGACCAGGTAAATGCATGACGCCATCATGCCCAGTAACCGCATAGCTTTGCGTACTGTTATCTGTTGACCTGACTGATAATGCGGAATTTGCAGAAGTATATTCCGAATTCTCTCTTCCGAAGGGAAGGTCAATCCTTTCTGAGTATCTAGGATAGCTCCTAGAAACTGTTTTGAGGTGCTTGGCACCAGACTTGACTTTTTCTCGTTGATGGAGAAGCCTAATTCGTGGAGGAGGTCGATAGTCCTCTGAATGTTTGACCTGCAAATTCCTGGGGTTTCCCCCGTTATGAGCCAGTCGTCCAGATAAGGGTACACCGGGATTGCTTCCCTGCGTAGGTGTGCAGCCGCCACCGCCAGTACCTTGGTGAATACCCTTGGTGCTGAAGCTATCCCGAAGGGCAGTACCTTGAATTGGTAGTGGCGACTGTCCACCTTGAAGCGCAAGTACTTTTTGTGCGCTGGGAGCATGGAAATATGAAAATAAGCATCTTTCATATCCAAGGTTGCCATGTAATCCCCCTTTTTTAGGAGGGGGATTACCTCTTGTAGCGTGGTCATACGGAATTTTTGGGGCTTGACATATTTGTTGGCAGGCCGTAAGTCCAATACTGGGCGCATTGTCAAATCTTTCTTTGGCACAAGGAAGTAAGTTGAATAGATACCCTTGTTTACCTGGTGTCCTGGGACGAGTTCTATCGCGTCCTTTTCTAGCAGAATGGCGATCTCCTCGAGAAGGATCCTTTGATGCTCTAGGGAGTGCACTCTTTGTCGTGGAGGATGATTCCGGGGACGCTGCAGTAGTTCTATACAATATCCTGCGGATACTGTTGACAGCACCCATCTGTCTGAGGTGATCCCTTCCCAAGCCTGGGTGAAGGTGGAAATGCGTCCCCCTACTGGGGTTGCGTGGCAAGGGACCCTGAACTGAGCGTCACTGTTTTGGTGGAGGCGTGCCCCCGCCCTTGTTGGGGCTGCCTCTGCCTCTTCCACGACCTCTCTTGTTACCCCTGCCGTAACTCTGGGTAGACTGCTGGTTGTTATTCCATTGTGTACCTTGTCCCTGGGCATAGTTGCCTCTTTGTGAATTTTGGCCGCGTGGGCGACGAAAATTATTGTTCCCCCTCTGGTTAGGGGGTTTGTTGGTAAGCTGGCCAAGGGATTTGAGAGTCTCATATTGAGGGATCTTGGGTACAGTGGACGTCACACTAGGGATAGTATTACTGGCACGCCTGTGTCGACGCCCATTTTCGACTTTCGAAAAACAAACTGTAATACTCCGCAGCTTCCACTAGATGTCGGCCTATGCACAGCATGTGATCTAAGCAGATTCCACAAGCCTCAGAAATATATATATGTTAAAGCAAGTTCTTGAGCTTGCTCTCTTGACCATTTTTGGCCTGCACGGGGCTCCGGTGAGTGTACATCCATTTTAGGGCCATTTTCACTGGACCCCGCTAGCCTAACCTCGCATCCTCTGCGCCCCCTCCACCCCGATCCTGCTCCTCGATCCCCTTTCTCTCCCCGCTTCCTGGTTCAACAACCCGCCTCCCAGCCCGCCCACAGACCCCCGATTGGCCGCTTGGCCATGTTACAGCAAGACTACCTTGCGTCTGTGTGTACGAGGCCCATTTGGCCTGCACAGTGCTCCGGTGAGTGTACATCCATTTTAGGGCCATTTTCTCTGGTCCCCGCTAGCCTAACCTCGCATCCTCTGCGCCCCCCTCAACCCCGATCCTGCTTCTCGATCCCCTTTCTCTCCCCGCTTCCTGGTTCAACAACCCGCCTCCCAGCCCGCCCACAGACCCCTGATTGGCCGCTTGGTCGTGTTCCATCAACCATCACTGACCGTCCCAGGGCAGCCCCCTGCCCGGCAGACCCATCGGCTAAGGACCTGAGGCAAAGGACGGCTCCAACAGTGACGGCTCCAGGTCGTATCTGCAGGTATCCGTAGGAGAAGCAAGAAGCCAACAACAAGTAAGTGTGGCAAGGGCGGGGCCAGAAGCAACTACTTCAGGTCATACTACCCTACCACTCATCTAACAAAGCATCACCACCGTAAATTCATTATAATTGCAGTCAGAAACTCTGTCCTTTGCATGTGAAAGTTGTACCCAATCGCATTTAGAAGGTGTGCCCAATAGCCTCTCTTTGAAAGTTGCATTTAGAAGTTGTGCCCAATAGCCTCTCTTTGAAAGTTGCATTTAGAAGTTGTGCCCAATAGCCTCTCTTTGAAAGTTGCATTTAGAAGTTGTGCCCAACAGTCCCTCTGAGAAAAGCCGCATTTAGAAGTGTACCCAATTGCATTTAGAAGTTGCGACCAATAGCCTCTCTGAGAAAAGCTGCATTTAGAAGTGTGCCCAATTGCATTTAGAAGTATACCCAATTGCATTTAGAAGTTGTGACCAATAGTCTCCCTGAGAAAAGCCGCATTTAGAAGTGTACCCAACTGCATTTAGAAGTTGCGACCAATAGCCTCTCTGAGAAAAGCTGCATTTAGAAGTGTGCCCAATTGCATTTAGAAGTATACCCAATTGCATTTAGAAGTTGTGCCCAATAGCCTCTCTTTGAAAGTTACATTTAGAAGTTGTGCCCAATAGCCTCTCTTTGAAAGTTGCATTTAGTAGTTGTGCCCAATAGTCCCTCTAAGAAAAGCCGCATTTAGAAGTGTACCCAATTGCATTTAGAAGTGTGCCCAATAGTCTCTCTGAGAAAGTTGCATTTAGAAGTGTCCCCAATAGCCCGTCTGTGGAAAGTTGCATTTGAAATGTGCCCAATAGCCTCTCTGTGAAAGTTGTATTTAGAAGTGTGCCAATATCCTCTCAGTGAAAGTTGCATTTAGAAGTGTGCCCAATAGCCTCGCTGAGAAAGTTGCATTTAGAAGTGTGCCAATATCCTCTCCTTGAAAGTTGCATTTAGAAGTGTGCCCAATAGCCTCGCTGAGAAAGTTGCATTTAGAAGTGTGCCCAATAGCCTCTCTGTGAAAATCGCATTTAGAAGTGTGCCCAACACCCTCTCTGTGAAAGTCACATTTAGAAATGTCCTCAATGGCCTCTCTGTGAATTTAGAAATGTTACCAATAGCCTGTCTGAAATGTTGAATTTAGAAATGCACCCAACAGCCTGTCTGTGAAAATTGCATTAAAGTGTGCCCATTAGTCTCTCTGTGAACTTAGAAAGTGGTCCCAATAGCCTTTCTGTGGAAAGTTACATTTTGAAGTGAGCACAATAGCCTCTCTGTGAAATTGCAATAGTGTAATACCATGCCGGACCGAACCGACCAATCTCCCTAATAACCTCTCGGTACAAAGTCCCTAATACCCTCCCTGTATAACTAACAGCATAGCTGCGTAATGTAAAATCTAAACGGTGACTATAATCTAATACAAAGTTGATTTAGACTCATGCCTAATACCCTCCCTGTATAAAGGTGAAGTGAATGAAGTCCACCCACTAGCGTGCCCTATTCAATCCTATTAGTATAACTAACAGTATAGCTGTGTAATGTAGAATCTAAAACGGTGACTAATAATCTAATACCCCCTCTAATCAAATTGAATTTAGAGGCAGACTGAATATCTTCTCTGTGTACAGGTGAACTTAGAAGTGTACCTAATAAACTAATATCATCTCCGTCTACAATTGTATCTAGAAATGCACCAAATAGTCTAGTATCGTCTTCGAATAGTTTAACTTGGAGGTGTGCCTAAAAGCGTGCCACCCCCGATCTTAGAACTACAATCAGAAAGCCCTCCTAAATCAACCTAAAAGCTTGCACCAATCATGAGTGCACCCATTCCACCAGAGTCTGTCAGAAACGACCCCCGTGGACCACCCTCACTTTCTGATCTGCCTTCCGTCCCGTCCCCCCCTCCCAAATCACCCCACCCTCCTTCGCACTCCCTGCCATTCCCCTCTCCAAACACCAAGCCAGGGGGGCACGATGGCGAGCCATTCACCCTAAAACCACTCATCCCCTGAACTCCACCTCCGACCCGCCAGCGTTAACCATACCCGCTCCCTTCACTATCATACCTAGCACACCCCACCCTGCAATCACCCACCCGCCGCCTTGCCCTCATGCCCCTGCCACCTTCCTCCCCCGACCGCACCCTTTCCACTCCCTAAAAACTGCACGCCTAGCCCTAGCAAGAACCGAAACTGCTTGTGCCTCCCCCTCTGACCCTCCTACCCTCTCTCACACACCAATCACAACAAAGAAACTAAAGAAGAAAAGTTCCTGGTCCCCCTCAATCTCTCAGCACTCCTCGCCTCCCCTATCTCGACCCACCACCTCCTTCCCACAATCTCCTCCTTCCCCGTGGGTTCTCCCTTCCTGAAACCCCTCTCCCTCGATTTCTCATCAACTGCAACTGAAACTCCTAACCGCCCACACCCCACCTTCAAACCATTCAACACAAACCCGACCATCCTATCACACGCAACCACCCAACCCCGCCCGAAGCCTGACACATTTTCTGCTCGCCCACTATTCCCATCCAGCATCACCCACCCTACCACTCTCCATCCACTCTCTCCGCCACCGCCCCATCCCGCTCCAGCACCGAGACCAACATTGCCTGCCGGTGTGCACTGTATCCTATTTAACGCCCGATCTGTAGCAAAAAACAGACATTGCATCTTTGACCTCCTCGCCTCTGTCAAACCAGACCTAGTTTTCATCACTGAAACCTGGTTCTCTGACGACTTCGGCCCAACCGCTAATGAAGCCTTTCCCCCTGACTACTCCCTCATCCCACTGAACCGTCCATCCAGAGGAGGGGGGGGTAGCATTCGTCTTCAAATCTCTCTTCCGCGCCTCAATCATCGACAACCAACCCTCCATTCCGTTCTGCGAATCTCTCCTCGTTAAACTATCCCTCTCCCCGTCGCTCTCACACAGCTTCCTAATAATCTACAGGCCCCCTGGCTACAATAGACAATTCGCAAACAACCTTTGCGATTCTATCGCCATCCTACAACTAAACCATCCCAACCTCACCCTTCTTGGAGACTTCAACATATGGCTCGACATCCCCACCAACCCTATGACACACTCCCTGGTTGACGGTCTAGATGCAATTAATCTCCAACCCCACATAAACGGCCCGACTCACTATAAAGGACACACTCTTGATGCCATCTTTAGCTCCAACACCCTGATTCATTTAAAGCCCCCCACCCCTATCATCTGGTCCGATCATTTCATTCTCTCGTTCGCCATCCGCTCACCCGACCCCCTGCCCGTACTCGTATCTGAACCTCCGATTCTATGCAAATGCTGGAAAAAACTAATTATCACCCTGGACCTAGCCGAGGAACTCCTCCGGCCTCCACCACCTACCTGCCGTCTCAACAACCAACTAACCCCTGAGGCCTTTGATTCATGGCTCAACGCATCTCTGATGCGGCTCACCCCCCGTGCAAACCATCAACCCGCCGTGGCCTTTTCCCCAAATGGTTCACTCCTGAGTTGAAGACCACTAAGGAACAAGTTACTTACCTGTAACTGTTGTTCTCCAGCATGGGTCTGGCATGGATTCACATGCTCATGAATATTCCCCGTCGTCAGGCTGGGAATCCTCGGTAAAGAAAAAACCAGTATCAGTTTCGTTTCTGATCTGTCTTTCGTAGTAATAACCAATCACTGGTCTCTGCGTCATACTGACCACAGCCAATGACTGCCCTCTACCTAAGCACCGCCTCTGGCAGCCATCTTCAGATTTGGAAGCACGTGAAGTGGCAGTATGACCAAGTGAAGAGCCGCAGAGGGGTAGGCGGGAGGGTTCGCATGTGAATCCATGCCAGACCCATGCTGGAGAACAACAGTTACAGGTAAGTAACTTGTTCCTTCTCCAGCATGGGGTCTGGCATGGATTCACATGCTCATGAATAAAGAATACATAGCAGTACACACATGCACAACCACGGGAGGTGGCAAAGGCTCAACATTAAGCATCACATCAACTCAACATTAAGCATCTTACCTCCTCACCAGGCTCACCTCAGGCGAACAGGTTGCGCAGCACTGCTTGGCCGACCCTGGACTCCTCCCTGGAATCCCGGTCGACGCAGTAGAATTTCGTGAAGGTGTGCGTCGACCTCCACGTAGCAGCCCTGCATATGTCCAGCAGGGGCACACCAGATAGGAACGCCGTGGTAGCTGCGATCGCTCTGGTGGAATGGGCTCTCGGACGGCCAGGCAGCGGTCGGTTTGCCAACCGGTGACAGTACATGATACAGCCGGAGAGCCATCTGGAGATGGAAGCCTTCGAGAGAGCCTTCCCCTGATTGACAGGTCCAAAGTTCACAAAGAGTTGTGACGTCTTCCGAAAACCTTTCGTGCGGTCCACGTAGAACTTCAGCGCTCTAGCTACATCCAGCGAGTGCAAAGTCCTCTCAGCCGGCGACGAAGGCGACGGGAAGAACACAGGTAACACCAAGGGTTCGTTGAGATGAAAGTCCGACGGTACCTTGGGCATGAAGGAGGGGTGCGTCCTGAGCACTACCCTCGTGTCGTGGAAAGTCAAGTACGGGGCCTTGCAGGAAAGGGCCTGGATCTCTCCCACTCGTCGTGCGGAGGTGATGGCCACGAGAAAAGCTGTTTTCCACGATAGAAACTTCAACGGGGCCGAGTGCAGAGGCTCGAACGGAGGTCCCATGAGTTTGGTCAGCACCACGTTGAGCTCCCACGCCGGGGCCGGAGCCTTCACCGGCGGGAACGATCTGAACAGTCCCTTCATGAACTCTTTCACCAGACGATGAGACCACAAGGACGTCCGGCCCGTGGTTCTGGTGTATCGGGAGATCGCAGCAAGATGAATCTTGATGGACGCGTGTGCCAGACCAGCTTTGGCCAGCGTCAGCAGGTACGGCAGCACTTGGGGAGCCGTAATCCGTAGAGGGTTAATCTTCTGTGCGTGGCACCAGACAGAAAACCTCTTCCATTTGTGTCCGTAGCATTTAAGAGTCGAGGACGCCCTGGCCTTTGCAAGAACCTCTCTGCAATCGGCCGGTATGTCGTATCCTCCAAACTCTAGCGCTGCAGGAGCCAGGCCTGCAAGTTCAGCGACTTCGGGTCGTGGTGGAGGATGGCGCCTCCTTCCCTGGAGAGTAGATCCGCGTCCGCCGGCAGCTTGATTGGCGGGGACGCCGACAAGTCCAGAAGGTCCGGGAACCATATCTGCCTCGGCCACGCAGGTGCGACGAGGATCATCCTGCACCGTGACCTCTTGAGCTGGTTGACGAGCCGGATTAGCAGAGGCAAGGGAGGGAACGCGTAGAGGAACAGGCCCTCCCAGGGGAACGAGAAAGCATCGCCCATGCTCCTCGTCTGGGGAAACCTGCTGGCGAACCTCCGGCACTTGGTGTTCGTCGCCGTCGCGAACGGGTCGATCTGGGGTGTGCCCCACCGTCGGAAGAGGCGATCCACCAGATCCTGCCGTAGTTCCCACTCGTGGCACGAGCGCAGCTCCCTGCTGAGTGAGTCGGCGATGGTGTTTTTTATCCCTGCCAGATGAAACGGCACCAGAAGAATCCCTTGGGCGACGGCCCAATGCCACAGGTCCTGCGCCTCCTTGGACAGCGCTGGGGACCTGGTTCCGCCCTGTTTCCTGATGTAAAACATGGTGGTGGTGTTGTCGGTGAAGATCCTCACCACCTTGCCCTTGAGGGACGGAAGGAAGGACCTGAGGGCCCAAAACACTGCACGGAGCTCCAGGACGTTGATATGCAGGGACTTCTCCGTCGGGAGCCAGAGTCCCCTTGCGTGCAGATTTTCGGTGTGCGCTCCCCACCCTTCTAGGGAGGCATCCGTGGTCACAGTCACCTGGTGGGCTGGGGTCTGGAAGTCCATGCCCGCCGTCAGATGCGCGCGGGTGCCCCACCACCGTATCGCTCGTCGGAAACTCTCGTCGAGCTTGATCCTTTCCTCGAAGCTGCCCGTCGTCTGGATCCAGCGCGCATCCAGGAACTCTTGCAACGGGCGCATCCGGAGCCTGCACATGGGAATGAGGTAGATGCAGGAAGACATCATCCCGAGGAGGGACTTGATGGACCTCACCTTGGCCGCGTCGGCCACCAACATCCGTTGCACCTTGCCCAGGATGGTCCTGGTCCTCTCCTCCGACGGGGAGGCCAGAAGGGACACTGTGTCGAGCCTCGCTCCCAGAAACAGTGCGACTTGCGCGGGCACCAGGTGGGATTTGGCGTAGTTCACGGAGAATCCCAGGTCCGTGAGGAGTTGGACGGTCCTTGCCGTGTGGACCACGGCGAGCTCCCTCGTCGTGGCGCGGATGAGCCAGTCGTCCAGGTAGGGGTAGACGTGAATCCCCTCGCGGCGCAGCTGCGCCGCCACCGGTGCGAGGCACTTGGTGAAAACCCTGGGTGCCGACCGCAGTCCGAAGGGAAGGGCTTTGTCCAACGACGATAGGAAGTCTCCTTCCTCCAGCTGACCCAGGACGTGCTGGAGGGTGACCATCCGGAACTTCTGCGCCTTGATGAACTTGTTCAGGCGTCGCAGGTCCAGGATGGGGCGCCATCCTCCCGTCTTCTTCTTCACGAGGAAGTAACGCGAGTAGACTCCGGAGCCCCGAAGCCTCTTTGGGACGGGTTCGATGGCGCCCTTTCTGAGCATCGCCTTTACCTCCAGGAGAAGTTGAGGGACGTGAAGTTCTTTCCTGGCCACGGGGGGGACGCGCGGGCACCTTCTTTGAAACTCGAGCGCGTGGCCCCGGGCCAGGGCGTCCAGCACCCAACGGTCGGTGGAGATGGACTCCCACACGCTGACGAAGCCCGCCAGCCGGCCTCCCACCGGGGTGCTTCGGTGGGGGCCCGACCCCACGGCCGGTTCAATCCTGCTTGGACGCGGCCTTGCCGCCTTGGCCTCCTTGGCGACGACGGCGGGGTCCGCCAGACTTGCCTCGTCCTCTGTAGGCCTCTTGCGACGACGAGCGGGCCGCTTGACGGTAGGAAGCGAAACCGCCGCCGGAACCTTTGGAGGCGCCCTTGCCTCCGCCGCTCCGAAAGGGCGTCCGCCGTTGCTGCAGTACTCCAAGGGCCCGGGCCGTCTCAGTATCCGCCTTGATGGCCTGAAGGGAATCGTCCACTGTCTTCCCAAACAGGTTGTTCCCGTCGAAGGGCATGTCCAGGACCCTGGTCTGGACGTCCTGCCGAAAGTCCGTAGCCTTGAGCCATCCGTGACGTCGAAGGCAAACGCCGTTGCCCATCTGGCGGAACCCAGTGTCGGCGATGTCCGTCGCCACGGTGATGGCGTGGTCCGAGGCCACCTCACCTTCCTGCAGGATCTCAAGGGCCTCCGCCCTCTTGTCGTCCGGCAGAAAATCCAGCAGGGGAGCTATCTTGTACCAGAGTTCCCTGTCGTAGCGGGCCACGATAGCCAAGGCGTTGGCCGCTTTAATCGTCGTCGCCGCCGACGAGATGACTCTGCGTCCCATGGCATCCAATTTCTTTCCCTCGCCGTCCGGCGGGGAAGTCGACGTGGAGGCCGCACCCCCCCCCCGCTTTCTTCCTGGCTGCCGCGGAGACGACGGAGTCCGGGGTAGGCTGCGCCCGGAGGCAGAGGGGGGCCGAGTCCGGGACCCGGTACTTTTTCTCGTACCGGTCTCTTTTCGCTGGCGTCGTGGAAGGGTTCTTGAGGAGGGAAAGGCCCTCATCCCAAATGTCGTCCAACAGAGGCACTGCGAGGACCGTCTTCCTCTTGGTCTCGCGCCGTTGGTAAAGGAAGCCTTCCTTTTTCTTCTCCTCAGGGCAGAGTTGGAAAAGCTCGGATGCCCTGGCGATCATTGAGTGGAACGATCCAATCTCGTCGGGCGGAGAAGCCCTGGTGGGAGGCGACGACGGAAAATCCTCGTCGTATGCCTCGTCGTCCGTACCCGTCGCTGCCGTGTCAGTCCCCGTATCATCCCCTCGGGTGGACGGGGAGGAGGGCTGGACGGGGCGCGACGGTTGAAAAGGAGGCGGTGGATGAATCCTTCTTTTCTTGGTAGGGGGAACACCAGAAGGTCCCGGTTCTGCATCCCCCGACGGGAGAGGTTCCTCCGTCGGTAACGGTAGTCTCGTCCTTATCTCGGAGCATAAGGACTGTATAGCCAACAAAATGGCCGCTGAGTTGTCTTGCGGCGCTGGCAGAGGGGAATCCGACGGGCGAGCAGGGGCCCCGTCGGTATCCTCGACGATGTCGTCGTCGTCACCTGCGTCGGGGCCCATTCCGACGGGCTGGTCTTGTTCCACGCCTAGGCCGTGGCTTAAGACCTCGATCAGTTCCTCTTCTGAGGTTGAGGCCGAATCTACGACGACGCCCTGCCCCCCCTTCTTCCCCACGGAGGGTTTCACGGGGGTCCTATCGATGGGCACGAAAGAAGACTCCCTCCGAGGAGGCAGGGAGATTCTGGGCCCCGAGGCCGCCACCACTGGTGCAGCCTCCACAGGCTGGGCCAGGGCCGCCGCGACCGTTTCGATAGAGGGCTTGGTCGGATGGATCAAGGCCTTCACCACCTTAGGTGCGCTCACCGCCTTATCCTTGAGGGAGGGGGCACTGCCACGCTCCTCCTCTGCCTTAGAGCTCGACCGGGGTCTCTCCAGGAGCTTCGCCGGGTGCTCGGCCTTCCTCTTACCCGACCCAGAGCGTTGGCTCGTGGTTGATGGTGCCGGGGAGGGTGCGCCCTGCCTGGCGCCCGTAGAGCCCGACCGTTCGGCGCTCCCGGTGCCAGCGGACTCGCGGTGCTTGGCCTTATGTTGGGCCCCCGTCGCCGGGGCGCCCTCAAAGGTCTTAGAAGACCGCTCAGATTTCTTCCTCTTCTCGCCAGACGGGCTCTTACCCTCCAGCCAGCTGGCGAGACGTTGATGGCGGTCCTTCATGGTCCGTTCCGACATGTTGCCGCAAAACGCACAGTCCTTCTCCACGTGCGTCTTGTCCCCATGAAGGCAGTAAAGGCAGAAAGAGTGTTCGTCCTCCTTGAAGACGTTCTGCAGCTGGCATCCAGGGCAGGCCCTGAACAGCTTTCCGGGCGTCGAGCTTCCCTTCTCCTGGGCCATCTCCGAGACCGGGCCTGAGAAGCTTCTGGAGTCCTCCGAAGTGTAGCTCGACGAAATCTTCACCCTTGAGGGGCACAGATGAATCCGACACGGGTCCCCGTTGATCGGATGTAGGATCGGTGGAGCTTGAGGCTCTTTTGACCGAAAGAATCGAAGTTTTTGTGAAAAAGCGCGAAAAAAATAGCACTAACGCTCGAGAGCAATAGCACGAGGATCCCAACACATGAACGTGCGGTAAAAATCTGAAGATGGCTGCCAGAGGCGGTGCTTAGGTAGAGGGCAGTCATTGGCTGTGGTCAGTATGACGCAGAGACCAGTGATTGGTTATTACTACGAAAGACAGATCAGAAACGAAACTGATACTGGTTTTTTCTTTACCGAGGATTCCCAGCCTGACGACGGGGAATATTCATGAGCATGTGAATCCATGCCAGACCCCATGCTGGAGAAACGACAATACAAATACCTAGAACGCAAATGGCAGAAAGAGAAAACCCACAAGAGCAGGACCACCTTGGCCCGACACCTGTATCGGTACAAGGCCGAAATCCGGATAGCAAAAAAAGCCCACTACAACACCCAAATCCTAAACTGCAAAAACCCAAGCAAAGAACTCCACAAAATCATCTCCGAATTCACCAAGCCGGCTTGTAACACAACCGTCCCGACCTCGTCACAATCACTGTGCGACTCACTCTCCCTCCACTTTCACACCACGGCTATCGAAAGGACAAAAACTCTAACCACCAAACTGGCTCTCTTACAGCCACCAGGCAATCCTCCGCCCGTACCGGCCAGCCCATCAGCTGCGACCTCTACGCAACCAGCGTTTGAATCCTTTAGTCCAATATCACCAGAACAATTTCTCAAACTTCTATCTGCCCGCAAACCATCTGGATCACCACTCGACCCTTGCCCAGCCACAACCCTTAAAGAAATGTTTGCTTCCACCTGCGCAGGAGAATACGCAAGGTCTATCATAAATGCCTCCTTTTCTTCCGGTATCTTTCCCGACTCATTCAAAATGGTGCACGTCAAACCTCTAATTAAAAAACCTTCGCTCGACCCTCTCGAGCCCAAAAACTACTGCCCCATCTCAAACACCAGGTTCCTTGCCAAACTCATTGACGAACCGCCTACTCTCAACTAAATGCCTTTGTCGAAGCCAACAATCTCCTAGACCCCGCCCAATCAGGTTTCAGAACACGTCACGGAACTGAAACCTCCCTAACCTCAATCTGGGATGACCTTAAAATGACAGCATACTCTGCGGAATGCGCCGCACTAATCCTTCTCGACCTATCGGCCGCCTTTGACACGATCAATCACTCAATCCTCCTAGACCGCCTCCACTCCCTAGGAATTCGTGGAACCGCTCTTAAATGGATAGCTTAATTCCTCAAAGACAGGCACCAAATAAAGACACTCTCCAGCTTTACCTCCCAAGCCCGACCAGTCGACACGGGAGTCCCACAAGGAGCATGTCTATCCACCTTCCTGTTCAATCTCTACCTGATCACTCTCCCACCAATAATTAGTTCACACAACATCCTGTGTTGCAACTACGCCGACGACACTCCTGAACTCGAAACCCAACTCCCGACCTGACCTGGCATCCTGTCTCCTTAACATAGAACTCTGGATGACCCAAAGCCACCTCTTGTTAAACCCCTCCAAAACAGAAATCATGGTTTGCGGCAACTCCGATCTTCTTCCGCACCCACTACCCTGGACACCCGCCATGGGCAACTCACCGACACCCTCCAACTCAGTGAAAAATCTTGGATGCACCCTGGACTCTGACCTAACACTCTCGCGCCAAGTCAACAATGTCTCAAAGTCCTGCCACTTCCACCATAAAACCCTTAGGCGCATCTTTCCATATCTCTCATTTCCCAACAGACTCTCCGCGGTCCAATCCATCGAGACTGGACTACGCAAACTCCCTATACCTCAGGATCGATCCATGCCTACCAACTGAATAAACTCCAAAGGGCACAAAACGCGGCGGCCAAAATGCTACTTGCGCTCGGTCCAAGAGACCACGTCTCCTCAGCCCTTAAGACACTGCACTGGCTTCCTGTAGCCCGTAGAGTGGCTTTCAAAACCTTATGCCTCTCCCATCGAGCACTGCATAAAACTGGACCTCAATATCTTCAAGACAAGCTAATACCTTATCATCCCACGCGCACCCTAAGATCAAGCTCAGCCGGCCCCCTAGTAATTCCTAAGACAAACTCAGTCAGGTTAGGCGGATCATCATTCTCAGCCCTGGCCCCAACCCTGAGGAACTCGTTCCTACCCCACATCCGCCTAACTGAGGATTTAGCGTCCTTCCGCAAACTACTGAAAACCTGGCTCTTCCCCTAAAACCAACCTGTTTTCCAAACTAACAGCATCACAATGACGCCGACCCAACAAACTACCTGATGCGAAAGATTGACAGCTAATAAACTTGAATGTAAACCAGAAAGACAAACAGAACTAAACGAGTAATGTAGATCAAAACAGTGAAGTGGATAATATGAATAAATCATTGGGAAAGTAAGGAGATCTAAACTAATGAAATGGACGTAGTGAATGACATGGATGAAATAGCTAGAAAGGATGAGTGTATAGAACAGATGAAAGCACTAAGTGGAAGAGTGGATGAGTGGAAGAACTGACGACACGAAAGATCAAATGAGTATGGAGATCGGATGAGTGTATAGAATAGATGAAGATACTAAAGCCAATGAGTGTGTAGAGTGGTTGGGTGTGTAGAGCGGACGAGCGTGTAGAATTGATGAGTACGTGTAGAGTTGATGATTACGTAAATACAGAGAAGCGAATAGAACACAGGAAGGTGTAGAACTGATGACCATACTGAACGAATGAACGTATAGACCGGATGAATGTTTAGACCAGATGAACGTATACGAGCGAACGAGCGTGTAGAGAAGATGAGCGTGGAGAGCGGATGAGTGCGGAGAGCGGATGAGTGCGGAGGGCGGATGAGTGCGGAGGGCGGATGAGTGCGGAGGGCGGATGAGTGCGGAGGGCGGATGAGTGCGGAGGGCGGATGAATGCGTAGAGCGGACGAGTACGTAGAGCGGACGAGTACGTAGAGCGGACGAGTACGTAGAGCGGACTGAGCGTGTGGAGCGGATTCAGTGTGTGGTGCGGATTGAGTGTGTGGAGCAGATGAGTGTGTGGAGCAGGTGAGTGTGTGGAGCAGGTGAGTGTGTGGAGCAGGTGAGTGTGTGGAGCAGGTGAGTGTGTGGAGCAGGTGAGTGTGGAGCAGGTGAGTGTGTGGAGCAGGTGAGTGTGTGGAGCAGGTGAGTGTGTGGAGCAGGTGAGTGTGTGGAGCAGGTGAGTGTGTGGAGCAGGTGAGTGTGTGGAGCAGGTGAGTGCGTGGAGCAGGTGAGTGCGTGGAGCAGATGAATACGTAGAGCGGATGAGTGTGTGGAACGGATGAGTACGCAGAGCGGACGAGTATGCACAGCGGACGAGTACATAGAGCGGACGAGTAGATGGAGCAGATGAATGTATGGAAAGGATGAGTATGTGGAGCGGATGCATGTGTGGAGTGGATGAACGCATGGAACGGATGAGTGTATGGAGCGGATGGTATGTAGAGCATATATCATACCACACCCCACGCTTTCTCTTTTCTTTACACCACCACTCATCTAGAACACAGAGATACTATGACACCATTCGGTATAACTGTTCTCATATCAACACCTCCCGCTCACTCCCCATCACACTGCTGGTTTCACACCCCCAGCCAGGCGTTCTCCTCAGGCCTAACGCAGCCAAATCCTGCCAGAGCGAATACATACTCCTGATCTCTCAACCACCACACCTACCGCTAAGAAGCAGCTACCACACAAATTCTGCATCAGCTGCACACATACCTGGTGTGCGCACACGCACCTTTGGACTCTCTCTACTCCCTCTACTGGCCCGAACTTCAGTTCCCAAGGGCGTTCAACCTACCAGCGCCTTCAGACCATACCAATGGTATATAAGGCGCTATATAAATGCAAAATAACATAATCACAGTATCCCATGTGTCATCAACCAGGGCTGTGAACTGGCTTCTGTACATGTTGAGGGGTCTATCCTGTTTTGGGTACCACAGGACTTCATCAAGGGGTCTACCCACCACCACCCTATTTATCCTTCGCCGAATCTTGTCCAGGTCCCCTCCAAACCACTCTTGGATTACCCTTAACTGGGTCGCTCGGTAGTAGGTCTGGAAGTTAGGAACACACATTCTGCCCGCTCCTGCTGCAGCCGTCATGACTTTCCTATCCTAGCCACCGGGTGCCTTTTCCCTTGCCAAATAAAATTTCCTAACAGTTTGTTCAGGGATTTAAAGAATGTTTGTGGTATCGCCAGTGGGGCGGCTTGGAAGTAGTATAGAACTCTAGGAAGTATTATCATTTTAATAATGTTAATCCGGCCCATGCGCTCCAAGCCATATCCTTATTGATTCTAATAAGTAACGGTAGTTTGCTTGATAGATGCCGCCTAGGGAATTTGCTAGCGCCACCCCTAAATATCGGAGAGGACGTCTGTTCGCGCAAATTGACCTGCGACTGGGAAGTGTTGCTTCCTTTTTAACATCATCTTACATACAAGAAGTACCAACAATCTGTGGGACACTTGCGTCTCCTGCACACCTTTTACAACTGGGTACCACTCAAGTCTTCAACAATAAATAATACATTTGAATGCCAGACCCCCCCATCCCTCAACAGGGAATCTTAATCTTATCACAACAATTTGAGTCAGATTTAAATATGAATATAAATAATCATTTCCACTCTGTTTCAACGTAGAAACATTCTGTATTTTCTTTACGAATAACCAGGTTACTCACCGTAGTGACCACCTTACTCCTAGTCCATAGTCTCCTTTCATCCATACTTATGGGACATTCTCCGTACTGTGGGACGAGACCAGAGCACTTTGTAAAAGCATCAAAATTTTGCAAATATTTTAGTCCCTCTTCTCTTTCCGCGGGGTACCGCACGTGGCTGTAACCCCACTCATCTCAGCTCCGCTGCGCGCATCGCCCATCAGTCTTTTTCTATCGCCAGGTCAGAGACCTTTAAGCAATAATAGAGGAACCTTATTAGAGGGAACGGTGGCGTGGGAGTATGGAGGAAAGGGGACTATGGACTAGGAGTAAGGTGGTCACTACGGTGAGTAACCTGGTTATACTCCTACGTCCCATCCCCTTTCCTCCATACTTATGGGATATTCCCAAGCACTCCTTACAGGAACTACGGGTGGATATGATATATGATAAGATAAGATATGATACAGCATTTGTAACGCGCCTATACACAAGTGTTTCAAGGCGCGACGAGGCGGTGGGAGGGGGACACAGGGAGACAGACAACGATCCTACTAGGCCAGGTGTCATTAAAATCGCGCAAGTGCAAGCGTAGAGGGGAAGGGAAAAGTGCAAGGGGAAAGGGAGAGGGGAAAGTGCAGTACAGGGTTAGTAGAATACAAGATAAATAATAAGGTCCAACTGATGGCAAGTGCAAGGTAAGGAACAAGTTACTTACCTGTAACTGTTGTTCTCCAGCATGGGTCTGGCATGGATTCACATGCTCATGAATATTCCCCGTCGTCAGGCTGGGAATCCTCGGTAAAGAAAAAACCAGTATCAGTTTCGTTTCTGATCTGTCTTTCGTAGTAATAACCAATCACTGGTCTCTGCGTCATACTGACCACAGCCAATGACTGCCCTCTACCTAAGCACCGCCTCTGGCAGCCATCTTCAGATTTGGAAGCACGTGAAGTGGCAGTATGACCAAGTGAAGAGCCGCAGAGGGGTAGGCGGGAGGGTTCGCATGTGAATCCATGCCAGACCCATGCTGGAGAACAACAGTTACAGGTAAGTAACTTGTTCCTTCTCCAGCATGGGGTCTGGCATGGATTCACATGCTCATGAATAAAGAATACATAGCAGTACACACATGCACAACCACGGGAGGTGGCAAAGGCTCAACATTAAGCATCACATCAACTCAACATTAAGCATCTTACCTCCTCACCAGGCTCACCTCAGGCGAACAGGTTGCGCAGCACTGCTTGGCCGACCCTGGACTCCTCCCTGGAATCCCGGTCGACGCAGTAGAATTTCGTGAAGGTGTGCGTCGACCTCCACGTAGCAGCCCTGCATATGTCCAGCAGGGGCACACCAGATAGGAACGCCGTGGTAGCTGCGATCGCTCTGGTGGAATGGGCTCTCGGACGGCCAGGCAGCGGTCGGTTTGCCAACCGGTGACAGTACATGATACAGCCGGAGAGCCATCTGGAGATGGAAGCCTTCGAGAGAGCCTTCCCCTGATTGACAGGTCCAAAGTTCACAAAGAGTTGTGACGTCCTCCGAAAACCTTTCGTGCGGTCCACGTAGAACTTCAGCGCTCTAGCTACATCCAGCGAGTGCAAAGTCCTCTCAGCCGGCGACGAAGGCGACGGGAAGAACACAGGTAACACCAAGGGTTCGTTGAGATGAAAGTCCGACGGTACCTTGGGCATGAAGGAGGGGTGCGTCCTGAGCACTACCCTCGTGTCGTGGAAAGTCAAGTACGGGGCTTTGCAGGAAAGGGCCTGGATCTCTCCCACTCGTCGTGCGGAGGTGATGGCCACGAGAAAAGCTGTTTTCCACGATAGAAACTTCAACGGGGCCGAGTGCAGAGGCTCGAACGGAGGTCCCATGAGCTTGGTCAGCACCACGTTGAGCTCCCACGCCGGGGCCGGAGCCTTCACCGGCGGGAACGATCTGAACAGTCCCTTCATGAACTCTTTCACCAGACGATGAGACCACAAGGACGTCCGGCCCGTGGTTCTGGTGTATCGGGAGATCGCAGCAAGATGAATCTTGATGGACGCGTGTGCCAGACCAGCTTTGGCCAGCGTCAGCAGGTACGGCAGTACTTGGGGAGCCGTAATCCGTAGAGGGTTAATCTTCTGTGCGTGGCACCAGACAGAGAACCTCTTCCATTTGTGTCCGTAGCATTTAAGAGTCGAGGACGCCCTGGCCTTTGCAAGAACCTCTCTGCAATCGGCCGGTATGTCGTATCCTCCAAACTCTAGCGCTGCAGGAGCCAGGCCTGCAAGTTCAGCGACTTCGGGTCGTGGTGGAGGATGGCGCCTCCTTCCCTGGAGAGTAGATCCGCGTCCGCCGGCAGCTTGATTGGCGAGACGCCGACAAGTCCAGAAGGTCCGGGAACCATATCTGCCTCGGCCACGCAGGTGCGACGAGGATCATCCTGCACCGTGACCTCTTGAGCTGGTTGACGAGCCGGATTAGCAGAGGCAAGGGAGGGAACGCGTAGAGGAACAGGCCCTCCCAGGGGAACGAGAAAGCATCGCCCATGCTCCTCGTCTGGGGAAACCTGCTGGCGAACCTCCGGCACTTGGTGTTCGTCGCCGTCGCGAACAGGTCGATCTGGGGTGTGCCCCACCGTCGGAAGAGGCGATCCACCAGATCCTGCCGTAGTTCCCACTCGTGGCACGAGCGCAGCTCCCTGCTGAGTGAGTCGGCGATGGTGTTTTTTATCCCTGCCAGATGAAACGGCACCAGAAGAATCCCTTGGGCGACGGCCCAATGCCACAGGTCCTGCGCCTCCTTGGACAGCGCTGGGGACCTGGTTCCGCCCTGTTTCCTGATGTAAAACATGGTGGTGGTGTTGTGGTTGATGGTGCCGGGGAGGGTGCGCCCTGCCTGGAGCCCGTAGAGCCCGACCGTTCGGCGCTCCCGGTGCCAGCGGACTCGCGGTGCTTGGCCTTATGTTGGGCCCCCGTCGCCGGGGCGCCCTCAAAGGTCTTAGAAGACCGCTCAGATTTCTTCTTCTTCTCGCCAGACGGGCTCTTACCCTCCAGCCAGCTGGCGAGACGTTGATGGCGGTCCTTCATGGTCCGTTCCGACATGTTGCCGCAAAACGCACAGTCCTTCTCCACGTGCGTCTTGTCCTCATGAAGGCAGTAAAGGCAGAAAGAGTGTTCGTCCTCCTTGAAGACGTTCTGCAGCTGGCATCCAGGGCAGGCCCTGAACAGCTTTCCGGGCGTCGAGCTTCCCTTCTCCTGGGCCATCTCCGAGACCGGGCCTGAGAAGCTTCTGGAGTCCTCCGAAGTGTAGCTCGACGAAATCTTCACCCTTGAGGGGCACAGATGAATCCGACACGGGTCCCCGTTGATCGGATGTAGGATTGGTGGAGCTTGAGGCTCTTTTGACCGAAAGAATCGAAGTTTTTGTGAAAAAGCGCGAAAAAATAGCACTAACGCTCGAGAGCAATAGCACGAGGATCCCAACACCTGAACGTGCGGTAAAAATCTGAAGATGGCTGCCAGAGGCGGTGCTTAGGTAGAGGGCAGTCATTGGCTGTGGTCAGTATGACGCAGAGACCAGTGATTGGTTATTACTACGAAAGACAGATCAGAAACGAAACTGATACTGGTTTTTTCTTTACCGAGGATTCCCAGCCTGACGACGGGGAATATTCATGAGCATGTGAATCCATGCCAGACCCCATGCTGGAGAAGTGCAGGGAGGAGGGGCTGTAGGGATACAGAGACAGTCCCGCAGTGCCAGGGTTGCCAGTGAGGCAGTGCAGGGAAGAGTGGCTGGGCCAAGGACCGAGATCGGCGAGTGGCCCAGTTGCAGATTCAGTGCAAGTTCAGTGATTTTAGCAGGGGAGAGGGAGAGATAAAGCAGAGGCAAAGAGGAAGGTTTTGAGGTGCTTCCGGAACCTGAGATGGTTCTCCTCAAGTTTCAGGGAGGCAGGAAGGCTGTTCCAGAGGGAGGACCCTGCTGCGGAGAGAGGTCTACCCCCAACTCGTTGCTTGGCGAAGCGGCTGACCCTGAGGGAGTTGGAGGCGGATGAGCGAAGAGCTCGAGAAGGAAGATATTTAGGAAGAGAGAGTTGAAGGTATTTTGGCCCAAGGCCCCAGAAGGCATTGTGGACGATGCAGAGGGGTTTTGAACTTAATCCTCGCAGCCACTGGGAGCCAGTGTAGTGATTTCCGTCCTGGAGAGATACGGTCCCTGGGCTTGAGGCCAAGGACAAGTCTCGCAGTCCTGTTCTGGATGAGTTGCAAAGGGCAGAGAGTAGAGGCAGGCAGATTTAGATAGAGGCTGTTACAGTAGCCCAGCTTCGAGAGAACCAGGGCTCTGAGACAGTGAGCTTCTGGGGAAAGGAGAGGAAAGTAAGGATACCTCTGAGGAAGTGTAGCTGGTAGTGTGACTTCTTAGAGACGTCAGAGATGTGAGGAGAGAAGGAGAGTGTGGAGTCGAAGATGACCCCGAGGATTTTAGCCTTGCAGGAGGGAGCAGGAAGAGGGCCAAGAGAGGCCGGCCAGAGGGCTGCATGGAAGGAGCGAGTGGGTGTGCCAATGAGTACAATCTCAGTCTTACTGCATTAAGGCAGAGGTCGTTGGCGGCACACCATTCATGGATAGCAGAAAGACAGTCAGAGATGAGGGAAGGGGAGAGTAGGCCGAGGGTAGCCTGAAAATGAGCTAGGTATCATCCGCGTAGCACTGAAAGTTGGGACAGAGAGCGGCGATGCAGTGGGCAAGGAGTGCTAGATACTGGTTGAACAGCCAGGGAGAGAGGTTAGATCCCTGTGGGACACCACAGGTAGAGAAAAAGATGTCAGAGAGGAAGGACCCCAGTCGGACCTGGGAGGGTCGATTGGAGAGGAAAGTGGTCAGCCACGCCAGAGCCTGACCAGCGATACCCAGGTTATCACGGAGACGGTTGAGCAGGATGGTGTGGTTGACAGTATCAAAAGGCAGAAGAGAGACCGAGCAAAATGAGAACACATTGGGTGTTAGAGTCAAGGTTCGAGAGCAGGTCCTCACGGATGTTCAGGAGAGCAGTTTCCGTGCTTCTGGCTGCTCTGAAGCCAGACTGATGGTCGTGAAGACTACCAACATATTCAGCATGGAGATTAAGCTGGGAGATGGCCTGTTTCTCCAGGAGCTTGCCCAGGAAGGGAGTGATAGAGATTGGGCGATAGTTAGCCGGGTCGGAAGAGGATTTCTTAAGAAGGTGGTGCACAAGGGAGTGCTTGAGGGGGGATGGGAAGACTCCAGAGGCAAAGGTGAGATTGCAGAAGTCAGCCAGGGCAGGAGCCAAGGAGTCGAGGTGGTCCTTGATAGTTTTGAAGGAACATGGGTGGACCTGTTTTGACAAGACTTTCATAGATCGGACTTGTCTCGAAACCCTGTCAGCAGAAAAAAGGGGAAAGGCAGAGAAGGAGGGAGGCGGGGTGGCTGCAGAAGGGCCAGAGCAAGAGCAGGGAATAGAGGGGGGGCGTGATAGGAGTAGAGTGAGGACAGGATGTCCTGAGTTTTTGAGATGAAGTGAGAGGCCAGTGCCTTGCAGAGGGCCTGGGAGGGGACATGAGATGTAGAGACTGCAGCAGGGTTGGCCAGCTCCTTGCAGGATTTAAATAGTTTGGCCGAATTGTTAGATGCCGCAGAGATGCAGGCTTGGATTAGGGCTCTCTTCTTGGTGAGAACGGAGAGCCGATATTGCCTTTGGAGCAGGCGGCAGGCCAGTTTGTCAGAGGATGACCATGAAGCACGCCATTTCCTCTCTGCAACCCTGCACTTGCGTTTAAGGGTGACGAGATCCAAGTCATACCAGGAGTTACATTTGGCTTTGGGCTTCAGGCGGATGCTCATGACAGGGGCAAGGATATCAAGAGTATCAGATATAGCAGAGTGGAGAATGGAGAGGGCTGTGTCAGGGTGGGAGTCAGCCGAAGGGGTATAGGGGGGCGAGAAGGTGGCAACGAAAGCCTCAACTGACATGCGCTTCATGGGTCGGATGACCGAGAAGGAGGGTGGCAGTGATGAGGGTGGCTTTGCCCGTCGGGTAAGGAAGGTGAGGTGGGAGGATAGGAGAAAGTGATCACTCCAGGAGAGAGGATTGGAGAGAGGGACACAGAGGGGAAGGTCTGAAGAGATCAGAGTATCAAGTGTGTGCCCTGCAGAATGAGTTGGCCCAAACAGGAGAATAGAGAGAGAGAGTCGCAGAGGTCGCGAAAGAGTCCAGAGAGAGGACAGGAGGCATCCAGGTGGATGTTGAAGTCTCCAAGAAGGAGGAGTTGAGTGGTTGAGGACAGGTGTGAGGAGGAGAGGTCCGCCCAATCAGAGAAAGGAGGAAATTTGACCAGGTGGCCGATAGATACTAGCCACGGTAAGGGAATGGCTAGGAGAGAGAGAGAGTCGGCAGACAAGGCATTCAAAAGAGCAGTAGATCTGCGTAAGAGTGACAGTGGCAGTAATCCACTCAGGGAAGATAAGGGCCACACCCCCCAGCACGGTTGGGCCTGGGCACGGAGAGGATCTTATAACCGTCAGGGAGGAGTGTGTCAAAGCTGGTAAAAGAGCTGGCCGTGAACCATGTCTCAGTGAGACCGAGGATGTCCAGGTCCAGTTCCTCAAGAAGGCGACAGATATCAGAGGAATGTTTGACGGCAGAGCGAGAGTTGAGAGTGGCAATGTGGAGGAGGTTGCCATCCTTAAAGGACTTCCGGGGAAGGGTACAGATCAGAGGTACGCCCTGCGGAGGTGAAGAAGGAGCCCGAGAGGGGGCAGGGTGGGAGGGTGGAGGCAAGGTAGCTGACGACAGAGGAGAGGGGACAGCAGGAGAGGAAAGGAAGTTGAAGAGGCGCAGGAAGCGTCTATCAAAGAAGTGGAGGTTGGCCTCAGAGGAGTGGAAGGGGGCCAATAGGACATCCCAATGGGTGGAAAAAAAACCTTATTGAAACAGGTTCTTCAGCACATCCTGACCAAACTGAGCATCAGATCTGGAGCTAAGGTCTAGACAATGTTTACAAAAAGCCGATGGGGAGGCCCATGTAGCCGCTTTTGCGATGGTTTCCCAGGGGACATATTTCTCAAAGGCAACTACAGCTGCCTTGTCCCGCACCAGGTGCACATGAATTCGTTTAGGAGGATGCAGACCTTGGACGGTGTAAGACTCCGTAATACAGGCAGCAATCCATCTGGACATAGTCGCCTTAGAGGCCCTGTCTACCTTGTGGATTACCAAAGGTAACCAATAGTTGAGAAGATCTCCTAAATTCATAAGTTCTGTCCAGATGGAACGTAAGAGCCCTTCTAACATCCAAACAATGCAGAACCCTTTCCGCTTCTGAAGCTGGATTTGGAAAGAAGACCGGAAGGGAGATTGACTGATTTAGATGGAAATCAGAGACCACCTTTGGCAAGAAAGAAGGATTTGTCCGTAAAACCACCTTACCCTTGTGGAAAATCAAGGAGGGATGCTCCACAGACAGAGCTTGGAGCTCACTCACACGCCTTGCTGAAGTAACGGCCACCAAAAAAGACACCTCCACGAAAGGTGCTTAAGGTCCACCGTAGTCATACTTCGAATGGTTTATGGCACAACGCAGTAAGGACCACATTCGGGTCCCACAACGGTGCAGTTTGCGAACCGGGGGGTAAAGACGCGTCAAGCCGCGTCAAGCCTGCGAAGTGCCCCCTAATCACTGGATTTGACAGTGAATAGGAGCACTGGTCCGTAGACAGGTAGGCGCCTATCGCTGAAAGATAAGTCCTTCATGACAAAACATGAACACCCGATTCTGCTAGGTGAGACACGAAGGACAGCACCGTGTCAATCGTAGCCAACCTGGGGTCCAGCTGTGAGGCTAAGCACCAGTGACAGAACCAAAGCCACTTGCTCTTATACTGAGACCTCGTCGAGGATTTCCTGGCTGCCTGAATTATTCGCATGTTATCAGACGGCAGGTTAAGATGCTCTAAAGACCTGAAATCAGGCACCATGCTGCCAAGCTGAATGATTGTGGGGAAGGGTGCCACAGCGGACGATCATTCTGATGAAGCAGTTCGGGACTCACCGGTAGCCTGATCGGTGGACACACCGACAGATGCTGAAGCTCTGAGAACCAGAACCTGGCCGGCCACCACGGGGCTATGAGCAGGAGAGAACAGTTCATCGTGTTCCTCAGCTTGCAAATCGTCCAATGAATCAGAGGCAGAGGCGGGAAAGCCTAGGCCCTCATGTCGTGCCAAGGAATCTCAAGAGCAACGCCCAGAGAGTAGGCTCCCAGACAATTTCTGGAGGCATACAGAGGAAGTTTCTTGTTTGCCGATGTTGCGAAGAGGTCCACTTACGGAGTGCCCCAACACTGCAATATCTGCGAGAAGATTTCCGCTTTCAATTCCCACTCGACTGAGGGTATCCGCCGTGACGTTTTGCTGGCCCGGGATGTGTATTGCTACCAGCCAAACACCATGCCGAACCGGCCATTCCCAAATCTGGATGGAAAGAGCCACAAGAGGAGGAGACTTTGTGCCCCCCTGCTTGTTGATGTAATACATTGACACCATATTGTCCGCACGGAGGCGGACCACCTTATTGGTAATGACTGGCCTGAACGCCTTGAGCGCTAGGAAAATCGCTAGAACCTCTAGATGATTTATTTGAAGGAGCTTGTCCTGGGGCGACCAAAGGTCCGAGACCTGAAGAAGATCCAACGTCGCACCCCACCCTAGGAGGGAGGAGTCCGTCGTGACCATCACCATCGGGGCGGGATCTTGAAATCCCGCACCTACTGACAAGTTGCTGAGAGATGACCACCACACCAGGTCCGTTCTCATGGAAGCCGGAATCAAAATCATCTTGGAGTGCAGATCCACTGCATGACGCCAAGAGCTCCGAAGAGCCATCCGAGTCCGCCTCATCTTGAGTCAAGCAAGAGGAAGAGCCGGTACACACAAGGCCATTAGGCCCAGAAGCCTCTGGAACTACCAGGCCAACATGCTCTCCGACTGCGCAAATATCCGACAAGTGGCCAACAGATACGCCATTCTGTCCCGGGTCAGGTAAACTCTGCAGTCTAAAGTGCTCCAGCGAAAAACCCAGGAAGATCAAGTCCTGAGAGCCCGTCATGGAAGATTTTCACCAGTTCACCAACAGCCCAAGATGAAACAGGAGCTGGAAAGAGAGACTGAAGATTGCACGCGTCTTTCAGCGGGCAAAGGCTGCGCAACAGCCAATCGTCCAAATAGGGATACACATTGATACCCTGCAGAGGAAGATAAGCTGTAATCACCGTCATCATCTTCGTAAAGACACACAGAGCCGAGCTGAGCCCAAAAGGAAGCACTCGGAACTGGAAATGCTCCTCTCCCACAGAGAAAGGCAGGCATCTCCGGTGTGGATTCCAGATCAGAATATGCATGTATGCATCCTGAAGGTCCACCGCGCAGAGCCAATATCCCATCTGTAAAGAGGACCTTATCTGGCCAGGCGTGATCGTCTTGAATTTCTCTTGGGGTAGGGAAAGATTGAACTGGGAAAGGTCTAGAATGGTGTGCAGGCCAGCCGGGTTGGGTTTGGGCACTGTAAACAGTCGGGAGTAGAAGCCCTCCCCTCACTCCCCTAGGGGAACAGGTTCCACCGCTCTGAGACCCAGCAACTTCTGGATCTCGGCCTTGAGGGAGGGCGACGCCGAATGCTGAAAAGGAGGATTGACGGGTGGGGTAGGGTGAAGGGGTAAGGAAGACCCACCGGTCTTCAGTAATGGCCTGCCACACCTCCAATGAGACGCAATGCGTCCTCCCACCGGGGTCTCGTGTGAGCACAGAGAAACCTAATTTTGCTGGTTTCTCGGTGGCGGCACCACCTGGACCTGAGGAGGAGGCTGATGAGCGGGAGAAATATCGACTCCATTGCTTTCCTCCGGCGGGAATTGCCCGAAGGGGTATCGACTCTGCAGGATTTTCGGTCCAGAAACACCCTAAAACCAGAAGAGGGCCGGGACTGAGACAACAGCCTCTGTGTCCTAAAGGGTGGTTTCACCAGGACAGACAAGGATTTGGCAGACTGGATGCTATCCTTTGTTTTGGTCAGTTCCACATCCGTTGTGGAATGAAAAAGCTCCTTGCTGTCAAACGTCAGATCCAAAACCTTATGCTGCACCTCCTTAGTGAACTTGGAGGCATGCAGCCAAGCCTGACGAGAAGTATCCACAGCAAGCATAAGACTTCGGGCCGAAGTGTCGACGTGATGAGCCGCCGCTTCCAGCAGATCCTGAGCCAGGACCCTGGCATCCGACAAGCCTGCCTTAAAGTCCTCAAGCTTTTCAGCGAGGATAAATTCCTGAAACTCTGACAGACCTTTCCACATTATCATATTCGCCCCCGCTAACACCAGTTCTGCATTGGCCTGCCGCAATTGCAGGGCTGAGTTAGCAAAAATCTTCCTCCCAAGGGAGTCAAGAAGTTTATCCTTTTTGCCCAGGACCTGTGCAGCCGTCGAAGTGGAGGATGTCACAGGTCTGGACTGCAAAGTGGCCGCAGCCACGACCGTGGAGGAGGGGGGTGGACACGACGCTAAAGCCACCTCCTCTGAAGAATGAAGCCTATAGCGCGCATCCATTTTCTTATTGACAAACAGTCCAGAGTGTGGTTTCTCCCATACTCTACCGACCTCGGCCAAAACGTCCTTCTGCAAGAACAAGCTGGTCCGCTCCAAAGGAGACAAGGTGAACGCGCCCGAAATCACGCCCTCCTGCGGAGCGGGTGCCTCGGGTACTGGAACATCCAACAGACACATCATGTCCACCACCCGGTCGCGAAAGGCTCTGATAGCGCGGGGCTGGTCTTCGCTGTCTTGATCGCCCTGAACATCATCCGATAAATCCGGTTCAGGCTCAGTCACATCCGGCACCACAATCGCCCTGTCTACTGGGGACAATGGAGGCAGAGGCTGAAGAGTTGGGGGAGGCCCAGCTGGTAAAGGCGGCGCCGGCGGAGGCACAGGATGCGCAGCCAGAACCGTTGCCGCAGGTGGGCATATCTCCCTAATCAGGCCCTTAAAGTACTCTTTCATGGGGTCGGAATGCATACGTTTCTGAAACCTGCCGAAAAAGGCGTCCTCCGCCGATGTCTTCGGAGTGACAGGAGGCGGCCTATTTCCAAGGGCGCAAGGGAGAGTGTTGCCAAGAGGGCCCTTCCCCGCTATTGTCCACATAAATCAGAGGCGCTGATGCCGCTGGCAGCGAGACATTGTGCGGTAAAGGCATCCAAGCGTTCCAGCCATAAACTGGACGAAATGGATGAGCACAAGGAAACCAATGTTCACCTGCAAGAGCACCCCCTACACCTAAAGCTGATGGCGTAGTTGTAAGGTTTGAATCAAAATGGCCGTTGTCGTCTTGGCGGGAACGGCCGCCATTTTGTCGGCACCTGAGGAGAACTGCGACACGTGTGGAAGTGAGGCAGGGGTCTCCACAAGTGGGTCAGGGGTTGTCATTTTAGCCTTAATACAAGGAACCTCGGCTGAGCCGGTACTGTGTGCCCTAGGATTTTTTGAGACATACTAATAGCCAAACTAGCCTTCACAGGAAGGACCTCGGCGCTGCCAGTAAAGGAGAAACTACGGTTCGAAAACTCACTCTTTGCCCCCTCAACAGCTCTGGTGTCACCGCAAGAGCGGGAATGATGAGGAACACCTTTCATTGACAAAGCCTTCACAGGCTTCTCAGAACTGTTGGTCACTTTAGCCTCTAACCGAGGGACCTCGGACCCACGTCCGGTAGAAGCCTCTTCACGCCGGGTCTCGAACTTCTGTTCGGTACGTACCAGCCCAGCCGAGGCCTCGGGGCGCACCCCGTTATGAATGAGGGAAGCTCCACTAAACGAGGCCTCGGAGCGAGCTCCGGTGCCCCACAACTCAGTAGATCTAGGTCTACAAACGGCCCCCAAAGGAGGGGCCTCGGAATGTGATCCGGTGTCAACAGGCCCCTTATGGAGATCCTCGGAGACAACTCTGGTACACTTTTTAGGCCTAGACGGCACCTCAGGTCACGCCCCTGTAACAGAGCCTTTAACGCTCCTCCCAGACCGGGAAGACCACGGAAAGGAGTCCCCTGGCCGGGGAGCCCTAAAAAGCAAAGAACTTACTGGGCGTTTCTTCTTTTTGTCAATGAAGGATTGGAAATGCGTAGGAGGAGTGCGCTGAAACACCTCCTCCCACCGCGCTAATCGACGTTGAAGTGCCCGGACCGAAAGGGAATCACAATAAAAACACGAATCCCACCGGTGGTCAGGACCCAAACACTCTAAACAAAGAGAATGGGGATCCGCCCTAGAGAAGCGTCGCTGATGGGAAGAACAATTCGGAAAGTCTAGCTGAAAAGGCATAGACAGACTATCACGCGATCGCAAGCGAGAGCCATAGAAGAGGAAGCTGGAAGAAAAAACCCTTCCGCAGATGCTAAGTGCGTCCAGTCTCGAACAAGCGGAGAAAAGGCCTGATGGGCGATGCGCAGGGCGGAGCTGAGACGGGCGGGGTTACGGCCGTGTGCAGTACCCCGCGGAAAGAGAGGAAGGACTAAAATGTTTGCAAAATTTTGATGCTCTTACAAAGTGCTCCGGTCTCGTTCCATAGGACGGAGAATGTCCCATAAGTATGGAGGAAAGGGGACGGGATGTAGGAGTATTAGAGGACAAAAACATAATGGAGTAATAGTTTCACATTTCTTAAAACTAAAGTAATCTGATTTTGGTTAGCTCTACGTGCGACGGGGAAATCCCCCTTGCTCAGGAGCAATAAATCTTCCCTTTGTCCTTGGTGCTCTCCCTTTTTTGACTATATCTACAATCTAAACATGTGTATTTCATATTAGGTTTGATTATCACAATCTTTAAAGTGTACATTTATGAGTTTGTACCAACTCTGACCTTAAACGTCTGTCATGATTCAATAAGTGCTCATTCACCTGGTGAGGGTCTTGAACCGTTACTCCAAGCTCTGAGAGTATAAACACTCTTGAAAACCACCAGGATGGTTCCTTAGTGGAGGCAACAGTACCCTGTTAACAAATATATAAAAAGGGCTGAAATAAAAAAACTCACACTGTATAGACTCAACAGTAACTCTATTCCTATTATCAATCCAAGGAGACCCTACGTTACTGAACCTTCCTTGCAGGAATCCAAAAACACGCTCCAGTTTGCTTGAAATCCTAGAGTGGTATGTAGAGTGTATCCTGTCTCTACTTCTAGATTGCGGCATGACTGCAGAGATAAAAATCCAAAAAGTAACACTAAATCTCTCGCTTCTTATTAGACATATATTCAAGAGTGATCATTTATAGATTTACACAGAGATGTATCCGCTGCTTACCATTGTAGAAGCCATACCGCAATGCATCTCAAGACACAGACAGCCATGCAGTGAAAAATAAGATGGCCGCTATTTATATCGTCATCTGGGCATTTACTGTACAAGGAAATCGATTAACCATATGCCTTGATCCGGACCGGTGGACCATGATGAGATTTTGAACTATACTAAAATGAGTAAGCCAACCTGGATACATAAAAAAAGGGAGTTCCACAACTATAGCCTTGCTATTAGACAAAAGGGCAACGTGTTGCCTGGTTAGAAAAAGGGGGAGTTCACCAGTATGTTCCCAGGGAGGGTATCAAAGACCACCCCCTTATGTCATAATGGGTGGTTCTACTCTAAGTCAACTAGATAGCAAATCGCTATAAACCAAGAGACAAAGTCCAAATACACAGATCCTGTGCTGATCATTACTGTACTGTACAGATTCTCGTTTGTGTATATACTGTTAAGGTGCCTGTTGGATGTCAGAGGAGAGTCTGAAGGTCTCCTTTATACGAGAATAGACCCTCTCCAGTTATTCAAGTCTTGGATGCAACCATGCTCACAATCTATAGTTTTAAACCATCATAGCAAATAATCAAGAATTTCAGCCTATCATGGTAGATAACAGTACATTCAATCATATACAGACTATGGTAATCACAAAAAAGTTCCTAGGTGGAAATCCTCATTCATTCCATTTGGCGTTAGACTGTCTAACTTCTCAATTCAGTGAAGTTCCCTTCGGTTCAATTTCCTTCCTAGGTCTCCTCCTTTTGGTGGTCTGTGGACTATGTCTAGTACAATAAATCTCAGTTGCGCATTAGTGTGTCTAAATGAAATGAAGTATCTGGCCACTGGTGATTTTGTGTTCTTTGTGCAGATATTGCTCTTATGTTCATTCCAACGTTGTTTCACTCTACGAGAGGTTTGCCCCACATAATAAATTCCACAAGGGCAGCCAAGTCCATAAATGAGTGAACTTGAGTTGCACGTGGCGAAATCCCTTGATTCTATGGCCCTTAACGGGGGTGTCTGACATAACTTCCCTTTGTGACGTTATTGCAATTATTGCATTGAAGACACAGGAAAGTGCCACTCTTTTTCTTCCCTAGCGCGAGTTGTGTACTCATGAGTGTCTTTTCTGCCCTTACTAGTTGGTCCCGCAGGTTTCTACTCGTCTTGTAAGCAAGGAGGGGTGGTTGTGGAAAAAGTTTATTGAGTTGAGGGTCTAATTCTATCAATCTCCAATTCTTTCTATTTAGTCTCGTCATATGGTGAATTTGGCTAGAAAATTGCAATGTATATAGGAAAGGTATTTCTCCCACCTTACTATTTGGGATTAGTAACTTTTCTCTTCTGAGATTGGCGGTTCTGCTTTGTGCGGCATCTAGGATCCTTGCAGGTTATACTCTTTCCTTATACATGTTGGTCATCTTCTTGTTCTCCACTAGGAGGTTATCTTTAAGGTGTCTAGGGTGTTGACTAAGGTAATGTAGGGAATTATTAGCATCATGGGGTCCATAGTCCCCTTTCCTCCATCCTTGTGGGACATTCCATCCATCGGGACGGGACCGGAGCACTTTTATTGAAAATGTTGTCCTTCTCTTTTTAGGAGGGGTACCGCATGCGGCATAACCCTGCCCTCCTGATTCCTGCCCATCGCTGTTCAGTCCTTTTCTATCGCCAGGTCTGCGACCATTTAAGCAATAATAGAGGATACTTTTTTTTTTTTTTTTTTTTTTTAATTTTTATTAATTTTATTCAGACCAAGCAACAATACAAACCGGTCAGATCTTGTATTGTTCCAAGCAATTCTGCTATGAATGATTTCCATGCCATCAGGGTTCCTGCCTCCTCCTCTCCCCCTGCATTACTTGCCTCTTGCCATACCATTGTTTCTGCCTCCGCCCATTTCTGCAACTCTTTCCACCACACCTCCACCCGTGGCCTGTGACATGTCTTCCATCCAATGGCAATTCTTCGTTTTGCAAGCACATATGCTAGATCTTTCAGTTTACCAACATGCTTAAGTTTCTGTGATCTGGGGAACCCCCCCAGCAAGCAGGCCCAGGAGGTATCTATGATGATCGTGACCCCTTTTTCCGCTAGTTTCTGTGCCACTTCACCCCAGAAACGCTCAATTACTGGGCATGACCAAAACATGTGCATCATGTCAGCCTTTTCCTCATCACATTTGGGACATGCTTGTCGTCCAGCATTTTCAAACCTAGATATCCTCAGCGGTGTCATGTATGCTCTGTGCGTTATATACAATTGTATCTGTTTTAGTCTCGCATTTCTTGACACCTTCTTGTGGTACCGCAGGGCACGTTCCCACATCCCATCCTCTATCGGGGCTCCTACTTCCGCTTCCCAGTCTAGTCTCAATTGTGTCAAATCCTTCCCGACCTTAGACATCACCATCTCGTACAGTCTAGAAATCTCATGCCCCCCTTTCGATATATTATATATTCCCTCTATGATAGCATCTGTTTCTTCTGCCAATACTGTTTCCGGCCATGTTTACCGGATTCACTGCACCATTCTGTGATATGTAATATACTGGCCCGTGTGTAACCCCGTTTCCTCCCCAAGCACTTAAAAATCCATAATGGTCCCCTCTTGCCAGATGTCCCCTAACGTTACCAGCCCCACCAATTCCCAGTGGTTCCTGATTATCATCCTCAGCTGCTGATCTTCCCCTGCCAATGCAACCAGTGGAACCTGCAGGGAGCATGGGAATGGTTCTCCATCATCCGGCATGCCCGGCACCACATCTTCCACCCAAGCATCATCATCCAAGGGCGCTCTCTCATTTCTGTCTTGGGCAGCCAGATCATCTCTCTTAAGTGAAATGGGGCACAATTAAGTCCAAACAAGCTAAATTCGGGGGTCGCTTCATCTGAGAGCCATTTGGCCACATATTGCAGCTGGCTCGCCACATAATAAACCTCAAAATTAGGCAGTTTTACCCCCCCCCCTTCTTCATAAAAGTTCTGCAGCTTCCATAGCGCCACTCTGTTCCGGGTACCATGCCACAGGAAATCCCTACATATACTGTTCAGTTTAGCAAAGAACTTCTTGGGTATCATGTATGGAATATTACCAAAATAATGCAGGAGCCTAGGTAGGACCACCATCTTCAGCATTGCACCTCGTCCCATCATTGCTAAGGGCAACTTCACCCAGAATTTCATACACTTCTCGATTTTCACAATAGCTACCTCGGTGTTGTGCCTATGTTCCTCTTCTACCGTGTGGTACACGTCTACCGCAAGGTACCAGAAAGAACTAACCGCCCCATGGTATTTGTAACACCGGTAACGGTCTCACAGGGGTTCCCTTATAGCTGCCCAACGGAAAAATACTAGCTTTTTGAGGATTCACTGCTATCCCAGACAGCCCCGCATATCTCTCCATCACCTCCAGAATGTACTGGAGATTTTCCTCCGGGTATCTAAAGTACAGCAACAAATCATCCGCATATAAGGAGATCAGGTGTCGTTCCCCTCCCACCTCGATACCTATCGTATCATATTGTTGTCTGAGGTATATTGCTAGAGGCTCCAGGGCTAATATGTAAAGCATCGGGGACCATGGGCACCCCTGTCTGGGCAGCGTCTCACTATATAGCATCTTCGCCCACCTTACGTAACCGGGCCCCAATCCGTACCCCTCCAAGGCCGCCAGCAGCCATGGCCACTTGACCGAATCGAAAGCCTTTACCGCGTCCAAGGACACAATCGCCATTTCGCCTTCATTCTTACTTCCCCATTCGACAACCCGTCGGAGTCGCCTGTGATTATGAGTTATATGGTGTGCAGTCATTTTTTCGGAAAAAAAATGTCGAAAGAGAATGTTGTAAAATAAATGTTGGGAAAAAAAAGTCGAATTCCTTTTTTTTTAAATTATATATTTATTTTGGGGTCCGGGAATAAAAAAAAAAGGGGTAAAATAAATTTTGAGATTGAGGGGGAACCCACCCATTTCGAATAAAAAACGTCATTAAAAAAAAGTCGCAATCTTGTGTGATTGGCCGCCCAGGCTCACCACTTAGCATGTTTGTGTGACAGCTAGGACTGATGAATGGGGGTTTTCTGCATAAAAGCAGGGCTTTGGGGACTGGAACTTCAGAAGTCGCCACAGGACCTAAAGAATCCGAAGAGGGAGAAGCTGAACCGACGTGCAACAACGTCACCACTGGTGGAGCCCTGCTGAACCGACTCACCACTTCCAAACGACAGAGAAGATCTTGTTCCTGGAGAGTCTTCTTCCTTTGAACTGGTGGGGTTAACCAGTTCGCCCTCTTTTCGCCTTCCTGGATCATCTCGTGGTCGAATCGCCCATGCCAAGCGCCCCGGCGGCCGGATAGCCACGCTTCACCACTACCGTGAATAAAAGGGTAGTACCTTTTAAGCGGGAAACTCTGCGGCTGGTTTCTTCCCTGGCAGTGCAATGACCTCCAGCTTTCCTCCACGTCGAGATCTTCTCTTCCCTTGGACGAAGAACTGACTTGCACCCGCTGCCAGGAACAACTGCCCCCACTGGAGCTTTCTCACCATTTCAGGTACTGTGTCCCACCTGGTCTCCCTTGCAACAGACTGTTCAAGGTGTCCCGTAAATCCTTGACTCTCTAGCCTGGGGTAACCTGGGACCGGTTAACTAACTTTTCTAAACTGATCCAACTCCTTTTTGAACTATCTGCAAAGACTTTTAAAGTGTACTTCAACTGTGTGATCTTGGGCACATTCCGCCTTGCTCTCTACAAGAGTGGGCCTGGCCTATGAACTCTCTTTCTCTACAGTAGACTCTGCCTTTCTTGACTTGCTGTGGTTCTTTTACAAGTGTTGGTATTGTGTGCTTTCCAAATTCTGCCTTTTCCCTCCCTTTTTAAATAATTATTGGAGTGCCATCTTGGTTAAGCGCTCACCTCTGTATTGATAATAAGTGGTGTTCTTTTCCTAAGACTTGTTGAATAATTAATCAGGGAGGTGTATATATTTCTAGTGACTGTGTTTGAACTTGCTTGACATATTAGTGCCAGTGTATTTTTACAAGTGTGTTTTTAAATAAATAATGATATACTTTTATACCCAAGCTCTGGTCAGTGGTTGCTTGTGCTACTATATTTTTGTACCTAATGTGTATACTCTATATATTGCCTAACTCTTCTTGAGAGAAGTCTGACTGCTCAGCCACAGCTAACAGGTAAATCTGGGTGGTACAGACTGCTACCAATTGGGTTTCCTGCTAACACCTGTAGTCTTTAAACTTTTTTCAGTGGTCCCTCAGGGAACTGCACAGGTTTCTGCCTAACAATCAGGTCTTGAGAGACCATCATAGAAGATTTACGCCAATTCACTGACACCCCGAGATGGAACAGGAGCTGGAGGAGAGACTGGAGATGGCTCAAAACCGTCAGAGAACAAGGGCTGCGTAGGAGCCAGCCGTCCATATATTGATATATATGAGCACCCTGTAGTCAAAGGAAAGCTGCAATGACACACATCTTCGTAAAGACGAGAGGTGCAGAGCTGAGACCAAACGGAAGCACACAGAACTGGAAGTGCTCCATTCCCAGGGAGAACCACAGATATTTTTGATGCGGCCTCCATCTCAGGATGTGCATATACACGTCCTGAAGGTCCACTACACTGAGCCAGTCACCCTTCTGAAGAGAGGACTTTATTTGGCAGGGTGTGATCATCTTGAATTTCTCTTGGGGAAGAGAAAGGTTGAACTGGGAAAGGTCGAGGATGGTGCGCAGGACAGCCTGGTTGGATTTGGGCACTGAACAGTCGAGAGTAGAAGCCCTCCCCTTGCTCCCCAAGGAGAACAGGTTCCACCGCCCTGAGGTCTAGAAGCTTCTGAACCTCGGCTCTGAGGGAGGGTGTCCCGATCTGTTGGATGGGAGTATGGGGGAGGGGGCAAGCGAAAGCCTGCCTGAGCGATGGACAAAACCCATCGATCTTCGGTGATGGTCTGCCACACCTCCAGATGAGACCAGATTCGTCTTCACACCAGAGTCTCATGCGACCGACAAAAAATATTTTGCAGATTTGTCGGCAGGGAGACTCCCTGCCCCTGGAGAGGAGGCTGATGGCCGAGAGAAAAACCGATCACGTTGTTGTTTTCGATGGGTGCCACCAACCGGCGGTTCAGTTCTGCATGCCCGGCAGTCCTGAAACCCCCTGAAGCCAGAGAAGGATCGAGATGAGACCCTGACGACTGTGTATAAGGGGCCTTAGCTAGGACCTTTGCCGGGGACCAACAAGGATTTGACGGTTTGGGTGCTCACCTTGGTTTTTGTAAGCTCGTCACCCGTAGATGAATGAAACAATTCCTTGCCATTGAAGGGAAGGTCTAGACCTTTATCCTACACCTCCTTCTAAAACTGTCGCATGGAGCCACGCCTGGCGGGAAGTGTCAATTCCCACCATCAGGCCTCGAGCGGAGGTATCCACATGATGCGCTGCAGCTTCCAGGAGATCTTGCGCCAACACCCTGGCGTCCGACAAACCAGCCTTTAAGTTGTCTAGCCTATCCACAGGTATACGCTCCTGGAAATCAGCCAACTCCTTCCAAAGCTTCATATTAGCTGCTACCAGGATCAGCTTAGTATTTGCTTGGCGAAGTTGCAGTGCTGAATTGGCAAAGACTTTCTCGCCCAAGGAGTCCAAAATGTTGTCCTCTTTGGAGAGAATCTGAGCCACTCGCAGAAGCCGGCTTTAACAGCGTCGAGGCAGGGAGCAGACAAGACACCAAGGCTATCTCCTCGGAGGTGTGAAGCCTGTAACAGGCGTCGATTCTCTTATTAATATGCAGCCCAGTGTGCGGTTTATCCCAGACCTTACTGACCTCAGCCAAAACATCCTTCTGCAGGAACAGGCCGGTACGCTCTTGTGGTGACAAGGTGAACGCTCCCGAAACCACCCCTTCCTGCGGAGCGGGGGCCTCACAAACTGGAATGTTGAGGAGGGCCATCATATCCAGGACCCGGTCATGGAATGCTCTGACAGAGCGGGGTTGCTCATTGCTATCCGGATCTGCTTGAGGGTCATCCAGCGAATAGGAAGCAGACTGTTGTACCGCCACAGGTTTTAAAGTGCTATCCCGTTCTACCGGGGGAAGAGCTGGAGGCGGGTCAAGAGGAAGAGGTGGTACCGCTGCTGGAGCCGCCGGAGTGGACGGTGGAGGCGGAGGTTCTGGGTAGATTTCCTTGAAAAGACCCTTAAAATACTCCTTCATAGGGTCAGAGTGCATGAGCCTCTGAAACTTCTCGAAAAAAACATCCTCTGATGAAGGTTTAGGCACTGGGGTAGTCAGAGGCCTCACATAAGGGGCATACCCCCACGAGCGCAATGAGGATGGTTGCCAGGATGGCCCACCACCAATCAGGTCTGCATAGACCAGGGAAGCAGAGGTAGGTAGAAGCAAGACAGTATGTAGCAGAGGCATCTGAGCATGCCAGTCGTAAGAAGGGCGGAACTGATTTTAACATTCCACCTGAGGCTAAATCGGCTGCTCAGCCCCACAAATAATATTTCTAGCACCCGCCGTCGAGAGCGTAGGTGTAAGGGAAGAATCCAAAATGGCTGCCGTGGACCATGAGGGGTGGGCCGCCATTTTGTCAATGCCTGAAGAGAACTGTGTCACATGTGTAGATGAGGCAACCGTCTCCTCAGGCTGGTCAGTGGACTTAAGCAAAACCTTAGCCTTAAACACAAGGATCCTCGGTCAAGCCGGCACTGGGAGGTATCGGATGTTGACTTGACATCTTATAGGTGGCCCCCAAAATAGCCTCCAGAGGAGGAACCTCAGCAGAGCTGGTAACAGAGGCGTTACGGTGAATGACTGCCCTCTTTGCCCCCTCAACAGAACCAGTATCACTACGTCCTTGAGTGCGGGAAAGCTGAGGGATCACCCTTACAGACAAGACCTTTTGTCAGTACAAACCTTTGCCTCACAAAAGAGGAACCTTTGGCTTCAACCCGGTATGTGTAGATCCCTCGTGAGGGGCCTCAAGCCTTGGCTTGCTACAGAAAGCTCCAGAAAAGGAGGCATCAGGGCTTGGGCGTACCCCGGTGTCTGAATGGAAAGCTCCAGAAACTGAGACCTCGGAGCACACTCCAGTGTCCAAAGCCACAGATGTACTGGGCTGACGTTTAGTACCTGACCGGTGAACCTCGGAACGTGATACGGTATTGGCAGGTCCGTCGTGGGAACCCTTGGAGAAAACTCTGGCACGCCTATTAGGCCTGCGAGGCACCTCAGGAGAAACCCTGGTGGAAGGAGTCCCCCGGTCGGGTGCCCTAAAGAGTAAGGAAGTTACCGGGCGTCTTCTCTTTTCGTTGATGAAAAGCTGAAGATGAGGCGTAGGAACATGCTGAAAAACGTCCTCCCACCGAAGAAGACAGTGTTGCAGTGCCCGGACGGAAAGGGAATCACAGTAGAAGCACAAATCGCAGCTATGGTCCGGCTCGAGACACTCCAAGCAGAGAGAATGGGGATCCGCCCTAGCGAAGCGTCGTTCGCATGAAGAACAGGACACACATCCCAGATGCTCCGGCATAGACGGAGGACTAAGTGACCGCAGAACCGGAGCAGGAGAGAAGGACAACGGGAACAAGAAAAATATTTTTCCCAGTGATGCAAGTGTGTCCAGCCCCGACCGTGTGCAGAAGAGGACTGAAGGGCGATGCACGGGCGTAGCTCAGGAGGGCGGGTTTATGGCGGTGTGCGGTACCCCACGTAAAAAGAGAAGAAAAACAAAATGTTCAATGTTGATCCTTTTTAACAAATGTGATCTGGTCCCGTCCCAAACGACAGAATGTCCCACAAGTAAGGAGGGGACGGGACGTAGGAGTAATGTTGGTTATCATCTTCCCTTCCCTTAATTCCAATTTCGACATCCTAAAAATGTAGTTTCGGGGTTCCCACCTCCACTATGAATTTGTTACGATGTGTATGGAGTTGAAGAAGGTCATGAACTCTCTTACCGAGTTCTTTGTTCCCCCCCTCCAGATTGCAAAAATGTGGCCTATGCATCGTTTGCACACAACTAGTCTAAATGAGCAGCGAAAATGTTGTATTACATTTTCGGTTTCAAAACATCAAAAGATTTGCATAGTCAGGGGCCATGGAGGGGCTTCCTTTTAACAACCACACTTCCACGGTTACTGTGAGAACAGTCACCCTTGTCCTACAGTATACCACTACTTGAAACTACTCCAATGTGACATCTGCTGACAACTTTGTATACCACCACAGTTCAAGAATTTCTAGCACTGATTTGCACTTCTGAGTAATCAGGCAACACCTGACAAGACACTTTGACCTCTTCAGGTAGGCAAGGCACTCCTTTATGAACTCCTAAAAAGGGGCAGCCTCTTTGCCTCTTCCGTCAGTCTAACTGCCTCTGCCCACAAGACCTACTTCCTTTCAGATTCAGCAGTCTTTAGCATTACAGGTCAACTTCTAAATATTCTTTACAAGCAACCAGCTCCCCATCCCCAGCTTTAGTCGCACCTTTTCTGCCCAAGTGATTACCCAGAAGCCGTAGTGCCACTCTTTCAGCTTTGGGCAACAATGTCACACTTCTATCCGAGACCCAAGGCTTAAAATAAGCAGTGTTGCATAGCAATTTGCCCTGCAATTCTGTAGGTTTGCTAATTAAATCGACACTTGTGTAGCAAAATTAGCTATTTAAGTTATCTTGTTCAATAAAAACACCGCTCACCCTAAATTCCTCTCTGGCTCTCAGGGCTCTCGCCACCCTCTTCTCGGTTCACTGCAAGTTCCAATAGGCTAATAGAGATGGAGAGAGAAAATTAGTAATCATCTCCTTCACTCTTAAGTACCAAATGCCTGTGTGGGAAGGCTAAGCAAGATTCTTTCTATTTTTCAAACCAGATGTAATCTGGGTTATACTTTTATTCAAATTACCTATATTCTCTTTGGCAAAGACCAGCATGTGTAACTTTATTTAAAACCGTCATGCAACTCCATTCCTAACCATTTAAGTTGTTGCATAATGCAGTATTGCTTCTGGAAAACACTGCATTGTCTCCATGGTTTAAAGTTTAGGTTGGTGTATCTAAATCTCAGTGTCAACTAGATGTTTGCTGTTGTTGGGGAAAATTTTCACATTGATGAGTGAACATTTTTGAAAAGGTTCATGATCACACAGCCAATTGCTTTTAATGGGAAATCTAGTTCTGTGACCTGCTGTTTGCATTTATCTGGGACACTGGTGCTCAAAGCATGAGCTGTTTTATACTAGTTACCCTGAAAATGAGATGGCAGCAAACTACAACATTCGACTTAGTTTGACCAGTTATCTGCCTGCTACGCCATCTACTCTGCTTAGTGTTAGGGATAATTCTAAAAAATTTGCTAATTCCCGCTACCTTAGAGCCCTCCAGGGACTTTGAACTTTTTAATTCTAATTGTTTTCTGTGTTTGTTTCTTTGATTATGGAGTCTAACCAACTCCATAGGCATCATCTTTTCATTTTTGTGTCACAGCACCCTTCACCTTTTAGGCTGTCCCAAGGTTTAAATACCTTCTCTGGTATAAACTACTGTTTCCCAGAGAAAGTAAAGTGAAATTGACTTTACTAGTCTTTTCAAAATACTAGACCCAGCACACCCTTCTTACAATAGAATGCTGTAGGGGTTACTTAGTATCCCCTATGTCTAGAAACTCATGTAGCAGTCAAATGCTACCCTTTCCTCTTGAAATGGCTGGTAGCAGTGGTTTTATAACGAACTACTATGATTTTTCCCGACCGCGAACACTGGTAGTGTTAAATCACGGAAGCCATGTTTTTCAAGATGGCGTCTGAGCCTCCTTTGTTTAAACGGGTCCCAGTCTTTTTTTGCGCCATTTCTTTTTGTAAAGGTCCTTCTAGAGTTTGCTTCTGTGCGCCAAACCAGATTTGGTCCCTCTGTTTCTACGCCTTTGGCAGGCTTCAGGACTGAAGACTGCCTTTGGTGCCCGAGTGTCTGGGGTAGGAAGGAAGTAAGGGAGGTGCCCGAAACTCCCTGCGCTTAGTCTCCTAGGAGACCTGAATGCACTCTGGCATGATTGGCTGGCTGACTGTCCGGCAAGGACAGCCACTCTGCTGGGTGAGTGGCCGCTAGGCTGGAATGAATGGGAGAAAATTGTTTAAAAGGCGAGTCTCTTGGCGTGGAAGGCAGAGTCGACCACTGGAACAAAAGATCCGAAGACGAGCTGGACGAGGACGGCTGCTGCAACTCCTGGACCATTGGTTTGCCCGGTGAAGCCCTGCTGTAGGTCCAAATCGCAGGTGAAGCCCTTCAAGGACGACTTCTCCCTTTGAGTTGCTGGGACCAATCAACTCGTAAGCCACCTGGATACCATTCCCTGAGCTGGTTGTATTTTTCTCAGAGTGCTGCAGGAAACCGAATTGCCAAGGAGAAGGACAAGTTTGTCTGCTTGACTACAGCTACCAGAGTCGAAGATTTGCCTTTGCCAGCTTTTTTGACCAGTCCCAGTGCAGGAGTCCCCCTGACGTCCTCCCTCTTGTCCCCACGACTGAGGCTCAGGAACAGTGGCATCTGCAGGAACCGACGTCTTCAGCTGCATCTTTTTCTTCATTGTAAGGTACTGTGAAAACCAGACCGAGAGAACTTACCTCTCACTGCGAAAGGGCGTGAAACTTTGGCAACTTGCATGCCTAGTCAGCTTGTGACCAGACACATGAATCTTTCTTTTACGAATTACTTCTGAGAACTTGGCAAAGACTTTTCCGTTTAACCTCTCAGAACTGCTTTATCCTGTACAAGACTTTAGCCCATTGACTTTGGCCTAACCTATTGCATTGAATCAACTCCTCTGGTGAACTCAAACTATTTGCACTGTTTTAGAGTCTGTAGTGGTCCCAAAGGGTATAGCACACAAACTTTGCCTTACACTTAGTCTCTTTCTTTAATCTCACATAATGAATTCACAAGGTTTACGCAAAAGAATGATCAATAGTTCCATCCAGACTGTACATCGACACATCTACTACAATACTGCACACTGTAGTTCACCTCCAGACCTCACTTTGCTCTGATTATGATTGCATTTTATATGAGAACCTACAAGAGAGAGCACCTCACTTTGCTCTGATTATGATTGCATTTTATTTGAGAACTTACGGGAGAGAGCTGGCCAAACTGTTTTCACAGCCTTTTTATCATATCTATTTATTTATTTGTGTCCATTCGTGCAGCTAACCTTTTACATTTTACAGACACTCAGCCAGCTCGCAAAGTCCAGTAGATTTTATGAAGGGCGAATACCATTTGCAAGGGGATTTTTTTTTAACATTTATGTAACATTTACTTTTTTGGCAGTAAATGTCAAAGAAGCTTCACTGTGCATAGCTGGCTTCTGGGTGGCAGCACTGTGCCAAACAAAGTGGGCTTGCACCATTTTACAGAAAGCGCATTTATGTTTGTCACCATGTGCTATGGGTCGAGTGCATTTCTTTTCAGTTGAGTAGATAAACTAAATTACTTAATTTGCAGGTCTAGTGAAATTTTATTTTTCAAGGCCTGATTCGGCTCACTAATCTTACTTCAGCGGTACACAAAAATGCTGCATTTATGCTCATTTGATGTTTTCGATCCAAATAACTTCTGGTGACATTAGAAATATTACTACTACATTGCTAATCAAGTGGGTGAGTTTGCTAATCAAGAAAATGTTAATTAGCAAACTCTGCCAATCAATTTTTGAAAACTGATTAGGTGGATCGATTTCAACAAGACTGGTCTCACTAGAAAAAGGGTTCCCCTCTTGGGTTGGGTAACGCTTGTTCTTCTCTTCAGTATTGTAACTTCTTGTAATAAAGAGGGTCAATTATGGATACAATACAAGGTTCAGTCTTTAAAGTGAAAACATAATTGGGCATACACGACCACTCTTTCAGGTAGATTTTTAAACTTAAATTGGTGAATATAATTGTACTCCCGTGTAGTATCAAGGAGGCAACTTCTGACTTCCTCTGGGAAACACAATTTGCCAGACACGACCTTCCTTTGATGTAGTTTCACTTATTACTTGTAAATCTTGCAGGACGTAAAGGTTGGATATTCGGAATTGGTTCAATAAGCGTTCCTTCTCCACAATTAAGGACACGCGACCATCTGGTAATCAGAAAAGAGTTCAACTATGGATGTAACAGCGTTTTACTTCTCATACTAATAAAACATCCCGAGCCCCTCGGCTTGCCTTCTGCTTCTGGCCTTGGGCTCCTGCGCTGTAACGTCTCTGTAATCAGAGCATCTCCGCTCACATGGGGAAAAAAAAAATCACTTCCAGCATGTCTTCCTCTGTGCAGCCTCTGCAATACAGGTTTTGGGAACACATGATGCTCTCAGAACTTGCAGGTGAAATCTGCTGTCTCCGCATTCCGGCGTCCCTTCCGTGCTCTCACTTCCTCGTCACTTGCCAGCCTTGTGCTTCTCCTCTACTACTACTACTACTGCTACTGCTAGCCTTCCAGCTCCTGCTCCTTCTCCTTCTCCTTCGGCTGCTTTCCTGTTGGGGCATTTTATGACAATAGAATTCATGTGTGCGCCAATAGCTTTAATTGCCCGACACCTGCAATGGCTACTAGGCCTGACTACATCTACATGCCTCTTCAGGACTCTTCCTCCCTTTAGGATTCTGGAACATGTAGTTTGTTTTAACAGTTCCTTTTTTCTTCTTCTTGATTCTTTATAAGGTTGGATTTAATTCCCTTAATATTTTTAAACAGAACAGAAGGGCTGTGGGTTTTAACTTTTACAGTGGAGGATGGTTGAAAGTAGACATGTCCATAATCTTTCATATTGGGATCGAGGAGGGCATTTAGTTTTAATTACAAAGAAGGGTCTTTCTTTTGGTAAAGTGTGTTTGATGTTTCAACCTTAGATTTCATTAAAGGTTGAGAGACATTAGAATTACAATACGCCATACTCTCTTTTGGCACAGTGGTAAGATCTCCCTATCAGAGGAAGAATACCTCATTACCCTGGGCCGCAGGATTCTTCACAGTACGCTGACCCTATTTACACCTCACCAGCACCTAGTTAAAGCTGATTATGTCATGCAGTGATGAAGATCTTGAATGTTAGCAGTAGGAAGGGTATGGCAAGTACTTAACGTCTACTGAATGCTTGAGAATGTTCTTGCCGATATACTGGGTCCTATCCCTATTTTGAATGATGGTGATATTTGCAGCCCTTCTTATTTTGCCATAGTTCCTTGCTGTAATGTAGGATTCATTGTGTAGGATTCACTGTTGGCAATTTGACTCAAGGTTAGACTGCTACAGTGGGGACACTGGCCTTGACTTTGGAAGATGTTTTGTCAAGAGCGCCTTTTTAATGTCAAGGTAGGTGTCCACCTCTGCAGCCTCTGTGCTGAAGGCCATGACGAGGACGAGTCTCTTAACAATTAAGTCCTCAATGACTAACACCTCAATGTCAAAAAGGGCCTAGTCATCGAGCAAGTCTCTGCAGTACTCTAGAAGTCCATAGAGAAGTCTGACCACAGGGTCCCTTGTGAATGTCTAGGGGACGCCCAGGGTGTGTGTCACATACAGATATAGTCAGCTTAGTGATTAGGGTGCTCCCAAGACTGTGATCCTTAACCAGCAGTCCCTTGATTTTTTTGGTCCTTAAGCATATTACACAGCACCTCCTGTGTGGGGGGTCAGAAATGCAAGACAGTCACAAAGGTATAACTTCCTCAAGGTTTGCCATTTATTAATGTAAAAGGGGTCAGATAAACGCCCATCTTTCCCTATCCTAATGTGGAGGTCCCTACCTAACAAACTAAAACTAAAGAAAGAATACCTAGTGTAGAAAAGGTTTCTGACCCTCACACTAATACAAACAAAAATATACAACAAATATTTGGCTGACTTGAGGTTCACAAATAAGGTTAAAGTTCAAATGTATAGCATTAGCAAGTACTCTTTGTGACCGTGGTTGGACTACCTTCCCCTGGATCAATTCAGGAGTATTCCTGCTAAAGTTCTGTTTCAACAAAGTTCTGTTCAAGTTTAACACAAAATGTAGTTGCCTCCACTGCCTCCTTCCACTTGGCAAAGTAAATGTCTCTTTCATAAACACTTGTTCAAAAATCAAGTTATCCTCCACAATATCCTTCTCGGTAAAGCAAGTATCTCTCCTTCAAAACACAAGTTCATAAACCAAGGCAATTGTTTTCCTCGGGATGCAAAACAATTATTAGCACATCACAGTTATTCTTCAATTGGAATACTTTTGTTAGGACAGCACAGCAACTATCTTTGATGACGCCCCAGTTTGTTAAAATGATAAGTTAATAACTTATTTCCACCACACCTCTTTGCCACAACCACAGTGCTTCAAAACATCATTTTCTCTCCTTCCGTACTCGCCTGCCAGGACTAACTACTACTGATCCCTTTCCTGGTGTAATCTCCTGCCAGGAAGATAAACTCCTACAACTTCGAGTAATTTAGGTGGCAATATTTGTTCCAGAGTTCTCCCCACCAGTATCCCTTTTGAGGAGAGCTAAATACTGGGTGCCTCTTCTTAAAGTCTCTTGCCAATGTGGGTTACAGGTTCCCCCAAACTGGTATCCTGAAAAAGGAGGATTGCGCCCTTGTTGCCGCCTTACAATTTCTGGCCCTTTTGCTGTGGGCAATGTGGGTTATAGTTTTCCCCAAATTGGTGTCCCATAAAAGGTGAATTACGCCCTTGCAGCCCCCTCTTTGCTTCTTCTTTACAACCTCTTGGTTGATGGCAATGTGGGTTACCGTTTTCACCAAGTTCGTGTTCCATAGAAGGTGAATTGTGCCCTTGCTGCCTCTGTATTTTATGTGTTCGGTTTTCAAATCTATAGGGTACGGCCCAATGTCCTGCTTGGAGCGCCCCGGGGTCACCTCTAGCATCAGGCCAACTCACCGGTCTTCTGTAGCGTCTCTGCTGCTTCTGCGGCAGACCACCTGCTTTCTGCTGCCTCTGCTGCCAGCTCCTACGTAACTGTAGTGGTCTGCACGGCTCTTCGTTGGAACTCTGACATCTCAGTTGGGTCTCCACTTCTACTTCATCAGAGCGGCTCCAGTCATGTTGGGAACTCGTCTCCCATGCGGCTGGGCTTCCCATCCCATAGCCAGCCATTCCTGCTGCGCTCTCTTTACTGCTGCACACCTTCTCTTCCTGCATCAGCCTCAGCCGTCACTGCTCCTGCTTTCACAGCAAACCCTGCATGCCGACCTGCTGCTGCCTTTACTACTCCTTCAGCGTCTCCTCTCAGCTGTAGCTTATTTTTGGATTTAAATGTCCCGCTCAGGTGCCTCACACTACAACAAATAGACTGCTCATTATATTCAATGTCACCTTGGATTCTCATGGACTATTGGTCCATCCTTCTTGTTCCAGTACCACAGGCATGATGGATCTTTAGGTCCATAATGTATTGCACAGCAGTTTAATCGAATTACTCAATTTTACAATAGGCTTTGGGGCAAACAGGGGAATCTTGAGTGAAAGAGGTCACCAATTTCCCACGGCATGAGTCTCGCCCCATATGATCGTCCCACATAATACTGTGTCCAGGATCAGGATGAGGTAGCGGCTACCTTCCCTGGCCACATGAGAAGGGGTCCATACCACGGTGTCAGTGACTATCTCACACCTGACACACAGCAAGATTCCATTCACTAAGAATCTGGCAAACAGTAAGAATACACATCATAATCCATCTACTTTCATTTTTTAACCACTATGACAAATCCTGAGATGTTGTCACTTCTCCCCAAGGGGGTGCCCCTGCCTTTGAGGCCAGGGTGGTGAGGCCGCTAGCCGAGAGTCCCCGTGGGGGTGGTACTCAGCAGGAGGATCTCATGGGAAGGGACCTCCCCTGTGGGGACAAGGGAAGACATCTCGGCAGAATACGGTATACCCACCCTCCACCCATGCCCTATGCCCCCCCAACAGTCCTTAGACCGCTCTTCCAACACAGACTCCCATAGAGAAAGTAGGCCCATGTACTTCTGTAACATCTTTGAGGTTAACCTAACCAAAAGTACTTGGACGAAGATCATCATTGAGAGCCTCAAGGGCTTGCCTGACCCAAGTACTGGGACGAGGTGTCCCATAGGAGGAATAAGGACTGACATGACAGCCACTTCTGCAGGTGTGGAGGTTGTGCCAGGGGGGAGCCTGCATAATAAAAGGGTAACCAAATGACTTGGTGTCTTCAGCTCACGACAAACCCAGAAGTTTCGAATCGCTTCCAGAGAAGAACCAGGCAGAGGGGAAACGCAGGCTAGCAGCCTTGGAAGTCCGGAGAATGCTGATCAAGAAGCAATCTCCTCGCCAGTCCTGATGAGCTGTGTGGTGTCGGGCTGTGAGAAGCAGACCGCAGACTAGAGCAGCCAGCAAGCCAAGGGAGAAGGAACGTTAATGCTGCCACAAGGACTCCCGATCCCAGGAAGAACCGAAGAGCTACCCAATCCCAACCACAGGTACAGGGAAGTTTGGGAGGCCCAATAGGGACGCGGGCAGACTGCAAAGTGGTCCCGCATCAGAGGAAAACTTCCTCGGCCAAGTGGCCCATTGAAAACCACAGACCACCAGTGATTGAGATACACAGGGGCTTGAACCCAAATCAAGGAGGGAGTTATCATCCTTGCATCAATACTAGGTGAGAGAGTAAGCCAAGCGAGCTGAACCAAAGAGTGAGAAAAACAGGGGTCGGGAAACCCACATCAAGGAGCGAGGCATGTTCCTTGTATCATTACTTGGCAAGAGTGTGAGCCAATAGAGCTGAACCGAAAAGCGAGAAAAACAAGCGAGTCTGGGATCCAAACCAGGAAGCAAGACATTTCTCAGTGTCATACTTGGCAGGAAAGTGAACCAAATAGACTCAAACAGAGACAAGCCAGGGTCAGGAACCCTTCGAACATTTGAGGACTATGTATTTGAAGCTAGATAAGCCTGAGAGAAGGCCTGGGGGAAGGGAAACATTCCCCCTGGTGTTGTCAACTGTGAAATAAGCCTGAGAGAAGAAGTCCAGGTGAAGGGGACTTCCTCCTGGTTGTGTGCAACTGTCAAGATACCAGGAGAAGGGAGTCATTCTGCTGGTAACCAAGACCAGGCAAAGGGAGTCATTACCCCTGGTTGTGTTGAACCGTTAGTAAACAGGATGGGTATCTGCCAAGGAGAACTGTTTTGAACTTGTGTGTTGACCTGAGGAAGGGAGCCATTCCTCAAGGAAGAAGCCACTACTTGGGAACAAACCTCTACTCTCAGTCCAGAAGAAGGGAGTCATTCTTCTGGACCAAGAAGACCTACTTTATCTCTAGTTTAGTATTAAGCGTAAGGGACAGAAGTAGGCTTTTTGACACAGGATGGTAGACTATTGATTTACACAGACATTCTGACAGAGTCATTAGTCTTTTAGTTAAGGTAGGGAAACCCCTCAGAGTTGGATAAAGTTAGGTTTTCTCTATATTTTCTTAAACAAAGGTTTAACGCAACCACTATGTCGCCTGGGTCTCAGTTTCCACCTTCTGCACCCTTACACCATACTTTAGAATCTATGAAAAAAAGACTCATGTGGACTGAAAGGGCAAGGGGAAGATACTAAACTGTGTTAAAGACTTGGCATGAATTCTGGTAGGAAGTGCAGTGTAATAACTGGTCTCACCCTTACATGGGATGCTTGTTTTTATTACTCTTGGCTCCAATACCGAAATAGATGCTGCTATTTTGATGGTCCTGGGCCACAATATGTCAGTGTAGCCCAACTGAAGCTCTTCCCAAGTGTCGTTAAACTTTGCAGGTAAATAAAAGATGTCTTTACCTGAAAACACACTGGAGCAATTTATTTAGAGTGATTCATTTTACATTTCCTAAATATTTCAATCTATAGTCCCAAACTACCAATACGTCTTGAAAAGTTAGTCACACCATAGTTCAGGAAAAGGCACCAATGGTAATGCAGTAATGGGCACATCAGTACTTGCAAGCTGTACTGAACTTGACAAACCCAACATTAATATCTCGTAATTTGATTTGAGGTGGTTCACAAACGAAATTCACAGTATTACAGGCACAATTGTAGATTTAAAATATCACCTTTCCAATTCATTCTGCAATTCTTCATGCCTCTCGAGTTCTTCCAATCTGGCCCATAAATCCTCAGCAGGATACACTCTGCCCTTAGATTTGGCATCTCCTTCACCATCCTCAAGAGTTGCTTCAAATGTATCGGTAGCCTTTGGTTTCGAATGAGGTTTATGAGCAGTTCTGTGTAATCCTATATAAATATAAAAGAACATATACTGTATAAAATAGAAAAGCATAATTTTTGTCAAAAAGAATTGCAGAGACATATTTCAGTGAAAATATAATTAATTCTGCCTTACTAATTAAACAATCAGGACGAATCTTTGAACGCAGGCAAAGCGAAATCCACTGGATCGATTTGCGCAAGATAAGTAACAAGTTGGGCATAACGTGGTGTTTGTGTTGCTTTTTTGGGGTTTAGTGTAAATCTGTGCACTTGTTTTTCAAAATGTCAAGGAAGAGGATGTCCAGGGCCCTAAAACTAATGTCTCCCATTATGCATTACAGCAACCAAGGCTTTTCAGAAATAAACATTTGCCATCATTTTTACTCATCAACGCAGGCTGTTTGTGATATTTTTTGTGGTAAATTAATGCAGAAAAAGAAGGGGCTGATCCTAAAAAAAAACTCTTGAAAATCATTGTACAAAAATGTTTAATTCCATGCAAAGGACAACCAACGTTGTTACGCATGAGCTGTTGAGTCCGCTGTTTGCAATTTTAAGAATTGCAAAATGGAGTTTAAAAGGGAAATCGACTTTACTCTTCATTTGAGAAGACATCTAAATGCTGCCCACAAATGATCTTTCCAAGGGACTTCGGTGGAATCTGCATGTTTTTATCTCATACAGGTTAGGTATTACACGGCACGATTACCATTTCCATACTTCAGACAAAACATATTTGAATTTACTTTTTCCAGAATTCTATTGCTAATAACTTGCGAATAACTGGATGCAATTGGATGAAACTTCCCTAACACAAAATCTGGCATGAGCCACCCAAACTGAAAGTGCTGTTAAAACATAATTGAACTGTTCAAAAGTTATTAAGCAAAGAATAAAAAGTCGTTTTAGGCCTATTCCCATTCATTTTCCTGTATATAGTGCAACAATTAAATATGTGCACCACAAAAAAACTCTGGACACATTAGCGCCAACTAAGAAAAAGGTTGGGCACAATGCGTTGCAGGCATTTTATTTTTGGTTTTCTGTATGACATATGACTACTATTTGAAGTTAGGAATGGGGTGATTTCACATCAGGGTAGTGGTACCAAGGGGCAAAGAGGACCAAACACTTAGGTGACCACTTTGGGGGAGACTGGAGAGCTGGTTTAGACTATTTCGTCTTGCTGCGGGAAACATAGAAAGATGCAGTCAGAAAAAAAAATGTGTGTCACTGGAAAGAGGAGGGGAAATTGGATAATAGGAGAGATATACACGGAAGGAGAATCTAAAAAGTAGCAGGGGTGTAAATGGAGAGGGCAGTGAGGATGGGGAAGGCTCATTTTCAAGGATTTTCTCATTACTGCAGTAAAAGACAAATGGTACATTACCAAGGGAACGATTACTGCAGCAATATAAGGCTATGCAATGGTGATCACAATTGAAGGACTACTGTAGAAATGAAAGAAGGCCTTTGGTCACTAACAATGGACCATGACCAGCACCCCAAGGTCTTTTACCCTAACTGGTGAAATGTGGGCAGTGGCTATGGACGAAGGACTTTGCCACTGGCTCTGACTGAAATCAATATCCAACGGATCTCAGCCATTTATCCTTTTTGTTACAATATAGGCAATGGCCATGCCTGAAGACAATAATCAAGAGGATATGGTCATATAGTGAGGAGGATATGGGCAGTGGTCGAAGAGCACGAAAAGAAGTAGTGGAACTATATTCCCTGTTGGCCTGCCCCTGCTCCCTACAATACCCATTGCCACGCCCCCTCCCACGCACAATCCAATCCCCAAACACACCTGATATTTATTATTTTTTTTATTGATTCAGCTGAATTTAATCAACTTTTCAACATTTTTATACAAAAAATAACATAAAAAACAAATTCAATCATTAACACATAAAAAAAAGGAATCAAAGTTATAAAACCAAGTATGTCAAATCATACAGCGATTATCTAACAGATCAAATAAAATATGTCCTAAAATAATTCTTTGGTTTATGAATTCATTACAATTCAGTGCAATAAGTTATCCTAGCATACCATACAAGCAGGAAAACAAAGCAAAATCACACTTCCAACTTCAAGGCATAAAGAAACTCACTGGTGGCAATATAAATAGTAGCCTTAGAGTTACACAGTATATTTAACCATCGCGTCTCGTCATTCATAGATCCAAAACATGGACAAAGTTTAGAGAAATGCTTCTTGCGGGGCTCGAATAAGGCAGGACAAAGTGAAATTAAATGTTCAAGAGTTTCACTACAGGAGCAATTTTGGCAAAAACAACAAAAGTTCAGAACCCATGGTATAATTCTTCTGGTTGCCAAAATGCAACGAGTAGGCCACACGTTAAATCGTAGGCGTAAAAACAGTTTTAGCGATGGGGCTTTCATCAGATAAGGCTCCATGTGACCAATTTTCTCATCTCAAAATGGCTGTGAGGCAAAGTATGTCAGACACCGCTTTCGAGACTCAATCCAATCAGTCAGATACATTTTTTTACTTTGTCCGGATTGGACACCAACATTTCAATCGTGGCATCTGCCTGCACCTGAATCTGATATATGCTCTCAAACCAATTTCGTACAAATGCGTGTTGATTAACAAACAAGTTGATAAAACCTTCAACATAACATCCAACTTGGTAGAGATCAAACATTTCCTAAAGAGGGCACATGGACTCCAGTGGTGGAGAGCGTGAAGCGAAACATGGCCTAGTTCATATCGTAGCGATGGGCCAGGGACACAAGGTGGAAGATTTAATGTCTTCTGCCAGAATTTTACTTCCAGTTGATGTAGACAATTAACTGGTAGGGGCGCTCTAGTTTACAGCCCATATAGCAGACATGGAACAGCTTTTTGATTCCAGTACATTAAAGCAGGTTTTACCGAAAATGTGCTTTTACTTATATTGGAGAACTCTTGTCTGCGATATGGCTGTATCAAATTTTCACTCCACACTCTCCAATTGTCCCCTTGCCTTGACTGAGCCTTCAAAAGGTCATAACTAGATATAAATAACTGAGAATGACTTCCAACTTAATGCTATTAATCTATCAGGGCATCTCTCTTTCCAGACTTCCAAATAATGTTTCAACAAAAAGTTCATGTAGGCCCCCATCCCCCTCTGTTGGGCTCAGACCGCTTCAAAACAGTTCACGTGGGTCCCCCCTCTGTCGGGCTCAGATCTCTCACAACAAAGATCACATAGGTCCCCATCTGTGGTGCTCAGACCTTTTTAGAACAAAGTTAAACAAGACTTGCAAGGGGGCTCCCTGCCCCAAGCTTATTGCACTTCGGGTCTCCCTCAGTCAGGCTCAGACTGCTTTCGGATGTCGAAGACTTTTGAATGTACGTGGCTTTCTTTACAGACCCCTGCAGGACCACTTTGACTAAAAGTTCAAGGTTCAGCTTTCACTCTCCCCTTCTCTAGGAGTAAATTTTGCGCATGTCAGTACAAGACGCTGCCATTTGGCCACTCCTCAGCCCCATTGACATTTACTAAGCTCATGAAACCTGTAGCAGCCGCGACCAGAGGAAAGGGCATTCAAATGATAACTTACCTAGATGACATCCTAGCTCTGCCAGCAGAGAAGGGGATGCTGCTGGAGCAGACCTGATGGTTGAGTCACCTGCTAGAGTATCTAGGGTTCCTCATCAATCATGAGAAGTCAGAATCAATCCCCAAGAAAAGAATAGTATTTATGGGCTTCATAGTAGACACCAGAAAAGCAATGCTTGAACTGCCAGCGCAGAAGATCAGACACCAAGGAGGAGATCAGAGCGTGTCTCAAGAAATTATAAGTTACTCACTGTAGTGACTAACATACTCTTAGTCCTTAGTCCCCTTTCGTCCATACTGCATGGGCGTCCCTTCCAAGGGACAGGAGACAGAACCTTTTTCACCAGAAAAAGCCTTCCCCTTTAAATGTAGAGGCGCGCAACGGTGCGGCACAGGGAGCATGCGCTGCCCTGACTCCGCTCTCCGGCCCCACACCTCAGTCCCCATTGACGGATCGACAATAGATTTAACTTTGCCTTATAACACAAGTATTATTAGGGGGGAGGTTGGTGGGACGTAAGGAGGAAAGGGGACTAAGAGTACATTAGTCACGACGGTGATTAACTTATAATTACTCTTACGTCCCATCCCCTTTCCTCCATAATGCATGGGCGATTACAACTGAATGTAGCCCCAGGTTGGAGAGGAAACCCTCCTTAAGCAAATAGGTTCCTGAGAACCGCCTTTCCGAAAGCCGCATCAGATGTAGAGCCGGCATCCAAACAGTAATGCTTGCAGAAAGCCAAGGGAGTGGCCCAAGCGGCCACCCTGCTTATGACTTGCCAAGGAACATTAGCGCTGGAATGCGATGGCCGTTGCTTTGGCCCTGACCACATGGGCGTGTATGTTGGCCGGAAGTGGCTTGTGCTGGCCCTCGTACGCTTCCTTGATGGCCGAGACCATCCAGCGAGATATGGAGGCCTGATAGCCTGGTCTTGAGCCCCCGAAAGTGACAAACCGGGCATCCGATTAGAAGACGCCCTTGGTCCTGTCCAAGTAAAGTTTCAGGGCATGCCTGACATCCAGGTAGTGCAGCACCCTCTGTGCTTCATCCTTGGGATTGGGAAAGAACGTAGGAAGGACTATTTCCTTGTTCAAGTGAAAAGCAGACGGCACTTTGGGCAGAAACTACTTTGTCCCTGTGAAAGGTAGTATATGGTTCCGAGGCAACCAGCGCCTGTATTTCGCGGACTCTATGCACCAAGGCCGACTAGCAAGGCCGTCTTGAAGGTGACCAGCTTGATGTCCGCAGACGCCATTGGCTCAAACGGTTTGTGTGCCAGAGCGCCCAAGACTATGTTGAGGTCCCACACAGGGTGCGGCCTCCTGACGGGCAGGTAGAGCCTTGCGAGGCCCGTTAAATGTTTCTTGACTATAGGATTGGAGGAGGAGAAGAAGATCCCCTCCTCCGGGTTCCTGTAAGCCCCTATGCTGCAAGGTATGTACGGCAGGTGTCCAACTGCACACCAGAGTGGGCGAGGAGTGCCAAGGAGAGCACGTCGTCAAAAGAACATGCCAAAAGGTTGATTTCCTTGGAGTCTGCCCAGCGGCAGAACCTGGTCCATTTACTTTTATACTGGGCCCTGGTAGCCTTGCTCCTTGCTCCCTGAATGATTTCCAGATTAGCCTGTGAGAGAGTGAGGTGCTGCAGCGTTACCTGCTCAGGTACCACGTTGTAGAGGGCTAGCTTCTGTGGGGTGGGGTGGATGAAGAAGATATGCGGTGCCCAGTCGGGAGGTGAATCAGAGGCATCTCTGAGAGGCTGAGCAGCTCCGAAAACCATGGCCTGGCCGGCCACCATGGAGCTATTAGAATGATGTTGAGTTGACGAGACTCCTTGTTCTTGCAAATCACTCTGTGAATCAGCAGAGTGGGCAGGAAGGCGTAAGCCCTCATGCCGTTACACTGAAGCTGAAATGCATCGCCAGGGAGCCGGGGCCCTGTTCCTGCCAGGAGGTGAACTGAGGGCACTTCTTGTTGTGCCAGGTGGCAAAGAGATCCACCTGGGGATGACCCCACCTGTTGAAGATCTCCTGAATGACGAGGTCGTTTAGCTGCCACTCGTAATTGTCCGCTCCCAACCTGCTGAGCCTGTCTGCCACCAGGTTGGCTTCCCCTGGGAGGTGGACTGCCGTGCGGTACATGTCGTTTTCCAGGGTCCACTCCCACATGCTGATTGCCAGTCTGCACAGATAAGGGGCTCTGGTGCCTCCCTGCTTGTTGACGTAGTACATGCTGGTCGAGTTGTCTGTCTGGATGAGGACAACTTTGCCCCTGAGAAATGGTAGGAATGCTCTGAGCGCTAGCCAGATGGTGTTCAGCTCTAACCAATTGATGTGGTATTCCTGCTCCTGTCGAGTCCAGGTGCCGTGGATCGAAAGATCGTCCATGGTGGCTCCCCAGCCATCGGGCAAGTAGTCTATGGTGATGGTGGCCTGCGGGGAGGGCGGCCGAAAGGACTTGCCCGTCAGTAGGTTGCAGTCCCTGGACCACCAGGTTAGTTCTGGGTGGAGAGATGGAGGAACGTTGATCATCTCAGATTGGGAGCCCGCTCCTGGTTCCATGAGGCCGCAAAGTGCAGCTGTATCCTCCTCATCCTCAATCGTGTGTGTGGAACGGCTAAAAGGACTGCTGCCAAGAGACCCAGGAGATGCGGACCATGCGGAGGTCGCCTCTCTGCCGAGGAAGTGGGCGTTGGCCCTCTTGATGGCCGAGATCTTGTCCTCCGATGGCAATACCTTCTCGGAGCACGTGTCCTAGATGAGGCCGAAGAATGTCAAAATCTGCGTGGGGCGCAGCTGCAACTTCTTGAGATTCAGTGAGAAGCCCAGATCGTGCAGTGTGTTCATAAGGGCATAGGACGAGTGGTGAACCGCTTACGGAGATGTAGCCATGATGAGCCAGTCATCGAGGTATGGGTAGATGTGGAAGTCCCGCGCTCTCAGGAGGGCACCCACCGTATTCATTAGCCTGGTAAAGACCCCGGGGGCCGAGTTGAGGCCAACAGGAAGGTCCTTTTATTGAAAATGGTAGCCCATGATCTTGAACCGTAGGAAAGAACGATGGAGCTGCCAAATCAGGATGTGTAGGTATGCGTCCTTCAGATCAAGGGAACACATCCAGTCTCCCTTGCACAATGTCTCTGCTATAAAAGCTGGCGTAACCATCTTGAATTTTTGTAGGGGTAAGGAAAGGTTGAGGGTGGAAAGGTCCAGCACAACTTTCAGGCCCGCCTGGTTCTTCTTCTTCTGAATGGTGAAAATCCTGGAGTAAAAGCCCAAGCCTCGCTGTGAGGCTGGGACTTCCTCCACTGCCTGGCTCTCTATGAGCGACCGGATCTCCGCCAAAAGAGATGCTGTCCCAACCTGTGGGAGTGGAAGGGAGGAGGGAGGAGAGACTGGGAAATGGAGGCGGTACCCCGTGGATACTGCGGAGAGGATCCAGGGGTCTGCGAAATTCTGGCACCAGAAATGTGCATGGAGAGCAAGCCTGCCCCCCAATGGAGACACGTGGACCCGAAGGGGCGCATCATGCCTTCTTTCCCTCGGAGGCTGTCGCGGAGGAGGGGGACTGGAAAAAGCCCTTACCCCCCCACCCCTTTTTGTTGTTTGCGCCGGTTCTGAGACAGCGAGCTGTCCGGCTGCCTGGATCTCCGTTCCTGGAAGCCACGGAACCCTCCATACATACGCCCCTGTCAAAGCGCTGCTGTGACTGGGTGTACGACTTGGGCGTGGTCTTTGTCAAGATGGATAAAGACTTGGCCATTTGTGAGCTGTTTTTATTCTTGTCCAGCTCTTCGTCTGTGGTGGAGCAGAAGAGGTCCCCTCCACCCCCTCTTGAACGGTAGATCTAATATGCGTTCCTGGATGTCCGGGTTGAATTTCGTTGCCCGGAGCCACGCTGTCCTTCTCATGTCCATAGCCATACAGATGGCACGGCCAGAGGGGTCAATATGGGCCACGGTGGATTCCATGAGGTCCTGCGCCACCAGCTTGGCCTCAGCAAGCTTCTCCTTAAAACGTGATTGGCTCTGCATAGGGAGTTCACGGGAGGAAGTCTGAGATTTCCCGCCGTAACCTTTGGTTAGCGGCTGCCAGCATGGCATCAGCGTTGGCCTGACGAAGATGCTAGGACGCATTGGAATAAAGTTTCTTGCCGTACGCCTCCAAGATCTTCTACTCCTTGCCTAGCAGTGCCGCAGAGGCTGAGAACGACTGATGCTTGGAGTACAGTTATGCCACAGCGATCACCGAGGAGTGTGGCTGAGGATGGGCCGACAGCAAGTGTGTATCCCCCCCTAAATCTGCCTGTACTTGGCTTCCAGGCGTCGATTGACCGGCTGGACTGAGTAGGGCTTGAGCCATCCTTCTTGGCCAGGGAGACTACATCGGTTTGCAGTGGAATCCCCGTTTTGGCAGAGGGGCATTGCGTGAGGACTTCTGCCAGAACCCCCTCTGCCGGCTGCTCAACCTTGGGTTGGGGTAGGCCCAAGTACTCCGCCGGCCCTGCAAGACATTAGTGGAAGGGCCTAGCTGAGGATGCTGTGTCCGGATCCTCCTCCTCATCCGTATCCTGTGGATCAGGAGGATCCTGTGGGGGTGGAGGAGTAGCTGCAGCTGGAGGCTGGGGTACAGTGACCGCAGCCGGAGGCTGAGGAGTCGCCTGAGGAATCGGCTGGGGGACCAGAGGCAGCAGCTGCGCCAGAGCCGGGGTTGCCGGTGGAGGCGCTTGTGGTGCAGCTAGCATCGTAGGGAGGACCTCCCTCATGGCGTCCTTGAGGATAACCCACATCCGAGGTGACTTCATGAGCCCCAGGAACCTCTCCAAGAACCCCTCCTCACTGGCTGGAGAGGTGGTAGGGGGTACTGACGGGGTAGCCGGGAGCTGCTGGAGCGCTGCGTACCCTGCCCGTATGGACGCAGTGGGAAGCTGCCCCATGCATAAGAAGGATAGGTTGTAGGCCACGTACCCGTTTGCGGCAAGTCCCACCTTGACACTCGTTCTTTGCCGAACTCCATGGAATGGCGTCAGACGGGTGCCTCTTTCTGGTGCGGTGGCCATCTTGTCGAGCTGCCTGCCACGTATTGCTCGGCTCGCTGGGCCCAGCCTTCTCCAAGACTCTTGCGTGTGGATCACAAGGCCTACTCTGCTCCTCGGGCCTAGATCCGGTAGGTGCGACACCCTCGACCCCGGGGTCGGTAGGGCTGCGGTTAGCCGCCCCCTCTGCATTACTGCCGGTACTAGTGCATAGCCCCTCGGCCATATTGCTGGAACAAGGGCGGAGCACCTCAGATGATTCGGTACAAGAACCTGCTGGTTCCTCAACACTGCCACCGGGAGGATCCAAGGATCCCTCGGCCCGAAGGCCGGTAGCAGCAGCAGGCTCGGTGACCATGCTGGTACAAGGACCTGAACGGTCCCTCCCACGCGGGAGAGTCCTTGGGAAGGATTCTCCTTTGCGGGGTGCAATGGAAAATAGCGGCCCTACCATGGGCCTGGCTCAGTGTTTAACGAAGTTCTAGAGGTCCTCTGGAGGCGACTTCTGGAAGAGCTCCCTCCACCTGGCTAGTCTGTTCTTCAGTGATTTCAATGACAGCGAGCCACACGCTGTACGACCTTGCCAACCGTGGTCTGGGCCAAGCCAGCGTAGGCAGAGGGCGTGGGGGTCTGAAGTTGGGAAGAGCCTGTTGCAGGATGGACACCTGCTGAACCCTGTGGAAGTCGACATGCGCTGGGAGGAGCGTGAAGCCCGAGGACAGAGTACCTGAATGATAAAAAGACAAAAAAAGAAGACAAAGCGAAGAAGTATCCGCGTGTGAAATTACATGGCCGAAGCCAAACTCAGGAGCGCTGGTGAATTCGGCCCGTTCCCGTCAAAGTGGAAAAGGGGACTGAGCTGTGGCGCCGGAGGGCGCAGTCAGGGCAGCGCATGCTCCATGAGCCCCCCCGCGCGCCTTTAAATTTAAAGGGGAAGAAGGTTTTTTCTGGTGACAAAGGTTCTGTCTCCCGTCCCTTGGAAGGGACGCCCATGCAGTATGGAGGAAAGGGTATGGGACGTAAGAGTAAGAGACATCACTGTGGAGACTGGGCGTCCTTCATCCAAGCAATATTTCTGGGACCCTTACATTACATGGCCCTTCAGAGGTTAAAGATAAGAGCCCTTCAACAGAGCTTAGGTTATCACCAGCTACTTCCCCTGCATCAGGAGAGCAGAACTGAACTGCAATGGTGGCTCCAGAACATGGAAGCCTGGACCGGGCAAGCGATTTTTGGGGACGTTCCAGATCTAGTTATAGAATCATACACTGGCAGATCTGGCGGCGGTGGGGGGGCAGGTGCGGTTCTTCCATAACAGGAGGAAATTGGAGTCCAGAAGAGTTGAGTCTTCAAATCAACTGTATAGAAATCTTAGCAGGGTCGTCCGCGATCGGGCCATTCGCAAGTGAGAAAGAACTGCAGCAACCTCCTCAAAATGGACAATATATCTGCTGTATACATAAATCACCTACGGGGTATGAGGTCCAGAATGCTGGTAGAACTGGAGAAGGACTTCTGAGATTTCTGCCAAAAAGAAATTGTCAGTCACAGCGGAGTATCGCCCAGGAGATCAGAATGTGGCAGTAGATTGGAACTTTTGCTCCAGAGGGAGGTTTTTAGGAAAATTGGGATGCTTTGGGTCCTGCTAGACATCAATTTGTTTGGTCTCCAAGCTAAATACACAGCATCCCAGGTTCTTCAGCTGGAGGTTAGATCCCCACGCACTGGGTGCAGATGCGTTTCTACATCACTGGGAGGGGGTGGGGGAGCGAGACACTATGCATTTCCCCCCGTTTACGATGATAGCAGTGGTAATTGTGGCCGCCGCCTGGAAGTCGCAAGCATGGTTTCCAGTTCTGGTGGAACTATCCTCGGATATCCCGTGGACTCTTCCTCAGAATCGGGATGGGACACGACAGGTCAGTGCCATCCTCTGAGGATGACGGGCTCTCTCCCGTTGATCAATTGCAGGGTATTCAGGAGTAAGTGAAGCATGCTAGGCATTTCAGGACAAGCTGCACAGATCATCAAGGAGTCATGGGCTCCCTCTCCACTCAGGAGCTATAACGCAGCGTGTCGTAAGTGGGAGCTGTGGAGCCACCAGTGCAATTTTCAGCCCGTTTCTGCCCCTGTAGTGCAAGTTCTAAACTATTTAGCAGCTTTGGCAGAAGAGGGAAGAGCCTTATGAACTATGGTAGTGCATAAATCAGCTGGTTACGAGAAGGTAGACAAGAAGCCTATAGGAGAACACCCAGCAGTGCTGCAGCTCCTAATAAGGGTGAAATTTCCAGTGCCACTGACAACGAAGTATGCTTATCTGTGGAACGTCAACACTGTTCTGGAATTCATCGTTAACGGGCCGCTCAACGATAATTTGTCTATATTACAACTATCGGGCAAACTAGCTATGCTGCTGTGCCTGGTTTCTTGCAGAAGAGTCTGACATCAAGGCTCTGGAGGTAGACCGGAAATTGTTTCATCCGTAAGGGGTAGCATTTAACGTAGTAAAAAGGACAAAGACTAATCCCAAGGTCATTTCTTATCCATACTTACTAAAGCAACCTAAGCTGTGGATTGCTTTTTGCACTAAGGAGTATGAGCACAGGTAAGAAGAGTTCAGGCCAGCGAGAGAAACCCTTCAAAGTGATAACTTCTACAACTATAGCCAGATAGGTAAGGGAAGTGATGGCACAGGCAGGAGTGGATCTGTTCACGTTTGGTGCTCATTCAGTGAAGAGGCAATGGCCTCCAAAGCATTTATGGCTGGACCCGGCATGCAGGATATCTTGCAAGCAGCCGATTGGTCGAATGGCTCCTCATTATTTATTGTAAGCGAGTAGAGTCAGTAGGGGCAACAGTAGTTCATAGCTTTGAACAAGCATAATGCTTGCCCCCGGTCTTCAGTTACTTACCTTTAACTAGTATTCTCCAGCATGGGTCTGGCATGGAATCACCTGCTCATGAATATTCCCTGTCAGGCTGGCAATCCTCGGTAAAAGAAAAAAACTGTTTCACTTTCACTTTAGAAGAACAAGTTACTTACCACTGGTAACTTTCTTTCGATTGGATGTTCCTCCCACGTATTCCTCATCTTTTCCAATTATCTTCCAGCTTCAACAAAAAAAAAATCTCGACAGAGGGCTGTGTGCGGTAGCACCGATGACTCAATGTCTCTCGAAGATCTCTGTCCAATGGGAGACGTCATCCGCAGTATATGTAGCGCGCGCAGCACCCGTTGGCTTCAGTTCTTATTTCTCCATGTTTAGAGTAATTTCTTGCCTCCTTAGCATTTTAGAATACTCAGAGAGCGCAGAGTGTACAAGACTATTTTTGCAGAAACTAAGGTCTTACTTTGAGAATAACCTTATCCTTATGAAGACCGTATATAGAGATATACAAGACAGTGCAAGCAATTTGCTCACCCTGCCGGCAGATGCGATTGCGACTAGCAAAACAGTTTTTAGTGTCAATAGTCTTAATGGACATGATTGCATGGGTTCAAAAGGAATGCGTGTTAAGAATTTTAATACTAGATTTAAATCCCAAATAGTGACCTGAAAGGGAGTAGGAGGAAACACATTAGTGAGTCCTTTAAAAAATGGACCGCTGATTGTCAGATTGTTGGTGTGGGCTGCTCACCCAGTGAGTGAGGCGTCTGCCACTGCTGTCATCTCCGGCCATGGTTGCTAAAAAGGTTCTCCCTTCAGAATGTTGTCCTGGCGGGCCCACCAATGAAGGTCCTGTGCGACACTGCTCGGAACCGGAAGGAGGTCCGACATCCTGCCTGAGAATTGGGACCATTGAGTCCTGAGAGCCCATTGGAGAGCTCTTTCTCAGGAGAGCCTCTGGAACCAGTAAAATGCAGGATCCCATGAGGCCGAGAAACCTCGAAAAATTGAAGGCCGGAAGACACTGGGCACTCTCAAATTTGGTGACCATCTCCAGAATTTGATTAGCCCTCACCTTGGGTGGTGAGGCTTTTCCCAAGGAGGTACCCAGGACTGCTGCGATAAATTAAAGTCTTTGAGATCGTATCATGTTTATCTTCTTGTAATTGAGGGAGAAAGGCAGTTTGTGGAGAAAGTGGCAAGTCACGCGAAGATGTTCCAGGGTCTGTTCGGGATATTGAGACCTTATCAGCCAATCGTCCAGGTAGGGGTAGACGTGAATTCCCCCCTCTCGTGAGATTCCCCTTTCACCACCGCCATCAGCTTGGTGAAAACCCTTGGGCACTTTTGAGGTCTGTAGCGTTCTCAGACTCATCAGCCTTGCTTCCAGTCTTGAGCCGTCAAAAGGCATATTGAGTAATCTAGATTGCACGTCGGTGCAAATCCAGACTTCCTCAGCCATGCAAATCTGCGTAGCACAGTGCTAGTCGCCATGGATCTGCGAATACTATCTGCAGTATGCATACCTGAATGGAGGCACTCACACATTGCCTCCTTAACATCCTTGATATCCAGGAAGCCGTCCGTCTCTTCCCCTTCAGGGATGTGGTCAGCCGCCATTGCTGTGCAATTCCACAGGATGCACGAAAACGTAGATAAGGCACAAGTGGCATTTGCAGATTTCAAGGCCATGCTACAGGCAGTAAATACTTTCCACGGCCAAGCGTCTACCCGTTTATCATCCTTGTGCATAGGAATGGTAGGGTAAGCTGCTACGGTACTACCTTCACAGACCCGCTTTCCATCAATGTAGTCTTCATTGACTTTGTCGACGATGTGATTGTCGAGGCTCTCATCGATGGGGCTGTCATCGAATCGGTTGATTTGGAAGGCTGAGAGGTTTTAGTTTTGATTGACAGGGACTTCTCCCTCATCAGTTTGTCCGTCGATAAACAGAGTTTGGACGGGGTAAAGGATTTACTCTTAGAAGAGGCCCCCTTCGTCGGCAGGCTCACTGTGGAGACTGAAGGTGATGGCGATCGCACTCTGCCCGACCTGGGACCTGCATCAGCGGCAAACCCAGCTGAGTAGAGCTTGGCCTTCTCTTGGATCCTTGCGTGCGGGGCATCCTCAAAGGATCTCAATTTCCTCCCGGCCGTTCCTGGGTGAGGCTTGACTCTGCTCCAAGGCTGATTCTGAAGGCCTTGCTCGATTTGAGCCACGCTGAGAGCCTGCTGTAGACCACAGCACACCTCGCATCCCTCCTCATCGTGGTCCGGATGCAGGAAATAAGCATTTAAGATGCTGATCTTCCATGAATATGTTCCTTAATCCACACTTTGTGCAAAGTTTGAAGAGGCTCCTGCTTTCCTCCTCCTCGGACAAGATGGAAAGGTGCAAAATAGGCCCAATGCCGGGCCTTCTAGAAACTTCGATGGACAATCCGACGGTGGATGAAGATCTTCGCCGGCAGCAGATCCCTGTTGTCGGTACTGTTCTTTGTCCAAAACGATTAAACAACATTTTTCAAATAACTACATTTCTATAGAAAATTTTAAAAAAAGTGCAAAAAGAATTCTGCGAGCTAGTGCGAAGACTCCCAACACTGAAGCGTGCAGTAAAATTCTAAAGATAGCCACGAGGGGTAGGGCTTAGGGAAAGGGCTGTCATTGGATGGGGCATTATGACCCAGAGGACCGTGATTGGTTTAGAGGAGAAATACAGTTTTAAGATGAAACCGTTTTTTCTTTTACTGAGGATTCCCAGCCTGACGACAGGAATATGCATGAGCATGTGAATCCATGCCAGACCCCATGCTGGAGGATGAAGATTACGTAAGCTTGACTCTATTAAAGAGACATAGGCAAGAGCAGAAGAATGATTGATGGAGTTAGTCTTCTGGACAAGAGAGCGGAACCTGAATTGGATTTGGTTCATGGATGATGGCTACGAGTGTAGTTTTGGTTGGCCATAGTCTCGGTTGCCTCAGACACAGTTCACTTGGTTGGGACCGATCAGAGCAGTTCAGAAGAGGAGGTCACCTATACAGAAAGTGATATGATAGGTGTACATAGAAGGAAGTGGTTGGTTGGACTACAGGACAAGCACAGGACACAGGGAGTTGTAGTCCATCGTTAAAGAACAAAAAAAGAAAATGGTTACATTTTATTAAAGTTTTCAGAAGTGTTGAAACTGCTGGAGAGGGAGAGTAAAGAATTTTGAAGCATAATGCCTACCTCCGTGATTTTAAAATAATCAAGACTCCATGTGCTGTATATTTGGATAATCTTCATTGTCACTTGGCATGAGGGCATTGAAGTTGGTACTTGTTTTTCAAGGGTAGCTTTTATTTCAGTCTCAAAATTGTTATGTTCCTTAGCATGTATAATTGATAGTGAAATAATTCCATACAAGCTTGTGTGCAATTTCCTTCTCATCATCTTCATTATTGAATGACTGGAAAAATCCGTTCTTTAAGTCTGTAGGTAACCATCTAACTTGAATATATAATCTCCCCCATACTTGTATACTTCTTTTTGGAATGTCTTTTTAGAATATAAAATGTTTTGTCTTTATGTTTGTTTCACAGAACTTGCACGGATTCCTAAACAGGAGTTCTTCTGGGAGCTTTTACATTCACCTCCACTTATTTTCCAAGCATAATGTTATTATATCCTTTTTCATGCAGGCACTGTATTTTAACAATAGCATATATTTAAATGTTTTGATGTGTGCATAACTGAACTTAGGAGCTCAAATCACTTTGTCTGAGGCAGGCTGTCCATTGAAAGCTGCCAAAATTCATAATTCCTCATTTGGGGTAAAGCAGCATTAAGCACAGTTCTTAATTCTGGGCTGCTGGTAACTAGTGTCCACCGCCCTTCTCCCAGTGGCTCTGAAGTATGTTTTAATAAAAACATTGACTGTGGTGGGGAGAGTGGAATCTTTAGTGTATCTGGGGTTTCTGCTTTCCTCTAAACCTTCTACAAGTAAACCCCAAAACTGGTTAAAGAGTTGCGCTCTGGCTCTTGCCAATGAATTGTCCAGGAATCACTTGAGATATTGTAGATTTTCCCTCCTTCCATGTATTACGAATGAAGAAGGGAAAATTGTCCCCAAGATCTTATATGGAATGGATGTGTATACTCTAGTTATCTTGAAATATCTGTCAAATCTTGAGGGACTTATTTGGAGGAGGATATTACATCTCTCCAACGCCATTCCTAGATGTGCTAAAAGATACAAGTAGGGTATTGTGCCCCTTAAGGGGAGAGCCCAATAGAAAGTCTTGTCACTTAGGTCACTTTTAAGTAAGATCATGTCTCCACTGGAAGGTTCACTGTTTATTGACCGTAAGTTGATCCTGGAGGGTAAGGGAAGCACCCGGTTGACAGAGATATTTAAAATCTGTTGTGACATCTTAGCAGTGATGGTAAATTCTCTGAGGGACTTGGTGGACAATCCATGTAAAGTTAAGAAACTTTTATTTCTTTGTGATTGGAACCACAGAGAAAATGCATGTGTACATGTCTAAGCTATTTACAGCATGATCATAAGAATCTGGGTATCTTAGGCCCTTACATAGCAATTTATCCTGCCAAGTCTATTAAGAATGTTTTCTTGCGTTTTCGATGAAACCTGATCCTGACTAATCAAATCATGGTAAGATACAGCATGTTAAGGATGGCTCAGGCAGTCTGTTGTTTCTGCAAGGTTGAGAACAAACTGTTATCTCAAGTATCTGATGCTGTTTTGCCCTGCTGTGTGAGGCTTGAGAGAAAATCATTTAAAAGAAATATCAGAATTATTTGAGTTGGAGGATGACGAATTAATTTGGTCGATTTGCTTTGCAGGCCATACTGCCTCAACTGTTCCTGCAGTGACTAATTTGGATGTTTTTTAGTAAGGCATTGTATGATATATATGAAATTGTGAATTGTGTTTTGAATGAAATTTAGATGTATTTTTTCTATAGGTGATTGTGCATTGATGTAATTTTTTGTAAGGTTTTAGTGTTTCTTATCTTGCATCTTTTTCTGTCAATTTTTTTTCAGCATTTTTCTATTTACATTTGCTAAAGGTTACGTTTTCTTAGACATATAACAATTAAAAAAAGAAACGTTAACAAGTTTCTGTTACTGAGATAAAAAAAAAGTCTCCTTGCATCAAATGCAAGTTATTCCCAACAGACAGTAATAGTTGTTCATTGGAGTATTAGGGTGTGTATATTAATCCAAATATTTTCATGATATTTTATAAGACAGAAAAACATCTTATTTTCTGCTTCAATGTAGCACATCTTCAGGAATTGCACTAATAAATCTGGGTATTTGTCCCTACATGGAATTCATTTTTTTGAAAGAAAAGGGTATCTCCTAACCAGTGACGAAGATCAGTACACTAGTTGTTGAGGCAGCTTGCAGTGGTACCCAAATATATGTTTCCGCTCAGTGTGGAGTGGTTAAGCCTGGATGGCTACTGGAGGCTCCAGAGGAACCCGAAATAAAATATTTTGTACTAGCCAGTGGTTTTATAAAGGATTTTATGATTTGCCCATTTTTAGTCAATGGTTTTACATTTAGATTTGTTTTACTCACGTTTGATCTCCGTGGTGCCTTTCATTCAGTATTTTTCACAAAAAAGAGAGGTCTTACTGCATATAGATTAGGAACTGGAGTCAATAATTCAGAAAAAAAGGGACTGCCTTACAATGTATCTGACAAAACATGAGGCTAACCTCCACATGCACACTATATATGAAGAAAATAAAAGTATTAGAAGTACATTACAAATCATTTTTAATGACAAAAGAATCAAATTCACATAATAAAGATACTAAGAATAAATGTATGTATGCAATGTAAATAAATGCATGGAATAAAGGAAAATCAAATATTTCATAGCATTCATGGCATTCAGCCCACATACATAATCTTCACATTCACACAAAAGGGGGAGAAGAAAGATGTTAAATCCATGTAAGGAAACATTTGTAGCCAAAACAAGAGTCATGCAGGATGGGTAAACGCAACCCCTCCTTTTTGTTAGAAACATATTTATAGAAGGAAAAACATATTAAACAATATATATGTTTCCATGTAATGTGCCCACAAAATGTATTCAGCACCATCTTCCTCAGGGTCCAATATGCATTTTCTCATCGGGTTATCAACAATGATTCAAAAAATTGCCAGTGTCTACATTTCCATTATTGAAAAATATTAAGAGATAATATTAGACATTTCAGATAACAAAGAGCTCCAAGTCTTCATCTGTGCACTGTCTACTGTATTACATATAGGCAGAACACAATGTGTTTAAGATGTTACACTACATGCGCATGTGGTAAAGCAAGGAACTGTTCCTGAAAAATTATCTATGCCAGATCCAACATTTTATCTACTTCATGAGGGGCTTCCCACAACATATCATTAAAAGCTTCTATAGTCCTTATCTAGAGTCAGCTTTGCCTGTCAGGACTTTGAAACACATAGTTGTCTGAAAGCAGCAGGGATTAGAAATCCACACCTCTGGAAATTGGCATCCTCTTGTTTATTCAGTATGACATTTTATTTTGCATTATACTTGATATGTTGTGCGTAATTAATTATTGTGTATTCACGAAAGGATCAGGAAAACTAAAAAGTGCCAATAAATTCTAACCCAATTTAAAATATCAAAAGCTTATTTTTTTAAATAAAGCAACATTCTAAACTGACTACATTTGTTTTAAAAACGCTACAAATTCATAAAGTGACTAATATTTTAAATTTCTTATATTAATAACAGGAAACAATAATTTAAGGTTGACATTCAATAATAAAAAGAACCACCTTACAATAACAGACATTGTACCTCATGTTAAGTTTGCCGGTCCGGAAATAAGGGTGGCAGTAAGTTCACTGGCACCCTCATTTCCACACCGGCAAACTACGGGTTTGCCTCCCGGAGCCGCTGTGCCCGACAGGTCTGACCCCGTCGGGCGCAGTGGTCACTGTGAGCAAAGCTGTCACAGAAGCACCGGCACCGTTAACACCGTGTCCCCATGGAATGGGGATTAACAAATGTACCGGCGCCCGACTTCCCGGCCGCCAGACTCTTAATGAGCCGGTGGCACCAGGGAGTCAGGCGCCAAGTAAATTTGTATGGGTCCGTCACTAACCCGCTGGTAGCACCAGCGGGGTTACCGCCCGGTCCGTAATGAGGACCATTGTGTACAGGAGTCACAGAAAGACAGTACAACCAACAAGCAGACCATTTTCCCTTTGTCTACTATATATTTGGATTCATGATGAAAAAAATTGGTGGATTCCCTTTGAGTAGCCTTTCTTTTTGGTTGCATTTTATGGGAAATATGCAGAAATGGATTAGAATTACAGAAGCAATCAGTTGTAGGTGGGGAAACCATGTAGCGTTTTATGGGTGCTGGCGTTCCAGTGGATTCCACAGGTTTAGAAAAAGTTACTCAGTGCATTAACTTCTAAACTATTAGGTAGCTTCCCTTCCTCCATACTTCTGGGTACTGCTTGTATGTGAACGGCGACGGCCCATTGCACAGCAAATGCTCTTACATTTGAGAGCCAACGTGCGCAGTGGGGCCTCCTCTCTCACACACACACACACACCCACCCACCCACTCCACCCTCTGGCAATGTCCGCCCGTTCCTCACAAGGCAAGCCGACTAATATTTGATTATGGCGATGGATGGTGGGCATATGCATGATAGGAGCTGGGAGTAAATAATAGCTACAGTGACAAACCTTTTCGTATCTCTACATCCCATCCCCTTTTCTCTATACTTATGACAGAATACCAAGCATAACTCCCTCTGGGTAGAGAAAGGAAGATCTTAACACATTCTGGAGTACAGCGTACCCAAACCCATCAACTGGTTTAGAGCTAGTGTGCATACAGTATTGTTTGAAAACGTTGGAGGGAAAAGCCTATATGGCTGACTTGCTGATTACCTCACATGCAATAGGTATTTGAAAGGCCACAAACATAGCCCTGCTCTCTAACTCCTGTAGTGTGAAATCAATTCGGAAGGGAATTGCCCTGGGTCCTGTAAGACTCGCAAGTATGAGTACTTTCAACAAGTGAAGGTCCTGGAGTTTTACCAGGTTACTCACTGTAGTGACCACCTTACTCCTAGTCCATAGTCCCCTTTCCTCCATACTTATGGGACATCTCTCCGTCCTGTGGGACGGGACCGGAGCACTTTTGTAAAAAGCATCCACATTTTTTTCAAAAATGTGTCCCTCCTCTCTTTCCTGTGTGGGGCCCGGCACACGGCCGTAACCCCGCCCACCTTGGCTCCGCCCCGCGCATCGCCCATCAGTCCTTTTCTATCGCAGGGTCCAAGACCCATTAGCAATAACAGAGAAACCTTATTAGAGGGGACGTCGGGCGGGCATATGGAGGAAAGGGGAGCTCTTCTGACATCCAGGCAGTGTAGAACCCTTTCCGCCGCCGAGGCAGAGTTCGGAAAAAAGACCGGAAGGGAAATCGACTGATTCAGATGGAATTCGGTCACTACCTTTGGTAGGAAAGCTGGGTTCGTCCGAAGGACTACCTTGTCCTTGTGAAAGACCAAGAAAGGATGCTCCACCGACAATGCCTGGAGCTCACTCACTCTCCTCACTGACGTAACGGCGACCAGAAAGGACACTTTCCAGGACACGTACTTGAGGTCAACCGTAGCCATTGGCTCAAAAGTTTTATGGCACAGCGCCGTTAGGAATACATTTAGGTCCCAAGGCGGGTGCAGACTACGAACCGGAGGGTAGAGGCGTGTCAAACCAGCAAAATGTCTCTTCACCACCAGGTTAGTTAACGAATAAGAACACCGGTCTGTAGAGAGGTAGGCGGAAATCGCCGAGAGATAAGTCCTGCACGACACTACATGAACCCTTGACTCTGCTAGGAAGGAGACAAAGGACAGCACCGTGTCAATCGCTGCCACCCTCCGGTCCAATTCTTTCTCCAAACACCAATGACAGAACCTGAGCCATTTACTCTTGTATTGGGATCTGGTCGAGGGTTTCCTGGCTGCCTGGATAATGCACATGTTATCCTCAGACAAACCCAAAGGCTCTAGAGCCGTGAACTCAGGCACCATACCGCCAAGTTGAGCGATTGTGGGGAGGGGTGCCACATCTGCTGTTCCCCTTGGTGAAGAAGATCGGGAGTTACTGGTAACCTGATCGGCGGACACACCGACAGGTGTTGAAGTTCTGAGAACCAAAAATTGGCCGGCCACCACGGGGCCATGAGCAGAAGGGAACAGTTCACAGAGTTCTTCAGCTTCCCAATTGCTCGATGAACTAGAGGCAGAGGCGGGAAGGCGTAAGCTCTCATGTTGTGCCATGGAATCTCCAGAGCATCCCCCAGAGAGGAGGCTCTCAGCCCCCCTCTGGAGGCATACCGAGGAAGCTTCTTGTTTACCACCGTATCGAAGAGGTCCACCTCCGGTGTGCCCCAACGCAAGAAAATCCATGAGAGGATCTCCGCCTTCAACTCCCACTCGTAGCTGACCACTGTACGCCGGCTGAGGGCATCCGCTGTGACATTCAGCTGGCCCGGGATGTGCACCGCAAGCAGCCAGACGCCATGAAGCACAGCCCACTCCTATATCTGGATGGACAGATCAACCAAAGGTGCCCACCCCGCAGGCCACAAAAAATTGTGCGGAAGGGGTATCCAAGCATTCCGGTCATAAACTGACCGATAAGGATGCGCATAAGGCCGAGAAACCAGCCCTACACCTGAGGCCGATGGCGCAGCTGTAGGGGTAGCGTTCAAAATGGCCACCGCGGTCGTGGCGGGAACGGGCGCCATTTTGTCATCACCTGAGGGGAACTGCGGCATGTGAGGAAGTGAGGCAGGGGTCCCAGTCGATGGATCAGGGGTCTTAACTTGAGCCTTAACATAGGGAACCTCGGCAGACCCGGTACTATGAGGCCTGGAATGTTTCTGCGACATACCAACCGCCAAATTAGCCTTCTCAGGAAGGACCTCGGCGCTGCCGGTAAAAGAAGAATTTCCCTTCTTTGCCCCCTCAAAAGATCTGGTGTCGCCGCAAGAGCAGGAACGGTGAGAAACCACCTTCACCGATAAGGCCTTGCCAGACCCTCAGAAATGTTGGCAGCTTTAGCATCTGTACGAGGGACCTCGGACCAGGTCCGGTAACAGCCTTACTCGCGCGAGCCTCGAACATCCGTTCGGTAGCACCAAGCCCCACTAAGGCCTCGGGGCGCAACCCGGCATAAGAGCCAGTCGTCCAAATACGGATACTCATGGATACCCTGGAGACGAAGATGGCCCGCGATCACCGACATCTTCATGAAGACACGCGGCGTCGAACCGATACCAAAAGGAAGCACCCGAAACTGGAAGTGCTCATCTCCCAAAGAGAAACGGAGGTATCTCCTGTGTGGGTTCCAAATCAGGATATGCATGTACGCATCCTGAAGATCCACCACGCTGAGCCAATCGCCCGCCTGCAACGAGGACCGAATCTGGCCGGGCGTGATCATCTTGAATTTCTCTTGGGGTAAGGAAAGATTGAACTGGGAAAGGTCTAGGATGGTGCGCAGGCCAGCCTGGTTGGGTTTGGGCACCGTAATCAGCCGGGAGTAGAAGCCCTCCCCTCGCTCCCCAAGGGGAATGGGTTCCACAGCTCTGAGGAGCAGAAGTTTCTGAAACTCTGCCTTGAGGGAGGGTGAGCCCGACAGCTGAAAAGGAGGGTTGAGGGGTGGGGTAGGGGTTAAAGGTAAGCAGAAGCCTGCTCGAGCGACTGACAAGACCCATCTGTCTTCTGTGATGGTCTGCCACGCCTCCCAATGAGACGCAATGCATCCTCCCACCGGGGTCTCGTGCGAGCGCGGAAAACCCTCATTTGGCAGGTTTATCAGTGGCAGTGCCACCTGAACCTGATGAGGAGGCTGAGGAGCGGGAGAAATACCGCGTACGCTGTTGTCTACAGCGGTTATTCCCCGCAGGAGTATCCATTCTGCGATTGTTGCGGTCGAGGAAGCCCCTAAAACCAGAGGAAGGTCGACCTTGCGACAACGGCCTTTGAGTCTTGAAGGGAGGTTTAACCAGAACAGACAATGATTTGGCCGTCTGAGTGCTGTCTTTGGTTTTGGTGAGCTCCAACATCAGTAGAAGAGTGAAAAAGCTCCTTACCCTCAAATGGAAGGTCCAGAACCTTGTCTTGCACCTCCTTCGAGAACTTAGTGGCATGCAGCCATGCTTGCCGCGAGGTATCAACCCCTAGCATCAGACCCCGAGCCGAGGTGTCTACGTGATGAGCCGCAGCCTCCAGGAGATCCTGGGCCAAGACCCTGGCATCGGAAAGGCCTCCTCTGAAATCCTCCAGCTTCTCGACCGGAATGTGCTCCTCAAACTCCGACAGACCTCTCCAAATCCACGTTAGCTCCCGCCAAAATCAATTCTGCATTGGCCTGCCTGAGCTGCAAGGCCGCATTGGCAATGATTTTCCTCCCTAGGGAGTCCAGGAGCTTGTCCTCCTTTCCCAAGACCTGAGTCGCCGTCGTGGAGGAGGAAGTTGCAGGTCTGGATTGCAACGTGGCCGCAGCCACCACTGTGGAGGAGGGAGGCGGACAAGACGACAAGGCCACTTCTTCCAAGGAATGTAGCCTGTACCTCGCGTCAATCTTTTTATTTACAAAAAGTCCCGAGTGTGGCTTTTCCCAAACTCTTCGGACCTCGGCCAGAACGTCCTTCTGCAAGAACAGGCCGATTCGCTCCAAAGGAGACAAGGTGAACGCCCCAGAAAGCACGCCCTCCTGCGGAGCAGGGCCTCGGGCACCGGAACATCTAAGAAGCTCATCATGTCCAGTACCCCGTCATGGAAAACTCTGGTAGAGCGGGGCAGGTCCTCGTTGTCCTGATCGCCTTGAGGGTCATCTGACAGGTCCGGCTCCTGCTGAGCCGAGTCAGGCACTGCCTTGTCCACTGGGGACAATGGTGGCACAGGCGGAAGCGCAGGGGGAGGCACCACGGGCAAGGGAGGCGCCAGCGGAACCACCGACGGGATGGGTGGAGCCCGAGGCGCGGGTGGAGATATCTCCTTGAAAAGCCCCTTGAAATATTCCCTCATGGGGTCGGTGCGCATAAGTGCTTGAAATTTACCGAAAAAGGCATCCTCAGGAGATTGTTTCAGAACCTGAGGAGGCCTCTCATGAGGTGGACAAATCCAGAGAAGCAACGGGGAAGGGTGCCACGCCGGCCCCTCCGCCGACGTATCCACATAAATCAAGGGAGCCGCCCCCGTGGGCAACTAAACATTGTGCGGAAGAGGCATCCGGCCGTTCCAATCATAAACCGGCCGGTAAGGATGCGCACAAAGGACCTAAGGTTCACCCGAAGGACCGCATCCTACACCAGGGGCCGATGGCGTAGTTGGAGGGGTAGTACCGAAAATGCCCACCGTGATCGTGGTGGGAACGGGCGCCATTTTGTCCTCATCTGAGGGTAACTGCGGCACGTGAGGAAGTGAGGCAGGGGTCCCCGTCGATGGATCAGGTGTCTTAATTTTAGCCTTAACGTAAGGAACCTCGGCAGAGCCGGTACTATGAGGCCTGGAATGTTTCTGCGACATACCAACCGCCAACTGAGCCTTCGAAGGAAGGACCTCGGCACTGCCGGTAAAAGAAGAAACTTTCTTCTTTGCCCCCTCAACAGATCTGGTGTCACCACAAGAGCAGGAACGATGCGCTGTCACCGACAGGGCCTTGCCCAGCCCCTCAGAACTGTTGGTAGCCTTAGCCATTGTACGAGGGACCTCGGACCTAGGCCCGGTAGAAGCCTTATCGGCACGGGCCTCTAACATCCGTTCGGTAAACTCAAGCCCAGCCAAGACCTTGGGGCGTACCCCGGTTTTGTTTTTGAGGGAAGCCGAAAGAGCGGCCTCAGAGCAAGCTCCGGTACCCCACGACACAGTAGAACTGGGTCTACACACAGCCCCCACAGGAGGGGCCTCGGAGTGTACTCCAGTGATCACAGGCCCCTTACGGAGACACTCGGAGAAAACTCTGGTAGAATTATTAGGCCCACAGGCACCTCAGGGCGAACCCCGGTAACAGAGCGATCAACGCCCCTCCCGGCTCGAGAGGAACACGGGAAGGTATCCCCCAGCCGGGGTGCTCTGAAAATCAAAGAACTTACTGGGCGTTTTTTCTTCTCGTCGATGAACGCCTGAAAATGAGAAGGAGGAGTCCGACCGAACACCTCCTCCCACCGCTCCAACCGACGTTGAAGTGCCCGGACCGAAAGGGAATCATAGTAAAAACAGGAGTCCCAACGGTGCAGACCCAAACACACTAAACAAAGAGGATGGGGATCCGCCCTCGCGAAGCGACGGTGACACGATGAACAGTCTGGAAAATCTAGTTTAAAAGACAGACTAGTAAACGAACACTAGCGAGAGCCAGAGAGGGAAAAGGGAAAAACGGGAAGAAAATCTTCCGAGGATGCAAGTGCGTCTGGCCCCGATCGCGCAGAGAAAAGGACTGATGGGCGATGCGCGGGGCGGAGCCAAGGTGGATGGGGTTACGGCCACGTGCCGAGCCCCCCGCAGGAAAGAGAGGAGGGACACATTTTTGAAAAAAATGTGGATGCTTTTTACAAAAGTGCTCCGGTCCCATCCCACCGGACGGAGAGATGTCCCATAAGTATGGAGGAAAGGGGACGGGACGTAGGAGTATGTTCCATTACCATGGTAAAAACAGATGAATTCTCATCATTTGGGGTTTTGTCAGCGACCCATCAGGATATATGAAGCCCAAGAGCCTTCAAAACCATCAGCACAAAGTCTAAAATCTAAAATCTGTGATAAATCCAAATGTGGGGGAAAACCTGGGGTTTGAACATTTTCAGAATATTAATAAACTTCCACGACCCAGATGCATTATAATACTGTGCTGCTAATGGAAACTGTCATGTTTAACAAGTGCCCAGTTGCCTTTGCAAGGTGAGCCCTATGTTCTACTGTGCATTTTCTAACCTCAAAAGCTTCATCGCCTAGTGTGCATCAGCATTCGCCTCTACAACTCTTGCCTCTTCCAGGTTTCCCTTTTGGCATAAGTGAGCATGTTTTAGGCTGCTGCTTTCCTAGGCAAGGTGGATTTATCCAACGAGAAACACCATATAGTAAGCAGGCTTGCCTACCCAAATCGTTTGAGAACTGTAGAAATGGAATACCTGGTATGAATTACCTTACGATTAAATGTCTTTCAGCCTAATTACATTGTCCTGAGCTTGAGAACGCAGACCCTGCCAGAGACGAGTATGCGGAGACACTGTTCTTCCACCTGAAAAATTGCTTCAGTCACATGTCCACATCTTCCTCTCGATTGAAATGCATGTATACCTTCCAGTATACAACCCAGCGTATTGAAGGGGGGCAAGGAAGACTACTGTTAGTGGATGTCCTGTAGCTTTGCTATTGCTAATAAAACCGTTCACCTATTCACTGGCATAGTCTGTGGTTACTTTTTCCACAACAAGATTGGTGCTTGCAGCGCTGGATTCTCGCTGCTTGCGGACAATCTCAGAGGTTGCTGGACAGTCTCCCAGCAATCCCTGTGGGTCCAGGAGAGAAGATTTTGTCAGTAAGGAGAGCAGGCAAGTGCACCTGGAGATTGAGGGAAGTAGACCGAGCAGAGGCAAAAGGAGAGCAGACTGAAAAATGAAGGAAATTGCAGTATTATGTGTCATGTCTTGTGTAATATTGTCTGAAACGGGATGGAGTAATGCATTTCTCTGGTAAAAAGAATTCTGAAGTCGAACATCTCAAAAGGGTAGGTTGTTCTAGGACATAGGAGAGAATGTACCCTGCCTACAAATTTTATGATCCGATCAGAAACACTGTAGCGGTTAGCCACCGCAAGTTAAAAGTTAAGAGTAAAAGCAGTGCATTCATGCTCCCTACGGATTCGAAATGACATGAAACTGCTGTGCAAGTCGGAGAAGAGTAGGGTAGAAACAAGAACTGGGATGAGAGAAGCTCATATGTATGTGAATAAAACATATGAGAGAGCCCTGTGATGGTCTTGTCAAGCCCCATCCGCACTTTTATAAACCTGTGCTACCCCAACTTTGCATTCACACACTCCTATATCTAAGTGTGTACTGCCTTACGGCAGCTGTAACAGGCTTTCTCACGACCGTTACATGTCATGTCTTTGACCCTTTCCTACCCCGGTCACTGAGAAAGCTGAACACGGTTCTGCACTATGGGTAATGACAATCATTTGAATTCGACCGACACCTGAGGGTGTCCCTGAAATTTCTGTAACTCTGGAGGAGAAGTCGGCAATCTCTACCTGTGCCCCTAGATAGATACGGCAAAGCGGCCAGCTGAGCCAGCTACGTCAGCACCAGGACACAACAGTGCCACAGTGCTGACAAATTTAGGAAGGGAGCAGGCTCCACCATAAGCCATAGCTTATCATGTAACCTGCGAGAATGGGTTCAGGTCAGTCTAGAGAAGTGCCACTTCCTCCTAAAGAAGTCCAGCCCATGGTATGCTTGCACACTAATCGCCCAAAGCCTGTACGTTTCTGGATGGAAAGCACAAATACATGCAGAATGAGACACGTAGACACTTTCCGCAGGAAGACACATTTGATTTAGACAAAATGACAATCCTGCACAAAGTGTTTGAGAAGAAAGGTGTCATGGGCACCAACAACAATGGCATAGTTGCCTTGACCGGAACACCGGAGCTACAAAGAGTCTGAATCTAATGCCTCGGGCCCTGAAAGATGCCCATGGAGCAGGTCCAGACCATAAAGAGAGTACTCCAACTTGCAAGTCCCAGCCCAGAAAACAGGTTACAAATGCCTATTTACCACCATCCAAGAAGTCACGCTCAGGACTCATGCAATCAAGCCATTTCAAATGCTGCACCCAACCACCAGCCCGACTGCCCAGACTCTACACAGCAACCAACCTATTTCCAGCCCACCCCGATGAGCTCTAGGACTAGCCTAATTGCAGGAGAGCTAACAGTTCAGATCACCAGCCGCTCTCAGTCCCCATCCTCCACCACCGCATGAACATTTGAGGGGTTCCCAGTTTCCTCTCGCCAATACCAAAACAGGCGCATATCCGCTTAGCTAGCTACCCGCAGGATGAGATACTTTAGTCACGATACACGCACCCTGAGGTGCCACTGACTTACTTAATATTGTTTAAAAATTCCCAAAGATATGCAAGGATCCGGTCAAATTCCAGGAAGAATTTCAGGTCAATATAGACTGCTACCGCCCTACATGTGCTGACCCTAAACCAATTACTATGTGTGGCCCTGTCCACTGGCACGCTCTCTCTGCTAAAAGTGTGCTCAAACTGGCCAGCAGAAGAGCCTCCCACCACAGGAGGGCTGAAAGCATTTACTGATTATGGTCTTGCAGACCATCCTCGAAATGTGTCCCCGGAAATCTAACTGGTAAAAAATAAATGCCTGTACACTTGCAAAGGGTGAAAAATTAAAGTTACTCACAATAGTGACCACAGTACTCATAGTCCTAAGTCCCCTTTCCTCCATCCTTGTCGGTGTCGCCCAACATGGGGGCGGTACCGGAACCTTTGGCAGCGAAAAATTGAGCTTCCCCATTAAATTTAGTAAATTAGCAACGCCCCACCAAAACCCGGCCCTTTGGGGCCTCAACTCAATCCCCTTTTAACACATCAGATGATTAGATACCTGGCTACGCTTATTACATATTAGCCATCAGCATACTAGCAGGGGAAGGTGGGTGGTACATATGGAGGAAAGGGGACTAAGGACTGAGTATTCTAGTCACTACGGTGAGTAACTTTAATTACTCATACGTCCCGTACCCTTTCCTCCATACTTCCGGGTGATTCCAGTGAATAAGAACATTAGAGCTGTGATAACGTGCCTAATATCTAGTAAGAAGCAAAAGGTTCTTCAGAACCGCCTGACCAAACTCTATCGCGCCTGGAGCTGGGGTCCAGTAAGTAGTGTTTACAGAAGGCTGACTGAGTGGCCCAAGTAGCCACTTGCTGAAAACACCCCAAGAAGCATGTCTCTGAAAGGCGATGGGCGTGGCCTTCCCTCTGACCGCATTGGCATGAATCCTCTCAGGAACAGGTCTGCCCATGGCCGTGTATGCCTCCGAAATGGCCTGAACCATCCAACAGGTGATGGAAGCCTGAGAGCCGGTGGAGGAGCCCCCAAATGTTACGAACAATGCCTCAGACTTGCTGAAGGATTTCGTCTGAAATAGAAAACTTGAGGACCCTCTTGAGGTCCAAGGAATGCAGGGCACGCTCTGCCTCCGACAGCGGGTTAGGGAAGCACACCGGCAGGCAGATCTCTTGATTCAGATGAAATGGAGAGATCACCTTGGGCAAGAAGTTTGCGTCAGTGCACAAGATGACCTTGTCGTTGTGAAATGTGGTTAAGGGCTCGCACGAGACCAATGCCTGCAGCTCACTAACCCTGCACGCTGAGGTGATGAGGTGAGAGCCACTAGTAAAAGTGTCTTAAATGTCAGCAAGTGGTGTCCGGACATTTCATCGACAATTGGTCGACAGGACATTTGGTCGACATAATTTCGTCGAAAACCAAATGGTCGATTTTTTAAAAAAAATTTTATATTTATTTTTAAGGTTGTAGTTTAGGGAAAAAGAGGTTTTTTTAGAAAAAAAAGGGGGTTGTAGGTGGGGACCCCCTCAAAAAAAGAAAAAAAAGGGTAAAAATAAAAAAATTAAAAAATTCGACCATTTGGTTTTCGACGAAATTGGTTCGACCATTTGTCCAGTCGACCAATTTTTTTCGATGAGATGTCTGGTAACCTCACCAAACAATGTCCACAGAAGCCATCAGCTCGAAAGTCTTGCGCTGCAAAGCTGCAAGAACCACAGTGAGATCCCAAACACGTTGTGACCTATGCACTGGCGGAAAGAGGCAATGGCCGACAAATAAGTGCAGCAAGTATCCACCTGAACTCCAGAACAAGCCAGGTGCACTGAAAAAGCCAGTACATCATACAGAAGACAGGTGACAGGGTCCAGACCCTTGTCACAAGCCCAATGGCAGAACCTAGTCCATTTACTCTAATACTGAGACTGAGTAAAGGGCCTCCTGGCCTGCTAAATGATGTCCCAGTTGTAATCCGAAAATTGAGCATGTTAAGTCTCAGCTGGTCAGGAACCAGGCCGCCAAAGCCAGCTTGGCCAGGTCCGGATGATCCACCGCTCTGCCCTGCTGTGTCAGGAATCTCCTGCTGCAGGTCTGAAGGTGGACGGGGCCCTGGGAGCACAGCAGCAGATCCGAAAACCAGGGTCTTTAAGGCCAGTGGGGGAGCAATCAAAATGAGGCTGCAACCCACTGAAGCCCGAAACTTGCATAGAGTCCGTTGGAGCAAAGGGGTGGGGGGGAATGCATAACACCTGTGGCCGTGCTTACAGATCTGGAAGGCATCTCCCAGAGACACCAAACGCCGTCCTGCCCACGAAGCAAACTGGGGGAAATTGGAATTCAGAGGGGATGCAAACAAATCCAGTTCCGCAACCCTCCCAATGCTGGAACAGGGGCAACAAGGAGTCGGTGTGTAACTCCCACTCATAGGTGTTAAACCCCAGGTGGCTCAGATGGTCCGCTTCTGCATTGCTGTCCCCCTGGGAGGTGGACTGCTGAAATGCAAATCCCCTCCGTCAGGGCCCATTCCCAGATCAATTCCACCTCCATGCAGAGCCGGGGGAGAGGGGGGCGCCCTGCTTGTGGTAGTATTGTCCTTCCTGATCATAACTGACCTGTCCCTGATGAGGGGTAAAATTGCCCACTGCCCTGAGCTCAGACAGATTTATATGCAGGAGGGCTTCCTACCTGGACCATGCTCCATGAATCGCATAGCCCTTCAGAGTAGCCCCCCCCAACCCGAAAGGGAGGAGTCTGTTGTCCCCACCAGGGAAAGCTCCGGTCAGGTGAAGGGGGCTCCCACTGAAACATTGCCTTCCATCAGCTACTAGCGAAGGTTGGGCATTAGGAGTCGTGGTATTGGGACCCTGTCCCACTGAGACCCCATCTCCTGATCCCAACTGGCCGCCAGGTGGAGCTGGAGGCGTCTCATCTTGAGGCAAACCATGCTGTACAGTGAGCACACAGGAGGCCATCAGGCCCAGAATGTGCTGGAACCACCTTTTCGAGGTGGTCCTGTTGACCAGTAAGTGCCCCACCACCCTGTGGAGGGACAGAAGCCTCTTTGGTGTAGGTAACACCTGCTGAAAGGTAGAGTCCCAAAGCTCCCCTAAGAAGACCAGTTCCTGAGATGGGCAAAACTGGTTGAGGGAGAACCGCAATGGATGAACGATATCCGCCAATCTATGGCAGGAGTGCAACACCCCTTTGGATGACCCCACCCTCACCAGCCAGTCATCCAAATAAGGGTACAGATGATTGCCCTCCAAGCGGAGAAGGTCCGCCACTGCGTTCATTAACTCTGAAGACACGAGGGGCCGAGTTCAGGCTGCAGGGCAGCACCCTGTACTGAAAGTGGGACGACAATCGTGAACCGCAGAAACTTCTGATGTTGCTGGTGGTGGTAGATGGGAACATGCAGGTACGCATCCTTGAGGTCCAGGGAACACATCCAGTCTCCTGCACACAGACTCGGCTATGTGCACAGGAGTAATCATCTGGAAGCGTTCCAGCGGTAAAGATAGATTTAGAAATGACAGGTCCAGGTCAACCCTCAGGCCAGCCTGGTTGTTCTTGGGTACCGCAAAAACCCTGGAAAACCAGAGCTCCTGTCTACAAGAGGAGCTGGTTCCATCGCCTGCATCTCCAAGATCGAAAGGACCTCCTATAAAAGAGCCAGGGCCCGATCTGACAAATAGGAGGAGAGGATGGCAGAGGCAAAGGAAGACCGAGGCCCGTGGAGACATCGGATAGGATGCACAATTTGCGGAAAAGATGCTTCCAGGTGTCCTGGAACAGAGCCAAATCTCCCCCCAAAGGCAAGCAGAGTTCCCAGACCTTGACATCAATGGCATCAGAGGAGGGGGAGCGGAAAAACCTGTGCAACTTACTCTGCTGTTTTTCTCCTGTTGACGGAGGGTGACCTGTCAGGCCTCCGTATACCATGGACCTGGAACCCCTTGAAGCCGGAGAAAGCGCGGGGCTTGAACTCGTTCCTTACCTGGAGCTGAGGGAAGGATTTCTGACCTGGTTTTGTCAGGATGGCCATGGACATGGCGGTTTGAGTAGAGGTTTTCTTCTTTGTCATCTCATCATCGGTTGACTAATGAAAAAGATCCAGGCCCTCGAAGAGCAGATCCATGATCCGTTCCTGCACGTCAGATGAAAACTTAGTGGCGTGCATCCACGCAGTCCTTCATCTCGCCCCTAAGGCACAGCACTCTGCTGGCCCTGTCGAAGTGTGAGACCAAAGACTCCATGAGGTCCTGCGCTATGGCCCGGCCATCTGCCAGACCGGCCTTGAAGGACGCTTGCTTGCCCGAATGGAGGTGGGGTAGAAATTCCATGAACTCCCGCTACAGCTTCTGGCTAGCTGCAGCCAAGGTGTCGGCATTGGATTGTCACAGATACAGTGCTGAGATGGAAAAACTGTGTTTTTCCCAAAGACTTGAGGACTTTGTCCTCTTTAGTGAGGCTACAGGAGGTGGCTCCCGTGGAGGAAGATGACGAAGATGATGGTTTAGAATACAAGGACGACGCAGCCGCAGCCACCACTGAAGAATGAGGCTGTGGGTGTGAGGCAAGGAAGCTTGGCTCCCCGTCCGTCAGCCTAAACTTGCTGTCCAACTTCTTGTATATCTGGCCATTGGCCCTGGGCTTCTCCCAGACCTTTTGGTGCCACCTGCAGAACATTCCTCTGGAGGGGGATGCCAGACCTGATCGTGGTGCGCTTTCCCAGGACCTCTGCTAGCACTCCAGACTCCTGGGGGGCTTCCTCGGGATGAGGGACCCCAAGAACTGCCAGGCCCTGAAGGCAGTCATGAAAGGCCTTAACGGATGCAGAGGGTTCATCGTCCTAGGAGGCATCGTCTCATGACCCACCACCCCTCTTCTCACAGACCGAGGGGAATCAGAGCCCTGGGACACAGGTGCCAGCAGGGACCCCTCCTAGGTTCGGAGCCACAGATAGGTCCAACGTCTTTTGAGGGGGAAGACGTTGGTGGTACAGGAGGAGGTGGAGGGGTCATAACAACTGGTAGGGTCTGTACCAGTGGGGAGACCAGCACTGTAACCGGCAGTGCTGCAGGAACAAGCAGAGTACCCAGAGCAGGGGACCGGGCGGCACCACCTGCAGGATGACCTCCTTCACTATGTCCTTCAGGAGCCCCTTCTTCTGAGGGGAATGCACAAGGAAGAGAAGGCGCTCTAAAGAAGCAGTCCTCGCTAGCCTTCGGGTCCCTATGGGACCGGCCTGTTAGGGAGAATTCTCATTCTATGGATAATTTCCTTTACCTAGTGAGTCCCTCAGCAGCTTTGCTGGATTTCTGTAGTTTATTTTCTCCACCTGGTAAGAGTAAGAGCTTTTCCCCCACTCTTACCTGTGTTTTGCCATGTCTATTTCAACTGTTTTTGTGATTGTGGACTCTGGAGTACACCACTTCAGTAGCCCCACTCTGTGTGTTACACAGCAGCTTCAGTGCAGTGACACAGGGTTGTCTCGTAGACTTCCCACCGACTCCATTTTCTGGGGCCGACTACTGTCCCCCAGAAAAGGGTAAAGTTGCCATTAACTTTACATAGTCACTTTAACCACGGATCCAGTACACCCCATCTTATATGGAGTATTGGAAAGGGTTAATTCTTAACCCTTTTTATCTGTGCCTCTTGGAGCATTGTTTCGCTCCCTTAACATTAAGACTTGGCTGGTGGCAGTGGTATCTACCCTAATTTTCCTACCGCGATTATATTACATAACGTGGTAACGTTTTAGGCTATTTTAGTAGCCTCGAACATTAAGCCCGCTTGCCCAAATACTTTTTATTTCGGCTCCGGTTGGGTTTAATCGCCATTTCTTTTTGTTAATATCCTTCTTGGGTCTTTCTTTGTGCGGCAAACCAGGTTTGCCTCCTTTGTTCGCCGACCTTTGTTGGGCTTCTGACCATAAGCCCTCCTTTGGTGTCTAGGTGGGCTGAATGTGAAAGAGGGGTGTAGTCACCCCCTGCACAGGGTCTCCTTGGAGACCCAAGTCACACTTTGTGTTGATTGGCTGAGGTGGTTGTCCGGGCTGGACAACCCCCCTGCTCAGTGATTGACAGCCGTGCTGTGTGAATGGGGGATTTTGGCATAAAAGGCAGGACTCTTGGGCTAGAAGTCAGAGTCGCCACTGGAAGTGCAAAGAACCGAAGAGAAGCAGAGAAGACAGCTGCTTGTTAGGGAGAATTTTCATTCTATGGCTAATTTCCCTTACCTATAGAGTCCCCCAGCAGCTTTGCTGGATTTGAAGTGTTTTGTTTCTTTTTACCTGCTAAGAGTGAGACTCTTTCTCCCACTCTTAGGCATTTTTGCTATGTGTGTTCTAGTCTATTTTTGTGATTAATGTCTATGAGATTTTCTCAACCCCATAGGAACCATCATTATTCACATGTGTTACACAGCACCCTCAGTGCAGTGACACAGGGGTGTCGTAGCGACCCCCAAACATAAACTCCATACCCTGGGACTGACTACTGTCTCCCAGGGCATGTAAAGTCCCCATTGACTTTACTAGTCATTTTTTATGAACTTAACCAGTACAACCCATCTTACTATGGAGGTACTGGAAAGGGTTAATAGTTTTTCCCTTAGGTTCATTTTCGAGAGGGTACCATACAGTCCCTCTCTCAAAAGTTTCTGGCTGGTTGCAGTGGTTACTACCATAAATATTCAACCGCAAATATTTCCCTATGGGATTTTCGCATTGTTCGAGGCTACCACTTTTTCTGACAGCCTCTAACATACCGCTGGTGTATTTTAATATTAACTTTACTCCGGTAGGTTTTATTTGCCAGAACTTTAATATAACTTCTTTCTCGTGTCTTCCTCTAAACTCCTAACCCAGGTCGGGGATCCTTTTTTCGTCCGTCTAGCGGGCTTCCACCAATAAGCCATCCTTTCGGCGCCACAGAGTCTGGGTTGGGTCCATTGTGTGGGAGGGGGAGTAGGACCCCTGGACAGGGTTGCCTCAGCAACCCATGTTGCACTCTATCCTGATAGGCTGGAGGGACTCCCGCCAAGATGACCACTCCACTGTGTGAGTGACAGCTAGGCTGTATGAATGGGGATCTTTTTGCATAAAAGCAGGGTCCTGAGGACTGGAAGAGCAAGACGTCGCCACTGGAAATAAGAAGACGAAAAGGAGAGAAGCCAAAGACACCTGCAACGACTGAACCCTTGGTGAAGCCCTGCTGCAGCGTCTCACCACTTTTCTCCACACGACGAGAGAAGATCTTCATCTGCAAGAGCCTTCTTCCCTTGAGCTGGTGGGGCCAACCAGTTTGCCAATCGCCTTCCTGGACCTGCCTTGGTCAAATCACCCATACCCAGTACTCTGTGGTTTCATCCCTGGGTAGTGCAGTAACTCGAACCTTCCTCCACGACGTGTTAAGCGGCTTCACTTCAATACTACAGCTAAGTCAATGCCTAGTCTGGGATGCTGAGGAAAACCCTTATTGATGTATTTTTATGTCCAGTTCAGTACTCTGGATGACAACCCTTGTATAACACCCCCCTCTTAGAATCCCCCTGACCCCACTGAGCCAAGAAGTAGGTTTGTTTTGCAAATTAAAAGGTTTATTTGAAAATTTAAACAATATATATATGTCACACTTCTATAAATAAATTGATAATGGATATTACACTTGTGAATATGAGAAGTAATCAGCAAGAGGTAACTTATGAATAGAAACAGAAGAATAAGGTGGGAAAGAATGCTTTATATGGTTCAAGGAAACGCAATGATGAATGAAATGCAGTACAGAAAATAACTTGATATGGCTTCAACAAAAGACAATGTAATCACTTTTTCCCTGGTGGCAATTCACCCCCATCCCCAATATGCAATGCAAGAAGATGGAAGTAGCACACACAGTCTTCGGGAATACAATCAAATACAATACGGAATTTAGTTCCCCCCACAGCAAGCTTAATGGAAACAGGTAGAAGTTTGAAACACAGGCCCAAAATGCTTACCTAAATGTGATGGCAATGGATGGGAAAATGTGCTAACTGATTTTAATTCCCTCTAGAGATTCAGGGTGAGTGAGAGATGCTTGTTGGCATTAGTTCAGGCTCACTTTAGCAATGCTCTATGAGTTATTACCAAGTTGCAAACGGATTTTAACAAAAGAAAGAATGGAGCTGCTATTTTGACAAGTGGAGAAATTGAGCCAAAATCGCAAATCGCGGTAAATTTCGCGAGTGCGTAAATCATGATTGCGGAAAAAGTATAGGGAGTAGGAAGTCCTAGGTTCGTTGGAAAGCCTAGAATCACAGCTTTAAAATGAAATTTCGTTCCTAGCCCAAACGGTTCAAGAGATACGGACGATTTAATAAAGGTAGTTTTTCGGATTTAAAGTAAACTCAAAATGACAGGTGACAGTTGTGCAGCTTTAAAAATGACAGATGACACAATTTCTAAGAGGCAGTTCTACTTAGGTTAAAATAGCTTGAATTAGATTATTTTAACTAAGAAATTGGTTCTGCACAGTTCTGCTAGGTACTCACAATATAAATTTGAAACAGGCCTCGTCACGGATCTGGTCAACACGTCTGGCGGCGGTTCTGTCTGCTTGGCGGGTCAATCAGGCACTGGTTCTGCTCACAGCAATCCGGCTCGGTGGGTCAATCAGGCACCGGTTCTGCTCACAGCGATCCGGATCTCTGGTTATGCTCATAGCGGTCTGGGTCTGGTCTGCGGTTCCGGCAAAAGTTCTTGGCACAGAATTCAAACAGCTCGCCCGGCTGTGGAATAGTTTGCAGATGATTTTAAGGATGCTGAGGCCTGCTGAGAAGAGTTCTCAGTTTGTGGGTTTAGGCCCTTGCTTTAAGTTCTGAAGTAAAGTTCTGGTCTTTGGAGATTGATGGATGTGAAGTCTGGAGTCTCCCGGCAGAGCGTCCCGCAGAACATGGAATTGAATGTCTACCTGTCCCAGCAGTCTCTTTATGCGTTTTAAAAAGTGGGTGGAGAGGCTAGCATCACTAAGCCTGCCCCTCTCTTGATTTGATAGGTCAATAGATTCTTTGGTCCCTGATTTGGGAAGGGATAGTGTGTCAGAGTGATGTCATTTTTATGACCTGCAGAAATGACACTCCCCTGGTCAATGTGCACACAAATCTGTTCCTGATCCAAATACATATTTCCCAGGTACACAGTTGTTTGACATCACATACACACATTATATATTCCTTATGGTCCATGCTTGTCTGCCTCTGATCTTCCTGGGGGCTTGCATTAAAAAATGACAACATTTTGCGCTTTTTGACTGGTTTACCAATATCGGACATTTACCAAAAATAACACACATGTGCGCAAGGAGTATCGACATTAATTGATGAAGTGTCAGATTTTTAACATGCAGACATTTGGAGTAAGACCCTATTGTCCGCTAGCAACCCCCCAGCAGACACCACAGGCTCCTAACACCTCTTAAAACGTGCACAGAAAAATCACAAGAATAATAATATTACTTATATAAGTCTGACAAGTCCGCACTATGAGTTATCTATCTTTTTAAAATTATGCTCTGGCCCAGATGTGTGTGGTTTAGGTTCCAAAGCACATGGGGGAAGCTTCTGTCTGCCCCCGCCTCCAGCTCGGGTGGCTCCCAGAGGCACTTCTCCTCCCACTTCTCCGAAGAGGAAGCCACTTTACGGCCCCCCCAATATAACATTTGCCTGAGTCCATTGTTCAGTTTCCTGCAGTCCCCAGGTAATTCAATCAGAGAGGTGTTTTAATTCCTTTTGGTGGGGAAGCAGGATGCAGCTAGGCCTGGGAAGAGTGGCTGAGCAAGTTTCTCCTGTCGGGGGTAGTTGTCAGGCAGAATTCAGCTAAATGTCACTTTAGTTCCCAGTTTAAATCAAACTTACAATTTTTACATGTACATTAAATAATTACTTCCTTCAAGTCATTTCAGAATATAGTTTTACATTGTATCCACCTCTTAGCAAGTCTTTCCTTGGCCTGGTTTGGGTTCCTCTGTTCAGTTTTACACAAAAGTCTGGTGGTTTTAAAACGCCGGCTTTCTGATAGTGGCGAGTACCGGTATTGCATCCATTTTTGGTATTAAGAAAATGAATTCCCCACAGTTCTGAGTTGCTTTTTGGCAATCAGCATTGCCATTCCCAATGGTTTCAGGCTAGTGTGTGTGTAGCCCAATGGTGGTTTTAGGCAGTGCCCTCCTGTGCTCACAACATAGGCAAAAATGGGTGGCAGCCTATTCTTCATGTTTTCCCTGTGCACTCTCTGGGAAGTTCTGGCCATCATGATGTTTTATGGTAGGGCTTGGATGCATGGGTAAAAACATCCCACAAGCGAGAGCCTCTCTTCCTCTGCTGGATTCCCCCGAACTGCAGGAACTAGCAAGAACAACCGCCACCGCAGGAGCCACTTCTTCATTTTAAAGGTACATTGTTCCGCCAGGCCGCCCTTTCTTTGCGGTAGCACAAAAGGTGTTTTAAATCCTTTACCTACCTGTTGGGTCGGCCGCCCTTCTCTCTTAACATTGTCTTTCGCTTTCTGCATCCACCTTTTCCAAATCGATAACCAAAGACTTGACTGCAGCTACAACAACATTTTACTCCTGGGCCCTTGCTCTGTACCATTGAGTCTGGCACATGCCTACTGACTCTGGCTACATTTGTTAGATCTGCCTTCTCGAGATTGATTCTCCATTTGAACTGTGTGGTGCAACCCTTTCTTATAACTACTCTTTCCTTCCCATTGCCTAACCTTGTGAAATGCCATTTTGCTCAGTTTTCATTTAAGTATCGCTGATACTGATGCACTGTCTTTCTTAAACTGGTTCACAAACTGATGGGAAGAGTTGCTAGGGTGTGCAAGAAGGTATTTCTGAATAACTTGTGTTTTCCCACCCTTGTGAGAAATTGTTAGTGCAACCCTTATGTGTAGTTTTCACTGTGCCGTTTTGCTCAGTTATCACTCTGGTTCACTTGGTCTACAATTTATATAGGGAGTGTGTATATTTTTCCTTGACTTAATTTTAACTTGCTTGATGACTGTGATAAATGTGTTTTACTAGAAGTGTATAAAATAAATATGTATCTACTTTTTAATACAAAGCTTTGGTCAGTGTTTCCTTGTGCCATAGTACAGTAGGCCTATTGTGTAAACCCTGAATACTGATCATCTCCCTCTTTAGATAAGTCTGACTGCTCAGCCACAGCTACCAACTAAATCTTTGTGGTACAGACTGATACCAAAGGGGATTTATTGCTCTCACCTGTAGTCAATCTTCTGTAGGGCTCCCTAAGGGAACTGCACAGGATTCTGCCTAACACTGCTGCAACCCTGAGTCTCGGTGAAGCCCTGCTGCAGTCCTGAGCTATCTACCCTTCAACGACGAGAGAAGATCCAGTCTGGAGTCTTCTTCCCTTGGGCCTGGTGGGATCAACCAGCTCACCCTTTCTTCAGTCAGAGAATCCTCTCCTGGGTCGAAATCACTGCTGTGCTGTAGTGGTCCGGATAGCCACCAGAAGAGCCCTCTCCTGATTTAAAGTAGCGCACCTTTTATTAATCGTTGTCTTTTTCGCTGCTGCTGGCCTCCAGACGTCGTCCTCCTTGTCCCCACGACTGAAGCCGCAGGAACCGTGAGTCTGCAGGAACAACTGCCGTGGCACCAGCTTTTCTCCAACGCAATAAGGTACTGTGCACATTAGGTCGTTCTCTCCTTCGGACCAACTGGAATCGGGGTGAACCCTTTTCCTCCTCAAAGATTTGTTCCTTCTTCGGTCCCTCTTAAAACTTTTCCTTCCATCTGACAATATCTAAGTACTCTTGGCCTCTCAAATCTCACTGTTCAACGTGTGATCCTCGGCAACTGAGCTTCTGCTCCATTGACACTGGCGCAGGCCTATTGACTTTAATCTGTATCTTTGAACGAGTCCTCTGATTCCCTTGCCTTGACAAAAGTATTGACTGTGATTTTATCCACTTTTCCCTTGTTTGAAATTCTAAAGTACAAAGTGTGTTTTAAATTCGTGAGCATTTCTATTCGCGGGTACGCGTTAGTATCGCAACACCAGTCTGTCAAATCCTAATGTACTTAGCTTGAATTTGCTGAACAAGTGGACTTAGTTGTGTGTAGTGTATTTTACGTGTGGGTTTGGAATTTATAGAAGTGAAGTGTTTTGTGAACAGAAGGTTGAAAATAAATGTACTTATATTTTTTACCTGAAACCTTGAGTCAGTGTTTGCTTGAGACACAGTAATTGTGGTCCTTTGTGTAATCTCTTCTACTGCTCATTTACTCTTGAGAGAAATTTGGCTGCCCCGCTACTGCTACCACTTTAACAGTGTAGTACAGGCTTGTACCAAAGGTGAACTTGTATTGTCACTTGTAGTCTAAATTGTGCGTAGTGGTCCCTAAGGGCACTGCACAGGATTCTGCCTAACACGGCCCTCTGAGGTGCTGGGCCTCTGCTCCTGGACAAAGCACTGAGGCACCTGGTGCGTGTAGCTGTAAGGATGTGATGGGTAGATGTATCCCGGATGAGACCAGAAGCCTGCACCGTAAGATCTGCTGCTGCTTCGAGAGAAAAGGGAACTGGGGTCATCTTGTATTTGGTGGGCGAAAACACTGTAAGGCGGCCCTGAGCTAGATCCAGGATGGCCGCCAGCCTGGCAGGCTCCGCTACGTGCCTGTCTGCCCCATTTTGAAGCCTAGCGCCACGCCCTGGGTGGGAGGGCATGGAGCCCTCAGCCAAGGGAGGCCTCAGACACAGGAGGCTACAGCTTGGGTCTTGCACCCGAAACGGATGCATCGACCTCCAAGATCACTCTAGTAGGCACTGAGTCCTCGGTGTGACGGCCGGTAGTCATAATGCCCTGACTCCCAAACTTAGAGCAAGCTCTGGTAGGCTGAACGCCCTCAGCACTTATGCCGGTAGCCATGCTTGATCGTGCCGAAGGACAGACTCTTGGAGGTAGAACTGGACGATCCCTTAACCCCTGGGGTCGGAGCAAAGGATGAACTTGATCACCCTTCCAAGGACAGGTTGGTAGGGCCCCTCCGCTTGGGAGCCGGTAGCCCGGCCTCAGGTCTGTCCCTCGAGTGCCCGGAGGAGCCCCCAAGACCGACAGCTTGGGAGCCGGGAGCGTAAGAGGCCTCGGCCCTGCCAGAACTTGAATTCGAGGAACCACGATCTGAGGGAACCCCGGGGAAGTAGTTGCCGTACTGTGGAGCTGTGCTGAACAGAGGGCCTGCCTTGTCTTAATGAGAGGTCCTGGAGACAAAGTCCTTAAGGTGGGGAGAAGGAGAAGTGTGGAAGATCTCCCTCCACCGCAACAACTGATTCTTCAATGCCCCGTTACCGAGAGCGTTACAAGCAAAACATGCGTCCCAGCGGTGGGCAGGCCCCAAACACTCAAGACAGAGTGCATGGGGGTCCAAGGCCAGGAATGAGCAGTCGCATGAGCAGGCCTCCAGATAAGGTGCATACCAGGCTTTTTTACGGATGAAAATCCTGTCAATACGACAACTTTATTTTCCGTGTGTACATTTACACAAACATTTAGAGCAGAGGGCAGTGCAACGGTCAGGTTACTTGACAGAAACCAGAACGCTTTGTTTGATTTTTATCTACATGGATGTAATTGCAAGCAATGGATAAAAGCCTCTGAAATAGAATGTATTTCTCTGAAGCCTTTCAAAAAAGAAACTGCACACTGTGGTAAAAGGAATGGTTTCTTTTCATTCAGCTTCTGCTGTGTTGATGCTCATGGAGCAAACAGAAGCACTGTGCATATTTATTTTCCTAGCATTTTAGGATTGTATAACTAATAAGATGGAAAACTAAGTTGCAATTAAGAATTCATCTTCTGTAACAAAGTATGCTTTTTTTCCAGTGAAAGCAAACCAGTATTGCACAATTGTATTTTTCAGAGTTTCTGTGCTGCTTGCATAATCATGCAGAGGTAGATCATTTTTACACTTAAAATTTAATTTGCACTCTAATTATAAAAGCAATGTGTAAAATTATGAGCATGCACAGTATAGTTTACACCCACTCAACCTTGCAGTCATTGGGGTACATTACTATAAATGGTCAGTGGCAATGGAGTTTTTGCTCAAGGGGGAGTGATTGTCATTAAAACAATTACAGGTGTTCTAGCCTCTCAAATCTTCAAGACTACAATTAAAAGATCCAAACCCTGACTCTCCAGGAAGTGCAAGCGCTGTTCGAAACCAAAGGAATAAAAGTTACATTTGTAATTGAAATAGAAACTCAGCAAAACCTGTATCTGTGATAATCCAGATAGGTATTTAACTTTATGTAGCGTTTCATTCATAATTCGTCCAACATCTTGGCACTGTGATTATTATACCTTAGTCGATACTCAGTTTACCGACCTCTGAAGGATGTTAGTCAATAAGATAGCTCAGCCAGTTGAGAGCTTGTTTCTGGTATCTGTAGGTTGCAGGTTCGAATCCTGGCAAGGCCAACTCAGCATTTTATACTTTCGAGGTCGATAAAAGAGTACCGACTTAGGTTTGGTGATAATTGTGATAAATATGTTCTATGTACAGCGCTTTGCAAACAAGGGCTATTCATTAAGTCTGAAACTAAGATAGTGATGTGCCTACACTCCCTCGAATGTCCCGAGACAGTGCAGACTGGCAAGACTAACTGGGGAAACAAGGAGAAAGCAGACTTATCTCCAAGCACCTGGGTTTCGTTTTTTATGTACGTGCTGCTAGCAAGCCGAATGTCCAAGGTTGGAGTTGGGTTGCCAACCAATTAGAATAGCCTGCCATGCACTTGTACATACAATGTTGCAAATTATTATTAGGCTGCCACATTCTCTGCTATGACGAGGGCCTTACACAATGTGTATAGAAGTAGCTCAGGGTGTGTCTTACAGATAGACCACCAATGAGGAAATAACACAAGTATATTCTATAGGTAGACATGATCCCCTAATCCAATCCCACCCCTTGATAGGTTTTTGCAGTTTGTCACGTAGGATGACGTCATAGATGAAGCATCTAGCATTATATAAACTAAATATAACCGGAAAGATAGTGTTATTCTGCACTAGTCGATTTTTAGCAGCATTTTACCATCTCCTTTGAGTCTGTGTTATTTGGACAGAGGTATTCTATTGGTAATTCCATCTAGCACACATATGCTTCAAGGTGCTAGAACACATTTGGTAGCAGTGTGGATGGTTCTGGTCTAATCAACCTAGAACCCAGACATAGATTCCCAGACAATCAACGACTCCCGCCATAAGCCAGACGAGGGCGGAGTTCCCTGCATTGAGCAAAGAGTCACGTGATCAACATATGGTCCACATGTCCCCCTTTGTAGAAATTCCTGTTTGGTCCCCGCAGACCAAAGGCAAACTGGTTGATTATGGGAGAGTCAATGCCGAGGGGCTGGAGCTGGGTACCAGACTTAAGCAGACCATCGTAGCTACAAAAAACATAAGGGGGGGGATGGATTGAAATGATGTTATGTTATAAATAAGTGACATGAAAGAGTAACTGGATTTGTGGGGATTATAAAAAGGAACAGAGATACAGATCCCTCGAACTCATGGGCTCAACAGAGATAGAAAGAGTACATACTGTAGTTCCATATCAGCGCATTAAGGATTCCTAAGGGCCAAGCCTATTAGCAGAGCATGTATTAAACTCCCAGAGAGGGTAATAAAAAGAGGAGAATACACCCACTAAGGCAGTAGGGAAAAACGTATGTAAAGGGAATATATATTGAAAGTGCTGGGCTGGGTACCAGACTTAAGCAGACCATCGTAGCTACAAAAAACATAAGGGGGGGGATGGATTGAAATGATGTTATGTTATAAATAAGTGACATGAAAGAGTAACTGGATTTGTGGGGATTATAAAAAGGAACAGAGATACAGATCCCTCGAACTCATGGGCTCAACAGAGATAGAAAGAGTACATACTGTAGTTCCATATCAGCGCATTAAGGATTCCTAAGGGCCAAGCCTATTAGCAGAGCATGTATTAAACTCCCAGAGAGGGTAATAAAAAGAGGAGAATACACCCACTAAGGCAGTAGGGAAAAACGTACGTAAAGGGAATATATATTGAAAGTGCACATATATAAAAGAGTTTAATACGAATGTATAGAAGATTGCGAGTTTAAAAAAAACAAAGTAAGAATAGCGCAAATAAACAATTTTTTCCTTACACTTTTTGACAATAAAAAACAGAATTAGACAAAACCAAAATAGAAGTAAAAAAGACAGTTTGAAGATATTAAAAAACCAAGAACGATATACAAATAATTAATGGAAAGTGTAAACGAAGCAGCTAGAAAAATAGTGTCAAATACATTTTGTTTTAAAAAATAATATACAAAAAGGTAGGAAAAATATCCTGATCTCCTGGAATACGAGTATGGATTGATGGTGGCTACTCAAATACACTGAAATGATTTATTTAATTAATTTGGAAGTAAGAGACAAATTCTAGTTAAGTATCGAGAGCCTGAATCAACTTGTCGTAATGCAAGAAACATCTCTCACACATCCATGCTGAAGGAACAAGTTGCTTACCTGTAATTGTCTTTCTACTAATAACCAATCACTGGCCTCTGGGTCATACTGCCCCCAGCCAATGACTGCCCTCTACCTAAGCCCCTCCTCTGGCAGCCATCTTTAGATTTGGTAGCACGTAAAGTGGCAGTAGGACCAAGAGAAGAGCCGCAGAGGGGTTGGAGGGAGGGTTTGCATGTGAATCCATCCCATCCTGGAGAACAATAGTTACAGGTAAGTAACTTGTTCCTTCTCCAGCATGGGGTCTGGCATTGATTCACATGCTCATGAATACAAGAATACATAGCAGTACACACATGCACAACCACGGGAGGTGGCAAGGCTCATCATTAAGCATTTCAACAACTCAGAGGGCCTTCCCTTGGTTCACAGGTCCAAAGTTCACAAACAGCTGTGATGTCTTCCGAAGGCTTTTTGTGCGGTCCACGTAGAACTTCAGCGCGCTAGCCACATCCAGCGAGTGCAAAGTCCTCTCAGCCAACAACGAAGGTGACGGGAAGAAAACAGGTAACACCAAGGGCTCGTTGAGGTGGAAGTCCGACGGCACCTTGGGCATGAAGCAGGGGTGCTTCCTCAGCACTATTCTCATCTCGTGAAACATCAGGTACAGAGGTTTACAGAAGAGGGCCTGGATCTCTCCCACTCGTCGTGCAGAGGTGATGGCCACAAGAAAAGCCGTCTTCCACGATAGGGACTTCAGCGGTGCAGAGTGTAGGGGCTCGAATGGGGGACCCGTGAACCTGGTCAGCACCACATTGAGTTCCCACGCCGGGGCCGGAGCCTTCACAGTCCTTTCATGAACTCCTTCACTAGGCGATGAGACAACAGCGACGACCGCCCCGGAGTTCTGGTGTAGCGGGAGATAGCCGCCAGGTGGATCTTGATGGAGGCATGCGCCAGCCCCGCCTTGGCTAGCAACAGCAAGTACGGCAGCACTTGAGGGGCCATAATCCGTAGAGGGTTGATCTTCTGTGCACGGCACCAGAGAACCTCTTCCACTTATGTCCATAGCACTTCAGAGTCGAAGACGCCTTGGCCTTTGCAAGTACCTCCTTGCAGTCCGCCGGGATATTGTAGCCTCCGAACTCTAGTGCTGCAGGAGCCAGTCCTGCAGGTTCAGCGATCCCAGGTCGTGATGTAGGATGGCGCCTCCTTCCCTGGGGAGAAGATCTGTGTCCATCAGCAATTTGACTGGGGGAGGCACTGACAAGTCCAGAAGGTCCGGGAACCATATCTGCCTCGGCCACACCGGTGCGACGAGGATCATCCTGCACCGGGACCATCTGAGTTGATTGATAAACCGCAGAAGCAACAGCAATGGTGGGCACATGTATAGGAACAGGCCGTCCCAGGGGAAGGAGAACGCATCACCCATGCTCCCCGGCTTGGGAAACCTGCTGGCGAACCTCCGGCACTTGGTGTTGCCCCATTGTCGGAATAGGAGATCCACTTGATCCTGCCGAAGCTCACACTCGTGGCAAGAGCGCAGCTCACTGCCAATTGAGTCGGCGACAGTGTTTTTCACTCCTGCCAGATGAAAAGGTACAAGGAACATCCCCTGGGCGACGGCCCAGTGCCACAGATCCTGTGCTTCCTTGGATAGGGCTGGAGATCTGGTGCACCCCTGCTTCCGGATGTAGAACATCGTGGCAGTGTTTTCGGTGAAGACCCTTACCACCAGAAGGAAGACCTGAGGGCCCAGAAGACGGCCCAGAGCACCAGGGCTCTTGCGTGGAGATCTCCGGTGTGAGCTCCCCATCCCTCCAGGGAGGACTCTGTCGTCACTGTCTCCTGTTGCGCTGGGGTCTGGAAGTCCATGCCCGCCGCGAGGTGCGCGCGGGTGCCCCACCACCGGATCGCTTGACATAACGTCTCGTTGAGGGAACTCTCGTCTTCGAAGATGCCCGCCGCTTGCATCCAACGGGCATCGAGGAACTCCTGCAGTGGCCGCATCTGCAACCTGCATAGACACACGAGGTAGATGCTTAACAACATCATGCCGAGTAGGGACTTGATGGACCTCACCCTGTCCACTTCCATGGTCAACAGCCGTTGTACCTTGCCCAGGATGGCCTTTGTCCTTTCCTCCGACCTTGAAGCCAACCGCACCACTGTGTTGAGTCTGGCTCCCAGGAACAGGTCGTCTTGCGACGGTATCAAGTGGGATTTTGTGAAGTTGACTGAGAATGCCAGATCCGTGAGCAGTTGGACGGTCTTCGCTGTGTGATCAACGGCAAGTTCTCTTGCCCTTGCTCGGAGGAGCCAGTCGTCCAGGTAGGGGTATACATGGATCCCCTGAAGGTACAGCTGCACCGCCACCGGTGCCAGGCACTTGGTGAAGACCCGCGGCGCTGACTTCAACCTGAAGGGCAGGGCCTTGAGCTGGTAGTGTTGCCCTTGGACCACGAACCGTAGGAACTTTCGATGTCTTGTGTATGGGGATGTGGAAGTATGCATCCTCAAAGTCCAGCGACGACAGGAAGTCGCCCTCCTCCAGCTGTCTCAGTACGTGCTGAAGGGTGACCATCCGAAACTTCTGGGACTTGATGCATTTGTTGAGGCGGCTAGGTCTAGGATGGGCCGCCAGCCGCCGGTCTTCTTTCGGACGAGAAAGTACCACGAGTATACTCCGGATACCCTGAGCCTCTTCGGGACGAGTTTTATCGCGCCCTTTTTTAGCATCGCTAGTACCTCTTGAAGCAACTGTGGCACATGGTTTTCCTTCCTGGCCACGGGTGTTAGACAGGGACACTTTCTTTGGAACTCCAGTGTGCGCCCGTGGGACAGGGCATCTAGCACCCAACGGTCGGTGGAGATGGACTCCCACACACTGATGAAATTCGCCAGCCGGAATCCCACCGGAGTGCTCGGGTGGGGGGCCCGAAGTCACGGCCGGTTCAGTCTTGCTTCGCTGAGGCCTTGCCACCTTGCCTTCCTTGGCGACGGTGTCCTCTGTCCGGCCTGTGTAGGCTTCCTGTGACGAGGTGCAGGCCGCCTGGCGGTACGACGCAGAACCGCTGCCGAATCCTTTGGAGGCACCTTGAGACTTGCCTCCGGAGGTCCAAAAGGATGGCCGTCATTGATGGAGAGAACCCAAGGCCCGGGCCATCTTGGTGTCCGCCTTGATGGCCTGCAGTGACTCGTCCACTGCCTTGCCGAACATGTTGCTCGCATCGAAGGGCATGTCCAGTACCCAGGTCTGCACATCCTGACGGAAGTCGGTGGCCTTGAGCAAACCGCGCCGGCGAAGGCAAATGCCGTTGCCCATCTGGCGAAAGCCGGTGTCGGCGATGTCTGTGGCCACCGTGATGGCGTGGTCCGAAGCCACCTCGCCTTCCTGTAGGATTTCAAGGGCTTTCGCCCTCTTGTCTGGCAGGAAATCCAGGAGGGAAGCGATCTTGAACCACAGCTCCCTGTCGTAGCGTGCCACGATCGTGAGGGCTTTAGCCGCTTTGATGGTCGTCGCCTCCGACGAGATGACTCGTCGTCCCATGGCGTCCAGCTTCTTCCCCTCGCTGTCCGGTGGGGAAGTGGCAGTTGATGCCGTCGCCCCTGCCGATTTCTTCTTGTCCGCCGCTGAGACCACTGAATCCGGGGACGGCTGTGCTCTAAGGCACATAGGGGCGGAGTCTGGGACCCAGTACTACTTCTCGTACCGGTCCCTCTTCGCAGGAGCCGTGGACGGGTTTTTCAGCAGCGACAGTCCTTCGTCCCAGATGTCATCCAGTAACGGGACTGAGAGGACAGTCTTCCTCTTGGCCTCCCGTCGTTGGTAGAGGGAACCCCCCTTCTGCTCTTCGGGCAGAGCTGGAAAACCTCCGATGCCCTGGCGATCATGGCGTGAAAGGAGCCAATTTCGTCGGTGGGGGGGGGGTAGGCCCAAACAGGGGGTGACGCGAGATCCGTCCCGTCGTCACCACCGTCGTCGTCGTCCGTCCCCGCCGTCTCGTTCCCGTCTCATCCCTCGGTGGAGGGGATAGAGGTGAAGGCTGGAAAGGAGGGGGGTGGACTTGCCTCCGCTTGTTCAGTGGGCTTCCCGACGGTCCAGGCGCCGCTGGATCGTCCGCTGGGGGCAAGGGCAACCTTGTCCTTATCTCCGTACACAGGGTCTGGATAGCCATCAAGATTGCTCCCGAGTTGTCCTGTGGATAGGCATCGGTTGCAATGGGAGCGAGGGCTGGGGCATCCGTTTCCTCCGCGGCCCGCTGCGCCTCGTCGGCCCCACCATTGCTCTCTTCGTCGGCCTCGTCGGGATCCCTCCCATAGGACCCGACTTCCTCGAACTCCTTGTCCAGGATCTTTTTGACACAAGCCAGCTCATCTTTGGAGGTGGTATCTCTGTCCGTTATGGCTACCATGCCCCCCCCCCTCTTTCTCGTCCCGGAGTTTCACGGGGGTCTTCTCGATAGGCTGAAAAGATGATTCCCTCCGCGGTGGCAGGGAAACTCTAGGTCCGGAAGTCGTCTTCACTGGGGTAGCCTCCACAGGCTTTGCCAGGGCCGCCAATCGAGGCCTTCGCCGGGGGAATCAGGGCCTTCACGACCTTGGGCGCGTCTGGGGCCTTCACCTTCAGAGGAGGGTCACTGCATCGCCCCCCCCCCCCCTTGGCTTTCTCCGTCGGGATCAACCTGGGCTTCTCCCGAAGCTTACCCGGGTTCTCTGACTTATTTTTCCCCAAGCCAGAGCGTTGGCTCGTGGATGATGGCGTCGGTGACATTGCGCCCTGCCTGGCAGTCGAGGAGCCCGAACCAACGGCGCTCCTGGTGCCCGCGGACTAGCGGTGCTTTGCCTTTTGTTGGGCCACCGTTCCGGAGCGCCCTCAAAGGTCTTACAAGACCACGCAGACTTCTTCTCAACTGCTGCTGGGCTCTTCCCCTCCAGCCAGTTAGTGAGTCGAGTCCGACGGTCCTTCAATGTCCGGGCGGACATGTTCTTACAGAACGCGCAGTCCTTTTCCACATGTGACTTGTCGTCGTAAAGTCAGTAGAGGCACCGGGAGTGCTCATCCTCCTTGAAGACATTCTGTAATCCACATCCTGGGCATTTCCTAAACAGCTTGGATCCAACAGGCGTTGTGTCTCCTTTGTCCTGGGCCATGTCCACACGGGGTAGGCCTCAAAGATCTTCTGGAATCCTCCAAGAAGAGAAACTCTACGAAAACTCGCCCTTGAGGGGCGTAGAAAAATTCAAAAATGGGTCCCCGTTGATCGGAAGAAGAGTCGGTGGAGCTTGAGGCTCGAATTGACCGAAAAATAAGAGTAAACTCTTAGGAAAAAAGCAAAACGCAGTAAAAGCTTGAGAGCTGTAGCACGAGGACTCCCAACACTTGAACGTGTAGTAAAAATCAGAAGATGGCTGCTAGAGGAGGGGCTTAGGTAGAGGGCAGTCATTGGCTGGGGGCAGTATGACCCAGAGGCCAGTGATTGGTTATTAGGAGAAAGACAGTTCAGAAATGAAACAAACCAATTTTTTCTTTACCGAGGATTCCCAGCCTGACGACAGGGAATATTCATGAGCATGTGAATCCATGCCAGACCCCATGCTGGAGAAAAGTACCTATGGAAAATATGTTTTAAAATGACCCTTTACGTCCTGCTTTCCAAGGACTTGGAGGCAGCCATTTCCTAAACTGAAGCAGTTTTGTGTGTTTGTGTTAATGCTGTGCACTCGTGGCATTAGTCTAGGAAAATCCCTCTATTGGGAGCTTTTCCTTATTGCTGGCCGAGAGCAGAGCAGTTTTCAGCATCCAGGAAGAAAACATCTCTGGAGCTGTAAGACATCATTTCTCACTCAACCGGATGGTACGAGGAGACACACCTCTGAATGGTGAAGGTTATCTTATCCTGTGCAAATCTTACGGCCAAGCAAAGCAGGAAATACTGCGCAAAGAGGCTATGCTGGCATCGAAAATACAGAGTTCTGAATGGGAGGATCCCGGGAAGTCAGAGGCATTTAAGAGAGGGCCTGAGCAGTTAAAAAGAGTGAGATTGGGTTGTGAGCAGCAGAAGGGGAGATCAGAAACAGTGGACCTGGGAAGTGATTGTCTACGACTACGAGCGAGAAAGGACTTGGGCACTCGCCTAGGACAGGAGAGGGTGTGAGCAAAGAAGGGTAGCCTGAGGACATGGGATAGTGCAACCCTTGACAGGGATCGGGCAGCTGACCGTTTCCTTGCCTCAGTTCGCCACTCCTTTTGCAGCCCTCGTTCGGCCTGTTGGCCCATTTTTCCAATTCCATTGTGTCCTTCAACTTTACTCTGGAAACTCATCAGTCATCTGTATATCAACTTCTCCTGCAAGTGCCTAGCACTGTCCTTGCTCTATGTGAATCAGGGAGGTCACACTATTGTGCGCAGAGGCAACCTCTGAGTGGTCAGAGTTTCTATCTTTTGTAGAGGTCACTGGGTGGGATCTCAGTGCCCCAATCACAATAGGTACACCTATGAGTCAGATTGGAATCTGTACAAAGTCGGGACCTACAGAATACGATGAGTGGTGCAGGTGAGACAGGCTCCTTAACAGCCAGACGCTGAAGTAGGAATCCCCTCAGTAAAAGAATTGAAGCATTTCTCCCAAAGCAATATATGTCCCTATTATTATGTATGAGCCCTACCTGAGGGTTCTTCACTGAGGACAGTATTGCTTGTTTTATCCCAACTGCCACCAACCCTACTGAACTCGTACCTCAATCATGGTCTACTGTTATTGGGTCCCATGGCTACTGATTGGAACTGTAGTGTGCCTGGATGACCGAGAAACACCACTCGATCCTTGATGAGCAACCACAGGGCTCCTACATGGAGGATCCCTCGAGTTCCTCCCCCCATCTCTAGCCTTTTGTGTCCCCCACCTTGAGGTCTCCGTCCACCTAAGGTAGCAGAGAGATAGATTACAATTTGGCCCACATAATAATGACAAACAGATCATGTAGTTTGCAGAGCCACCACTGCAACTTTCTGCGGGTTGTCTAAAAGTGAGGAGTGATTTGGTAAAAGGCAAACATTTGCTTCCACGGCTCACCTAGAAGTTTGGGCATCATGTGCATGCTTAATCAATGACCACATAAGTTAGAATCCCTTTGAGATATGGAGAGAGAAAGAGACAGAGAAAGAAAGAGAGAGAGAAAGACAGAGAAAGTAAGAGAAAGAGAGACAGAGAAAGAGACAGAGAAAGAGAGACAGAGACAGAGAAAGAGACAGAGACAGAGACAGAGAAAGAGACAGAGAAAGAGAGATGGAGAAAGACACAATACAGACAAACCCCATGTAGAAAGTGAAATAAAGATGGTGGCCGGACACTTTAATTTCTTTCTTTTTTAAATGTATTGTTCTTTAGCCGGAAGCTTTAATATGTGGGCTAGTCATGAAAATGGGATAGTGAAGTGGTGTTTAGAGCACTGTGGTGATGCGAAGATGGAAGTCAGAGTGAGATAAAGGTTTAAGAAAGTGCATCTGATGTGGAAAGAAGAGCGCACGTGCACGAGAGAGGGTGAAAGAAGGAGAAACGAAAGACTAGGAGAAGGTTAAGGAGGGGAATTAAAGGGAGAGGAACAAGAAGCAGAAAAAGGAGAACCAGTAAATGGGAGGTGACAGAAGTGAGTGTTCAGGTGAAGGAACACGCTGCATGTTGCAACAGTGAAGAGCCCTGAGAGCGGGAAGGAGGGAAAACCACAGAGAGGCACTACAGAGATAGGGAAGGTACAACAAAAAGTCAGTAGAGAGGATACGAGACATAAGGGAGATGGAAGAGGCAAGAAGGTGACGAAGAGTCAAGAAGGTGACGAAGAGTCAAGAAGGTGACGAAGAGGAAAAAAGTGGAAGTGAGGAGAAATCGCCAAGAAACTGAATCCTCAGCTGAATCATTAACTGTTGGAGGAGGATCAAGGGACAGCTTAATGCCTTTCGCTGCAATCAATAAATCTTCTATACCAAGGTCAACTCCAGCGAAAGAATTGGACACTTGGCCTTAATCAAAACGATGCAAAATAGGAATGGTGGTGCCATGTAGTCCAGGTGAGAAACGCAACATCCTGACAAGACCAACCCAAGCTAAGAAAAAGTATGCAAGATTCCAAGTAGTAATGCGGGACACTTAAAATACTGAAGGACTGAGTGAAAGCTTTCCACTGTTAGGGCAGATTTGTTCAGGGGAGAGAAGGAAGGCACAAGGACCATGGTCCAAAGAAGTGGTTTCTTTTGGTACCATTTCCAAGTCCCATCACATGGATTCAGATAAGCCTAATCCTGTTTTTTCTGTTGTATCCAATAAAGAAAGTGAACTGAAACTTTGCCTTCCAGTTGTCTGTTGTTCCTTTGGTCGTGACAGACCTCAGATTAAAAGCATATGAAATTAACAAATAGACAACCTCTGTGGGTAGCCAAGGTTGAGTCGCATAAGAAGTAAAAAAAGATACCATTTCTGAAGAACAGATTTCTCCAGCAAAGGATCTTTAATAGATTCACATGCTTATTGAATATACAGAGTTGCAAACAGCAAACAACTTTGTATTTTTTATTTTCTTTATTTTGTATTGGGTTTTAAACAGAGTAACTTACAGACATCCATAAATAATCCATAACAATGTGCATCCATAGTGTCCGTCTACATAACTTCCCCCAACTCCCCCACCTCACTCGCCTATTTCACCCATTATACCATATCATATTCAACTGTTGGTCGCACCCTACTCATTGGAATAAACCTTATGTCACAGGGGAAACTACCACCTCCTGGGCTACACCATGCACTAATACCAACAGGTCTAGTATCAGTTGCTTCCAAGAATCTAGGGATACATTTTGTTCATGCTGACCACCAAGGGCGCTTCTTGCCATACTGCGGGTTTCCGCTTTAGACCCCTTTGGAGATCTCTTCACCATAGGCTCATCTCTGGTTCCTTGCGGGATTTCCATGCCATAGCTATCCTCCGCTTCGCCAGTATGTATGCTAGGTCCTTTAGTTTACTGACATTACTCGCCTGTTCCGGTCGTGCAATTCGGCCGTGTAAAAATACGCAACATACAAGCTGCCGGGAACCCACATCCAATATTATACCTGTAGCGGCCGGAGCCCGCTCTATCGCCTCCCAAAACATGCACAAAACATGTGTAGCAATCTGCATTTATCATTCCACATTTTGGCCAAACCTGCTCTGTCGCGCTGCTAAATTGGGCAATCTTTCTCAGTGTAAGATACGCCTGATGGGTGACATACAATTGGATCAGCTGGAGCTTTGCATTTCTAGAAACCTTTTTATGGTACGCTACAGCTCTGCCCCAGGAAGTGTGATAGTTGCTCCTGTAAGTCTGCCTCCCAACTGCACTTGCTCTGCTCCATCACATCTTCCAGTTGTGACATTAGCAGCTTGTATAGCCGTGATACCCTACATCCCCCTCTGAAATGTCATACAATGTTTCTAAGGTCTCCTCCTGTAATATCCCACCTGGGACAGGCCATCTGCTCTGACCGCCCCCCCCCCCCCGAAGTAGTGCTGCAAGTGTGATATATTGTCCTACATGTATTCCTGTGTCAGAGGAGAGAGAGTCAAAATCCATCAGTGTATCTTCTTTCAGTAGGTCGCCCACCGTCACCACACCCAGTGGTTCCCAATATTTCCTCATCTTCAGTCTGAGTTGTGAATGTTCGCATTTTAGTGACACTAATGGTACTTGGGGAAGAATACGGAAAGTCCATATCAGAAAGCGGCCAGCTCTAAGCCATATCTCTTTGCCCAGTTTCAAAAGTAGCAGGAGGTTAGGGGTGCATAACTTAACGGTCCAAATTAATTATTATTTCGAGAAGAATGGGGTACACTGTGGCTGTAATAACGAGGTGTCTTGGGACTGCCCATCTGACAACCAATTTGCCACAAATTATAATTGACGTTTGGATATTTCCAGCTTTAGCCTGATGGCTAATAGGGCTATAAGTAACTTCCCGTCCTGATTAAGCAACGACAGGGGCCTGTAAGAACCACAGTCGTCTTCCGGCTTGTTGGGCTTCAGCAGTGGGACAATTATAGATTCCCTTAGCGATATTGCCAATATGCCTTTCACCAATGCTTCATTAAGCATTTCTAACAGTGCGGTACCACATGTGTCGCAAATTCTTTTAGAATTTGCTGGGTATCCAGTCTGCTCCCGGAGCTTTGCCAGCCGGCAACCCCCGTATGGTGGATTCCAGTTCCTCTGCTATTATAGGTGCCTCCAGCCTGCACACTACCTCTGCATCTAATTTGGGAATCTCTATCTCTTCCATCGCCTCGCCATTCTCCGATTGTTGTGTCAATGTCTCTGCGTATAGCTCTGTATAACAATCATAAAAACATTTATTAATGCCTTCCTGCGTCATGTAGGCATTTCCATTACTCCCTTTGACCTCCCATATCAAGTCCCTCTTAAACTCACTCTTATAAAGCCAGGCCAACAGACATCCTGGCTTATCTCCTTCAGCATTTTGCTTTTCTAAGTATTTACTATAACTCAAATTCCCCAATCTAACCCAGTGGTCCAAACACTCTTGCTGCAGTCGGGTTTCATCCCAGGCCCTCTCCGTGGTAGTACCTTCCATGTTGCTGAGGACCTCTAGTTTGGCCTCCACTCTGACCAAATCCCTCTATATTGTAGTTTACGTTCTTTTGGCTGTGGCTATTGCTGTCCCTCTAAATCATCAATTTGAATGCTTCCCGCAGTGTGCCAGCCAAACATACCCATATTATTTGTGAAATAGTCTTTGATCCCCCTCCCTTAAGCGTTCCCTGAAAATAACATCTTTAAGGGATTCACTTCTCAGTTTCCAAGTTGGGATGCATGCCCTCGGGGGAGAGCGGAGGGGGGGGAATACTGCCATGTGATCAACAGGGGTGCATGATCTGACAATACTCTTGCTGTATGTTCCACCGTTGTGAACTCTCCCAATGTCTCCTCCCCTGTAAAGAAATAATCTAATCTAGTGTATACATTTTTTGGAGCGGTGTAATGTGAGCATCCACAAGCTTGTGGGTGTAAGGCTCGCCATACGTCTGAAAACCTAAATGCTCGTAGTATTGTATTTAAGACTTTGGCCACTGGTGTGTCAATTGATCATCTGATTTATCCAATTTAGGTTTCAGGGTACAATTAAAGTCGCCACCCCATATAAGCGTGCCATCCCTATACTTGGCCAGGTGAGGGTACAGTGACCTAAAATAGTCTGTCGTTCCCTGATTTGGTGCAAACATAATAATAGAAAGCTCCCTTCTTTCCACCATACCCTGCACAATAGCCAATTCTGCCCTCCGTGCCTTTATAGGTCTTCAGAACTTTGAACAGGACCGACTGCGCCACACATTAGAACTCTTGCAAATGCAGAGTATGACGAGCCCAGGGTCCACCGTCTCCATTTCCTTGCCATTGTTGCTTGTGTGTCCATCGTTAAGTGCGTTTCTTGGAGGTTTGCTATATCTATTTTTGGCGCCTTAAAAATTGCATGACCCTATTTCATTTAATAAAGCTTATTATCCATCCAACGTTCCATGAAACTATTTTAAGGTCCCCCATCCCAGGTTAGTGATCTAGCTTGTCTTGACAGTCTGGTGTGCATAATATACTTCATATATGTGTGGTTCTATAGGCTAACTTCCCATTAACAAACCCAAGTTTCCTTCTCGTAACCTCCTCTTGACTGACGTAAAGTTCATAGTTCGGCATTGCATCTGCAGAGTGTAATCCGGATTTGCCGTGATATTCGCAGATGCCTTTTGCACCGTTCCCCTTTCTAGAAATATTCGAGGATTTTTTCTTGTCTTTATAGTTCAGTATACGGGCTATTATTGGTTGTGGTGGGGCTCCTGGTGGCTGTCTCATTGTCAGAGATTTATGTGCCCTTTCCACTGTGAAGCCCCGAGTGAGGTTGCCTGGGCCAATTTCCTGAAGCAACATGTTTTCAAGAAAGTTGGTGGGAATGGCGCCTTCCTCGCCTTCTGGAAGTCATATTATGCGTACATTATTACGCCTAGCTCGTTCTGCTTTTTCAGCTCTTCCTACAGCAGCAAGTGCAGAATTTAGAAGGATTTTTACTTCCCTGGAGATATCCTTAGAACTGGTGGCATCGCAACTTCTTTCTCAAGCACCCCTGTGCACTCTGCGAGTGACCGCACATCTTGCCGTAGGAGGTTTATGTTCAGGCTAATGGCATCCATTTTGGACTGCAGCGCAATCTTCAACGCTGCTATGGCCTCTAGTACCTGTCGGTCTTCCCTAATATGTGTTTGCTCTTCCCGTGGGGACGAGGCACTTGAGCCACTGCTCTCTGCTGAATTTGTAGATTTAGCAAAGGTGTCCAGTGTGGGTGGTCATGCCTTACTTTTCTGAGCATTGGACGCCATAATTATTCTTCTCTGTTGCCTTCGTCTCCTCGGGCCTGCCTTATATTTGCAGGCCTTCCACTGATTAACCACTGGTTTGGTGAGGGTTATGTGTTGTGTGTCCAAGGACGTTATATTAGCTCTGTGCTGCCACTGCTACCTACCCCCAACAAGTGGCTAGTGGCTGCCCACTGGGGTCGGGTCATCTGGGCTGCTCTCCCACTTGCAGGCACTCTTGATACAGATGTGTCCCAATCGTTACCCTTTACGATTATGCTAAAGGCAAGGCAGCATCCCACTATCTGTTCTTTTGTGTCGATGTCACCATTCTCCTCCTGTGTGTTCCGGCAGCTTTGCGCCTCCCAGACTCTGCTCCCTAATATTGCTGCCTCCTACCGAAAGCATCTGCCTTTGATGTTACCAGTTATTGCCTTGGTATACTTATGTGTCCCAGGGATTCAACCCCTCTAAGCATCCCAGCGCAACTTCCACGTAACGCCTCCCGAGCAGGCAGGGAGACAAAATATGCCACCTCTTCTACTGGCGCTTGGTTGTGTCAGGTGGTTCCAGCCGGGGCTTAGTGTTATTTATTTGTCCGACTCCTACAATGCAACCCCTCTTTTGGGCTGTTTTTATACAATTACAGGTGTCCCAGCCTTCTGTGTGCACTTCAGCCGAAGCTCCATTGTTAGTCTTGTCTGTTTGTGATGGGCAGAGGCTGTATGCCATGCCTGTCCGCCTTTCGCATGCTCTTCCTTCTGGTTGCGTTTCCTTCCCTTGCACCAGAACTTTGTCAGAATGATTTATCCCCCGTTGCAGCATTGTTGCTCATTCCTTGGCAGTCTCGCCATATGTTACAGTGTGCAGCGTGTGGGTCTCTGCATCCATGCAGCAACGCTGCCTGTGCTTTGGATGTTCCTTTGTTGGGCCGGACTATTATAAAAACCAGCCCCTAGCTTTAGTATGAAGTCCTTTATTACTGCTGTGCATTGGTAAGTGATCCTCTCCTACAGGCAGGTCTTTGTCCATATAGGCGGACCACACTGGGAACTGGGTAACTGCATATGAATACTGGATAATGTGACTTGCGTCTAGTAGCCGCTGTTTTCCACACTGTTGGTGTGGCGAGGGCGGACCCTAGAGGAAACTGGCATTTCGCTCAACTTTATCTGTGCATGCCCAGAGCTTGCAACTTTACCGCCTTTGTTACAATAGGCGGGGGCCACACTGGGAACTGGATGTCGGTTTGTCATTTCAGAATAATGCAGCCTGCGTCCCGTAGTGGCTTCTTCCTGCGCTAGAGATGTGCTGAGGGCGGACCCTAGAGGGAACCAACTCCGGTGCAAGTAGTTTCGCTCAGGCCTAGAGCCTGCAGTACTGCGGTGGACATCCTTGCCTATGGGGCTCTGTGATGCGGGTGGAAACAATCAGCTCCGCTTTGCTATGGCACTTATCCAGCTCCGCACTCGTTCTGCAGCAATTTTTCCCGAGCCCCATGTCCTCTCTGTTCGAGCCAGACCACCGTTAGAGCCAGGCTCAGTGCCTTCTGCAATCCGATTTGAGATGACCTTGCTCCTTTCTTCTAGTGCTCCGACACCGTTTACTCGCCTTTGTGTTCTGCTATGGCCGCCATTTTGTTTTCCTTGTCTACGGCAGGGTCTCAAAACTTTGCGGACTCGTTCTTGGCCGCAGTATAAGCAACCTGCAATGTGTCACACAATCGTGCAAGCCTTCATCAGACATCCAATTCTATGTTATACATGGGCCCGTGCCAGCTGGGTCCATAGTTTCAAGCCAGGATAATAATGGATTGCCCGGAGCTCCACGAGAAGACGTCCTCATAGCATGGCTACCAAGCCACGCCCCCGAACAGTAAACAGCTGTTATGTGGGACCAGAACTTTGATTTTCGTTAAGAGCTTCACCAGTACGTTTGGAAAACAGGCCTGTAATCCTTTATCATATAGTCATATTTGCAAAACACCCTCATTGAGCTACAGGTCATTGCCTTCCTGATTTCCTTCAATAGGATGTTCACTAGGAATATAGTTTTAACAGATTTCCTGCTGATGGAGTGTCCAGTCACCAATCTTGGCAGTTGTCTTTGCAAATTAAGAACAGTACTTAAAACAGTCAACTATTTACCTAAACTTCTGCCTGATGGCACAGATGGCACAAGAACACATCAACTCTCGAAGGGTTTTGTTAAAAGGATTGGATAAGAGCGCTCACTGCCAGTCTCCCAACCCCCCTTTTTCGTCTACCCTGGCTGCTACTACTCCCCCCTCTAATCCTCACCGTTCTCCCATCTACTACTCACCCCATCTCAACTACACCCCTCTGTCCACTTTCTCATACCTCTTCTTTTATCCAACCTTCCATAACCCCATATACTCACGCTTAATCTAACTCTACCATTCACACACTCACACCCACACCCACATGCCACTTTCTCACAACAACAAATATCTCACTTTGCACACACGCTGGACAATCATTTGCCGCAATCTTCTGTAACATCCTTCTCCTCTTAGTCTCTCGGTCTACCTCATCCTCCTTTGACCTCACCCGAACAACTCACACTGATGGGTCCCTCTGTTCTCTTTGATCCTCCCCCTTCCTCCTGATTGGCGCTCTATTTCAGCTTGTTCCCATGGCCAACCGCTGCCTTCATTCTCCCCCCGGATCGAGTTACAATTGTCAGAAAGTAACAGTGTCTTATTGTATTTCAAGTCCCCTCAGTATGAAAAACTAAGCCATGCAAGGGTGTGGTTTCTATTAATCTTTGCTGCAGTAGACTAACACAGTATGGCAGACTTACCAAACGCTTAAGTAGGGCAACAAAATAACAGACCTGCCGCAGACGATATCATCTGTCGAATGCAGTTTATCCACAATGGCACGAGTGGATCCTTCCCTTACATGCCAACCACTTACACTAGCTTGGAAACGGACTAAAAGAATACTACTTAAGATGTTTTTCTTATGAGCAAGGAATGGTTACTCAGGCATGGAAGACTTATCACGCCAATTCTTTCACATTGCTTTCTGGACGGACATTGTTTCACTGCAAAAATAAAAGTTTTCATTAACAGATTACTTTCAAACTTTTTTACACAATCATACTTAGATTTGCATCACAAAATTAAACTATCATTTAGAGAGAATGTGTAATTACCACCACACCCATATATCCTCCAGAGTGTATGAGCACATAAAACCTACCTTCAAATGATGGCAATAGAAAAAAAAAATATATGAGACAAACAGTGGCAACTCAATTATCCTAAGCAAAATCATCAAAGTGTAGCAAATAAAATATGTGCGCGGCCATTGTACTCAATTACATCAATGCATATACTAAGCAATTGTTAAAATACCTTTTGTTTCAACTGTTTCAGTTGCTGATAACTCTCGGATATCAACATAGTCATTGGCATCCTAAAGAGAAAAAAAAAAAAAGCATAAGCAGCACCATCAGGGTTTCAGCATTTTTGATAGGGTAATTCATTTAATGCAACACATTTTCTTAATTTGAAATAACTACAGCTTTACAGTATATTCTGCTTTAGTAAAAGGGTTGCAGATGTTCCTTATTATTTGAACGTTATTTAGTACTGTAGCCTTTCAATGGTTAATGTTCTAGTTTATAGGAAAAGTAGAAGAAAGCAGGTCCTTACATCACTCATTTTTTGCAAGTCCTCTGTGAATCCAACTCGAGATTCGAAATTCTTTACAACTCCTTGCAAATCATCCAGTGCTTTCCTCACATCTGAAATAGTAAAGGAATAGTCAACTATGCATAACAGAAGCTATTCAACTGTAGTATCACTTTATGCACTATCAGTAAACTAGGTCAGACAATTGCTGATTCAAACTAAACCACATTATTAATACAGTACAGTGCTTTTGATTTAAACTGTTGGATTCTAAACCTATTTGTGGCTATGTGACAAGCAAGTGTCCAATGAAACTTCCAAAAACCTGCAATGTCTTCTTGGGACACAGAACTCGTGTTCAGGTGTGGCCCAACACCATTGGGCAACTACCTTTTTAGTGCTATATCTTATAAGACATTGTTCACAGCAGACTGCATTGAACATTCGAGTCCAGAAGGAAAACATACAAATGACTCCCAACATACAAAACAAAGGCGGTTTCCTCAATTGGCTCTGTTCTAGAGTCTGGATGCAATCTACAAAAGATCTGCTGCTGGTCTGTGGAACATATGTTTTGCTAAAAATGTCCTTTTTTCGATAACTACTGTAAAAACACATCTTGTCGTCTTTAATTTTAAACCAATCCATATTCTTTTTTCCATGTCAAACCAATTCCAATCAATTCAGCTTACATCAGGGAAACAAAACAAAAAAGGCTAACAAGTATTTTTACATTGTGGTGTAGTAGTTATATAGATGTGGCATCAGTATGTCTGATACTTTCACATATATAGAGAGGAAAAAAAATGAGGTCAGGGAAACCAGAATCACGGCAAGCATTCCGAACTGTCAACTTTTGGAGATAATGACGATACATGTATATCTTAATAGACATTTGTGAGAAACCAAAGCGTGTCTCACTTACTAGTCCCCAGGGATCGATCTCTCAGGTGGCGAGGGCATGGCCATCGCATTTGGATCCAGACCCTGGGGGTGGACCAGTGCGGGAGGACCACCTGAGTGGGGGGTCTTCGGGGAGTGGGGGTTAGGTAGTCTATGGTGAGACACGGTATTCCCCCTTTCCCGTACCCATACCTCATCCTATTTTATAGGATTTTCCAACATCACAACTCCCCTCCCCCCCAATCTACACAAACACTGGGCCGAGGAAGAGGGCAACTGAGGGTAGAAAGGATAACGCATATCTCATTGAACATGTCCCGCTAATCAGGTCAGGCACTTGACTAACCACATACATCTGATACCCATCAGCTCTCCCCACATAGATAAAAGGCGGACCATAGAGAAACACACTGAGCAAGGTGGAACATAAAAAGGAGCAGATCTTCCGGGGTGAAGGCGGGCCCACTGGAGCAGGACGATCGATTGAGGGACTAGAGCAAAGGGTAGGGAAACCCAGAAGTTCCATGCTGGAGGTCGTTGTCTCTGGGAAGCCTTGAAGGAAACACGGAGAAAGCCAAATCGCAGACAAGAAGAAACCTGTATTCTGTTTCAAGGATGCCAGTGACCCTCCCGGGTAAACAACAGAGTTGAGGAGGTGAGGCCAAGTCTGTGATATCAACCTTGACTCGTGAATCAAAGCCGCAGAGACAAGAAAGGAACGTGCACAACCGGTGAGTTAGTGAAAGGCATGAAAAGCCAGTTTGTGTCAAGGAAAGATTGAAGCAGTAACAATGTATTTCACAATTGAAGGTTGTGCATATGTTGAGGAGACGCAAAAAAGACAGCCAAGAAGTGACACATTTTTAAGTTGTTGATAACTGTGAAGCCAGTGATACAGAGTACCTGAGTGGTCCGGCTAAAGGAAATGGCCCACTCGAAATTCTCTGCAAACTGTTTGACGTCTTGTTATAAAGCAGCAAAGTGAACAAACTCTGAAATGCACAATGGTGAAGAATAACTCTGGCGAAAGGGGAAGTGAAAAGGTGAATGCTTTAAGAGAAAGATTTCTTCGAATTTCTGTGCTTGTGGTATGGAACTGCCAAGACCAAGAGAGACTTGGGCAAATAAGGGGAGAGCTGGAGTGAAAGTCAAAGTGGTCCTGCGGTGGTCTATAGTAACAGCTTTGCACATTTCGAAAGTCTTCCTTGTCAGTGATTGGTCCGAGCCCGACTGAGGGAGAACAGGAATATGAATTACGTTAGGGGAAGGGAACCCCTAATTAATGTGAATAAAGCTTGGTGAAGGGAACCCCTGCAAGTGCTGTGATTGCAAGGTCCGACTGAGATATATCTGCGTTTTATCAGGTACTTTTTGGTTAAAAGGTCCGAGCCCGGCTGAGGGAGACCTACGTGAACTTCTGTTGACCTGTGAAAGAACCTTTGAAAAGTGACTTTAACATTGAGGCCCAATCAGGCCTCGATCTACCTTTTGAACAGCCTTTTTTTTCATAACCTGAGCCAGTGTGTGTCATCCTGTGTACGGGGGAGCCTTACTCTGCGCTGTCCAACGTGGGGAGGAGAGATGACTCAGCCACCTTGATCCTTTATGTTGTAATAATGACCCTCCTTTGCATACACATTCCCCTTTTCACACTTTTTGTATAAGTGATAGGGCAGGCAAGAGGTTTTGTTAGTATGGTAGAGGCTACTTCAATCACAGCTATGGAACAGAGTAGGAGTTTTTGCAAACCAGGAATTTAATAAAGGTTTTGAAATTGTAACTCATGTCAGTATCATACTTGTGATACCATGCCTCCCTTACACATCTTGGAATTTATAAAATGTGCTCAATTATGTATTATCATGTATGTGGTAACTAATGTATTGTTAAAATGTGCCTATGTAAGTCATGAACCATTTTGTCATGGTCTCTAAAAATATGTAATCTCAACTGTACTGTAGCACAAGCCTTAACAGTGCGGTAGCCCATTTGTCTCTACATGTTCAGTGAAATATGTAGAAGTTACTTCCTTGCTTTAGTCTTATTTGCTTAGTTTTGTATACCCAATACATGGTAAAACGTGTTTATGATACAAAAGCGGGCTTGAGAAATAAAAGAAATCACTAGGCAGACATGGCAACTTCAAGTTACTATAATCCTGATTTGATTTTGAAATTTGTAACGCGCATATCCCCTGTGAGGATCCAAGTAGAATCTGCATCTGGGCACAGGTAATAGTCAAAAAATCATAGGTGCACTAATCGTAGGAAATTTAGACAAATAGTTTTACTCAAAAATGTTTTCCTGAACAAAGACAGGGAATCAATCCTTTAAGTCTAATGGGATTGAATTCCAGAACTGACAGCCCAGGGAGGAGACGCGTCTGTCACTCCACGTTCCAGTTCCAGATTGGGGAATCGTCAAAAGACTTTGCCCCATAGATCTAAGAGATCGATTAGGGCAGTGAATTACATTTTTGAAAAAAGATATGCCGGGGACAGGCCGTGAATACATTAAAAAAAAACAGGTTCTTAAAGAGAACCCTATGCTGTACTGGAAGCCAATTAAGGCTTTTTCTATACTGCAAAACCGATGATTTCCTTGTCAGCGAGAAAACCAGCCTGAAAGCAGAATTTTGGACAGAATTTATGAGTTTTTATTAAAGGTGTTTTGTTTTAAAAGGTTTGAGTAAAACATTTGCGATGTGTGACAAAGGGGCCTTAATCGCTATAGAGCAAAGGAAAAAGATAGCATTACCAGGGAGGTGGAGGAGGACAGGAGGTTCACCTCTTTCCCTACTGGTTAAAGCAAAACCAAGCAGTGATAAACAGAGCTCCTCCTAGAAGTCATCAGGTTTATGAGAGCAGTCAGTTATAAGAAAAAAGTGTTTGCTAATGTGTCAATGAGGGTTTCCCTGTACTGAAATTAAGGCATCTGACCATTAAACAGGACGGATGAATTTAAATTCACTGGGGCATTAGCAAAACATTACTGGGCTTAAAGGAACCAAAACCTCCAATGAAATTAAGACTTTTCGACCTCCAATTGTGGGATTTTTGCTGAAATATGAATTCCAGACATTTGAAAAATTTAATTCTTGCCTACTTCGAAGTTGACAAAGGTCCTAAAATTCCATTCGGACCAACCCCTGGCCAAACTAAACCCCACCAGTTCATTTCTAAAATTGTATGCCATAATCATTTGCTCTAACTTTGGAGTAGGAGGACCTTAAGAAAGATTCCGAAATTGGTGGTCGGATGCACAGCAGTAAACATTCATTAAGGAAAAAAAGTCACCCAAAATAAATTCCTTCAACTTAGACCTCACATGAAAGACTTGAGCCCCACACGTCAACTTCAACTTCCAGCAATGATGAGAATGTGTCAATTAAGCTAGGAGATCCTTCCCGGAGCCGGAATCAATGAGATCATTTGACATTAATTACGTGGAACCTATAGGAAACTAACTACAATTTTAAGATGCCTGCCAACATGTCGCCTTTGCCTAAACAACTAATTGATCAAATTAAAACAGATTTATTCTTAGTTCTTGGTCAAGCCTTAATGATTCGATGTACTGCATTAATCCATTTCTGAGACAAACCGTAGGTTACATTACATCTCAACAATTTTTAATCCTTTTTAGCTTACAGTTCTGCCGTATAATATTTCATTATTATATGTGTTGCCTTTGTTTTTTTCTCTTTAATTTACAAAGTGCTGTTTGTGTGTGAGTGGGGCTTTGAAACCTTAAGTCGCAGCCTCCACATTTCTCAGGTAAGAGTCTGTATGCGTGTCTGTGTTTCATTATTTGCTTCCTAGGTATCATGGTTTGTGTTTGAAGAGTCATTATCAATAAATGAGCAACTTTGAGGTGACTTCCTCTGATAATTATTGTAAATAGTAGGTCACCACAAATGGAAAAGCACAAGGTAATGCTAATTCAGGAGGCCAATTCTTGCAAATCAAATATGAATAAAATGAAGGAGCCAATTTTTGGCATATTAGCGTTTGACTCATTACCCCACAGTTTGAAGCATGGTTCTCCTATACTTTTTGCAAGCTTTTCGATTGCATTTAAAACTCAGAAAATAAATCCATCCCTGCTAGGGTGGAAATCGGACAGTTGACCATTAGCTTCCGATCCATGTATTGCAAGGCCCAAGAACTAACTCACTGACATTTAGGGAAGTCATTTGCAGTTGAATTCTAGAAATTTACTCTGAAGCAATTATTGTAGGGGATCTTTGCACTTAAAATCTTCTACCCACTGAGCCTTTTGTCAATGCCCATCCAGCCTGCTTTCTTTAAGCAAATTTCCAAATTCTCCCTGCGCCTTGTGGGAAGGGAAGATTACAGGATAGCCCTAAATTGAGGGTCTGCAACCTCTGGCTCTCCAGGTGTTTTGGAATACCACTCCCAACAACCCTAGCCACAATATTCAATGTTGAGGGATCATAGGAGTTGTAGTCCAAAATATTTCTAGAGCTGCGGGTTGCAGACCCCCCCCCCCCATCACCCCCAAAGAAACTGACTGGCAAGTCAGATAAGGAAGGTCTAGAGCAGCGAGACACCAAGTATCACCAAGTAGCTTTTACATCTATTTACTCTTGAGAGAAGGTCAGGAAGTGGAGGCAGCCAGATGGATCAAGCCACTGACAGACTGAGCAGATCGGGGTACCAAATCTGTCGTGGCTATGCCGGAGCATTGAGGATCACACTGCAATGGCAACGTCTGAGTGTTTTGATCACACGTAACAGGAGTGGAATTGGCAGGAGGGTGTACAGGGAGACCCGGCCCCACGGGAACGAGAAGGCATTCACAAGGCTCCTTGGCTGAGGATACCTGCTGGCAAACCTCTGACACTTGGAGTTGTTGCCGTCACAAAGAGGTCGATCTGGGGTTCACCCGACTTGCAGAAGAGAATAGACACTTGCGCCTGATGAAGTTCCCACTAGTAGCAGGAACGCAGCTCCCTACTTGCTGCCCACCAGGTGAAAGGGGATGAGGAACATGCCCTGTAGAATGGCACAGTGCCATAGCACCTGGGCTTCCAGGGAGAGCGCTCTGTAGTGCGTCCCACCCTGCTTCCAGTTGTAGATCACGGTAGTGGTGTTGTCCATGAAGATTTGCGCCACCTTCCCCGCAGCCGAGGTTGGAAACATTTGAGGGCCCAGAAGACTGCCTGGAGCTCCAGGACATTTATGTGTAGGTCCTTCTCCTCTGGGAGCCAGAGGCCTCTGGCATGTGGCTGTCTGGTGTGCCCCCCACCCTTCCAAGGAGGCATCTGTGGTGACCGGGGACAGCTACAGTGGGATTTGAAAGGGAGTGCCTTGCGTGAGATGTGGGTATATTCCCTGCCATTGTAAAGCTTGTCAGAACCCTTGGATGAGGGCGATCTTGTCCATCCAAGTGCCTGTGATCTGCAGCTGCCGTGTGTAAAGAAACTCTTGAAGAGGCCTCATCAGGAGCCTACAAAACGGAATGAGGTGGATGCAGGAGGACATCATGCCCAACAGTGACTTGATGGAGCATACTACTGCTGCACAACCCCCAAGATGGCTGCCACCCTCTTCTCCGAAGGGGGTAGCCATGCATGTAACCGTTTTGAGAGGGGCACCCAGGAACTGAGCGTTCTGAGATGGTTCCACGCCGGACTTCAGATAATTGATGGAGAATCTGAGCGTCTTCAGAAGGCGTATAGTCTCTGCTGTGTGCTGGGTCGCCAGCACATGAGGGGAGGAGAAGAGGAGATAGTCGTCCAGATAAGGGTAGATGTGGACACCCTTTAGGCGTGCTGGCACCGAGGCAAAGCACTGTGTGAACACCCTTGGTGCCGAGGCCAAAGGGCAGGGCCTTTAACTAGGGTGGAGGCAGTAACTCCCTCAACCTACCCAAATCCTTCGGGAATGAGGCGTTGATGGGAACGTGCAAAGTTGGCATAGTCACAGCTGAAGTCTTGGTCGGAACAGCAGCGGATGGAGGCCGAGCGGTCATTGGTGTCATCAAGTGACCGTAGAAACGATGGTCATCACTGCACCTCTCGTCGACAAAGTGGTTGCAGAAGTCGATGGAGTCGTGGTCATCAACGAAGAGATCTTCAATAAGGCGGAAGTCTTGCTAGACAATGGTGTTGTCGACGGAATCTTCACTGCAGCTGACGTAGACGAGGAAGCTGTCAAATGGGTCTACAGCCAGTCTCTCCCTCGAAGACTTGTCCTTGGAAGAGGACTTGTGTTTGGAAGGAGTGATGGACTTCCGCACAGAAGGCACCACCCCACCAACTGGCAGGCTCACTGTTGACGGCGACAGATATGGGTCTTTCCTGAACCAGATACCACAGCAGCAGTGACCTTTGTGTGATCAGACGCGTGGTGCTTCACCTTCTTTTGGATCCCCCCGGGACGGGGCATCCTCAAAGGGCCTGGACCTCTTTCAAAGGGCCTCGACCTCACGTTCATGGGACCGGCCAATCCTGAACAAGACATGATTGCGCGCAGAGGCCGCGTCAGAGGCCTTCCCCTCCTTGAGCCAAGCCACCAACCTGCGATAGCGATCTCGCTTGGTCTTCACCAGGAACCCACAGCATATCTCACATCCGTCTTCATCATGGTACGGATGCAAACAGTACAAACGCTTGAGGTGCTGATCCTCGACATAAACATTCTTCGGGCCACATTTCTCCCAGGCCCTGAATAGACTTATGTTGTCCACGTTGAACATTGTTGAGGCGAGATGTAGGCCCAATCCTGGGTCTGCCAAAACCTGGAGAGAAGGTGGTCCGACTTGAAACTTCATCTTTGCCAACAGGTCCCCGCTGCCAGTAGTCAACAGCAATGGTGGACGATGAAAGGATTGAAGAAAAAAAACTATCAAAAGTTATCCAAAAGTTATCATAAAATATCAGAAAAAAAATTAATAAAATCACAATTCTTGAGGAGCAATGTGAAAGGAATCCCAACACTGAAACGTGCAGTAAAAATCTGAAGATGTCCACAAGGGGTGGAGCTTATGAGAACGAGTGTCATTAGCTAGGGGCCGTATGACCGAAAGGACAGTTATTTGTTATAGAGGAGACTGTGCTGCACACTATTTTTTCAATTTCATGAATAAAATTCAAGCTTTCAGAGCCAATTTAACACCCCCAAACAATATCCCAACAGCACCCTTCCATATATTTTAGGTTATTTGGGAAGTATCCCGTGCTTTTTCTTATTAAAAAACAAGGAGCGCTTCTTAAATTCACTTAAAATACTCCAACCTTCTAGCATTTGCTGTGCTTGCCACATATCATTTTATATTTTGTAAAGTATTTACTCTTTTCTTATGCGACTCAACAGATGTCTGAGAAACACTCGGAAAAAAACCCTTACCTACAGCATCTTAAAACACCAACCCTTTACAAATCAACCTCTTATCCTGCCCATGTGCTCCCCAGCCTCAGAACTACCCTACTCACTCCCCTTATATCATATAATTGACGTTTTAACAAAAAGAATCTAGATTCTTTTTCTCTTGCAAATCTTGGTTTTCAAGATGGTGGATTTTCAGAATTCAAAGCCTTTAGATCTATCAATGCATCAGGAGAGATACAAAGAATGTTTTGGGCATCAGGTGCACCCCGTCCTCGACTAAATGAAAAAAAATATACATACTGGACACATTCATGCCAAACCCCCAAAGGATATCCTTCAAACACTTTGTGCGCAACGTGTTTCTTATATGGCGAAAATCCATCCAGCGGATTGGGCTCTGTGCTGGAGCAAAAATGTGACTTTTTCACAAAGTGAACACCAAAGCAAAAAATGAAAGAAAAAAAAAAATGACCAGTTTTATCTTTTCAACCATAACACATATTTGCTAGAACCTTTAAAGATTTGGTGGGCAGTGCCAAACAACCTGTTTGGAAAATTTCACGCTGATCAGTTCAGTTAGAAGATAAAGAATGATCACGTCGCCCTGTAATATATTAACAAAGTTACTCACCGTAGTGACTACCTTACTCTTAGTCCATAGTCCCCTTTCCTCCATAATTTTGGGACATTCCGTCCTGTGGGACAGGACCGGAGCACTTTTGTAAAAAGCATCAAATTGAAAATGTGTCCTTCTCTTTTTACGCAGGGTACCGCACGCGGCCGTAACCCCGCCCTCCTTAGCTTCGCCCCGCAGATCGTTCTTCAGTCCTTTTGTATCGCCAGGTCTCAGACCATTTAAGCAATAATACAGGATACTTATTAGAGGGGCACAAATGAAATGTTTCGGAAGAGTGTCTCGCGCTCAAAGCCAAACTCTTATACAATTTGTACATAGGCCATCCAAATTGTTGCAATAATCCCAGAAATCCGACTTTGTGGTAAATTATGTTTATTCTTCAGTGATAGAAAAACAGCCGACATGTGTTTCGACCCCTGGTCGTTGTCAAGGCTGTACAAATACAAAGCAAGCAGATAGTGTAATGGTATATTCCCAAAGGAGTTGGTCCCATTAGACATATTACAATCATAACAAATGACGAAAAAGCCAATGCATTACAAGAAATTGTTCAATAATACAGTAATAGGTCATACCATATGATTTCACAGGTTGGAGAAATGGAGTCATTTGTAGATTATATAAAATAATAAAGAACAGAAAAAAGGGGGAAAACCCATTAATTTAGTATTAGAGAGTATTGTAAAATGTGACTTGCAAGAGAATATCTCGTGTGGTGACCATCATAGTCCTAATACTGAGAAACACCCGGTGCCAAAAAGTGCTCTGGTAACCCCCCTCAGGGGCTCAGAGTGAAAAAAAGCTCCCTTCACATGGATGGTATCCATATCATGTTGTCATATCTTTAATGTGACAGTGAAAAAACACACACCAGTAACCCACCATCGACTAAATGGATGTGGCAGTATTTGAAGTTGAAATCTGTAAATATCTGATGGGAATTTCTGCATTGATACTATATTCGAGTACCAGTTTCTGCACATTTTATTAAAAAGTGTTTTGGACTACGCTAACATGCACATTCAAAGTAATTAAACTACTCAGTTCTGGCTCACCATAGATTAACTCCATGACATAAATGTCCAATTGTGGCAGTTGATGTATACATTTCCAGGAAGCATAAATCAATGGTTTTTTAAACGATGATCATTCGGTAAATCCAAAACATGTAGGAATTGAAAAAAATATGAAAAGTGGTTTTGAAAAATATATATATGTGCATGAAAGAAATATTAAAGATTGTACATTTCTGATTACAGATGTTGTAAAAGCATTGCTAAGTAGTGTGGGACATATAAAGAGATTGTAAAAGCATTGCTAAGTAGTGTGGGACATATAAAGAGATTAAAGGATTAAAGGTCCTTACCTTATGATAGCTTGCTGTATCTTATGGTACAAGTCATCAAAATAAGCACACCATTTCTGGTAACTTATGGTGAGACCCTAGGAGGAAATATAACCAGGTTACTCACCATAGTGACCACCTTACTCCTAGTCCATAGTCCCCTTGGGAGGCCCAAGTAGCTGCCCTAGCGATGGATTCCCAGGGGACATATTTCTGAAAAGTAACCGCAGCTGCCTTGCCCCGCTGTTACGCTCACCTGGCTCCCACAGAGGCGTCGATCGGAACTGGACAGCTGCGGTCTCCACCAATGTGACGCATAGGGCCTAGATGACGGACTGGACTGGCCTACCTAGCTTTGTTTGCTTGGCCGGTAGGAATATTCTTCTGCAAATGGAGAGGGGGAATTAACCACCCGTGGAGTTGAGTGTAAATCCCCCCACCCCCGCTGTTCTCCCCACAGATCGCCATTGATGTCCCCTCTTATAGTCTCACCGGATGGTTTGAAAAGATGAGCACTCCATCCTGCATTGAGCGCAGGGGCGCGTTGATAACCAGTTGCTTCACTGGCTCGAAGGAATTGGTGAGTTCCAGAACAATATTGACTCCGAGATTCCCGGCAAGACGCCGTAAATATAAAGTCTGTAAGAGTTCAAATGCCTGACTTTCACTCTTGTCCGATTCCTTGCAGGTTGCAACTTGACCCTAAAGAAGAGTTCCTCGTGGCAACCGGTAGTATTCTGGTAAGGATTTGTATTTTCCAACACAGTTCGATTAAATAATGTCAATATGTAACCTGTTGCTTTCTCCCTTATTCAGGCGCTGAGAGAAAGTATGAAGTCTTGGGGAATAATACCTCCGGTGGAAAAATCAGGTAAGTCTATTGTGGTGAGGAGGTTTCCCCTTGTTAGTCCCTTTGTTTCACCTTGCTGTCCTTTTGTTTTCCCCTTAGGGGCCGGGGTTCGGCAAAGATACAGTGGACGCTGCGCTGACCTGTGAAGAGGAATAGTACCCCCAGTGGTAAAATCAGGTAAGTCTATGAGGGGGGGTAACTAATATTCCTCTGTGTATTCCCTTGGCTCACCTTGCTGTTCTGGTCTTCTCCTTAGGTGCCGGAGTGCGGCGGGAACATGCAGGAGGGTGTGCTGGAATGTGAACATGCTGCGAAGGCCGGTGAGTTCAGCGCGGCGCTGCAGCAGGCGAGGCGACGCGCATAAAATAACTTCTTTCTTCCAGCTCAAAGGCGCGATGGATCAGGAATTCAGGTAAGGATTAAAGGTATTGCTCTTGTTCTAACCTTTTCTCCTTCTTTCTCCCTTTTTCTAGGAGCTCCAAACTCGAGGCGGGCATGGCAGAAGGCTGGATGCAGACTTGCAGGAATGGTGAGTGTTACGCTGCTGGATGCAGAATAACGCGAAACGTGTGCTGCTCTTCGGGCGTGGTTTAAATAGCCTCCAAAGTAGTCCCAGGTAAGTATTCCTCCCCAGCCCCACCCGAGTAAGAAATAGTCCCTAAGTAAAGTAGTCCCTTCCAAGCCTCTTTTGGCTTGGAGCTCTTGCAGCATGGTCTGCATCAGGTAAGTTTTAATCTATGAGCCTGGTTCGGTAGGCGCCAGGACTGACTCTCCATATGAGCCTGGCACCATAGGCGCCAGGACTGGATCCAAATAGCCCCTAGCAGGGGTTGTTGGGCTTGCTTAGGATAACCTGATGCCTGCTTCCAGGGTTGCTAGACGTGGTCTGGGTCCCCGGGGGTAGGCATCATGACACCCGCACCAGGTCTGCATGAATACCCTTGGGAGGTTTCAGCCCTTGGACGGTGAAAGACTCCGTAATGCAGGTGGCGATCCACCAAGAAATAGTCGCCTTAGACGGCTGCTTACCCTGAGGGTTACCAAAAGTCACAAACAGTTGAGAAGAACTAAGCTCGAAAGTTCTGTCCAGATAGAAAAGAGCCCTTCTGACATCGAGACAATGCAGAACCCTTTCTGCCTCTGAGGTATGGTTCTGAAAAAAGACTGGTTGGGAGTTCACCTGATTCAGATGGAATTCAGTTACCACCTTTGGCAGGAAAGCAGGATTCGTCCGTAGGACTACCTTATCCTTGTGAAAGACCAAAAATGGATGCTCCACCGACAAGGCCTGGAGCTCACTCACCCGCCTCGCTGACGTAACGGCGACCAAAAAGGACACTTTCCAGGATAGGTACTTGAGGTCCACCGTGGCCGTTGGTTCAAAAGGCTTATGGCACAACTCCGTCAGGACTACATTTAGATCTACGAATTGGAGGTTAGAGGCGTGTGAAGCCTGCAAAATGCCTCTTAACCACTGGATTACACAGAGAGTTAGAACATTGGTCCGTAGAAAGATAAGCAGAGACTGCTGAAAGGTAAGTTCTGCATGACAGAACGTGAACACCCGACTTTGCTAGGAAGGATACGAAGGACAGCACCGTGTCAATCGTAGCCCCCCTTGGGTCCAACTGTTTTTCCAAACACCAATGACAGAACCTGAGCCATTTACTTCTGTATTGGGATCTAGTCGAGAGTTTCCTGGCTGCCTGGATAATACGCATGCTATCCACAGACAAGTTAAGATGTTCTAAAGACTTGAACTCAGGCACCATGCCGCCAAGCTGAGCGATTGTGGGGAGGGGTGCCACATCTGCTGTTCCCCCTGATGAAGAAGATCAGGGGTCACTGGTAACGTGATCGGCGGATACACCGACAGGTGATGAAGTTCTGAGAACCAAAACCTGGCCGGCCACCACGGGGCTATGAGTAGAAGAGAACAGGTCACCGAGTTCTTCAGCTTCCAAATTGATCGATGGACTAGTGGCAGAAGGGGGAAGGCGTAAGCTCATGTTGTGCCATGGAATCTCGAGAGCATCCACCAGAGGGGAGGCTCCCAGCCTGGAGGCATACTGAGGAAGCTTCTTGTTTACCGCCGCAGCGAAGAGGTCAACCTCCGGTGTGCCCCAACGCAAGAAAATCCATGAGAGGACCTCCGCCTTCAACTCCCACTCGTAGCTGACCACCGTTTGCTGGCTGCGGGCATCCGCTGTGACATTCAGCTGGCCCGGGATGTGCACTGCAAGCAGCAAAACACCATGAAGCACAGCCCACTCCGAAATCTGGATGGACATGTCCACGAGAGGGGGAGACTTGGTTCCACATTTTCCGTGCGTATGCGGACCACCTTGTTGGCTATGATCGGTCTGAACGCCATGAGCGCTAGGAAGATCGCCAGAAGCTCTAAATGATTTATGTGGAGGAGCTTGTCCTGAGGCGACCAGAGAGCCGAGACCTGAAGAGGATCTAACGTCGCACCCCACCCCAGCAGGGAGGAGTCCGTCATGATCGTCACCATAGGGGCTGGGTCCTGAAACCCCGCACCCACCGACAGGTTGCTAAGAGATGACCACCATTCCAGGTCCACTCTCATGGAACATCTGACTTGTGGCTAACAGATCCGCCATCCTGTCCCCGGTCAGGTACACTCTCCGCCAGTTCACTGACAGCCCAAGATGGAACAGCAGCTGAAGGAGAGACTGAAGATTGCCTGCTGCTTCCAATGGACAAGGGCTGCGTAAGAGCCAGTCGTCCAAATACGGGTACACATGGATACCCTGCAGACGAAGATAGGCTGCAATCACTGACATCTTCGTGAAGACACGTGGCGCCGAACTGAGGCCAAAAGGAAGCACTCGAAACTGGAAGTGCTTCTCTCCCAAAGAGAAACGGAGATATCTCCTGTGTGGATTCCCAATCAGAATATGCCTGTACGCATCCTGAAGATCCACCACACTGAGCCAATCGCCCATCTGCAAGGAGGACCGTATCTGGCTGGGCGTGATCTTGAATTTCTCTTGGGGTAGGAAAAGATTGAACTGGGAAAGGTTTAGGATGGTGCGCAGGCCAGCCTGGTTGGGTTTGGGCACCATAAACAGCCGGGAGTAGAAGCCCTCCCCTCGTTCCCCGAGGGGAATGGGTTCCACAGCTCTGAGGTCCAGAAGTTTCTGAACCGCGGTTTTGAGGGAGGGCGAGCCCGACAGCTGAAAAGGAGGGTTGAAGGGTGGGGTAGGAGGTAGGGGGAAGGGGTAAGCGGAAGCCCGCCCAAACGACTGACAAGACCCATCTGTAACGCTTACCTGGACTCTGCGGGGACACTCACGATGGAACTACGTGACTCTGTTCTTCTCAATAGGTGTAGCTCCCAGTCCCTCCCTTCAACCATGCAAATGTGAGTTCCTAGGACAAACACAAGAGATTTCGAAGGATTTTGATTAGCACTTCTATGGAGTTTGACTCGTTCTACACTCTCATATGACACTACAGCCCCTTCTTAAATTACCTTAGGAATTAATGTTGTTAGCTCTCCATCCTGCGTCTGTGCAGGGGCGCAAGTTCTGAAGAGATGGAACCAAGATAACTGGACCGGACTACAGGGACTGGAATTAGGACTGGGAAATGTAGGAGTGCCTAGAGTGTGTGAGGAATTTCTACACCCACGCATTCATGGGCACCTAAACCAGAAAAACGAATTTACCTCAGGAAACGCACTCACAACCATATGTAAAGAACACAAGCCAAGCTAAAATCCTTCACTGAGGAACACTCAGTAGTTATGAAGCGCAACTCAGCTCCATAAGTTACGCGCAACAATGTTCAGAAAACTAATTACAATGCAACGTTAATTTTCACTATAATCATGAAAAGACTTATGCTGCTTCACAGAATAGAGCAAAGATACTTGCGAAAACTTTTCTGACAGGAAACTTCTTGTATTATGAAAGTCGTTCCGTGACTGGAAAAATGACGGGGCGAAAGGAGTGACAGGAGTTCCCAAAACGCCGACTGAGGAAAATACTATGACTGGAAATTGTAGGAATTGCAGGGAGCTCAGGGAAACTGGAACGGGACAAAAAGGGAACCGGAATGACTGAAGGGAAAGAGTAACAGGTGGCGCTAAAACGTGACAGGACCTAAAGCGGGACAGCGGCAAGCGTAGACTGGATTCTTCCGAACGCGAAGCAGGGAATGCTCGAGGGGAGGGGCTTAAATAGGCTGAGTGAGAAAACAACTAGACCTACACTGCGCATTCTACCAGCATAAACCAGGCAGCCCTGTTGAGAGTTGGGAAGTACCGCCCATGACTAATACTGCTCTGAGTTGCTTTTTCTTAAACTCCACGAATGGTAGAGTGAAGACCAACTCTCTTTGGACGCAATTGTAGGAACCTTTGCTGTGATCATGACAGTATTCCCCCCCAAGGCCCCTCCTACGGTGAACCCTTCTCCCCCTGGCTTGCTGGGGTTATTCAGATGAAAGGATTTAATTAATCGAGGAGCGTGAATGTTTGAGGGGTTCCCAAGTTCTATCCTGCGGCCCATAACCCTTCCAGTCCACCAAGTAATGCAATTTTCTGTGAACAACCTTAGAGTCCAAGATAGCCTTTACCTCGTACTCTGGCTGGTCACCTTCCACAATTACAGGAGCCGGTGGACCCTGGATTCGGGTATTAGGACTTACAGCCTTCAACAAAGACACATGGAACACTGAATGAATTTTCATGTTTTTGGGGAGCGTTAATTTCATGGCCACCGGGTTGATGACCTTCTCAATGGTAAAAGGACCCAAGAATCTTGGAAGAAATTTCCTGGATCCTCTCAACCTCAGATTCCTTGTGGCCAACCAAACTGAGTCTCCCGCCTTGTATTCTGGGGAGTCTCTTCGCCTTTGATCAGCAAACTTCTTCTGAGCAGTCTTCGCCAAGCACAACTGTTTTCTGGCGAGGTGAACAGCGGTTATAATGTTGTCATGCAGTGTCTTAATAGCAGGCATTTCCAGAGATGCAGGTGGATCATGAACCGAGGTTCGTGGATGTCGCCCATAAACAGTGAAGAATGGACTTAATCCAGTCGAGGAGTGCACGGAATTATTGTAGGCATATTCTGCAATCCACAATATTTTCTGCCAAGAGTCGTCAGTTTGATGAAGCATGCACCTGAGGTACTGTTCCAACGTTTGATTTGTGCGTTCTGTTTGCCCATCAGTTTGTGGGTGATAACTAGTGGACAAACGTATCTCCATCTGAGCCATCTTGCAGCATCTTTTCCAGAATTCAGAGACAAATTGACTTCCCCGATCAGACACCACAATGGAAGGAAAGCCATGGAGCCTTACAATGTTCTCCAAAAATACCTTGGCTAGGACCGATGCAGTAGGCAATCCTTTCAATGCCACAAAGTGTGCCATCTAGAAAATAGATCCACCACCACCAGTATGGTGTCAAATCCTCCACGGTTGGGTAAGTCTGTAATAAAATCTAGGGAGAGTGTATGCCAAGGAAGAGGCGGAACTTCCAATGGTTTGAGAAGACCGGCAGGTTTCATTTTCTGTGATTTATTTTGAGCACAAACTCCACAGGTCTTGATGAATTGAATTACATCCTTACGCCAAGTTGGCCACCAATACGATCTCTTGATTCTTTCTAATGTTTTAGTGACTCCCGGATGTCCTTCCATCAGTGCACCATGGTATGGTAGTCTGTGATCACTTGCTCTCGTAGCTTTTGAGTGGGCAAGAATAGTCGCCCCTTATAAAAGGGCAATTCATCCTGTACGTAACATTGTTCCTTTTCGGATTCCCATTTTTGCAATTCTGCAGCATTGATATTGGCTTTGATTTCAACTCTCAATTTTTCAAATAATGGATCTGTAACATCCATGACTCCTAGCACTTTGTCAACTGGAATTATCTCCACCGGAGTTGTGGCACTGTAAGCTTCTTCTCCCTTACCAATTCGGGACAGCGCGTCGGCCTTTCCATTACGGATACCAGGCCGAAATGTGATAACAAAGTCGTACTCGGCAAAGAAAAGAGCCCATCTCAACTGACGCGAAGATTGTGCCTTTGCTGAACGCAAGTACTGCAGATTCCGATGATCTGTGAAAATGGTAACTGTGTGCCTAGCCCCAAGCAGATAATGTCTCCATTCCTTCAATGCACACTTGATCGCCAACAACTCCTTATCAGTGACTGTATAATTCAATTCCGCTGCTGAGAACTTTTTTGACCAAAAGGCCACTGGATGTAATTCGTGCGAGAGAGGGTCACGCTGCGACAAGACTGCGCCCATGGCGACGTTGGATGCGTCGGTCTCTACCACAAAGGGAAGATCCAACTTAGGATGTTGAAGGACAGGAGCTGCAGTGAATTTCTCTTTAAGTTTCTGGAAGGCCTCACCCGCCTCGTTTGTCCAAACAAAGGTCTTATTCTTTCGCAGCAACGACGTGATAGGATGAACCAGCTGAGAAAAATCAGACACAAATCGTCGATAAAAGTTAGCGAACCCCAAGAAACTTTGAACTCCTTTAACTGATGTTGGAGCTGGCCAGGATAGAATTGCGTCAACCTTTCTGTTGTCCATTTTCACTCCTTCCGAAGACAATATGAATCCCAAAATTCCACCTCTGGAACATGGAAATGACATTTCTCCAATTTCACATACAAGAAGTTTTCCTCGAGGATTTGAAGAACAGAAGTTACATGTTTGACATGTTCCCGGGGGTCGGCAGAAAAAATCAGGATGTCATCCACATATATCACAACACAGATATCCAGAAGCTCCCGAAAAATGTCATTCATGAATGACTGAAAGGCTGCTGGAGCGTTACATAACCCAAAGGGCATAACCTGATATTCGAAGAGTCCATAACGTGTGCGAAAGGCAGTCTTCCATTCATCTCCAGGTTTAATACGAACGAGATGGTATGCCCCACGAAGGTCTAGTTTGGTGAAGATCCTGGCTCCTTTCACCTGGTCCAGCAACGTGGAAATCAGAGGCAAGGGGTATCGGTTCTTTATAGTGATTTGATTTAGGGCCCTGTAATCGATGCAGGTTCTTAGGTCTCCTTCCTTTTTGGGCACGAAGAACAAAGGCGATGCTGCTGGGGACTTGGATGGTCGAATAAATCCGTTGGCTAAATACTGATCCAGATACGTTTTCAAATGGAGATTTTCCTTTTCAGTTAATGCATAAATTCGATGGCACGGAAGTTGGGCTCCTGGAACCAGATCTATCTGGCAATCATAAGGTCTATGACGGGGCAGGACCTCAGCTTGCTTCTCCTCCTGAAAAACATCCTGGAACCGTTGATATTCATAGGGCAACAACCCTATGAGACCCAGCGTGACTTCAGGCGCGTTCGGCTGTAGTTTCTTTTCCTGAGCATGTTCTGTCCCATTACAAGTTCCTTTACACTCTGAACCAAACACCACAGTTCTTGCACGCCAATCAATGACAGGATTATGTCTTTCTAGCCAAGGAATTCCTAGGATGATCTGGAATTGTGGCGCCTGAATAAGGTCAAAGGAAATCTCCTCCTTGTGTTCCCCCAGGCAGAGCATTATGATATCGTTAGTGCGTTGTGTAACTGGACCTGACACAAGGGGAGTGCCATCCACTCCAGAAACATTTTCTGCTTCCAACTTATCAGTTAAAGGGATGCCCAATCTGCTTGCCAGGTTTAAATCCATATAGTTGCCGATGGCCCCACAATCAATGTAAGCGTTTAGCGTGAATCTTTTTGTAGGACAATCCTGACTGAATAGGATAACTGGAATCACAAAGTGTGAGGTCGCTGAAACCTTCTTCACGCTCGACAAGCTGACCTCTATACTTGTCGGGCACTTAAGTTTTCCGGAGTTTGCTCCTTGTTTTCTTGACTAACACCGCCCAGCGGTTTTCGTGAAGGTTTCACAGGACAGTCCTTCAGGAAATGACCAGCCTTCCCGCAGTACAAACAGAGCTGTTGCTGCCGCCTCTTTTCTCTCTCAGCTTGGGAGATAGGACCACGAATGACACCCAGTTGCATAGGTTCGGCATGGTTCTCTGATGACACCCTTCCAGAAGTTTCCTTGGGGCGAACAAAATATGCCCGACTCTCGGGGCGACCTCGATCCATTCTCCGATCTTGAAGTCGGTGATCCAACTGGATGGTTAAGTCTATGAATTCGGCAATTCCTTCTGGGGGATTCACCACTTGTGCTAGGACATCCTTCAGCTCACCCCGCAACCCACGGTAAAACAAGGTAGTTCTTTTCTCTGAAGGCCAATTTGTTTCTGCAACAAGTCTATTGAAAGTGGCTACATATGCTAGCAAATCTTGATTACCCTGTCGAAGTGACAATAATTCATTATCTAATGCTTGTCCTTGGGTGTGGCGGGCAAAAAGTTTTTCTAGTTCGCATTGGAAGTTTTGAAAGTTTCTCAACACAGGATCATCTCTATTGACAAGAGGAACTGCCCAGTCAGCAGCATACCCACCCAGGTAACACAACACAAAGGCCACCTTAGATTGGTCTGTGGGAAACGTTCCTGGCCTGCATAAGAAATGTAGCCTGCATTGATTCAAAAACACTGCAAACTTTTTTGGGTCTCCGAAAAAGCGTTCTGGGGGGGCCAAGGGAATATTTCCAGGTACGATTACTTGGACAGGAACTGATGGTGCAATTGGGGCTGAAGCTTGGGGGTTACCAGGAGGCAACGGAACCTGACCAGCTTGTGACTGCAATAATTGGCGGGCCAACTCCTCAGTTCTATCCCGGTTTACCACTAACTCTTTCCTCAGAGCATTAGTTTCGGAACGTGCTGCATGCACTTCCGCTCTCAATTCCCCCAACAATTGGGTCAACAGATCAACCTCAGGAGTTCCCATGATGTCCAGGCAGAGTATGTTTCAATGGCTTCGCGTTCTGTAACGCTTACCTGGACTCTGCGGGGACACTCACGATGGAACTACGTGACTCTGTTCTTCTCAATAGGTGTAGCTCCCAGTCCCTCCCTTCAACCATGCGAATGTGAGTTCCTAGGACAAACACAAGAGATTTCGAAGGATTTTGATTAGCACTTCTATGGAGTTTGACTAGTTCTACACTCTCATATGACACTACAGCCCCTTCTTAAATTACCTTAGGAATTAATGTTGTTAGCTCTCCATCCTGCGTCTGTGCAGGGGCGCAAGTTCTGAAGAGATGGAACCAAGATAACTGGACCGGACTACAGGGACTGGAATTAGGACTGGGAAATGTAGGAGTGCCTAGAGTGTGTGAGGAATTTCTACACCCACGCATTCATGGGCACCTAAACCAGAAAAACGAATTTACCTCAGGAAACGCACTCACAACCATATGTAAAGAACACAAGCCAAGCTAAAATCCTTCACTGAGGAACACTCAGTAGTTATGAAGCGCAACTCAGCTCCATAAGTTACGCGCAACAATGTTCAGAAAACTAATTACAATGCAACGTTAATTTTCACTATAATCATGAAAAGACATGCTGCTTCACAGAATAGAGCAAAGATACTTGCAAAAACTTTTCTGACAGGAAACTTCTTGTATTATGAAAGTCGTTCCGTGACTGGAAAAATGACGGGGCGAAAGGAGTGACAGGAGTTCCCAAAACGCCGACTGAGGAAAATACTATGACTGGAAATTGTAGGAATTGCAGGGAGCTCAGGGAAACTGGAACGGGACAAAAAGGGAACCGGAATGACTGAAGGGAAAGAGTAACAGGTGGCGCTAAAACGTGACAGGACCTAAAGCGGGACAGCGGCAAGCGTAGACTGGATTCTTCCGAACGCGAAGCAGGGAATGCTCGAGGGGAGGGGCTTAAATAGGCTGAGAGAGAAAACAACTAGACCTACACTGCGCATTCTACCAGCATAAACCAGGCAGCCCTGTTGAGAGTTGGGAAGTACCGCCCATGACTAATACTGCTCTGAGTTGCTTTTTCTTAAACTCCACGAATGGTAGAGTGAAGACCAACTCTCTTTGGACGCAATTGTAGGAACCTTTGCTGTGATCATGACACCATCTGTCTTTGGTGATTGTCTGCCACGCCTCCCAATGAGACGCAATGCGCCCTCCCACCGGGGTCTCGTGCGAGTGCGGAGAACCCTCATTTTGTAGGTTTTTCGGTGGTGTTGCCACCTGAACCTTAGGAGGTGGCTGAGGAGCAGGAGAAAAACCGAGTCCGTTGTTGCCTACGGTGGTTATTCCCCAAAGGGGTATCCACTCTGCGAAATTTCCGGTCAAGAAAGCCCATAAAAACAGAGGAGGGTCGGCTCTGGGTTTTGAAAGGGGTCTTAACAAGGACCGATAAGGACTTAGCTGTCTGAGTGCTATCCTTCGTCTTGGTGAGCTCTACATCTGTTGTAGAATGAAAGAGCACCTTACCATCGAACTGAAGGTCCAACACCTTGTCTTGCACTTCTTTTGAGAATTTAGTGGCATGCAGCCACGCCTGCCGTGAGGTATCAACCCCCAGCATAAGGCCCCGAGCTGAGGTCTCTACGTGATGAGCCGCAGCCTCCAGGAGATCCTGGGCCAAGACCCTGGCGTCGGATAATCCCACCTTAAAGTCTTCCATCTTCTCGACCGGTATGAACTCCTCAAACACCGACAGACCTTTCCACATCCGCATATTAGCCCCCGCTAACACCAGTTCGGCATTGGCCTGCCTGAGCTGCAAGCCCGAGTTGGCAAACATTTTCCTCCCAACAGGGCCACCTCTTCCGAAGAATGCAGCCTGTATCGCGCGTCAATTTTCTTATTTACGAAAAGTCCAGAGTGTGGCTTTTCCCAGACCCTGCGGACGTCGGCCAGAACGTCCTTCTGCAAGAACAGGCCGGTACTCTCCAAAGGAGACAGTGTGAACACCGCAGAAAGCACGCCCTCCTGCGGAGCGGGGGCCTCGGGCACCAGAACATCTAAGAAGCACATCATGTCCAGTACCCGGTCATGAAAAGCTCTAATAGAGCGGGGCAGGTCCTCGTTGTCCTGATCACCTTGCGCGTCATCCAAGAGGTCAGGATCCTGCTGAGCCGTGTCAGGCGCTGCCTTGTCCACGGGGAAAAATGGGGGCAAAGTCGGAAGAGTCGGGGAAGGCACCATAGGCAAGGGAGGCGCCGGCGGAACCACCGGGGGAACGCGTGGAGCCGGAGGCACGGGCGGAAATAACTCCCTAAAAAGCCCTTTAAAATGTTCCCTCATGGGGTCAGTACGCATGAGCATTTGAAATTTACCAAAAAAGGCGTCCTCCGGGGACTGCTTTGGAACCTGAGGAGGCCTCTCATGAGGAGGATAATTCCAGGGACATAACGGGAAGGGTGCCACACGGGCCCCTCCACCGACATATCCACATAAATCAAAGGTGCCGACCCCGCAGGCAACGAAACATTGTGCGAAAGGGGCATCCGGGCGTTCCAATCAAACTGGTCGATAAGGATGCGCACAAGGAACTCTATGTTCACCCACGGAACCAAGCCCTACACCTGAGGCCAATGGCATAGTTGTAGGGGTAGCACCCAAAATGGCCGCCGCGGTCGTGGCGGGACCAGGCGGCATTTTGTCATCGCCTGAGGGGAACTACGGCACGTGAGGAAGTGAGGCAGGGGTCCCTGTCGATGAATCAGGGGTCTTAACTTTAGCCTTAACATAAGGAACCTCGGCAGAGCCGGTACTATGAGGACTGGAATGTTTCTGTGACATACCAACCACCAAATTAGCCTTCCCCAGGAAGGACCTAGGCATTGCCGGTCAAAAAAGAATTTTCCTTCTTTGCCCCCTCAACAGATCTGGTGTCGGCGCAAGAGCGGGAACGGTGAAAAACAGCCTTCACCGATGAGGCCTTGTCAGGCCTCTCAGAAATGTTGGTAGCTTTAGCCTCTGTACGAGGGACCTCGGACCCAGGTCCGGTAACAGCCTTATCCACACAGGCCTCTAACATCCGTTCGGTGACACCAAGCCCAACCAAGGCCTCGGGGCGCACCCCGGTCTTATTCTTGAGGGAAGCCGATAGAGATGCCTCAGAGCGAGCTCCGGTACCCCACGACTCAGTAGAATTGGGTCTACCAACAGCCCCCACAGTAGGGGCCTCGAAGTGTGCTCCGGTATCCACAGGACCCTTACGGAGACCCTCGGAGAAAACTCTGGTACAATTATTAGGCCCAACGGGCACCTCAGGGCAATCCCCGGTGACAGAGCGATCAACGCTCCTCCCGGCCCGGGAGGAACCTGAAAAGGTATCCCCCGGCCTCTGGTGCTCTGAAAAGTAAAGAACTTACCAGGCGTTTTTTCTTTTTGTTGATGAACGCCTGAAAATGCGAAGGAGGATTTCGTCGGAACACCTCCTCCCACCGCTCCAACCGTCGTTGAAGTGCCCGGACCGAAAGGGAGTCGCAGTAAAAACAGGAGTCCCAACAGTGATCCGGACCCAAACACTCTAAACAAAGAGGATGGGCATCCGCCCTCGCAAAGCGTCGGTGACAGGATGAACAATCTGGAAAGTCTAGTTTGAACGACAGACGGACTAGTACACGATCGCCAGCGAGAGCCAGAGAGGAAAAAAGGGAAGAAAATCTTCCGAGGATGCAAGTGCGTCTCTCCCGAACAAGCTGAGAAAAGGACTGATGGGCGATGTGCGGGGCGGGGCCAAGGTGGGCGTGGTTACGACCGCGTGCCAGGCCCCGCGCAACAAAGAGAGGAAGGACACATTTTTTTAAAACAAATGTGGATGCTTTTTACAAAGTGCTCCGGTCCCGTCCCACAGGACAGGGAGATGTCCCATAAGTATGGAGGAAAGGGGACGGGACATAGGAGTATAGGCAAATTAAAATGGGCCGATTATAGACTCCTGTTCTAGATGATTAGGTTAATGTTAATGACTATTATATCACTACTCAAGCACAAATTTCAAAATATGGTAAATGCGCAAATAATGTATGATTAAATATTATCTTGCTTCTGAAAGTGCTTGTTTATAAAGACCCAAATATGCTTAGAGAAAATGAGATCCCCCAAAAATAAGCGTAAAAAAGTAATGATTATTACCTTTCTAATGGGTTCAAATCCCAAGGCTAATGGTCATGATTGTGGCAGAACGGCTGCCCTGCAAACAGTTCCTCTCAGCGTTCAGACGAGATCAAAATGCGGCACTCGTGGCAAATTCAAATGGCGCCCGAAACATCGTAACATGAAGTGTGACGTCATTTAGTAAATATAAACAAACGCTACATCATTGGTAACAAAAGACGTTGCGCAAATGCTGTTATAGATAAGTGATAACTGCTGCATAAATAAAGCATCTTGCTAGGTTGCGCTGATTATAATGTGATTCCCATAATTCAAGAACACCTTTTGAGAAAGCATCTCACCCCGTTCATTCTGAAATACTTGACTGGATTAAACAATGGTAACATATGAAAATGTTATTAATTACTAAAGGCTCAGCACATGTTGATGCACTGAAAAGTATAGTCAATAATATGGTTAGTTAAATGCCTGAAAATAGTGGCGATTGCCCATTGCACGAATAATTGTTAGAGAAAACATCAAAAGGAAATAAGTGGTTTGGAGGTTGCAACAGTTCTAGAGGGGACGGCGGGCGGGCGTATGGAGGAAAGGGGACTGAACTAGGAGTAAGGTAGTCACTAAGGTGAGTAACCTTGTTATACTCCTACATCCCGTCCCCTTTCCTCCATACTTTTGGGAGATTACCAAGCACTCCTTACAGAATAACGAGTGAATGGAAGGGAATAGTTTCTTACCTGTAACTCCATTTCTCCAGCATTGGTATCTTTCATGGATTCACATGGTTAGAATATTCCCCGTCGTCAGACTGGGACCCCTCGGTACACATATACAGCCTTTTCCTATAGGAAAACTTTCGACACTTTTGTGTCCTATCCTCGTCCTTTTAGGACCCGCCTACGCATGCTCCGCAGGCCGTCCCGGTATAAGAGGGCCGCCCCCGCGGTTCCCCTTCAGATTTCGGCCCCTCCAAAGTAGGAAGGGTTAAACTTACACATCACATACATTGCAGTCCTGGGGAGGCTTGGCGGGCGCATGTGAATCCATGAAAGATACCAATGCTGGAGAAATGGAGTTACAGGTAAGAAACTATTCCCTTCTCCAGTATTGGATCTTTCATGGATTCACATGCTTAGAATAGATTGTATAGCAGTAACATTTGAGACGGTGGTGAGAATACTAAACACATATGCACAGCAGTAATAAGTTTACTCATATAACCTTTCCCACCGAGAGTATACTGTCATCAAAGGTAGAAAACACACTCTCCACAACGTGGAGCTTAGCTTTACTGAAACAGATGTCGCAGGACAGCTCTTCCCATCTGCACCTCATCCGCATGCTGTCTGGCAAGGCAGTAGTGGCGGGTAAACGTGTGGGGCACTGACCATGCCGCAGCCTGGCATGTGTCCGTCAGCGGAATTCTGGCCCATAACGCTGTTGAGGATGACATCGACCTTGTAGAATGGGCTCCAGGATGTCTTTGCAGTGGCCTTCCGGCCTTCGAGTGACAAAAAACAATCGTCGACGAGACCCATCTGGCCAATCCCTGTTTCGAGATGGCTTTACCTCTCGTTGACGGACCATATGCGATGAACAGTTGCCGAGTAGCCCTGATGTCCTGTGTGCGATGTAGGTAGAATTTCAGAGCCCTCTTAACGTCCAGGGTATGAAGAGTTTTTTCTGCTGCCGACGATGGAGTGGCGAAGAAAGTAGGCAGAACCACGGATGAGTGTTTGTGATATACCATCGGCACCTTAGGGACGAACGTAGGGTTAGTCGCCAGGACTACCTTGTCCTTAAAGAATCTTAGGTAGGGCGGGTCCACGACCAGCGCTTGTAGTTCCGAGATACGTCTGGCTGATGTGATAGCTATCAGGAATGCCAACTTCCACAAAATGAATTTCATGTCGGATGTGGCCATAGGCTCGAAAGGCGGTTTCATCAAGCCTGCCAACACTGTGTTGAGGCTCCACGCCGGGGGAAAACGTTTCACCGGGGGAAAGGCTCGAAATAAACCCCGCATGAAGTGTTTCACCAGTCTGTCACTGAATAGAGGAGACGACTGCCTCTTGCTTGTGAACCTCGAGATGGCTGCCAGGTGTACCTTTATCGATGAGGGGGACAATCCCTTTTTTGCTAAGAGGAGCAGGTAAGGTAGAACTTGTTCCGGCGTCAAAACCAATGGTTGTAGGTCCCGCTGTTTACTACACCATTCACAGAATCTTCGCCACTTATAGGAGTAGGATTTGTTAGTGGAAGGGGCTCTAGCCGCCTGCAGAATTTCTTGGCACTCCTCTGAAATGTCTAAGGCCCCGAATTCCGAGAAGTCAGGAGCCAGGACGTAAGATTGAGACCGTCCGGGTTGTGATGCCACACCGTGCCTCTGTCCCGGGATAGAAGGTACGGGACTTTCGGAAACGCTATGGGATGTTCCAGCGATAGATGGAGGAGGTCTGAGAACCACGGTTGCCTCGGCCAGTATGGTGTCACTAGAATCACCCGGCAATTGTATCTGCGTATCCACTGTATTGTTTTCCGTATGAGGGGAAACGGGGGAAAAGCATAGAGGAACATGTCCATCCATGGGAAGGAGAACGCCTCCCCCACCGAACCCTCTTGGGGCCACCTGCTTGCAAATTTCTCGCATTTCTTGTTTTCTTTGGTCGCGAAGGCGTCCAGAGGGGGGTGGCCCCATTTCTCGAACACTTCCTTCAAGTGAACCGTGTCCATTTCCCACTCGTGTATCTGGGCCATGTTTCTGCTGAGGGAGTCGGCTTGGCAGTTCCTCACTCCTGGAAGGTGATGAGCCACGAGGGAGATATCGTGCTTCGATGCCCAATGCCATGTTTTCTGGGCTTCTATGGAGAGAGTCCTTGATCATGTCCCTCCTTGTTTCCTCATATAAAACATGGCTGTTGTATTGTTGGTCAGTATCCGCACCCGCAACCTCTTGATGTGTGGTAGGAATGCCTTCAAGGCCCATCGTACCGCTCTGAGTTCCAGTACGTTTATGTGTAGGAGTGACTCCGTTGGCGACCAGCGACCTTGCGTTTGGAGAGCCCCCATGTGCGCTCCCCATCCGGTTAGGGACGCATCCGTAACTATGGTGCTCTGGAACTCCGGCTCCTGCAGGGGCACACCTTTGTTCAGGTTGTGGGAGCTCTGCCACCACTGAAGGGTCCGAAGTAGCTTGTCGACGGTTATTCTGTCTGACCACGATCCCTGAGCCTGTGTCCATCGGTCTGCGAGGAATTCTTGGACTGGCCTCATGAAAAGTCGACAGTTTCTCACCAGATGGATGCAGAATGCCATGGCCCCTAGGACTGAAACGTACTTTCTCACTGAGATCCTGGTGTTTCGCCGTAGCCGGGCCGCCTGTTGAATGAGTCTCGAGGTCCTGTCGAAAGAAGGTTTCCCCAGCCCTAGCTGAGTCTCGAACTGTGCCCCCAAGAATACCAGCGTTCTCGATGACCGCAGAGAGGATTTCTCGAAGTTTATGGCGAATCCTAGCCGTTGTAGGAGCTGCATGGTGGCTTGCAGACTTGTGTTGGTCGATGCTGGGGAGGATCCCCTTACCAGCCAGTCGAGGTATCGGTATACGTGGTGGCTTTGCTTCCTTAGCCAGGCCGCCACTGGAGCCAGGCATTTTGTGAACGTTCTGGGGGAGGTTTTGAGCCCGAAAGGAAGAACCGTGAATTGGTAGTGGGTTCGCCCTATTACAAAACGTAGAAATTTCCTGTGTTTTCGACACATTGGAATATGGAAATACGCGTCCTGTAAATCCAGGGACGCCATGAAATCTCCCTTTTGAACTGCGCGGATTACTTCCTGCAGAGTGAGCATCTTGAATTTCAGGCTCTCTAAGTACTTGTTGAGCTCGCGTAAGTCCAGAATGGGACGCCATTTGCCGTTCGGCTTTTTTACGACGAAGTATCTTGAGTAGACTCCTTGGCCTCTCTGTGCTGTTGGAACTAATTCTATCACCCCCTACGCTAACATGAGTGTAACCTCTTGTTGCAGTGCCTTCATATGGGACTGCGCGGTGAACGCAGGTGGAATTCGCGGAGGGTTGTGTTTGAATTGAAGAGAGTGTCCGTGTCTTATAGTGTCTAACACCCATTGGTCCGTCGTTATCCTTTCCCATTCGTCGACATACGCTGAAACTCTTCCCCCCAGAACGGGTTGTGGAACGTCACTGCTGATCTTTAGTTTGCTTGTCTCTCGTCGACGATGGGTATGATGGTCGTTTTCTGGAAGACTGGAAGTTTCGTCGACGGTTAGCCGATTGTGAGGCACGTCGGTATCCCTGGGAGGGGTAAGCCGATCTGGCGAAGGATCTGTCTCCCGAAGAGAATCTTGAATTACCTGAAGCCCCTCTAAAGGGGCGAAAAGACTTGTAGCTTCTGCCACTCTGGAGGGCACCCAAAGAACGTGCCGTGTCCGAATCTTCTTTCATCCCTTTTAGGGCCTCGTCCACCTTCTCACCGAAAAGAAGGTCTCCCTCAAAGGGCATATCTAAGACCTTGTATTGTACCTCTGGTCTGAAGTAGGTACACTTCAGCCATGACTGTCGACGTAATACGACCCCATTATTGACTTGCTTGAAGCCAGACTCAGCAAGATGAACTGCAATGTTTATTGTTTGATTTGAGGCTTCCTCGCCCTCTCGGACCAGTAGCATCGCCGCCTTCCTCTGTTGTTCCGGAAGATGGTCAAGCAGCAGAGCCAGCCTGTGCCACATCTCCCTATCGTATCTGGCTACAATTGCCAGAGAGTTTGCTGCCTTTACTGTGGTCGCTCCCACAGAGAGCACCTTCTTGCCAAAGGCATCTTGGCGTCTCGCTTCATTCTCGGGTGGAGTCGTGCACTTGTGCTGCGCCTTTGCCTTCCTCGCTGCCGCCGCCGACACCACCGAGTCTGGTGTTGGTTGAGAGGATAGACACTTGGGTGTAGACTCTGGTGCCTTAAACTTTTTTTCTAGGCGTCCTTTCACTGCTGGTTCTGAGAATGGGTGTCTCATTGTCTGCAACCCCTCCTTCCATACATGGTCAAGTATCGGTATCGAGAACACCGACCCCCTTCTCTTGCCCATGTGGTCGAACAAAAAACAGTCCTTTTTCTGTTCTTCCTGGGACAGACCAAATTCTTTGCATGCCTTCTCCATCGAATGGAATGACGCAATGTCGTCCGGAGGGGACGGGTGAGCTGGGCTTCTGGGGTTTTCTAGCTCTGCCTCGGACACCCAGGTAGGATCCCTGGAGGGGGATAAAGAGACCTCTGACATGGCACCCCTGTCCGACTCCGAATCTGGCAGCTCACCTTCCTCCTGCGCCAGTGTTGGGATTGGCATGCGTGGGTGCGACGGTTGACGAGACGGGCCCGGCTCGTCGACGGGTGACTGTGGCAGGCTGGCCTGGGGAAGTCGCTGGTCCAACGACCGTAGCAAGGACTGAAGCGAGGACAGAATATCCATCGACAAAACCGATTGAGGATTGAGGAGAGGGGCAGATACCGGTGTAACGGATGCCCTCGTCGACGACTTGGCAGCCGCTCGTAGCCCTAGGTCTGCTGGGCCAGCCACTCTCTCGCTCTCGTCCTCTGAGGACAGCAACATAGCTTGCTCTTGTAGCAAAGCCTCTGGGGGAGTAGGGTCGAAGACCTCAGGCCTCCAGGCCTCCTGCAGGACCCCCGTCGACGAGGCTCTCGTCGACGCCATTGTTGACGGGACGGAGGATGCCCCTTGAGCTAGTGGCGGGAAGGCAGCCAGTGACTGGATCGCCGTCGACGAGGCCGGCTTCGCAGGTGGTTTTGGCGGTCCCGCCTTCTCCACACTGTGCCCGCTTTTACTCGACTCGTGGTCGATCTGTGGTGATCGCCAGAGGAGGATTTCCTTTCCTTCTCCTGCTTTTTTGATGAGGATGATTTCTTTGACGAGGAGTCTGTAGTGGAGTGAGTTCCAGACGACACTTTTTCCGACGGTCTAGATTTCTTCGCCGGTGGTTCCGACGAGGCCGCGCGGCGTGAAGTTTTCGCCGACTGTGTGGAGCCTACCTCCGAGGGGGGGTACGCCCCCACACCCTCATTCAGCCATGCCACCAGGCGTCGGTTCCGGTCTTTGAGGGTTTTTTGAGAAAACCCCTTGAATATGTCGCAGGCATCCGCCGAATGGTGAGGATGGAGGCAATATATAAAATCCATATGTCTGTCCCCCTCGTAAACCTTTTTCAAGCCGCACGTCGCGCATGGACGGAACAGCGCTTTTCCTGATACAGAGGACATAACGTACTCGAAATCCAATAAGGCAACCTAGTACAAAATAGTAAGACAACACGAGGAGATCCCACTACTTTGGAGACGGTTGAAATCTGAAGGGGAACCGCGGGGGCGGGCCTCTTATACCGGGACAGCCTGTGGAGCATGCGTAGGCGGGTCCTAAAAGGACGAGGATAGGACACAAAAGTGTCAGAAGTTTTCCTATAGGAAAAGGCTATATATGTGTACCGAGGGGTCCCAGTCTGACGACGGGGAATATTCTAAGCATGTGAATCCATGGAAGATCCAATGCTGGAGAACTCTTTTACTGAAAGAGATTTGAGAACAGCTTGCCCAAACTGAGCATCAGCCCTGGGGCTCAGGTCTAAGCAGTAATGTTTTACAAAAGCTGGTGGGAAAGCCCACGTAGCTGCATTGGCAACGTTTTGATGCGTTTACAGAGCGACCAATAGGTATAAGGCAATGAGGGGAAAGCATAAGCTTTCATGTTGACCCACTAGCTGCAAAGAGGACCACCTCTGGCATACCCCATTGCAAAGTAAGAGATGATAATGCTGTTTGTTTCACACTCGTACCCGATGCCGACTGGTGCCTGAATTAATCTGCGGTCACATCGAGGTGACCCGGGATGTGTGGAGCCTGGAGCCAAATTATATACTGAATGGCTCAGCCCAAATTTGCATGACAAGATCCACAGGGAGAGGAGAGTCTGTTGCCCTTCTTGTTGATGTAAAACCTCACCTTAAGGGAGGTATTCAAAAGGGTAGCTGTGGCCCGCAGAGGTTGGGCTGCCATTATTCCACACCAGGGGCAAGTGAAGCAATAGTCTCCCCAGGGGAGTCGGGGGCCTTGTGTGTCTTCCTAGCCTTGAACAAGGAACTTCGGCAGAGCCGGTACTGGCAGATCTAGGGCGTTTACTAGACACGTCACAGGCTTCCCCAGAATTAGCCTCTAGTGGAGGATCCTCAGCAGAGCCAGTACTGGAAGGTCCGTGGTATGTGACCGCATGCCTTTGCCCCTCTCAACAGAACTGGTATCACAACGGCCACGTGCAACCAGGGCCCTCGATGAGGGACTCTCAATTCTGTTGGTGACCGATTTAGCCCCAAGTAGGGGAAGCTCGGGTTTAACCGTGGTCTTATAGCCTGCTCGAGAGGGGCCTCGAGCCAAGACTCGGTACAGTTAGCTCCAGATGGAGAAGCCTCAGGGCGAACCCTGGTATCCAAAGCTTGGCACCAAATGGGGAACCTTGGAGGAACTGGTATTGGGAGACCGCTGCAGGGCCCCTAAGAGTAGTTTCCAGTGCGTCTAGCTGAGCCAAGACCAAAAAGAGTACCCCAATCTGAAGTGTTCTGCTCCCGCGATTAACCCAGATATTTCATATGCGGGTTCCAGAGAACCGCAGATATTTCATAAGTGGGCTCCAAGTCAAAATGTGCATTTACACATCCTGGAAGACCACCACACGGAGTCAATTGCCCTTCCAGGACTTTATTTGGCAAGGGTGAGATCAACTTTAATTTCTCTCGGAAAGATCGAAGCTAGTGCGCAGGGCAGCCTGGTTGAGCACTGTCAAAGGACAGCAGTAGTAGCCCCTCCCTTGCTCCATGAGGGGAACAGTCTGTCGGAAGAGAGGTTTGAAGGGTAGGGTAGGAGGAAAGGGCAAGCGAAAACCCGCCCAAACGATGGACAAACCCCACCAGCCTTCGTGATGGTTTGCCATGCCTCCAGATGAAATGAGATTCGTCCTCCCACTGAAGTGTAGTGTGACCGACAAAAAATTATAATTTGGTGATTTGTCGGCAGGGAGATTGTCTGTCCCTGTAGAGGAGGCTGATGGCCGAGAGAAAAACCAACCACCTTGCTGCTGAAGGCAGGGCTACCAACAGGAGTTTCAGATCGGTGCACACAGCGACCCTGAAACCCCCTGATCCCAGAGAAGGACCGAGTCTGAGACCCTAACCTCTGTGTACAAGGGGCCTTTGCTGAAGCTGTTGCCAGGACCAACAAACGGGACCCTGTTGTTCACATAGCATGGAATAAACTGCTCAGTCCCAAAGGGAAAGCTCCCAGCACAATAGATTGAGGATCGATGATAATCAACTACCATAGTGTGGGGTTCTCCAATCACTGGCCCTTGTGATCTCATTTAATGGAATGTCGATGATATAAATGAGCTTTGAAAGGGAGGACATAATCACAGTAGAGGCAGGATAAGCAAGCAAAGAGGCCCAAAGCAATGTAAGAAGAGGACAAAGAAATTAGTCACCAAATAGGATTTCCAGTCGTTTAATGCACCAAAAGTGTATAAAGTTTGAATGGCATTGGTCAGAGGAACCTCTGAATGGCACTGGTCAGAGGAACCGGCAGAGGAAACATTTAGAGACTTTTCAACAAAGATGGAAATGCAATACCCCAACTTGGCTTTTCCATTTAAGGGGCAAGTTAAAGGTTCAAAGACAAGTGTTTGAGTTAAGTGATAAGATTGAGGTAGCTACCGACTAGCAACTCAGTTGGGCCAGGGTAGGGCTGCTGTCAGGAGTATCCATGTTTAATACAGACTTCATTAAATGAGCCAATAGGTGTAAATGACAAATTCTATTGTAAAAGGTACACCCTGGACACAGATTTAGGGGGTGCATATACAATGCACCCCAGTGTTGCAAGAGGAAAGAGGGTAAAGGATAAAGATGAATGAGACTAGCAGATCAGTGATGGTGAAAAAAAATCATGAAAAATTGGAAGGATAGCAAGACTGTTGAGTGTACAAAATAGAAAGTGAAATAAAAAAAAGCCTAGTTGAAATTATGAATGTATTCCAGAGTTGCATATTCCTCAGAAGATCCAATAGGAAAATAGAAAGGAATTCTGTATTTCTTGTCCACGCATCATAGCCTATACATCTAAAGCTCTCAATTTGTGATACCAATTAGTGCACATTACCCAAGAAGATAGAAGAAAGGAGAATCCCATTCTAGGACTACAATGGCAATGAAAATACAGCTCTACTGATCCAGAATTCCTTCCCCCACACCCAGGAGTGTTATATAGAATCTAAGCTCATGGCAATAACATCTTGCAGCAATATTGAAAAACACATTATCACCCAACCTATTGTATGGAAGGCATGGTATCAATATGTATGGAAGGCATGGAATCAATATGTAAGGAAGGCATGGTATCAATAGTAGACACAGACACAATAGATGCAAGTTTTGAAGACCTTTATTTTGGTATTTTGCTTGGGTTGGTAGAATTCCTAACTCGCCCTAACTCTACAATGGGAGTAATCTCGACCATTAAACACATACCAAACAAGTCCAAGTTGGTCTAGTCAAAATAAAAAGGCCTATACTAAAAACACCAAACCTTGCCCTCCTTCTCAAATGGCAAATGTGTTAAGGTAATACAAAGAAATGTCAGAATGGCTTAGGTAACAACTCCCTTCCCCACGTTTAGCAGAACAGGGTCTCGAGAGTGGCTGGTACAATTCTATCAGTCTTGCACACTTTGGCTTACTGGTACAATTCAACAGTTCCGGCTTCAGCTTCAAGCTTTTGGCAGTTCAATCAAGTCCTTAGGCTTTGTTCGCCTCATCATAAATACACAGTCCTATTCTTGACTTTTACTTTGCCACAATTCAACACAGTCCTCCCCCCGTCAGGCTCGAGCCGGTCTCTCTTTTCACATTCACCTTTTCACTCTACCAGAGTTCAGCACAGGCTTCTCTCTAACGGGCTCTAGTCTGTCTTTCTCTTTGTGAGGGTTCCCTTCCCCATGTTTTTTACTGTCAATGACTTTCAAATCTGCAAGGATTTTATTTAGACCTCTACATGACCACTTCGACCTCTCTTTAAACAATTAAACAAACAATTAGCCTCATCACGCAACACCAATGCTTTCTTATCTTCATTACTTTGCCCTCTTGGCCTCTCTCAAAATTCATATGCAACACCAATACTTTTGGTATTTGTAGTTTCTTATTCTCTTTACTTTGCTCTCTTGGCTGCTTTCAAAGTTAATGTAATTGGCCCTTTGGGCATATTCAGAGTTGCTTTTCACTTATTCAACTTTCGTTCAGGATCATGGTTACATTCTTGCCTTGGTTCCCATTTTAATACACTTCAACTGAACATTTCACAGAGACTTTCGAATGTCGATTCTGCCTCACAAGACCACTCTGTTATTTTGTATACTTTCTTCACAATCCAACAATTGTTCTTTGCATTAAGCGTTTTATCCGCACACGCGCAACCTTTGACTTTTGGTTACAGTTACTTTTGCTTTTAACAGACCGGGCTTGTGTTGCCGTCAATAACTCGCTGGTTGTGTTAATTGGGCTCCTTTCTTCAACGATTTTCATGTAGCAGTCAAGGGCGTTACCAATGCCTCCTCTGCTGCTCCCCAACTGTGTCGTTTACCTGGTAGGGTAGAGTGTTGCTTTGAAGCATCTTGAAGGTTTCTCTTTTCCACACACTCTGTTTCAGTCTTTGAACGATTACGGCTTCCCGAAAGTGTGGAATTCTCACCTGGCTCTCTCGTTCTTCACATCTTCCGATCAGCCCCTTGGCCTTCCAACTTCCATAGCCTGGTTCGCATCAGCCCCGAAAGAGCTGCTCCTTCTTGTACCGAGCCTCATTCAGAGTGTGCCTGTACGCGCCACCTTTTATCCTGACAGGCAGTGTTAAGCAGTGGCAGATGTGTATAGTTAGGATTACAGGCCTGACTGGTCTCATTAAATGGACAGAGCCAATACAAGTCAGTAGAGGTAATCTTCCTGGCCTCATTCCTAATCTTCCTAGGCTCAGTAGTGTTGTCAATTTGAAGTGGGGAGGAATTATGGGAGCTGTAGTTTTCCATAAAATAAGCAGGAATAGGGGTGGATAGGTTGTGGAAAAAGGGGGATACCATGTCTCATCATCAGGTGCTTCTCCGCCACATCCCGAAGACCCCCTACCCAGTTGATCCGTCCTCGCTTATCCACCCCCAGGCTCAGGATCCAAAATCAATGGCCTTTCCCTGGCCACCCGAGTACAGGATCGCCAAGGACTAGGTTGTGAAACACCCTCTAGTTTTTCACAATATATTAGATGTCTCCTTGCATATCACATAGAACTAAACACGGATCATCCCTAAAGTAGAAAAAGATGCTGTTACAAGTGAGCTACGCAAAACCAACCAACCAAACTAATGGGAGCTCGTATGAAAAAGCATACGAATATATATATATATGAACAATTACTGACCGACTCATCAATGTGAAGCTCAAACCATGAAGGTACATTGTTTTCATGACATAGGAACCCACTAAGGAAGGATTTTTGGAAATTCCGTCCCTTAGGTGGTAAAAGAGGGGGGCAGGGTGCATTTATTTTATGAGGATACCTATATCTCAAAAACAGAAGATTTTACAGATGTGAAAATTGGCATTCAGATTCCTCTTTAAAAATAGAGAAACATGTGTTTACCATTTTCTGAAAATCCAGTTAAGGGAGGTGGAAAATGGGGTGAATTATTTTTGAAGGATACCTATATCTCACAAACCGAAGGGATTAGAAAAGTAAAAATGAACATTATAAATCTTCATAAAGTAAGTTTCCGAAGGGCTACTTAAAATTGGTAACAGAGTATTCTGTATTGGAGAGCAAAATGGTCATCCGTTCCTACCTAGGCAAGTTGTCCATCCCCTAGCAGGCCTCGCATCCAAAATGTACCCCGACATAGAATCGAATGGACACATCTTCAGAATGGTTATGTGAGCGTACCATTTTAAAGCCAAAGAATAGCATGGCTGCGGTAATCAATAAGGTACTTACTGATTCTTTCGGAGGAGTCCAAATGAAGTACACATCTGTAAACTCAGTGGTTAAAAGTGATGACGAAGTCCACAACCCTGTTGAGTTCCTGAACACTTTAAATCCTCCTGGTCTTCCCGAACTCCTTCTCAAAAGTGGGAGCACCTGTAATATTATTGCGGAACCCCAGCCCATCTAAGTTCTGTAATGGAACCAGATTGCGAGTGAAAGATCTCCACAGAAATGTGGTTGAGGCTACGTTGCTAACCGGTTCTGGCCAGGGGGAGTCTGTGTTCATACCACGAATACCTCTTATACCATCAGAATATCCATTTGAATTTAAAAGACTTCAGTTCCCCTTAAAGGTTTCTTTCGCCATGACCATCAAGATTTTAAAAGTAGCATGGATTGACCTAAGGAAAGACTGCTTGTCGCATGGGCAGTGTTACTTGGCCTGTTCCAGAGTGAGCTCACCTAACTCTCTGGTAATCCTAGCATCTGAAGGGAGAACCACTAATGTAGTTTACAAAGAAGTACTCAAATAGTTTGATAGGTTGAATATGTCAAATAAGTAATTCATGTTTTTTTGTCTTTCTCATCGTAATTAAAACACAAAAATATTTCTGGACACACATCAATGGAACAACTATCTTTGTTTTGTAGACATATGCCCTGACTAACGTCTGCAATAAACATTGCTTATTACCTTAAGCCATCAACCTGTAAATTATATTTCGTATGAGTTTGAAATAAAAACTTATGTCTTTTGAAAACAATTGTACCAAATCACAAAATACACACAAGCAAAGCCGCGGGCAACAGCTAGTTTCTAATAAAAGGGAGAGGGAAATGCTAGAGCAATCAAGGCAATCCAAGTACTGGGAGAAAAGAGACCAAAGATGCAAAGGGAATACAAATCTGCCTTAGCAGAGAGCTCTACCACCACCAGGTCTCGAAATTGCAATCAAATGGGATTCCCCCATTTCCATGGATATACCATCAGTGGGCAATTGCAGGTATGAAGGACAGATACATGGTTCATTATTAGGAGCTACTAACGTATACCCATATGCTTTACTTAGCAGGAATATGCCCAGATGTAATTCAGGCGAGATATCTTGCCTGACAACAGGAGCCACAAACGTACAGCTGTCCGACTCTCAGAGTGGCAATTATCCCGGATCTAACTCGCTGCACCATCTTTAATGCCCTGGTAAAACACATTAATCAGTACCATGAAGGAGAACATTGGCACCCCATCCATTATTCCCATGACCTCATTGGTAGGCACTGGGAACAGTAGTTTGGGTGATGGTACTGGGCTCCCATTTACAGAAGTAATCGCAACTGGTGAAATCATGAGATGCAAGTCGGTTGCAGGAGCATCAGATTGACAAATTTTGCACCCCACCTCTGTTAGAATGAACTCATTAAGTGGGGATGTTGATGACACAGATTGTCATGGACACTCCCATGGCTGAGTCATCTTCAACCGTCATGTGCACCCCCATGGTCACGCCATCTTCAGGGATGGATGGAGGCGAGTATTCTATCTCGGAACATTGCTGGGCTAAACAAACATTTAAATTATCAAGATATTATATTTTACTCACTAAAGTGACAAACGTACTCCTAGTCCATAGTCCCCTTTCCTCCATACTGCATGGGCATCCCTAGCGAGGGATGGGAACAGAACCTTTTTCACCAGAAAAAAATTGTCTTCACGATCAAATGTAGTGGGGGTGCGGCCCCGGAAGCATGTGCTCCCGACTAAGCCCTCTGGTGCCACACCTCAGTCCCCTTTGACGCGTCGGCTGGATTAAACTCCCTAACAACGATCACTTTTTAAAGCAGGGGGGTGGTGGGACGTATGGAGGAAAGGGGACTATGGACTAGGAGTAAGTTAGTCACTACAGTAAGTAACATATAATGACTCCCACAGCCCAGCCCCTTTCCTCCACACTGCATGGGCGATTACCACCGATTGTAGCCCTAGGGAGGTGAGAAATTGATGACCTTGAGAGAACAGATTCGGCAGAACTGCTTGCCCGAAGCCACGTCGGAGCAAGCACTCATCTAGACAATAATGCTTGCAGAATGTTGAGGGGGGAGTTTGTCCAGGTATCCGCCCTACTGATTGTTTGCCATGGCACATGCCTCTGGAAAGTGACAGCCGTAGTCTTGGTCCTGATTGCATGAAGATTTGCTGGCACCACCTTATGCTGACTCTTGTAGACCCGAATGGCTGTGGCAATCCACCTAGCTATCGAGGCCTTTGACGCCCAACAACCTGGTTTTGACCCGCCAAAGGTGATGAATAACACATCAGACCTTCAGAAGCTTTTTTTCCTGTCCAAGTAGAACTTTAGGGCTCTCCCGACATCCAGACAGTGTAGTACCCTTTCTGCCTCATTCGTGGGATTAGGAAAGAAAGTTGGTAGGACTATTTCGTCATTGAGGTAAAATGAAGACACCACCTCCAGGAGGAACGAAGGATGCATGCGGAGCACCACCTTGTTGCAAGGGCCTGAATATCACTGATCCTATGTGCTGAAGAGAGGCCACCAGCAGCGCTGTCTTGATCGTGACCAATCTGATGTCCACGGACGCCACGGGCTAGAATGGTTTATGCGCCATGACGACCAGCATCACGTTGAGGTCCCAGACCAGATGTGGACGTTTGATAGGGGGTACAACCTTGTGAGCTCCATGAGATGGCTCTTGACCACAGGGTTAGAGGTGGAGGATGAGCCAATGTCGAATTTTTGTAAGCACCTATAACACGGCAAGTAGGTATGGCATGTGTCGACCTGAATCCCCGACAGTGCCAGATGTGCCAAAAACGACAGCACCTGATTAAGTGTGCACGTCAATGGATCTACACCCCTTTCCTTGGCCCAGAACCTGGTCCATTTGCTAACGTACTGGTTCCTGGTGGAGTCGCTTCTAGCCTTATCGATTATCCTTAGATTGTCCTAAAACGTGTGCAGGTACTGCAGGGTTATGTGCTCTGGAACCAGGCTGCTAGGGATCATTTCTCCGGGGAAGGGTGCTCCACAGCCCCCTCCCCCAACCCCTGATGGGAGAGGAGGGGGGCTCCCCCCACCGGAAGAGGCGCTGGGGCATGCAGCGAGAGCCACAAGAGGTCTGAAAACCATGGTCTGGCCGGCCACTGCGGGGCTATCGGTATCATCAGCAAGTGAAGTGAGTCTCTGACCTTGCAGATCACCTTGTGTATACGTGGAGTTGGAGGGAAAGCGTAAGCCATTCCACTGAAGTTAGAATGCATCGATCTGGCCTGATCCCCCACCCCTCCTGAGAGCCTCTGCCCTGTCCCAGCCGGCAGCCAAACTGTTGGCATCGCCGGTTATGCTCTGTGGCAAATAGATCTATCTGGGGCAAGAACTCCTGCAGGACGGGTTTGTCCAACTGCCACTCGTAGTGGTCTACACCCAGTCTGCTGAGCCTGTCAGTCTCTAGGTTGGAAACCCCCCGAAAGGTGGATTGCAGAAAGCCATATGTTGCGGGCTATGGCCCAATTCCTACATCTCGATGGTGAGCCTGAACAGGGGAGTTGATCTGGTGCTGCCCTATATGTTGAGATGAACAAGTTACTTTCTTACCTGGTTACGTTCTTTCGATGGGATGGTCTGACGACGTATTCCATATCGCTGACAGGTAATATCATAGATATGGAATACGTCGGAGGACCCAATCCCCTCGAATGTACATGCAGGTGGAGCAGTCCGTCTGTATGCAGACTGGGCTGTTCTTGATCAATGGTAGGAAGGCCCTGAGAACCAGCTGTATGGCTGTCAGTTCCAGCAAATTGATGGGACAACTCTGTTCCTCGCTGGTTCAGACACCATGAACACTGGTCACACAGCGTGGCTCCCCACCCCTCTAGAGAGGAGTGTGTAGTGATGGTATAAGCCGGCAGTGGATGTCTGAACAGTCTTCCCGCCATAAGATTGGAATCCTGGCTCCACCAAACCAGATACTGGCGAAGTTCCACCAGCAAGGTGACTAATGATGCTTGAGAGCCCATTTCTTGGTTCCAGGAGGCTGAAAGGTGTAATTGCACCCTTCTCATTTGGAGCCTCGTATGCTGAATAGCCAGGAGGCATGCTACCATAGCAGAGGTTTCCAACCTGCTGAGGGAATGCCCAGTAGCCGCTTTGTGGGCTGCCACCTTTTTTCACTGGCGGGGGAAGATCCTCTGTCCCTTAGTATCCCACCTCAGGCCCAGGAAGACCAAGGTTTGGGTAGGCTGGAGCTGAGACTTCTTGAAGTTGTTGGAGAACCCCAGTTTGTAAAGAATATCCATTGGCTTGGAGGCCGTATTCCACACCTCTCCCGTTGATTCCACGCTGACTAAGCAGTCGTCGAGGTATGAGTATATGCTGTGGCCCTCCAATCTGAGCAGCGCTGCCACAGCATTCATAAGCCTTGTGCATACCCTCAGGGCTGAATTGAGGCCGAATGGAAGGACCTTGTACTGGAAGTGGGAGCCCAACACTCAAAAAAGGAGGGATGAGCGGTGGGGTTGCCATATTGGGACGTGTAGGTATGCATCCTTCAGGTCGAGGGAGCACATCCGGTCTCCCCCACACAAAGACTCCACTATCAGAGCTAGCATAACCATCTTTAACCTACAGAGGGGTAGGGATAGGTTTAGGAAGAATAGATCGAGAACCACTTGCAAGCCTACCTGGTGCATCTTCTGTATTGTGAAAATCTGAGAGTAAAAGCCTAAGCCTCTCAGAAAGGGGGACTTCCTCCACTGCCCCACTCACTATCCGAGCGCAAGGAGAGCTGTTGTCCATATCTGATGGAGGGGAGACGTGGTGTAGGAGCAAAGGGGAGGCGGTAACCATGGGAAACCACTGATAGAATCCAAGGATGCGCTAAGAAAGTCCACCGGGACTGAATGTGCAGGGCAAGCCTGGCACCCCCACTGGAGAATTGTGGACCCCGATTACAGCATCATTGCTTCTTTCCCTCTGCGGTGAGTGCCTGAGAGGGTGACTGGAAAAAAAGCCTTTGTGAGAGGTCCTTTGAGGTTTGCGCCTGTGTTGGCTGTGGGACATGTTAGGTTGCCTGGCTCAGTTCCTGAAAACCCCTGAACCCACAGAATGTCGGAACAGGCCTTTTTCCTGTGCAGGACTGGCGCCTCTGTTGCAGTGTGCCCAGGGAACAAGCGGTCTCAGTGTCCGAGCAGAGTTTCAGCAACTTTCTTTCCAAAAAGATCTAGGACGTTGAACGGCATGTCGACGACTTTTGCTTGCACTACGGTCTTAAATTAGTCACCTTGAGCCCACCCTGTCAGCGAAGCACTGCCCCATTGCCAACTTGGCGGAATATGGTGTTGCTGAGGTCTACTAGCAGTGAGATGGCATGATCAAACGCCAACTCGCCCTCGTGGAATATGTTCATTACCTACAATTTTTGTTAGGCAAAACTTCCTGTATAGGGCTCAGCTTGTACCATAGCTCGCGATCGTATCTTGCAAGAATGGCCATCAAATTCGCAGCCTTGATGGTGGTGGCTCCGGTTGTTCCAACCGTTTTCCCAAAGGCATCCAGGCATTTGCTCTCTTTGTTTGCCGGGCCGGTGCAGGGTGAGGACAGATTTGGAGATCTTTTCCTGGCCGCAGTAGAGACCACTGAATCAGGCATCGGCTATGTGCGGAGTATGAAACCTGATGGTATTCTCCTAAGTAGATTTTGGGAATCCCTTATTTAGGTGGCCAGGGACGGACTTACCCTCTCAGATCCCAAACCTAGGGGTAGACGAGCGAGGGAGGATCACCTGGGGAGGGGAACCCAAGATTATGCTCAGGAGAATGCCCAAACGTAGACAGTATTATACCGAGGAAAGAAGGGGAGGGGAACGAAGTCCCTGAGGTTTCCTTTGGGTTATTTCAGTTCTACCTCCCTTCTACCCAAAGAAGCTCCCTGAATAAAATCCAACTACCCCTACCCCTCTGGTAAAACCAACTAGGAGCCCAAAACCTGTTACACTCGGAAACTACCTCTCCCAGAATCCCTGTTTTCCAATGTCCTACCCGAATACTCCCAGCTTTCCCGTCCCTCTGATTATTATTTCCTGCACTCGCAACCTGCTCAGATAAAACACTGCCATTCCCACAATCCCCTTGGTTTATTTCATGATAATAATCCCAGTCATTCCCGTTTGCTTCACAAACCCTACCAATCTCACCCTTCTGAATTTACAAACCCCCCCCCCCCCGCTCCCCAGGACCAAGAATATAATTTCTCATGACAATGAACCCCCCCCACTTTTTTCACACAAACACTTTCTTACCCCGTGCAAGACGGCAGACTAACCCTAGAGAGGTTTACCCGACAGGTCCCGACACAAGGGTCAGGAAAAACACACCCAATGGCCTTCCCTTCCCACAGGGATAAAAAGTGGAGCACAAGACGAGCAAGGAAGACCGCACGACAAGAGAGCTAACACAACACAGCAGTTCAAGAGGAAGAGAAAGACCGCGCATACCGAGAGGGTGACGATGAGAACAGTGAACTTGCCCTTTACGACCAAGGCCCGTGAAACCTAGGCAGAAGGAGTCATAAGACTGAACAATAGCCAGTGTGTGTTGCAGCAGATGTCAACGGTACACGATACCCTCCTTGGTTGATAACCAACGCAGGGAGAGACACTCGTCTCTGCGGTACCAACAGCCGGTGAGTCGAGGGGAGAGTCGATAAGAAACCGAACTGTGTTGACCGAAAAGTAGCAAACGGCTAATTTGAACTTTGATGAGCGATTGATGCAAAAGGGGAAAAACCAGCAACAGAGGAGTCTGGCACCATGTGGGTGCTCACTCAGGAAACTCTGGCAGATTACCGGATTGTTGAAACTACCATAGCCAGAAGGCATTGGGAAAGGAGAGAAGGGAGTCAAAGTGGTCATAAGATATGATAGGGCGCTTAATACCCAAAGGTTTCTAAGCGCGGACCAAGGCGAGCACGTTGCCCCTGAGCTATCCTCCCAAGACAGGGTTCTTGTAAAACCCTCTGTACAGTCGAAAGTCTTTGACCGAAAGATGATAGTGAAGATAATGCAAATGAATCCTGCAACTTTAGAATTGAATGAGCAAAGTACAATTGACAAGAATTGCAAGAGTGAACCTGAAAGAGGGATGCCGATAAAAAGGGGGCCAAGTCTTAAGTCCCAAAATACAGTGTGTTGACAAGCGTGAACCCAGCCGAGGGATATCCACAATGAATTGTATAAAAAGACATTAAGATTTTCGAAGGACACAACAAAGTTGCATTGAAATCTATAGTGAACCCGATCAAGGGAGGTGAATAGTCGAGTCGGATCTGGGCCCGTGAGATGGGGATCCAAGAGTGAGAGGCCAACACCAACCGACTCGTGAATGCAACAAAGCAAAGTACAAGAGGAAAAGCTTTTTGAATGCATGCCATGCCAGAAAACATTCAGATAAAGAAAAGCTAATATTCGAGGGGGGTCTGAGCCCGGAAGAAGGGGAACCCAGGGGTGAAGAACTGTCACCCAAATGTTTTGTTGAATCTTTTACTTTGAAACGGTCAGGCCCTTGAAAACAAGAGAACAGCTATCGGAGATCCGATTATCATTAAGGAACTTGCTAGTGATCTGCACCAAGGGTGAATGAAAGGCATCACCCAATGTGCAAGCAGAAAAGAACCTTTGTTAATTTTGATACATCAGGTCTACGGAGGCAAGAGCCCCGTTTGTAGAAAAGAAACGTACTACTGAAGAACTGGATTGCTAGCTCTTGCTGGGAAAGCTTGAGCGTGTGTTGTGCTACAAAGTCTGACCTTGTTCTGGGCTGAAAACGTGGGTGAAGGGACATTCCCCCTCCCAACCCCCCCCCCCCCCCCGACTACAGCATCCTGACTTATTATTTGTGAACACTTACTTCTTTCTTATGAACAATACCCCACACTTCTTTTTTGTATTTAGTGTAAGGATTGGCAATAGTTTTTTTTTTAGTATAGGCCATTTTATTTGACAAAGACACCACTAGGAGTGCCTTATTATTGTTTGATGGTCGATGCTTGCTCCCATCCGAGATTTAGGTTTAGATTAGGCGTTTTTCCAACCTACCTATACTGTTTAATAAACATCCTTGAACTGTGATCACTTATGTCCGTCTTTACTGTTGCCACCATGTGTTCCTTACAGGAGACAAACCGGAACAGTGTCAAGAGCTCTTTATTTTATCAAAACTGTCTTTTCTGCTGGCGCTGAAGAGGGGGGCACTATGGTAACAAAACAGTCTTCCCAGATAACTTCCATGAGTGTGATGGACATCACAGACTTCCGCTGATGTTCTCTCTGCTGGTATAGGAGGTTCTCTTTACGCTGCACCTCTGGAGCTAGGCCAAACATTTTGGATCCCACTTCATCTGGGGGAGTCTCTCTCGCAGGGACTTCATCTGGTTTGCCATCGTATGGAATGTATTCCTCAAATTCATCTGGAGCAGATATGAGTGGAAGCAACATTATCCTGCCGGTTTGGATCAGTGTCCATGTCAGTAAATTGTAAAGGCCTTGTAAACCAAATTTCCTCCGTGGAGGGGAGTCAAGGGTCTTCCTCCCTGTGGGGGCGTGAAGAGCCAAGGGTGCCTCCAGAGCACTGACAACTGGGGCTGGTGAAGGCCGGCAGCTTTTTTTCAAGGGTGGACACTAGTGTAGTGAGGGTAGTAAGAATATCCATAGAGATATCCCTTGTAGGAGTTGGAACCAATGGTGGCAACACAGGTAGCCTGATCAGGCTCATTTCCCATATGGTGTGTTGGGTGTCCTGACCCACGTTTGAGCTATCATGCTGCAACATTTGGTGCTGTGGGCTTAGAAAATCCAAGATGGCCAAAAAGCCCAAATGTGCGCCAGAATCCAGGAGAACCACGCAGTTTGTGCGCACACCAAAATGGTTACCTAACTTGCCACCCACTTTCAAAACATATAAAAAGAGACTGCTGGGACAGGTAGAGACATTCAATTCCATTTGCTGCGGAGCATGCTGACCGACAACTTCACATCCAGAGATCCTACACTTAGACTTCCAAGCTAAACAGAGACTACAGAACCAAGAAGGCCCACTGCAAGCAAAAGTATTTGTCAGCAGGCCCAAAAATCATTTGCAGACTATTCACAGCCGGACCCAGCTGTTGATTCTGGCCTGAAACCCTGTGCCAGAAAGATCCAGAAGCAGTGCTGTACCCATAGAAAGCAGAGCAGTATCCAGAACCAGAGGCCAGAGATCCAGAGTGACCCAGACCGCTGTTCGCAGAACCAGAGAGCTGACCCAGATCACTGTGAAGTGCCGAGACCAGAACCGGAGTCCAGTCCAAAACCTGACCAGATCCGTGGCGAGGCCTATTTCAAAAATATATTGTGAGTACCTAGCAGAACTGTGCAGAACCAATCTCTTAGTTAAAATAATCTAATCCAAACTATTTTAATCTAACCAGAAATGCCTCCTAACTGTCAGCTGTCAATTGTAAAGCTGCACCACTGTCATTTGTCAATTCTGCAGCTGCAAAGCTGTAACCTGTCGCTTTGAACTTTTCAAATCCGAAAAACAACCTTCACGAAATCGTTCATAACTCCGTAACCGTTTGTGCTACTTTCCTCTGAAAGCTTAGAATCTTAGCTTTTCAAGGAACCTAGAACCGACTTGCTAATCGTTATACTTTTGCCGTAATCGTGATTCACACATTCGCGAATTTTGCCGCGATTTGCGATTTGGCCTGATTTCAGCCACCTGTAAAAATCAGCAGCTTTTGCCTGAACTGCTAAAATTTCGTTTGCCTCTTAATCACCATCTCTGAATCATTGCTAAAGTGAGCCTGAACTCATCCCAAGTAGCTACTACTCACCCTGAACCTCCTAAAGGGAATTAACAGCATTTTCAGCATATTTCTCACTTCATTGCCACCACCTTCAAAGCACTTGGGTCTGTGTTTCAAAACTCCTATCTGTTGTATAAGCTGCTGAGGGGGAATTGAACTGAATTCTATTTGATTACATTCCTAAGAACTGTGTGCTCTCATCTTCATCTCCTTACATTGCATAAAGGGGGGGGGGGTGAATTGTCCAAGAAAGTGATTACATTGTCTTTTGCTGAAATCCTATCAAGTTATTTTCTGTAATGCATTTTCATTCCACATTGCATCTATTTGAAACCATAAAAGTATTGTTGCTATCTTATCCATCCTATACCCACTCATCATTGATTATAAAGAAGTGTGCTAGTGCCAGACTATCCATTATTGATTACTGCTCAGATTAAGTGTGATATTCAATTATTAATTCATTATAAAAGTGATATATATATATACACTGTTTAATTTTTTTTCAAATAAACCTTTTAAACTTGCAAAACAGAACTACTTCTTGGCTCAGTGGGGTCAGGGGATTCTAAGAGAGGGGTGTTATATAGGGGTAGTCATCCAGAACTCATGAACTGGACATAAAGATATATTAATAAGGGTTTCCATTCAGTATCCCAGACTAGGCATTGACTTAGCTGTAGTGTTGAATTGAATCTTCTTACAGGTGATGTAGGCATCAGTGGTGATGTTGGTGCCCTGTCAGGACACGACCACCTTTCTGGTGAGACAAATCTCGACAGTGTTCTGCCGGGTTCCTGAAGAGGAGAACTGGGGAGAGACATTATACCCTCCTCAGCCCCTTCATCTGACAGGATTGGTTCTGTTAAGGATTTAAATCAGGCGACATACACTTTGGTCTCGGCCTAGTATGTAGCGCACAACCAAGATGCTTTTCGCCTTTTTATGCAGATTCAATTTGAGATGGTACACAATTCATATCACACACCCTTTTCAAATACCCCGGGTCACAAAGGACCATAAATCAGGCTGGTTGGTAAAATGCAATATTTATTTAGTTTAAAATTCAAAAGAAATCATACCATTTTTAATATGGGGCAGCAATCGCCAATGGGGTGATAATCACAATGCAAATGAATCAAGACACTTGGTTACACTTCTCCTAGAACATATACACAGAAAAATTGAATAGGAGCACTTTTTCATTCAGGAAAGATAGGACCCAAGTTAAGGTTTCCCCCTGCAATGTTCCCTCAACCTCAGATAATCGAATTCCCTCACAAAATAAGAGGCTTTAAAACCTTAACAAAGGCCTAAAATAGCACCCGGAAATGGCAAATTAATTAATTGTGTAGTTAAATTATAATATACATATGTTTTATCACAATAGCATGTAGGTTATATCACTAGCAATCACAAGGCAATGGATCAGCAAAAGGCATACAATTAAAAATGAGTGGGCATTTTAGAACAGATTGCAGCCAAATGACACGTGTAAAAGTTGCATTTCTTTTTAATTCTCGTTTTAAATTACCCAAACTGTTTTTAATAAAAACGGGTAAAATACTCTGATTTGGAGTGTGGGTTGGAGGATAGATATATTTCACAGGGGCACTCTAGAGTTGAAAATGTTTCTCAAACTGGATGAGTTATGCAAGATATAAAAAGGTGCGCTTTGAGTAAAATGAAGCCGTGAAATAGGAAAGGAAATCAGTTGTGACAAGAACAGTTTTACTCTAGAGTATTCAGACTAGACCACCAAAGATGGACACAGTAAGATCCAAGGGTGATTGGCGAATTCAACCCTGCAACCCCAGCGTCCAACCCTTGGGGAAACCAGTCCGACCACTCGAAATATGACTAATGGTTTAGGATTACACAAGACAAAATTGAAAAGAGATGGCGCTACCACTTTAGGAAGTCACGGGCAGGTTGCACAGATAATTCTAACAGTTTTAACAAGTTTTCAGGATAAGGATAGAATGGCTTAGAGAGTGGGACAAGGACAAAGGCAAGACAAGATAGGTTATGGGTTTCTATGGGGTAGGGATTATACTCACAGTCCACCTTTAGTTTTGGGATTTTTGGACCGTCAACAGGTTCTGGTCACCACACGGCTACGCGTCTGGCAAAAGAAACTGCTGGGCCGTTCTGGTCACCGGATGGCGAGGACAATGGAATGGCAATTCTGGTCACTAGATATTAAAGGTCAGCTGGATGGCAGGATTGCAGCGGGCATGCAGTTAGTGAGCAGCAAGCCAGTCTGATTCAGGATGCTTCCCAAAAGAATACCACATCTTTCCCCTTTTTGTAAATGGGAGATTAGTGGGGTTTCAGAATTGAGGCCTTGCAGGGAATGTATAAGCAATGCTTGGGTTTTGCAGTGGGCCCTGGAGTAGGGTCAGAAATGCTTTGGCCTTGTAATGGGGTCTGGAATATGTATGGATGGATGGATGGAACAGGAATGCAGGAACTTCAGGAAGAGTGTCTGTCTGGAGTCTTGTCAGGGACTCTTATTAATAATGCATAGTAACATCATCAAAGTATATGGCTGGGCAGGTTTAGCTAAGCATGCCTCTAAACTACTGGATTGGTCATGGCCGTTAGTCCCCGCATCGCTCTAAGCTGGTTGGATTTCAAGGGAATGATATCAGATTTATGATTTAAGTTTTACAATGTCCAAAACCTCCCACAATTACTTTAACTATAATCCACTTTTGCCCTAAATGCACCTTTATACAGTGGAAACATCTAAAAAAAATTACATAAACAGGTTAATTTTATGCAGTACATAGCAGTCCAATCCTCCAGTTTGTGAGGCACTGTTTCGCCCTTTTACCAGTTTTTCGCGCTTTTCAGTATTAAATGTTCGGCCTAAAATTCCATAACTTTATACATATCTGTGGATCATCATAAGGGATGTAAATATGAAAATTCACAATGGCATCATGGATACTTCCCTTGTAATCCCCGATTCTTTGCCATTCTATTCCCAAGGGGTCAGTGAATTCTACAATGTCTCAAATTTTAAACCACAAAATCACTTTTAAACTGCGAAATGTTTACATTTTTACAAAGTCCTGCTGCAGAGATAAAAGTCTTCACATTTTTATTCATAAATAGTCTTTGGAAACAAATGGCAGTCCTTTGTCCCCCATATTTGGGAATAGCTTCCAAGCTACCCTCCTGAAGGGCAGGGCCAACATGGAGATGATCTTCTCTGAAACCTCCTGTAGAAATCACAAAGATGTGCAACTTTCTTTTCACATATCCTTGTCCTGGAAATTCCATTGTCAGTGGGTTCAGCCTAGACTAGATTCTGTCCAACCTAGTAATTATCACAGAGGTGTTAGTATCTACTGAGAGGCTCTTTTGTTTCTGTCATCCTCTCAGCAGAAACATTTCTTTTAGCCGACATCCCCCCAGCAGCCACTGAAGTTTGAATTAATTGTATTTATTTTGGCTCTAAATTGTTAGAAAATCTGCTAAATAGAACTATTTCCTTCACTGTATTTTCATATCATAATCCCCTTCACATTGCTAGATAAGGGCAGGGTTTCATTCAACAGTTGTTCTTTTTAAAACAAGCATTTTTCTCCTCTGTCTGCAAAGCCCATTTTTATATGTGTGATGAAAAGCTGGCATTTCTTTTTAAATTCGGTTTTTCATCTCCATCAGATTCCCACACTGTTCTGCAGCCATAGTTATTTTCTCGTGTAGGCAGGAGTTTGTTTGAAGCACAGAAGCATTGAAATTGACATGTGCACAGAGCTATGATTTATTTTGCAGGGTTCATTCCTTTGACACTTTGTAGCACAAAATAAAGCGTTTCCCATGCACGGCAGCAAGGGAAGTTTCTTGTCGATTTTTGGTTTAACAGAGCCTGTCAATTAGGAATCATGCTTGGTTTTGCTGAAGCACAATGGGATATACTGGGCATGGCAGGGCCTTATTAATAACAGTAGTTTAAGGAAGAACAGATGGAAATAGCGTCAGCAACATTATTTTAAAGGTGAAAAGGTTTCCTCTTTAATTGGGACTTTGGTCTGGCAGCAAAACAGCGCAGCTTTTTCACTCTGTTTCTTATGTATATGTAAGAACACACTGGCAAGCTCACCTAGTGTGTCCCCTTCTTCCATCCTGCCCACTATGTGCTTGGCAAGATGGTGCAGGCATCTTTTTGTTGCTGCAAAACACAGTTTTGAGGCCATGGTGCTCACTGGAACCAGTGCAACAATTTCGCTGTTTCTGTTGAAGCACAGCTTGGTTTTGGAGAAATTCTGTTCAGTGGGTCAATGTGGCCCACAGTTCCATCACTATCGCTGGTTGCATTGGCAACCCAATCCCTGGTAGAGGGTATGAAGGGCATGGGCGTGCCGCCAGTGCAGACATTGTAGAGGTTGTGGTGGACGACGAGGTTGTACGCAGTGCTGAAGGTGCAATGGATGTGACCAGTTTCGGTGTCGTTGCCTATTTCATCGTAGACAGAGTCATGGATGACCTTTTCGCCGGCGATGATGATGATGTTGTTATGTACCTGCCATCCACAGAGTAGTTATCAATGTTGTCGTCAGCGGTGTCATAGTTGGCTTGCTTGTCGTGGTCGAAGATTTAGTTGTCGATGGCATAATAGAGGACGATTTGGTCATTGAAGTTGTCATTGTCAACAGTTTAACGGTGGACGACAAATCTGGTTTAACAGGTTTGGTTAACTGTGCCGTCTTCATAGAATGTCTGGGTTCCAGTAATCGAGAGGAAGAGGCTGGCAGCCCCTTGTCCTTTTCAACAGCTGAGGCACTGACGGTAGGTGAAGATGGTCTCTCTTGCATCCTCTGAGACGGTCTTGGCCTGTCTCTGGACACTTGTCTATGCACCTTTTTTCTGATGCTGGTAGGCTATTTGTGCTGGTAGACCTCTTGCCAGAGGTGGTTCGCTGGGTCGTCCTACCCAGCCGAAGTGAGGTATGACTCGATACTTATGCAGAGTCATAGGCCCCACCGGCTAGTCTATGCCAATGGCGGAGTGAGTTATTGGAAAAAGATGGATAAATGTTGTATGCTTTGATGACATGATGCGGATGCAAGTAGTATAAGCAGTCATCGTGCGGGTCTTCAAAATAAATGTTTTTCAGGCCGCAGTGAGCGCAGGCCCTTAAGAGGCTCTCTCTCTTAGTCTCTGCCATGAGGTAGGCCCAAATCAAAGACGAGTTGACTGTACAGGAATCGTTGCCGATGTGAATCTACGGACTCTGCTACCGCTCCCGTTGATGAAGACGTCGACAAGCTGTTGAAAGATGGTTTTGTTTTCGGTAAAAGATTAAATATAAGAATAATCCTCGAAGTTAACGGTAGAGAGATTTTTGAGGACTTCCTACACGACCGTACGGTAAAAGATCTGAAGATGGCCAGCAGAGGAGGAACTAAAGTAGATTTTCCTATTGGCTGTGGGCAGTAAGACTCATAGGTGACTATACTATAGCACAAAAGTGTCAGAAGTCTAAGTTTAAACAGCTCTATGTTACAGAGGATTCCCCGCCTAACAAATCTATTAAAGATCCAATGCTGGAGAAGTAAAGCAGCCAAGCCCCGAGCAGACTGAAAAACCTACTTTATCCAGGCAGCCTGCTCACCCCAGAGTTGAATGCAGACTTTGACACACTGGAATGGGTCTCTATGAACCAAAAGATTATTAAGGATTGGATTAAATATATATCCTCTCATACTCTATTTCTTTATTTAGTCATTTATAAAGCGCAAATATCCAAAAGGCATCCAGGTGCTTTTTGCTTAAGAAGTTGGTTACAATGGTTGCTTACAGAGTTAGAGAGTTACAGTCGTTGAATGAGTAGGTTACAACGTACATTACATGATTAGCTCGCAAGATAAAAGATTACAGAGGTGGCTTACGAAGGTTACAGGTCGCAAGCAGTGGTAGTAGGTTACCAACATTGCAAAATGTGTTAAGAGCTATGGGATGCACAGATTACTTGCATAAGTATCAGACAGGTTTACATAGGTTTTCGACTTTAGTTACAGCCAACCTTAAGTTAGTTGTGTTCTTGTGCGAAGAGCCAGGTTACTGAATAATTTGACACCCAGAAAGAAAAGTAAATACAGGAAAAAACACCCTCAGAGGTAAATTCCCATGCAAACACAGTGGGTTTAACAACTTAAAGGTCAAGATGTGCGACTACCTGTAGTGCCTTCAAAAGGCCCCTTGATTAGAAACAATTGGGGGCAATCAATCTGAGACAGGAGGTGATGGGAGACCCAGAAGGAAAACCATATGCAAAAGAAAGACCTCCCAGAAGTCCATTACAGCCAAGTATAAATACAAATTCTTTGTCCTCTTTGCATAAGGTGTGTCTGAGATTATTCTTGGTGATATACAGAAGCACTTATTATGGAGACTTTACAATGTATTGCAGACTGCCGTATGCAATTGCAGGATAGAAATAATGATTTGCCTTTAGATCATAATCCACCATGTGATATATCTGAACTGATTAACTATTTTCAAAAGAAGAAAACAATAAATGGATTGATAACAAGACTAGATAATTTCCAACTCCAAGGGTAACATACGCCGTTCTAGCATATCTTAAAGGTCAATATCGGTCGGTAATTCATAGGGTCACTTCTGCCCCCCTTCTGAAATGTCGTAATTAGCACTGACCACTTCCAGGAAGAAGACATAAGTCCCTGTGACTTATTAATGGCAATGAAAAGGATAAACATATAGGAAACAGTCTACTTTTGAATTTGAAAGGCATGTTTGTATCAGATGGAATGAGAGCTATACGCGGTATAAGAACAGTATTTACGTTTAATCCATCGCTTACACAGGCTTCTATGATGTGTCTTTGTAGACGCGTAATTGTCAACAATGTCCCAGGGCATAGTCCGTGTGACTGCATAAGGTTCCATAGTAGTATAATTACAGCACCTACTTTCAGTTTTAGCTTGAGAGGAGGCATTCGTCCTACAGGGTTTCACTCTTTACAGACTGAAACGTTGAGCCAGTAATAAACTGTTCATTGACATTGGAACTGCCGTGCCCTGTGTGAAGAGAAGTGGTGGTGGAAAGCAGTCATTTGAAATTATTGGACTGTTTGCAAAAGTGTAGGGTGAAATTTACGGCGTAGAACCAATCTCATTCTGTTTGTTAAATTATAGCTATTGTTGAAGTGGAAGGGCACACAGAGGTGCACTTTGCCATTTGGTAACCAAAGGGCAACCTTGCACTGATTAATCGCATCAGTCGAGTACTGAAACATACCTAAGCCTTTCATATTATATATAGATGAGTGTCCACTTGCACCTCTTTTTTTTATACTTTACCACAAACTCATAAGGTTTTGGATAATCCTACTACATGCTCTATTTTCACGGGCACTAATAGTTTGTTACAACCTCTTAGTCCATACCTAGATACCTTTTGCATCAACTTATAAAAAAGACAGACAAGCTACTTGATACAATTTATTGTAAAAATAACTACAAAATACATATATACTATTCACTATGGATGTCAAAAATGTATACACATCTATTCACATACATAATGAAGGAATTGAAGAAACAGAGTGGCATTTACTTTAATAAGATACTAATCTAGGGGCCAAAATTGTTTTTGATTTAATTTTTTTTTAAATCAGCTTTTTTATGTGTACATTGTCACCAGTGTCTTGATACAAATATTCTCCATTTACAAGCATCATCCAAATAATAAAGGGAAAGAAAGGAAATGTTTGCATGCTGTCTTTTGCTGTGCATTTCACTAGCGACAATGACAATATTTTAATAACCAATTTAAACCCCTCCTTACCATCACATTAAACCAATAACAATTGTGGCATAACATTAACCCATCGAGTGCGCCAATCACTCGTACTACCTTCGACGACTCAGTGCTCCTAAACCCCTTTATTCACAGTATATAAAACTGTTGTTCCCTCTCTGACATGTTCATGACAAACCATTTCCGAAATTTCTGGTATGTTGCACTCGCTAAAGTGCATACCTTCTCCATTGCTAACAGCACCTGGAAATCTTGACCCACCAACAAGCCAACATAGGCCCTCCTCGGTTTTCCACCCCACTGTCATTATTGCCGCAGTCAGCAAATATGTAATAAGGGTCGCTTTGGCCCCGCCAGCAGTGTGTAGGTCTTGTGAGAAACCGGAGGGCATTCTCACAAATAATCCCTGCAGATCCTTTGTCCAAGTGTCCAGGGGAGGGCCATCGCTCTTGGATCCCAACCCTGGAGGTGGACACGCGAGGGAGGATCACCGAGGCAGGGGGGCCTTGGGGACTGAGGGGGGACTGATTCCTCAAGACGAGACATGGTATTTCCCCATACCTTGCCCCAATATCCTACCCTCCCTCTACTTTCATGGGATATTGTCATCCAGACCTTTTCTTACCCCATGACTTTCCCTCAAAAGGAAGGAAGATAGAGACACCCAGAACTAAAGGTAAACCAAACCTTTTCCCAAAAACATGACACAAACCTTTTTTCACTTCACTCAAAACCTAGAGGGTATTCTGTAACCCAAATTTCTCCTTCCCGTTATCTTCCTCTAATAAGACTCAAAGACTAGGACAACTGGAACAAACACCCATTCATTACAACTACCCCAATACTTCCAATCAGAAGAAATTAGAAACACCACTCAATATCATACACATCACTATAATCCTGAGGCGAGAAAAGGAAGATTAGAGGTGTCGCACATTATCAGAAACAACTACGTCCCAAATTCGCCCATCCAAATCAAGTCAGAGCAGCAATCCCATTCCGCACCTCTTTCAGATACCTTTAAATCTCCACATTCCATTCCCGCTCTTTCCATTCTTTGTAAGACAACCTCAGCATCAACTGCTGAGGAGACAACCATATATCAGGTAACAGCAATTTTTTGAGTAGCCCGCCCCCTGGCCCTTAGGGTAAAGACGCCCCATCCTTCATTTTTGGTCATGCACGCAGGGCGCTTCACAGTCTCTCTGTTCGGCGAGACCTCAGCCGACTGCAAAGTTTCATCGTTCCCCATTAAGTCCACCATCTCCTCCTCCGTGGTTATATGGTATGCTTTGTTTAGTGTTCGAACCGGAGTCCGCACAGGAAAGTCCACCTGTAATGGATCCCTTTATCTTGCAGCCAACCCATTACTATGTGCAGTCGCTTCCATTTCATCAGAGTTGCTTGTACCACATCTTGAAACAGGATTATGGGAGAGTCTCGGAATTCAACAGGTTCTTGCCTCCATGCCACCTTCATGACCTTTTCCTTTGTTTAGAAAAAGTGGAAGCTTGTGAGCACATCAGGAATCAGATTTATCTTGTTGCGTCCGGTCCAATATAATAACAACTGCCGGAACAAGGCAAGCTCGTAATCTGTCAACTCCGGGTCCGAGACAGCCATGGGTATTCCTCGCAATCTAATGCTATTACTCATAGATCTGTTTCCAGCATCCCCTTATTTGCTTGTGACCCATTCCAATTATTGTTCCAGAGTCTCTACTCTTTTGGCCAGCTCCTTTTGTTCGCACAGGGTTGTTTGTCTCGTCCACCCAGTACTTTACTGCAAGCATTTGGTTATTGAGGTCAGTAATTGATTCAGTTAGACTGCTGACAGTCTTATTTATTTTGTAATTCCTGCCAGCATTTCTTTGAGGTCTGATCTCAGTGTGGGTGTGGCTTCCACATTAGGCTGTGTATTGAGGTGTGGTGGCGAGTGGACCTGTGTTGCCGTCTGTTGAATCCGCTCCGTGGCGTCCTGCACCTGAATCATAGTTTTGATGTCCCCAGAGAGGGGTTCCTTCTGCTGGCTTGGTTGTTTGGACATTTTTGCCTGTTGGTGTCTCTCTCCTGGGGACGCACTCCACTCAGTCACCTCGCCAACTCTCTCCATCTTCCGCCCACCTCCTCACAGTGTATTTAATGATCCGACTCTTGCCTGTATCAGACTATCGTTCCCCGCCAAAGTAGGGGGCAGGATCTAAACCAGACGCTATGAGCCTGTGTAGCGAGCCACTGACCCTTTGACTATTGCCCTTTAAGCGGGGTGCTGTATCCTTCAGGAGCCAGTCCAGGGACCCAGCGGCAGTCCCTGGCCAAGTGCCTATGCCATGCACTCCACATACCCAACCAGAACAGGACCCTGCCTGGACCAGATTTTGCACGTTTCAGAGATAAAGCACTCTCCAATGGGTAACACAATTTCCCTTTGATTTTAATTTCCCCTGTGCACTTCTGCTACTCAGATCCACCTCACCTTCATCTGCCACTCCCCACAGCAGCCTACCACCACCAGTGGGGAAGAGGGAATCCAGTGCTTTGGTCACCCTTGGGCTAAGTGCCTTTGAGCTTTTCTCTGTCTGAAGATTCAAACCCTGTCTGGCTTTCCTAGCACGCAGCTAGCGTCTCCTGACACCACCTCTCTGCAGTCCAAGGCCTCAGGTGTCAGGGGAGATTTTGTCTGGCCCCACTCGTCACAAGTTTGAAAAAAGGTGCTGGTGGCTAGAGAGATTCACGGTGCTCCACTGTGCAGGGATAAAAGCATATGCACCATCAAAACGTGGCAGTGTTGCTGGCCCCGGCGGTTTACACACTGTATTGCCAGATAATGTCAGGATCCCTCTTTTGTGGTGGAAGCACTCACTATAATGGAACTTGCAGTGCTGTTCCACTCCCGGCAAGTCCCAACCGAGCTGCTGCCACAATGCCGGGAAGGCCCTAGAGCAGGGCGCGCCATGCTCACCCTCGGAATCTGGCAGGGTCCGGCGCCTCACTGGTTACCACTCTGCACTCACCCCCACTGCTCCGGAGGACCACCCGGCTGGGAGCCAAGGTCGTTGCTGCCGACGGCACGAAGGCTGGTCATAATGCGAGAGGGCGAGGGCCTCCATTTTAATGATGTGCCTGCTTCATGGTTGCTGGGGAGGGCCCGTCCCCCGAGTCTGCCATGTTGATTTTCTCAGGCTGCCATCATCACACAATGCGATCTATGCCGCTCCTCAGAGCCCTGTTAAACTTGCAGGATCTATGCTAGCTGGGTTACGACCCCTCCTATTAACTTTTAGGGTGGATTCTGTCACATTTAAGGGGCTTAGGGACACCATTGGATCGATGTGGCTCTTGAGCTCACAGAGGAAGCCTCCGGCAGCATCCTTGGCTGGCCACGCCTCCTTTTGATTGAACTTTTACATACTTTTCTTTATCATAATTTCTTTCAATTTGATAGAAAACATTATTGCCAAATATTAGGAACAGTAATAGGAGCACCAATGGCTCCAGTTTATGCCAACATGTTTATGTACGTGTTAGAACATATCCATATTAATAATCTTAATTTTAATTATTCAATTATACCCTGTGAGGCACCAGAAGATTCGGACACAAAGGTGGTGTATTTTGAGGTATACACTTTTATTAATAAAAAGGGTTGGGGGGGGAGGGGAGGCCCTTCTGACGCCCTAAGAGGGGATACCCCACCTCAAAGAAACTAGTGAAAACCATCAGGATGTCCAAACACAAAAAAGTCTGCCCCAGTCACGTTCCCAAAACCTACCTCTGTCCCTCACACTCCAAACTAACGAAAAGGGTGGAAGGGTAATCTTGCTCCAAAGAAAACATGGCTTAGCAATGTAACAAATATTTTAAGCTGGTCAGGCTTCAAAATGATTCAAACAATGTTCAAGAAAAATAGTGTTCAAAATTTGGGGGTTTGCTACTTTCCCCTAAGCTTCAAAAGGGACAAAACGTCTTTCAAGTTCCTCAATAATAAGACATAACGATTTCTCCATAGTGTCACACCTTCTAAGTCTTTAAGGTTCTGACAATTCTTCTTGTAATCTCCGATTTGAGTGGCTCATAATCCTCGAGGGATCTGGGTACACTCTCCTGCCAAGTCCCTATTTCTTTATGTACTATCTTTCTTTCTTATATAGGGCTCCAGCCCCATGTTGTCTTCAGATTGTGCTTAGGGTTTCAGCCCCTTCCATTCTTGGTCTCACTTTTGGGTGCTGGTTCCAGACTTGCAATGCAACTTATTTGTTTGGTTTACTTCCCTGCCAAATGTATTGTTCCTTGTGTTCGGATTTACTTTCATATGGGGTTTCCAATGTTCTCATTCTTTTTCATTTGGATAGGAGTCCCAGACTTGTTCAAAACAGCTTAGTTTACTCTCCTGCCAAGCTCTAGTTTTGCTTGCCTCAGCATTTAGTTGTCGGACATTCACTTATTATGTGTTCCTTACTGACTGGGGTATGTACCTTCCTGCTTTTCTGTTTTCTTTCAATGTGTAGACCAAAAGGTTCTCTGATCATTATATGGTCCTGTCTGTAATGTTCCGGGCATACATTTAAACGTCTGCATAGGTGAAGGGAATTGTTCTATTCCAATCCGATTTGCCAGTAGACTAGACTGCTCACTTCAGTTTGCCAGAGTGGTCGTCATTCTTGCAGTTCTCTTCTTTATCTCAGTACATGGTTGCAAATGTAATGAGTTAAAGTCACTCTCAATTAAGTCTTTACTTCGAATGAAAATGAATGAATCAGAATCTAACACCTGAGAAGGAGTTTCAGCGGAATAATACTCCGTCTCCTTAGGATGGTCGCCCTGTATGGAAATATATCCTGAATTTTAACCAGGGTAGCTCCACATTTAAACATCCACATTTTAGCAAAGGTCTGAATTTTAACTATGGCCAAGGGTGTGAGACTCATGTGTGTGACTCATGTGTGAGAATCAGGCTGAATCTAAGATGCCAATATGGGATGCGCAGAACACATGCTAGAAAAAGAATCACTTTGCACCAAGATACCACAGTTGTGGGCTGAGTTGCACGAAAATAAAACTAATATGAAACTAACATACTAATTTACATTATCCATTTAACATTTAATAGAGTCTCATACGAACATTCAGTGCAAACCAGTCCATGCCGGTTATATAAACTGGGTGCATATTGATGGAAATGCATTGTAGTTTGGAAATGAAATAAACTAAATGTGCAGGCTTAAAGCTGCGCTGTGTCTACATTGGGCCGTGACAAATCAGAAGTGTGGAATGTGAGATCCGTTCTGCTAAAGACATTGCATTGTTTAAAAATCTTAAAAGCAGGAAACCACCACTGAGATGTAGCTATTATTTCCGTTTCTAAGCAATTGAGATAGACACGGTCAGAACATTCTTAGATTGGCTAATTACCAAAAAGGAAGGTGGTGGAGAGGGCGCTAGAGGGCCAAGCAAGATGGCGGCTTCTCGGTGAGCTCTGACGGAGCTCTGAAATTTATCCCGACAATCATTGCTTTCCGGTGTGTGAACCAGCCCCAACTGGTGGGATAAGTTATATAGCTCTCTGGCGCTCGTGATACAAAAACAGCAGCGACACAGGAGGTCTCCCAGTGCCCAGCGGACAGCAGTGGCGTCAGACAGAGAGGGCCTGACCAGTGCCGCACACCCACGCCCAAGCGCTAACAGTGGGTGATTCGAGCGGAATCTACGGCACAGCTGACAAAGGCAGCAACGCGGGAATTCAGTGACTCCTTGGGAGGCAGACACCAGTAAGTGAAACCCGAGGCCCCTGAGCCTTATTGAGCACCCGGCCTGCAGCAGATTCCACGAGTGCAGCCGAGGACCCCTGGCTGTGACGCCGGCTGCTGTGGCCCCACGAGGATTAGACAAGCGCCTGACTCTGCACCGGATTCGGAGTGCACTGCACCGGGGCGTAGACTGAGCCTGTCTGAACACCGTGGGACCATACAGGGCAGTCGGGGGTGGAGCAGCAGCGGCACGGGCAGAAGGAGCGGTGGAGGTGGAACGCCCTGGTCCCCGGTCCTGTGGCTACCGCCAGCGAGGAGACACCGGCGGACCACAGGCAGCCGCGGCTGGCAGAGAGGAGAGCCGACACAGCCAATTGCAGAGGGCACCGTCCGAGACAGGTGAGCAAGTCGGCCATGCTGGATCCCGGCCTCCCCCCTCTCCTGACTCGACAAGATAGTCTGGGACTGGGCCACCAGACCTCTAGGCCTGGGCAGTGGGACTCGCACATTGAAATCAGGGCTGCCAGACTGAGTGGAACGCGGTGCCCCCCCAACTCCCCGCTGCCACCTGGGATCTCACGCCTCACACCCCGCTGGAGAGGCGCACACAAACACCTCTGGAGGCAACCATAGACACAGGGCACTGAGATTCACAACCCATCGGTCTCCGGTAAACGGCCCGACACCGACTCCAGTCTACCATCACCCCCCAGCCAACAAGTAAAGGAGCTGCAGCTCATAAAGCAGCTGGCCAGCCCAACCAATGGAACACCAGTGGGGGTTACTCTTTCATCCCGTGGGGGACTCCTATTCCAACACAGTGTGAGCCTGGACCGCTGCGGCTGTACCGAAATGACAGGTCAGGTCAGCTTAATCCTGTATACAAGCAAGGGCTCCTTAGTGCCCCAAATTCGGAACGCAAGCAAAGAGGTGACAATGCTCACAAGACCCAGATCATGGGTGAATCCTAATTTACGACATACTACAGGAACTGTCGATTGTCTTTCAGGGGCCATCAGTCAGCACGCAAAAAAACATCACCTACTGACTCTCTAGTGGCAAATTGGTGCTCAAGACAACACAGAATCAATCAAGCTGTGAATAGTGGGGGAAACAGCCAAACTACGCATACTAACTGTCCTGTAGCGGCTTATGAACTCAGTGAGTGACAGGCGGTGTCCTGATGCAACCGGTGAGTCATTGGCACCACTTCACCTTCTTAGCCATACCCCAAGCAGAGACTGACCCAGAACTATAGGCACTCGGCGGCAGCAAGGGCAGACGAACGCCGCCTTCTTTACAGCACAACATCCTATAATGGCACGTTCGTCCTGAGCGGACAGCCAGCTCATTGCACTCCCTCTCACAGACAGTGCGCTTCTCCAGGTCCTTGATCCTCAAGGGCTAAAAGGTCCCCTCATCACCTGGGAGGCCCAATGCCATTTCCCACCTAAAACCATAGCACCAAAGACACACCCAAAGAGTCGAAAACTAAACTGTGTCGGCATGACTCACCCCCCCCCCCACCTTCCCCCTGCAGTAGGACATTCAGTTGGAAATAGGCAGTCCTGCGAAATCGCCCTTACTTTACAAAAATCCAAGCAGACCAGGCTCTGGGCCCACACGCAAGCGCCGCATGATGGGTAAATCTGACAAATCCCAACGGAAATTGAAATTCGAGCCAGGAGCAGTGGTCAAAACCCTGAAACCAAGCAGGCAGCCGGAATCCCCGCTGGGAGACACAGAACGGGAGGAACCCTCCCAAGCCATGGACATACGTGAGATCCTTCTAGAACTTAAAGCCAGCATTGGCAAACTGGATAGCAAACTTGACGCATTATCTTCCAAAGTCGATCAATTACATCGCCTAGACAAGCACAGAGACAGGCTTGACACAGTGGAACAGAGGGTCTCTGATCTAGATGACAACACAGCCTCACTAACAGCGAGAGTGGCAGCACTAGAAGGAAGATGAACGTGGCTGCCACCAAGAATGAAGATCTCAAAGGGCTGGTGGGGGTGAGAGAAAAGAAACTCCCGATGAAGAGGGAAGAACTTGTTGAAAATATCTGCAAATAACTAATCGGGGCATCAGCACCATCACAGTTGTTCGTTATAGAAGGAGCCCACAGAGTCCCGACCAGCAGACCCATACAGGGAGCCGCTCCACGACCGATTATTGCCAAACTCCTATACTTCAAAGATCGAGATACAATCCTACGCCTGGCTAGAGACAAGGGTGAGCTCCAATATGACGGCGATAACATCTATTTTATCCAGATTTTTCCCGGGCCGTCCAAGCTCAGAGGAGGTCCTTCACAGGAGTGAAACGCTGATTGCAAGATAACCAAATGACTTACTCCATGCTGTTTCCAGCAAAACTGCGGGTCCAGCATGAAAGGAAAGTCCAATTCTTCAGCACACCAGAAGAAGCAAACTCCTTCCAGGACAAACTCGGCTGCAGAACACCCGACAACAATCCGAGACCACCCAGTACAGACCGAGCGAGAAGAGAAACACCCTGATGACAAACTTTACACATACATACTGAACCCCTTGGAGGTTGGTGTTGCATGCTGGAACGCCACAACAAGTTGGTTTGGAAGGGAGCTTCTGACCTTTGGAGGGCACCGGCGCCCCAAGCTCTGCACCGTTAATGTTACTATTTAAAGGGAGGGCTAAGAGGACGGGCGAGTTGGGTGTTGCCCGCGCGGGAGGAGGAAAACAAACTGTTGGGTAAACGTGCCTGTTATAGATCCACAACCTAACCCAGTGGTCTAGCCAGGGACGGTTTCCTCACCACATCAACCGAAAGAGTCAAGCTACGGATCCTACTTCGACACTGCAATACCAGCAAAACTCTCAGATTGAGTCACAAAAACACACACTCAAGCAAAGGCACAATGCATCAAGTTCAAGCTAGTCACATGGAACATTAGAGGGGGCAACCTCCCGTCTAAAGCACAGAAAATATTGCAATATCTCCGGAGGCATAACATTGATGTAGCCCTGATCCAAGAGACACACCTCCTTCAGATTCCGAGACTTCTCTTCGTATTCTTCCTACGCCAGAGGGGTGGCCATCCTCAGACAAAAAATCCAACTTCAGACTAATAAAGTCAGACAAGGACGCTGAGGGCAGAGCAATCCTAGTTAGGGGGATTCTTGGAGGGAAGGGGATTGTTTTGACTGTGTGACGCGCCTCGAGGGAGCGGGATCAGCGACGATCATCTGGGGTGGGGACCTGAATACACTGTTAGTCCCCCAGAGAGACAAATCGCACACCCCAACTACTTCTCTTACCAAAGCAGACCTCCAAGTCCTGGAAATATGCAAAGTTTATGGCCTCATAGATACATGGAGACACAACTGGGAGACCGGCAAATACATCTTTCATTCTTCGGTCCACAACACAAGCTCACGACTCGGCTACCTACTGGTATCCTCCCAGAGCCCTCTCCAATGGGGGCCATGCCAAATCCTATCAAGGACATTCTCCGACCACTCCGCAGTTACTCTCGAATACACTCATCCAGATTGCAGGAACAGCAGACCTCACTGGAGATTCAAGCCAGGGTCGCTGCAGGACCAAGTTTTTGCAGACGAACTCTGCAACGAAATCGTGTACTTTCTAGAAATCAACCAGGGCTCGGTCTCGTCGGCGGGCACACTCTGGGAATCACAGAAGTGCTATGTCAGATGGGTTTGCGTTCCAAAGGAGAACAGAATACTGAGGCTAATCAGGAAAGAACTTAACACCAGTGAAGTCCGTTTGAAAGGACTCTAACAAACATGCTTCGCATCGAATGACCCACGCTCCCTGGCAGCGCTTAAAGAAGAAGAAGAGCTAGATAAGTTCAGATCCACGGCAGAAAGATAACTAAAATTCCTTCCGCAAGGTCATCATATCCGCCAGTATAGAGAAGGCCAAAAGCCTGGTGTCCTCCTCAGTGATCAATTTTGATAACAAGATCCTGGAAAAGAGTCCTTGCCGCAAGATTGCTCCCCTTGATGCCGGCCTGGTACTCACTGATCTGGCTGGCTTCGTGACTGGTCGCAACACGACTTTCGGCATAAGAAGTTTGTTCGGAATCATGGAGGCACTTGACCCTTCATATCAAGCGATAGCAGTTTTACTAGACGCGGAAAAGGCCTTCGACTCTGTCGAGTGGCCTTTTCTTTTTGCAGTATTGGGACACATGGGCCTGGGAAACTACTTCATAACATTGACCGCCCTACTGTTTAATTGCCCCCAGCGAAACATTGTCCTGGGTAAAACAAAATCAGCAAGAATAGAACTTCAAAGGGGGACCAGACAGGGCAGCCCCGTCAGCACTAATATTTGCCCTGGTAATGGAGCCCTTGGCCTCTGGGCTCCGATCCTGACAACTCCAGAGAGGTCTCTCCCTCGGACCCCATAATCGAATAATCACCCTGTACGCGGACAACTTGGTACTCTTCGTCCGAGACCCGAGCGAAAACCTGAATACCATCAGCCGTCAGGTAATCAAGTTTGGCACTGTCTCGGTCCAGACAATCAACCACACTAAATCTGTCGTATTTTCTCTGACCCCAGACCTCAGGGAATTCACAGACGACTGAACAGGTCAGGTATCTTGGGATCCTAATGTCTAGGGACCACCAGGATATATTCCAGGACAACTATGAAAGAGTAGTAGGGTCGCTCCAGGAAAAATTAAAACAGATGGATGTTACCCTTCTTACTACCGCAGCTCTTTCTTAAACAAATTTGGAGTTTGATCCTTGAACTGCTCTGGGCCGGCAAGAGTAGTGTACACGACACTCATTCAACCAGGGACCGGATTTGGAGCGCTACTACTGGGTCGCTCAAACCCAATTTCTTGGCTACTGGTACACCACGTACTTTATTAGAACCCATGTGCAGATAGAACAGGCCCTCGCAACTCCCAACCCATTGAGAGCGATCATCATAGGCCATCTGCCTGTATCTCATGCATCACTGAATGTAGTCCTCTCCACCTATGCCGCCTGGAAGAAAAAATCACGCAGAAATTTAACATTCAGGTCAGATTTTCCCCTCTTATACCAGCAAGGTTCATACCAGGAATACCCTGCACCACAGAAAAAGTATACCTACAATGGGCGGATAAGCTACAAATACATACGCTGAACGACTTGTTCATATAAGGGGTCTTCTAAACATCCCAACTAGCCAGAGATAGAGGAGCCGACACGGCCCTAGACACGTTTGTGTATTTTCGACTCTGTCATGCACTCCAAGCATTTCTCACCATGTTTCCACAGCAACCATCCACATGGCAACTATTGCACTGAGTGATCCAATCGCAGGGGGAGGGCAGGCTGGTCTCTAATCAATAAAACCCTCCTAACAGACACGGTGCCCATGCACATAGCTGCAAAAACAAGGTGGGAGAAGTCCCTACAATCGACAATACTGGAGGATGACTGGGCGTATATCCTGGGGCAAACTCAGAGGGTAGCTTTAAATACACACTTTAAACAAATACACATTAACTACCAACTTCAGACAAACCATACTCCAGCAAAAATCCATGCACAACACACGGAGATATTGGCGTCTTGCGAGAGATGCAAGACATACGTGGCCCATTTTCTCCATCTCGCCTGGAGTGCCCAACCATAACCCAATTCTGGGATCAGATCCTCCAGAAAACATCAGCAATAATTGGAATGGAATTGGCACCCGACCCCACTGTTGCATTGCTTGGTCTAACTAGGTGCTTGCCATCCACAGTTCGGAAACTAGCTGGGATACTACCAGTGCTAGCACGCAGGAGAACCGCTATGTCATGGGGAGGGGGACCCACACCAACCCTGTCAAAATGGCTAAAAGACAACCCATTGCCAAGACGTTGAAACAGACTTCATCAAAACTTTATCTCTACATGCACGACATTTGGGGACCTTACATTTCCTGTCATCTTCTCCTGATATCACCTCATCACCAGTCCCGGCTCCTCAAACCACTCAACAATGACCTTGTGCCCAACTGTTTGCAGACTACGAATGCTGTGCAAAGAGACTCTACGGTTAGGTAATATCCTTTATGTACTACAAATGGGGGTGGGTGGAGGTATCTCAAGGCGCAGTTGGTACTACCACGTTCTGTTGTATCCAATTTTTGTTGTTTGAAACACCAAAAATAATGTTTACAAAAATAAAATAAAAAGGAAGGTGGTTTTGAGTGACACATGAGGTCTCAGCAAAAGGCTTAAAAAGGTTTGCAGAAGGAACGGGTGGGAGCTTTATCTCCCACTCACTGGCTCGGGAGCTGGCAGCTGTCTAAGGAGAGGTTCCAGGCGCTCGTTTCCTCTCAATGACTTCGGGAGAAGCGTGCGACAGAAAGGCTGGTAGAGGGTTTGTGCTAGGCAAAAAGGTTGTAGACCAGATAAAGAGTTCTTCTGTTTGACAACTAGATTGGGGTCGCGAGCAGTTCAGGACATATTTAAGGAAGTTATCCTTGGTGAGTTCAGTTAATGTGAGGAGCGAGCTGATGTGTGAATGATTTGTGATCAGCTAGTGTAGAGTGAGCAAATCATTTCATTTTTAGGTGCTGCACAATGACATTTTGAATGTGTATATTTAACTGTGTTCATGTTTCTCCAAGTTTTGTTACGGAAAAACTGAGATGTGACAGAAGCCAGTATTCTGCCAAGTTTTGTTGCGAAGTTCAAGGCCAAAGTTGGCAGAACTCGGGGCATTTTCGCAAATAGAATGTTTTGAAACCCATTGCAGGAAAGGATTAGTTTATGTTTGAAATACAACGTGGATGCACATGTCATTTAGTGTAAGAAAAACACAGGTTTGGCAGAAAAAGTCACAAAACCACAGCCCTTGTATGAATAAATATAAAGAGTGCACATAGGCTGCAGGTGCCTGAGAGGTGTGGGAGTGCTGCCAAGTACAACCCACTGTTGTGGAAACAATTAGTAAGGAACTTGGGGTTGCTCACCCTGAGTTACCTGGGGGCAACCAGACGTGGTCTCCCTGCTCACTGTGCTCAGAGAGGCACAGCTTCACCTCACTGATGAGGCCCAACAAGGCTGAAACAAGTGTATGGGGTTGCTGTCGGTACTCTTGTTCAGAGAGGTATTGCCATAGAATTTCGGTGCTGGACTGCCCATGTGGGCTGTTACAAATGACTGATATGCAAATGGATATTTCCCATCTGTTAAAGGTACAGTGAGCAAAAAGCATGTGCTGCAAACTCTCACCTCAGAACAGGTTATCATGCCATGTTCTCTCTGGAGAGGAGCGCCTGCTACCTTTTGTGAAATAATGTATATGTGTGTCAAGGAGTTCCCCCCTTCTCACCTGAGTCCGTTCTTTACTGGTGTCCTTGGTCGATGCCTTCTTGCAGATGGACCGGGTCTTGAAGAAGGCTGCCCGACTCTCTTCCGAATCCAGTAGGCGTTCAGTTTCCGGGACGCCGAATCCAGGAATCCAGGAGGAAGTGGAAGCACGCTAGCCAGGAATCCAGGATGTAAGTAGAAGGGGGAGGACTAGGAAGGGATAGCGGGATTAGAAAAAGGAGAAGAACCGCAAGCTACGGAGCACACGTCTGGTCGCTACTTCGCAATAGCATTGAGACGCGCAGAGCCGTGGAAGGCGTGGTCTATTAGTAGAAAAGGCTACGTCCAGCGCATGGAGCGAGAAGGGATTACGCTGGACGGCCATGTTGGGAGTATTAATGAGTGTAAGCCCGCTGTGACGGGGACCAAGAAGCCCAAAAGGGGCGCACTCTGTGATTCATGACAATATGTGTCTGCATATATCTTGATGTTAACAATATTGTCTCATCCCATATTGATCAATATATCGCCGAGCCCTACTTTGTACTATATGCTACATGTTTCACATTTAAGTAGATTTCGAATTACAAAACAGACTTTAATAATACATTTGTTCAAAGCTTCAAAGACGTTATAGAAAATCTCTTTTTGATTTAAATACATTCTGGGAAATTGTACAGGATTTTGAGATTACTATTAAGATGGCTAGTTAGACTGATCAGAGTGTAACAAGATCAGTTTTAAAAGATAAATGCAGCTCTTATTCCCATTTAAATATGGTTATCTTTACAGAAATTCCTCCAACAGCTTACTGAAGATGTTTGTCCCCATTTTAAGCTGGGAATTCAGTTCGGACAATACAGTTTAAAGTAACATACTTTTACTGGCCATATGTGTCATTAATTTGGTGGTTCAACTTTGGTAGAGTGATACTTGTGGTGCATATAATATGAATATTTAATTTCAGAGACTAATGTTATTCTGTATGAGTCAACGAATGGTTCAGATGTCCCGTGTGCCATTTTGGAATGGGGCAACAATATAAACTAATTCTTTCATTAAATGTCGACAATTCATGCCAAAGAAAATCTCTTTTTTTATAGAGTATTCATTGTCATTTGACATACATATCGTTTGATCTGAACCATATCTAAATACGGAATTTAAACTACAAAGACTTGTGCTATGGGTACTCACTAATGTTGAATGCCCTTGCTCTTGAGCCACTGAAATGGTGCTAAAACATACAGTGTTTCTTGCAGTGCTTTAAAAACTGGATATTCAATGTGATAATTTTGCAAGGTATAAGAGGTGTCAGTAGTTTTATTTCTAAGCGCTACACCCTTAATATAGAGGAAAATGTACATTCCTCCGTAACATTTTGAATATATTTGTGAAGAATATACAGTTAATGGACTTGAACTACACCTGGGTTACAATGGCTCATGTTGGACACTTTTACATTCACAACTGTTGGGACGTCAATAATGAACATATTTTACCTTAGCCAGCATACTAAACCTTTACGTTTGTTACTGTGTTTTCGTATGCATTTTCCTGTGTAGATAGATATATCGCCCACTATTAATGAGGGGCTGATCTAACCCCAAACTCTAATTAGATGCGGTACGTTTAAGCTTCTTGTACAGATACTTTGGCCTTCAAAATTCATTTTTAGCAACAATTTTTTTATTTCAATATATTTTCTCTGATTTATGCTTTGTATCTTGTACCCAATATACACACCATGTGCATCATTCAAACTAATATCTCCACTAGACTTGTGCATTTACACCTGCAGTATTTGTGAGTAAACATGTAATTAATGGGCTTCTCTGTACACATTTAAGCAATGGGCATTTTATTCTATATAATTACTAATACAGAGAAAAGATGTGGGGTCTTCGCATAGAAAAAAGGTATTTTGACCTGAAATCCATAAAAGCTTGGTTCTAAGAACTCAAATTTGACTTCAAGATTCAAAGATTATTTCTAACGGTTTGGACGTTTTTGGAAGAAAAGAAAAATGTTGACATAACTCTTCTTTTTGTTTAAGGATTTTTGATTCATCAGCGATGGTACATTTTATGTATTATGTATTGTATTTGACATTATTTGTTCTAAAATTCAATTTAAAAAAATGAGTAGTCCATAAAGTGGTCAGTGTGAAGTAGGAGTGATCTTGAATGTTTAGTCCAAAGCAACTTCAATTAACTGCAACACTTACTGGTACAAAAAAACAAATAGTCTTGGGTGACCAACTTTTGGTTTGATCAACAAAAAAGATGGAACAGTGTCACTGATTTCCAACTATGCAGGCCTCCAATTTATAAAGTGCTTTAGAATCAGTCTGTGGCAAAAAAAATACAGTGGCTCATGATCTTTCTCTCCTGATTATTTGCGATCTCTTATGAGATCTATGAAAGATTTTAAGTATTCTAAGGATTCTTGTTAGTAGAAATGACCCTAATTTAACAGTCACCAAAATGCTACAATCCCCCTCCACAATCTGTGTAAAAAAAACAATGTTTTATTTGAAATAACAAAATAAAGAAAATCAAGGTGGTTCTAAACTTTCAATGATGTAGAGGTCACCAAAAATATTTAAAATGAAAACACATAGTTTGTCTAGGAAAAATACTATCTGTGTGCTACTGTCTCGCTTAATGTTTTCATTCCAATTAGCTGAAACATAGAAAAACAATGAATGTCCACTCCACAATATAAATATACAAATTCACATTGGTTGTTTGATTTAAAAAAAAGTAAAATAGTTCTCTGAATAAAGTTTCAACCAAAACAATTCACTTAGTTTTAGTGGAAACCATTGACAAGTATTGAAATCAGAGAAAAATATGTGTTCTAACATATCTTTCTCTCATTCGAGACGTGAACCCAATCCAGTATATTGACACCTTCTGTGACAAAATATTGTTTTGCCACTTTTGCAAAGATTCAAGGTGATATCTTGGTGATGTTGGGTTCATGATTTGAATTTCTTTTAAGAATGCTGGGGCATCAGTGCCCAACTCTCTTATTATCCTTAAGGTTCACACTCGCAGCATCCCAGTGCCATGTTTTCATTAAGGAATAGATTTCAATTACTTTATTTACTACGGAAGACGCTAATAACAAAGGCTTGTTATTCCATAAGGCTTCAGATATTCTAAAATGCTGGGAAACTTGTTGTGGTGAAGCTAGCAAGGGTTTCAATTTTAAATAATCACAAAGCACAAACAACTTGCATTTTAATCCCCCTCTGAAACAGCATAGCACGTATAAAAAGGGTTCCATCAATATACTTTTTCATTGCCATCTGTGAACAAATTAATTCTTGTGACATGTCTCTGAATACAATGGGATCACTTTACTCACTTTTGGTTTGCCCTTCAAAGGTCGGGACATGTCGGATGTTCAACTAGATTCAGGCAGCACAATACTTTTAGTCTGTTCACCTGCACCCAAAAACCCTCTCAGGAAATCTGGTTCTGTCTTGGGAAAGGCCTCTGCATTCATTCGTATCTGGAAAAGGTCCCATTGAAGAGATTTTTTCATCAACTACTTCCTGTTGAAATCCCAATTAGCTTTCTCCTGTCCTAGGAGATCTCTTACTTTTCGGTTTCCTCAAACTTCTCTCTGTCCTAGGTGTACGTTTAAATTCCAGGCAAACGCACCCATGTAACATCAAATTAAGAAAGAATGTTCAACTGGACAGCTGTAAAACACGATAAAGAGCAATGATTAGTAGTAGGGGCCCCTGTGGTCCAGTAATGAAGGGCTTGCTCATTCAGTCACATGGCCCGAATTGTAGTCCGTGCCTTTTATTCCTGGTGCTTCAAATATTGTTTTTAAAACAAAATTTGAGGCATCCAAAAAAATTCAGGCTGGGAATTGAACCCGGGTGGCATGGTTGAAAGGGCTAACCTTCACCACTGGACCACCACAGTTCTTTTGAAAGAGCAATGGAAACGCCCTGTTAAATTAGTAGGACATATTTGCCTCGCTCCCATGTTCACAGGACAGGCTTTCATCTCTCTACAGCAGCGGGAAAGGAGCCAAGCTGCCTGGGCACCTGCAACACCTTTCCTGCCTACTACCATCTCTACAGAGCACGCACATTGCTGGGGTAAGCACATTACTAATATGCTGCGCTTCGAGCTCACCGCATGGATTGCGTCATTCAATCACGCGATGATGCCTAAATTCAAAGGCAGCCTGAGGCTTGCAGGATGTGACAAACCATACTCCAGCAAAAATCCATGCACAACACACGGAGATATTGGCGTCTTGCGAGAGATGCAAGACATACGTGGCCCATTTTCTCCATCTCGCCTGGAGTGCCCAACCATAACCCAATTCTGGGATCAGATCCTCCAGAAAACATCAGCAATAATTGGAATGGAATTGGCACCCGACCCCACTGTTGCATTGCTTGGTCTAACTAGGTGCTTGCCATCCACAGTTCGGAAACTAGCTGGGATACTACCAGTGCTAGCACGCAGGAGAACCGCTATGTCATGGGGAGGGGGACCCACACCAACCCTGTCAAAATGGCTAAAAGACAACCCATTGCCAAGACGTTGAAACAGACTTCATCAAAACTTTATCTCTACATGCACGACATTTGGGGACCTTACATTTCCTGTCATCTTCTCCTGATATCACCTCATCACCAGTCCCGGCTCCTCAAACCACTCAACAATGACCTTGTGCCCAACTGTTTGCAGACTACGAATGCTGTGCAAAGAGACTCTACGGTTAGGTAATATCCTTTATGTACTACAAATGGGGGTGGGTGGAGGTATCTCAAGGCGCAGTTGGTACTACCACGTTCTGTTGTATCCAATTTTTGTTGTTTGAAACACCAAAAATAATGTTTACAAAAATAAAATAAAAAGGAAGGTGGTTTTGAGTGACACATGAGGTCTCAGCAAAAGGCTTAAAAAGGTTTGCAGAAGGAACGGGTGGGAGCTTTATCTCCCACTCACTGGCTCGGGAGCTGGCAGCTGTCTAAGGAGAGGTTCCAGGCGCTCGTTTCCTCTCAATGACTTCGGGAGAAGCGTGCGACAGAAAGGCTGGTAGAGGGTTTGTGCTAGGCAAAAAGGTTGTAGACCAGATAAAGAGTTCTTCTGTTTGACAACTAGATTGGGGTCGCGAGCAGTTCAGGACATATTTAAGGAAGTTATCCTTGGTGAGTTCAGTTAATGTGAGGAGCGAGCTGATGTGTGAATGATTTGTGATCAGCTAGTGTAGAGTGAGCAAATCATTTCATTTTTAGGTGCTGCACAATGACATTTTGAATGTGTATATTTAACTGTGTTCATGTTTCTCCAAGTTTTGTTACGGAAAAACTGAGATGTGACAGAAGCCAGTATTCTGCCAAGTTTTGTTGCGAAGTTCAAGGCCAAAGTTGGCAGAACTCGGGGCATTTTCGCAAATAGAATGTTTTGAAACCCATTGCAGGAAAGGATTAGTTTATGTTTGAAATACAACGTGGATGCACATGTCATTTAGTGTAAGAAAAACACAGGTTTGGCAGAAAAAGTCACAAAACCACAGCCCTTGTATGAATAAATATAAAGAGTGCACATAGGCTGCAGGTGCCTGAGAGGTGTGGGAGTGCTGCCAAGTACAACCCACTGTTGTGGAAACAATTAGTAAGGAACTTGGGGTTGCTCACCCTGAGTTACCTGGGGGCAACCAGACGTGGTCTCCCTGCTCACTGTGCTCAGAGAGGCACAGCTTCACCTCACTGATGAGGCCCAACAAGGCTGAAACAAGTGTATGGGGTTGCTGTCGGTACTCTTGTTCAGAGAGGTATTGCCATAGAATTTCGGTGCTGGACTGCCCATGTGGGCTGTTACAAATGACTGATATGCAAATGGATATTTCCCATCTGTTAAAGGTACAGTGAGCAAAAAGCATGTGCTGCAAACTCTCACCTCAGAACAGGTTATCATGCCATGTTCTCTCTGGAGAGGAGCGCCTGCTACCTTTTGTGAAATAATGTATATGTGTGTCAAGGAGTTCCCCCCTTCTCACCTGAGTCCGTTCTTTACTGGTGTCCTTGGTCGATGCCTTCTTGCAGATGGACCGGGTCTTGAAGAAGGCTGCCCGACTCTCTTCCGAATCCAGTAGGCGTTCAGTTTCCGGGACGCCGAATCCAGGAATCCAGGAGGAAGTGGAAGCACGCTAGCCAGGAATCCAGGATGTAAGTAGAAGGGGGAGGACTAGGAAGGGATAGCGGGATTAGAAAAAGGAGAAGAACCGCAAGCTACGGAGCACACGTCTGGTCGCTACTTCGCAATAGCATTGAGACGCGCAGAGCCGTGGAAGGCGTGGTCTATTAGTAGAAAAGGCTACGTCCAGCGCATGGAGCGAGAAGGGATTACGCTGGACGGCCATGTTGGGAGTATTAATGAGTGTAAGCCCGCTGTGACGGGGACCAAGAAGCCCAAAAGGGGCGCACTCTGTGATTCATGACAATATGTGTCTGCATATATCTTGATGTTAACAATATTGTCTCATCCCATATTGATCAATATATCGCCGAGCCCTACTTTGTACTATATGCTACATGTTTCACATTTAAGTAGATTTCGAATTACAAAACAGACTTTAATAATACATTTGTTCAAAGCTTCAAAGACGTTATAGAAAATCTCTTTTTGATTTAAATACATTCTGGGAAATTGTACAGGATTTTGAGATTACTATTAAGATGGCTAGTTAGACTGATCAGAGTGTAACAAGATCAGTTTTAAAAGATAAATGCAGCTCTTATTCCCATTTAAATATGGTTATCTTTACAGAAATTCCTCCAACAGCTTACTGAAGATGTTTGTCCCCATTTTAAGCTGGGAATTCAGTTCGGACAATACAGTTTAAAGTAACATACTTTTACTGGCCATATGTGTCATTAATTTGGTGGTTCAACTTTGGTAGAGTGATACTTGTGGTGCATATAATATGAATATTTAATTTCAGAGACTAATGTTATTCTGTATGAGTCAACGAATGGTTCAGATGTCCCGTGTGCCATTTTGGAATGGGGCAACAATATAAACTAATTCTTTCATTAAATGTCGACAATTCATGCCAAAGAAAATCTCTTTTTTTATAGAGTATTCATTGTCATTTGACATACATATCGTTTGATCTGAACCATATCTAAATACGGAATTTAAACTACAAAGACTTGTGCTATGGGTACTCACTAATGTTGAATGCCCTTGCTCTTGAGCCACTGAAATGGTGCTAAAACATACAGTGTTTCTTGCAGTGCTTTAAAAACTGGATATTCAATGTGATAATTTTGCAAGGTATAAGAGGTGTCAGTAGTTTTATTTCTAAGCGCTACACCCTTAATATAGAGGAAAATGTACATTCCTCCGTAACATTTTGAATATATTTGTGAAGAATATACAGTTAATGGACTTGAACTACACCTGGGTTACAATGGCTCATGTTGGACACTTTTACATTCACAACTGTTGGGACGTCAATAATGAACATATTTTACCTTAGCCAGCATACTAAACCTTTACGTTTGTTACTGTGTTTTCGTATGCATTTTCCTGTGTAGATAGATATATCGCCCACTATTAATGAGGGGCTGATCTAACCCCAAACTCTAATTAGATGCGGTACGTTTAAGCTTCTTGTACAGATACTTTGGCCTTCAAAATTCATTTTTAGCAACAATTTTTTTATTTCAATATATTTTCTCTGATTTATGCTTTGTATCTTGTACCCAATATACACACCATGTGCATCATTCAAACTAATATCTCCACTAGACTTGTGCATTTACACCTGCAGTATTTGTGAGTAAACATGTAATTAATGGGCTTCTCTGTACACATTTAAGCAATGGGCATTTTATTCTATATAATTACTAATACAGAGAAAAGATGTGGGGTCTTCGCATAGAAAAAAGGTATTTTGACCTGAAATCCATAAAAGCTTGGTTCTAAGAACTCAAATTTGACTTCAAGATTCAAAGATTATTTCTAACGGTTTGGACGTTTTTGGAAGAAAAGAAAAATGTTGACATAACTCTTCTTTTTGTTTAAGGATTTTTGATTCATCAGCGATGGTACATTTTATGTATTATGTATTGTATTTGACATTATTTGTTCTAAAATTCAAATTTAATTTAAAAAAATGAGTAGTCCATAAAGTGGTCAGTGTGAAGTAGGAGTGATCTTGAATGTTTAGTCCAAAGCAACTTCAATTAACTGCAACACTTACTGGTACAAAAAAACAAATAGTCTTGGGTGACCAACTTTTGGTTTGATCAACAAAAAAGATGGAACAGTGTCACTGATTTCCAACTATGCAGGCCTCCAATTTATAAAGTGCTTTAGAATCAGTCTGTGGCAAAAAAAATACAGTGGCTCATGATCTTTCTCTCCTGATTATTTGCGATCTCTTATGAGATCTATGAAAGATTTTAAGTATTCTAAGGATTCTTGTTAGTAGAAATGACCCTAATTTAACAGTCACCAAAATGCTACAATCCCCCTCCACAATCTGTGTAAAAAAAACAATGTTTTATTTGAAATAACAAAATAAAGAAAATCAAGGTGGTTCTAAACTTTCAATGATGTAGAGGTCACCAAAAATATTTAAAATGAAAACACATAGTTTGTCTAGGAAAAATACTATCTGTGTGCTACTGTCTCGCTTAATGTTTTCATTCCAATTAGCTGAAACATAGAAAAACAATGAATGTCCACTCCACAATATAAATATACAAATTCACATTGGTTGTTTGATTTAAAAAAAAGTAAAATAGTTCTCTGAATAAAGTTTCAACCAAAACAATTCACTTAGTTTTAGTGGAAACCATTGACAAGTATTGAAATCAGAGAAAAATATGTGTTCTAACATATCTTTCTCTCATTCGAGACGTGAACCCAATCCAGTATATTGACACCTTCTGTGACAAAATATTGTTTTGCCACTTTTGCAAAGATTCAAGGTGATATCTTGGTGATGTTGGGTTCATGATTTGAATTTCTTTTAAGAATGCTGGGGCATCAGTGCCCAACTCTCTTATTATCCTTAAGGTTCACACTCGCAGCATCCCAGTGCCATGTTTTCATTAAGGAATAGATTTCAATTACTTTATTTACTACGGAAGACGCTAATAACAAAGGCTTGTTATTCCATAAGGCTTCAGATATTCTAAAATGCTGGGAAACTTGTTGTGGTGAAGCTAGCAAGGGTTTCAATTTTAAATAATCACAAAGCACAAACAACTTGCATTTTAATCCCCCTCTGAAACAGCATAGCACGTATAAAAAGGGTTCCATCAATATACTTTTTCATTGCCATCTGTGAACAAATTAATTCTTGTGACATGTCTCTGAATACAATGGGATCACTTTACTCACTTTTGGTTTGCCCTTCAAAGGTCGGGACATGTCGGATGTTCAACTAGATTCAGGCAGCACAATACTTTTAGTCTGTTCACCTGCACCCAAAAACCCTCTCAGGAAATCTGGTTCTGTCTTGGGAAAGGCCTCTGCATTCATTCGTATCTGGAAAAGGTCCCATTGAAGAGATTTTTTCATCAACTACTTCCTGTTGAAATCCCAATTAGCTTTCTCCTGTCCTAGGAGATCTCTTACTTTTCGGTTTCCTCAAACTTCTCTCTGTCCTAGGTGTACGTTTAAATTCCAGGCAAACGCACCCATGTAACATCAAATTAAGAAAGAATGTTCAACTGGACAGCTGTAAAACACGATAAAGAGCAATGATTAGTAGTAGGGGCCCCTGTGGTCCAGTAATGAAGGGCTTGCTCATTCAGTCACATGGCCCGAATTGTAGTCCGTGCCTTTTATTCCTGGTGCTTCAAATATTGTTTTTAAAACAAAATTTGAGGCATCCAAAAAAATTCAGGCTGGGAATTGAACCCGGGTGGCATGGTTGAAAGGGCTAACCTTCACCACTGGACCACCACAGTTCTTTTGAAAGAGCAATGGAAACGCCCTGTTAAATTAGTAGGACATATTTGCCTCGCTCCCATGTTCACAGGACAGGCTTTCATCTCTCTACAGCAGCGGGAAAGGAGCCAAGCTGCCTGGGCACCTGCAACACCTTTCCTGCCTACTACCATCTCTACAGAGCACGCACATTGCTGGGGTAAGCACATTACTAATATGCTGCGCTTCGAGCTCACCGCATGGATTGCGTCATTCAATCACGCGATGATGCCTAAATTCAAAGGCAGCCTGAGGCTTGCAGGATGTGATACTCCCTGCCCTGCCTCTTACCTTATTTTTGAAATATCGATGTACCTGCAACCTTGAACTCTTAGTGCCTCATTGTGTTTGTGGCTTGCCAAAATAGTCACACTATTCTGCCTGGCTCTGCCTGGCTCCACTCCCCCTCCCATTGGCTACCTGCCCCCCCTCTGGTCGCCTGTGATGTTGTGTGTGCCCTCCCCACCCCAGGTCACCTGTGATGTTGTGTGTGCCCTCCACACTCCCTCTGGTCGCCTGTGATGTTGTCTGTGCCCCCCACAGCCCGTCTGGTCACCTGTGATGTCTGTGCCACCGCCCCCCCGGTCGCCTGTGATGTTGTGTGTGCCCCCCACGTCCCCTGGTCTCCTGTGATGTGTGTGCCCCCCCACCCCTCATACTGCCCTTGCCGCCCTCCCTCTCTCACCCCCATCCCTCTCTTCCTAGTCCGATAATGCCCTATATTTCATTTTTGTATTGTATTTACATGCTGCTGTTGCCCTGCAACATGGGGTAGTCACCATGTATTTGCCCACTTTTTTGTCTTTCGCATTTATGTGCTGCTGCTGCTGCCCTGCAACATGGGGTAGGCACCATGTATTTGTCCACTGATTTGACAATACATCTGTGTGTTGCTGCCGCCCTGTAACATGGGGCCAGACTCAATGGATATGATCACCCGGTACCTATCTTTTGCACTTTGCGTATGATGTATTACCTTTGCACGTTCCACAATGTTGGAATTCACCTCTTGCGCTGCCTTTTCTGTAACCTGAAGCACTGAAACTAATTGTAAGCGCCTAGATACCTCAGGGTTTTGCGCGCTATAAAAATAAACAAACAAGCAAGCAGTCCTATGAATGTTTGTTGTTTTAGGATTGGCATGCACAGAACTGCCTATCCTGTGAATGTGTTTTTTTTAATTCTCTGCTCTCCGGCAGTGACCAGCTTAAGCTCCCAGTAGGGGGCTCCTGACTGATTACTGCCACGAGAGCAGTGAATTAAAGAAACAGATGAAACTGTTTCTGTATGCAAAATGGATGCCTCCAAGTCTGTTACAAGCAGGACTTGGAGGCACATTTGCAGCTTATTTTTCATAGAAACTAAAAGTTAATATATATTTTTAATTATGGGCAATATTTTTAAACCAGAACATATTTTTAGAAAACCTCCCCTTTAAATGACAACACACAAGCAGAAACTCCTTTTAAATTACATATTCCTGAGTTCATTAAGGCCTACAACTTAACACGTGTTTCCAGTAACTTTATATTATCTGTTTAACATTAACACCATGATATTTTAGCCATGATATTTTAGCATATTGAGTGTGCATTATTTAATGGCCAGCATTACATTCAATCATATATTTTAAATTTTTTGCAATAAGATAGACTGTCTTGCACTGGATTAATCATTCTTGAAAAAACATCAGATTGCCACAATGTCCCCATTTGTGGCCTAAAAAATAAAAGAAAATTGTTGAGTAGCTCAGGCATGGTCAACTCAACTTTACACTATAACTTGTGTGTGGGTTTGCAAACCAGCCAGTCGTATCATTTGAGACATGTTACGCTGGCGACACCCAGCTAATCTTAGAGCTACACCCAACTTCTTATATGATGCATGCCAATCAATGGGTGGATATGTCTAAACATCCTCAGACCGAGCCCCACACAAACAGAGATCTTAGTAGCAGGCAGCCACACAGCTTGTTGACCGTGTAACTTCCGTCCAATTCAACTATCCAAATCCCCAAAAAAAAACAAAGATAGTCAGAAAATGTAGCATCCTTACCAATGCCAAACTCAACCGGATGCCCCAGATCTCTGCAATTGTAAAAAAAAGGGTTCGATGATCAAGGTGCTAAAGAAAATATTTTCTCGAATTCCCACAAAAAGAGGCTACACTGTCACATGTCCTGTTGCACCTTGAATAAGTGCATAGTATATATCTACAGTGCCTAAATATCTACTAAATGTTATTCCGCCATTAGAGAATGCTCTTGGTCGGTTGGTGATGTGCCTGAACTGCAGAGAAAACAATGCATTGGCAGGGACTGCGTATGCGCGTGCGACGCATGCGGAGCCAAGCGTAATGACTCCCGGCGGCCGCTACATTCATCCTGCAAAACATCCCCTTTTTACTGCATAATCCCACCTCATCGGCACACGAGAAGCAGTGGATGTACCAGGGAAACACTGGCCGCAGTCCCGGGAGGAATCAGAGTGGGGGACGTGCGATTCAGCCCGAATCTTCCGGCTGGCGGGCCGCAGCCATTGTGACACAGGCGTGGCCGCTGCTCACCCCGTCCCCCTCCACGGCGAACGCAGAGGATCCTGCGTCGGAGGACACGCCGGATCACACCGCCGTGCTGCCTGTAAGCCCGGGCAGCACCCTGCCCATGCCACCGGAGACCCGACTGCAGTCTCCCTCACCGGCCTGCCCCAAAGAACCCACGGAGACCGGGACACGAAGCGGCCGCAGCCGGTGACATACAAGCGGCACCCCTCTTGACCTAGACAGCGCCACGAATACGCATACGCGGAGCCCCGAAGCTTATTCGCCCGCGGTTCGGGCCCACACTATCAGCCTCTCCCCCAGGGGAACCCCCCCATCAGCGTGACTACAACGCACAGGGTCTAGCTGCAGCACGACATGGAGAGCCGAGTGCTGCGCTCCCCTGCTGATGCATGATACGCAGTAAACTGACACATCCATGACAAGGTACGAGTGTGTGTGAAGTGGAGGATTGCCCTATCTCCCCCTCAAGGCCTCCTGTACAATTTTAACCAACTGTAAAGACCACGGAAACCACGTGGGCCACTTTATGCGTCGGAGATAGGCACTGGCCAGCACCATACTAGTGTATGCAAGGACAGTCCTCCCCACGAGGCTTCTGCATAGTGGACCTGAACTACGAGTAGGGGGGCGGAAGGTACTTCTCCCCGCAACTAATTGGGACACTCCTGGTCTACGTGGGACCCCCGGATTCTCTCCTCCCCCAACCCCCCCGCTAAGCAGCGACCGCAACCCGGCGGAAACACACCAGAACGACCCTCAAGGGGCACTACTACCAGTGAGACGATTTCTCCCCTGCAGGCTGCGCCCCCCACTTGTGCTCTGCGACCCTGGAAGAGAGACTAATACTCGCAGCAAACTCATTTTGCTGTCCTAGACGCAGCCCTTGAATGGATTTGCGGTGAGCACTTTGCGCAGCCTCTACTTTAGTCGCCTGATTCATACAGGACCTCTCCCAATCCCACATTCACCCCTGGTGTGACAACGGGAAGCACCCGGATCCCTGCCATGCAGGACCGCTTAATCACGACATGGGTAAAGAAAAATCCAAGCGGGAAAACTCTACAAAGTAAGATGGACCTCTACACCGTGGGGGCTCCTCCCCACCGCGGGTCTCAGCCTCCAGAAGAGGAAGGGGCCTCCCCAAAGAGCCCCATGACCCCCCTGTCTCTTTGTTAGACCTCATGAAGGCGATCAGGGACTCGAGGACATCATTGGAACTCAAAATAGGCGGCCTATCCTCTGAGGTGTCCCTCATACGCCAGGACCTCGGCAACCTGTCGACCAGGGTTGGAGAGGCAGAACAGAGTGTCTGCCACAGAAGACACTGTCCACCGGCTGGTGCAGCAACTCACCGCAATCGCCCAAAAAGTGGCCCAACTGGAATATCGTGCTGAAGACAGTGAGGGGAGGGCGCGGTGCAATAATCTCAGGATCCTCGGAATACCAGAGAAAGAGTAAGGCCCCAGTGCTGAACTTTTCCTAGAAGATTGGCTTGCCCATGTCTTTGCCCCTAAAAAGCTATCCAAATTATTTTCCATAGAGAGGGCACACAGAGTCTCCACCGGCCAACCTACCCCGGGAGCCCCGCCTAGAACAATAATTGCACGCCTGCTGAACTACCGTGACCGGGATGCGATCTTACAAATGGCAAGGGCCTCTGGCCCGATCACATAACGGCTACAGGGTCGGTTTATATCCTGATTACAGTAAAGAAGTCCAAAAAGCCTGCCAGTCATTTGACTCTGTCAAGAAGAAACTCCAGTCGCTATCTATCAAATATGCCTTATTCTTCCTGGCATTGCTTAAAGTCCACTATGAGGGCACTACTCAACTGTTTTACAACCCCAAAGATGCATGGCACTGGCTTGAAACCCAAGTCCTCACGGATTCCAGAGTGAGGCGCACACCTCCAGGCCCATCCACACAGAAGCCCTGGTCTGGGCGGCCCTCGCCCCCTCGATCTACGACCAATGCAGACGGCGACATGGCTGGGACCCCTACGGAAAAGGGATAAGGCCCACGCAATATGGGGACTAATCTGCAACACAATAACATGGGAACGCTCACTTAGCGGCTGCCGCTCCTAATGCGGAGCGGGCGCTATCACATTCCGGGTTATCCCGAGGAAGTTTACTAAGTTATAAGTTTAATGTTTAGCCGACAGGTGCTCGCTCCCAGTTGGGGGGAGTTTTAGGAATGTGAGGAAACAGAATCACGGGACGAGAAGGCATGATACCGACAAACGCTGGCAAGAAAATCAAGCACTGTCTATGGGAAAGACCGTTGACACTAAAATCATCCAGTCATCAGGCACACCACTACGGGGCGACCACCGGACGTCTCCCCCGAAGGAACAGCTCTACACACCTCCGGAAGATACGCAAACCCCATTGATCCTTCCAGATGCCCCGACAAGAGACCCACGCAGATAGAATGAACTCCAACAAGGTATCCTTACTGTCCTGGAACGTTAACGGCCTCGGGTCCAGCATAAAGCGAAGATTGGTGCTCCAGTACCTCAACCGGTACTCACCAGACATAGCTCTCCTAAATGAAACACATTTGATCGGTACGAGCACCAACTTTTTCAAAAGATCCAACTACTCGCATACCTACCATGCCGGATTCACGAAAGGCGCCAGGGGCACGATGATATCCGTCCACAAGCGAGTCCCCCTACAGGTTAGGAAGGTCAAAGCTGACCCCCGGGGCCGCTGCGTACTTGCCGACATCTGGGGGGGAAAATGGGGCCTCGCAGCAATCTATGCCCCCCCCCACGCTTACGAAAGAACTGCTCTCCGAACTGCGGAACTTGCTCCTGGAAGACGAGGCCGATTTATGGGTGATAGGTGGGGACTTCAACAAGTGATGGACACCGCAGTCGATAGATCTCATAGGAGATCTGGAAGTCGCCCCGCCTCCACAGCACTCGCCATGTTCGCCGAAGCCCTGGTGTTGACGGACACATGGCGTTCACTTCCTAACGACAAGGCTGGCTTTTCCTTTTTTCCCGGCACAATTCGCTCTCCAGGATTGATTATGCCTTCATCCCCCGCAGCATAAATCACAGACTCCTAGATGCTGAATTCCTCGCAAGGGGAATTTCGGACCACTCTCCGCTCCTTCCAACTATGAAGAATTCCTTCCGATTGCCGGATCGTAACTGGCGCTTGAACACATACCACCTACGACTCTCAGAAATGGCGGAGGAACTGGAAAAAAAGACAACGGAATATTTCGAAATCAACAAAGGCTCAGTGGACTGCCCAATCTCGATCTGGGAGGCGTACAAGACTGTCCTCTGAGGGGAATCTCGGCAGTTTCCGCCCACCAAAAACGACAAGTCCAAATGATCAGAGAAGCAGAAGCACGAGTCTTGGTGTGTGAACGGCAAATCCTAGAACACAGCAACCAAGAGGCAAAAAGAGGCTCTGTTCACGACACAAGATTCCCTTAGCAACCTGGCTCTAGACAATGCACGAACAGCCCATCAGCTAGTCCGAAGCCAAATTTATGAACGAGGCGACAAAGCAAATAAGACCCTGGCCTGGTTGGAGAGAAGCGAAGAAAGCAGGGGAGATGTACGTGCCATTAAATCTCCGGATGGAACATTGCTGACAGATGACTGACATTGTTGAAGCATTCGCCGCCTACTATAAGAATCATTATACCCCACCCACCTGGAGCTCGCCATCCGAACCCTCATGCTACCTTGACTGGATTGAGATCCCGAAACTCTCACAGCACCAATCAGATCTCCTGAATGTTGAAATCACAGAGGCCGAGGTGCAAGAGGCGCTTGCACAACCCGGGAAAACTCTGGGTCCCAACTGTTTCCCTACAGAGACATGGAAATGTCTCGGTGGTACACTATCCACCCATATGCACCGTATGTTCCTACGTAGCAAAGAGCTAGGGACACTCCCCCCGGACCTCAGGAAGGCATAAATAGTAGTCATACATAAACCTGGGAAACCTCCAAGAGGAATGTGCCTCCTATCATCCCATATCCCTGATCAACGACGAAGCCAAGGTCCTCGCCAGAACACTTGCTAACAGACTACTGAAGGTGATTGAGACCCTTGTCCACCGAGACCAATGTGGATTCATGCCCAATAAATCCACTCGCATGAACCTACGCAGAATCTAACTGGCGTTGAGTAGAGCCAAAGAAATACCGGCCCCACTAGCCCTCCTGGCGGTGGACTTTGAAATGGCATTTGACTCTGTGGGGTGGGATGCTTTGTGGGCAATCATGGCTCAGATGAACCTGGGGCAAACATTTAGATCATGGGTTAAACTTCTCTATGCATCCCCGGAGGCCACGGTAAGGGTGAATGGCAGGTCCTCTAAATCATTTCCCTTGGGTCGAGGTACGAGGCAGGGGTGCCCGCTGTCCCTGCTTCTCTTCCTCCTGGCCATCGAACCACTCGCAATTGAGCTCAGAGCGAACACCAACTGGACCGGATTCGTTTGGCTGGGAGGGGAGAAGACCGCCTCTCACTCTACGCGGATGACCTCCTCATATACCTTAGTAACCCGAGCACTTCATGCCCAAGTGTCTCCCTCATCCTTAGGGAGTATCAGAACTTTGCGGGCCTAAAGGTGAATGAAACCAAAACCATTTACTTCCCCATCCGGGGTGGCGAGTCTGCGATCCCCGAGACCTGCCCATACCATATCTCTATCAGGGAATCTAAATATCTGGGCATACGGCTCGATCCGACACTTGAAGGGTTCCTCCAACTTAACCTACAACCAGTAATAGAGCGGTTTAACAGATACCTCCCACTGGCAATCACTCCCCCTATCGCTAATGGGTAGAGCCGCGCTATTCAAGATGATGACCCTCCCCAGACTTTTGTACGTTCTCCACAACGCCCAATTTATCATCCCCCGAGAAACCTTTGCACTTATTGACAGAAACCTTTGCACGCTGTTATGGGGAGGGAACCAATCCAGAATCGCCCTTGACACGCTCCAGAGATCAGTATGGGAGGGAGGCATCGGTTTACCCTGCATACGCACTTATTACCTTGGTACACAGATTGGTGTAGAAAACGACTGGATACATGCAGACCCCACACTACCACACATTCGTATTGAACTAGAGACCATGGCCCAGTTAACCCTGCTGCAGATCCTGTACGCCACCCACAACCAGCTCCCTACGTTGCCAAAAACGACACCATATCCGTCGTGCCTGGCAGGATGCACACAAACTAATCGGCTGGAAAGGAAAGCCAACACTATCCCAACCCATATGGCACATCGCGCTCCTCCTGGAAATAGTGAAAATGGGCTCTTTTGGTCACTGGCGTGCAAAGGGGATACACACACTAGCACATGTGATACAAGGGGGTTACCTCTTGGACTTCGAAACCATGCAAGAGCAATTTGACCTGGCACCCATGGACCGGTTTCGACATGCGCAGCTGGCCCACGCCATCCGCACCCAATTCCTTGACACGACAAACATACCCCCCTGCCCTCCCATTGAGACCAATATCCTCCCGCAACGCATCTCCTCTAAGGTCAACTCCACTCGCCATCAGGCCCTCAACTCCTTCGGGGCTACACAGCTTGATGGGCTCAAAGCAAAGTGGGAAAGAGATGTAGGTCAACTGGAACCAGAAGACTGGGTTGATGCATTAATGTCCCCCAGGGAAATTGGGATAGAATCTAAACTCAGACTAATACAATTGAGAATCCTTCACCGCTCATATCACTCACGTACTGCAATGGCCAGATGGGGGGGGGGAGGGGTTTAGAGGCGGGACATGCATTAGATGCAAAACTGAGCCTGCCACCTTCTACCATATGATATGGGACTGCCAGGTGTTACAGGTCTTCTGGGATAACTGTATTGACACAATCTCTGCTGCCCTGGCGGCGCCAGTTCCTAGGGATCCCAAAATGGTACTCTTAGGCATCTGGGGAGAAGTAGACCTGTCAAAATACGAAAAAATGTTTCTGGCGATTGCGTTGGGCACAGGCAAAAGACTTATTGCGGCTGAATGGGGCTCTGCTGACCCACTGTGCCTGAACTGCTGGAGTAAGGAGCTGGACAGATGGGCAGCTTCAGAACGCCGGATCTATAACGCATGGGGTTGCCCCCGCAAATTCAAGAAAAATATGGGGCAAATGGCTTGATGCTCACTGAAATCCACCGGTGGAAGTAGATCAGTACCACTGTTAACATTATTTACCTGCCTTGTCTCACAACTGTCTTAAGGCCCTTGGCACCGCGGGGCCCCTCTCGCTTTTCATACTGCCATGTTGCCTTTGTCTGTTGTATGCCTATGATTCATGCTTGTTTTTACGTTGTGTTTTTTAAACTCAATAAACAGTCAATAAACAGAGTTATAAAAAATAAAAAAAAACAATGCATTGGCAGTGCTCCATTTATTTCCAATTTAGTGCCAAGTGGAGTTCAAAATACTCTACTTAGCAGACTATATGGCTATGGTCTGCAATTTTAACCGACAGAAAATGGCTGAACATCCCAGACACCCCCGCTCCCTTTAAATGGTGTAATGGGGTACACCTTTAACGGGTCAAACCACAGCTAAAAACAGCAAAACAATGCTACTATATGGGTGTAGTCAGAAGCACAAGGCCACAAAGGAAGTCCCCCACAACAGGGGTTCAGGGTAACAATCGCGTGTCAAGTAATATCAATTTACGCTTTATGACAAAGACTAAAAGACACATGAAGACTCAAGCCATCCCAGCCAACTACTCCATAATCAGATGTGACAGAAATACTGCCCATGCTAAAGGGCCATTATTTTCAAGAAATCACTTGACATTAGAGCCATTCCTAACCTCCAGATCCCATCTGCTGAATCACTCTCTCTCAAATTGCCGCTATCCTCCAACCAGACTGTCACATTACATCTTATTTACCGACCACCTGGTCATATTTCAACCTTCTCTGAGGCCATTTTGTCACTTCTTACTAATAACTTGAATCTCCCATCGCCCCTATTGACAATTGTAGCACAGATGCCGCGTGGTGTACTAACATCCAGAAGGCTCTACTAGATAAAATATCAATGCTCCAAACTAAAATTAACCACAAAAAAACCAACTCTTGCTGACCGACCCTGATCATAAGATACTCACTACTAACACCAGCCCTGAACCATCCATTAAACCATTTAGCTTCTCACCACTAGACACCTGGGAAGTGGTAAACATCATCAGGAAACTAAAACCGTCCAATTGTCAAGGTGACTCCTGCCCTGCTCCAATCATTAAAGCCGCGGTGCATGACCTCGCCCCTTTCATCACTAGCCTTATCAATGCTTCTTTCAAAACAGGCATGGTACCCAACAACTTAAAAGATGCCTGGGCCATTCCACTCCTCAAAAAACCTTCACTTGATCCTAGTAACCCCTCGAACTACAGACCTATTACGACAGTGCCTTTTCTGCTAAAAATACTGGACCGCGCTACTTACTTACATATTCAAGCATATCTAGAAACCAATAATATTCTGGGCCTTAGGCAATCTGGTTTCCGCCCTAGACATGGTATGGAAACAGCCTTGATTGACCTAGTAACCCAAATACACGATATGAAAGACAAGGGCAAATAAGCACTCCTACTACTACTCAACCTATTGGCTGCCTTTGATCTTGTTAACCATCAAATACTGTGCCAACACCTAAAATCAGCTGCACATTTCTCAGAATCTGCTACTTCCTGGATTAGGTCTTTCCTTGCTAATAGAACCACAAGAGTCTTCTCATATTGTGCCTCTGCTGAACCGTCTCCTGTACTCTGTGGGATCCCTCAAGGATCATGCGTCTCCCCTACGCTATATAATGTTTTCACTAAGCCTCTATTCGATATTCTTGACCACATGGGTGTCTCGTATACTAACTATGCCGACGAAACCCAGATACTGAACCCAATCTCTGGAAACCATTCTGAAGACTCCAAAGTCCTTAACGGTATTTACTCTGTAATCCAAGCCTGGATGGCACACCATGGACTCTGTCTAAATGATGAAAAAACTGAGATACTAATACTTGGCTCCCGCTCTAGACTGAACAAACTAGCCCCTTCATTCAAATCCTTCACTATTGACGGCAACACCATTACGGCCTCTAATAACACTAAAACTCTCGGTATTTACCTAGATGACACCTTATCCTTCAACAGACAAACCAATGCTGTGGTTGCAGCATCTGCCTACACATGCAAGCTAATCACTGCTTGCAGGCCCTTCCTTACGATGCCCAACTGCATCACCTTGGCCAGAACGTTAGTTATGTCCAAAATCGATTATTGTAACTCGCTCATTCTAGGGACTAGCCTTAGAAACATAAACTAACTACAAGTGACACAGAATAACGCTAATAACGCTATCAGAGCGGCCCTTAACATCCCTAAGAAGTCGCCCATATCCGACACTAGACGCAACCTGAACTGGTTATCTGTCAAAAACAGAATCGCCCTCAAAACACTAGCCTTAAAACCTAAAGCTAAAGCCAACCTCGCCCCAGAATACCTCTCCAATAGACTCCTGCCACACACCTCTTCAAGGCCCCTAAGATCGGCCAAAACCCACACTATGGCCATTCCTAGATTCAAGCTGCAGTACTCGAGGGGTTCTAGCTTTCCTGTCCAGGCGGCTAAGCTCTGGAATATGCTTCCGAAGTCTATTAGATCTGAGCCCTCCTTCCAGATCTTCAAAAGAAAATCCACACTCTGGTTACATGAACTAGACCACCAGACTCCTTTTGGCTTTCACTAGCATGGCCGCGGTCAACCCTTCAGTATTGGTCTGCACTCAATACTATGTACTGTCTACTATTGTTGTAACCTATTGTAATGTGTAACTGAATAATCCTGCATAGCTGTACTGCATTAAGAGCTGTAATAGCTGTAAGATACGCGCCCAGCTACCCCAGGGCCGGGAGCGCTTTACAAATAAATAAAATACAAATAAATACAAATGAACACAAATAGTCTAAAAGAGGGAAGAGGATTGAACATACCCAAGACATTTTGGACAATGCAAACACCAATCAGAAAGATGACCAATAACCGCTTTAATAAACCCAAGTTATAATATAGAGATGATCAAGTAATGAACAGAAAAAGAAAACCTCTGAAGAAGGGCATCAGGTAGAGTCTGTGTCATTACTAACAAAGGATCGAAAACAACAAACTTTTGTGAGAATAACCATATCTTGAGGGTTGGGAGAGGGGTGAACAATCATATTACAATATTGGAATGTAGCAGGTATTCCACATAATTTGGAGGACACAGAGTGCCTTAATTCCATGAAATATTTGGGAACAAGACCCTTGGAGAAACGTGGACTGCATAAAATTAGGAATTTAATTGTTCCATCAACTTCACAAAACAGTGATATAAAAACCAGTGTAAGGCACATGGAGGGGGCTATGCTGCTCATGTAGGAGAGAAAGCTGCAAAACTCCAAAACACATAACACAACAGCCAAATAGTTGCAGGAGTACATTTCAGTATCTTATGATTTATTGTGTGACAAACTATCTACACAAACAGTTAGCCTCGCTAAGGATATGCAGGAAGCTAGAAACACTGTCTAAACAGGTGCACACATATAAATGCAACCAATCTCAAATTATCATGCATCACACAGATCTGCATTGCTAATTAACAAGGTTGGACAGTGACAAGGATAAGAGGAAAGTAGATTAAAAGAGCTGTCTTAATGGGGGCGCTGTTGTGCGACAAGTATGGCCGCGGCCTGAGAGCGCTCCGACTCGAGCTTGCACATCCTGTTAAAAATCCTTATCTGCCGGAAGGGTAAAACACTAAAGAACGCTGGATCAGACACCCGCACAGCCCAGGTGTAATTTGCACAAGGAAAGCACAGCCCTGCGACACGGACAACAGCTGCCTGTGCCGACTGGGAGTGCGTGCCGGCAGCCTGCGGGGGAGGCTGCAGGGCATCAACGTGCCGTAACTCCTCCTTACACATAGGGGCGGTGTGGCCTCCCCCTCGGACTAGCACCAACCTGAGACGCTGGAGCACTTATGGGCACTTCACCCGATGGCAGAGAACTGCTACATACTGCACCCCTTCTGACACCTGCAGGTGGAGCGGCGAGTAAGCCGACTGCGCTCTGCCTGCAGGGCACTGGGAGCTGCATCCCTGAGGAAGCCCAGAGTGGTGAGTGCCTGCTTGCGCACGCTGTGGCGGCAGAGGGCTGGGCTGTCCCCATCTTAATCGGTGTGCTTTAACGTGCCCACGGCGATGCCTGGCCCCTGCAGAGCCCATACAATAGTTCCTGGGTGCGTCAGGGAACCGTGACCCCTCTGCCCCCCCAACTTTAAATTCTGCCGAGCCGCACTGAGGGTTTGAGGGATGTAGTCTGGGCCGCTGGGGGACGTGTCTGACCTGTGCCGAGTGCTCGCCATGTTGGATGGAACTGGAAACCTCCAGTGCCTGCCGAAAACTCCTCGCTTAGCATCCTGGCTTGTCTTGTGGAGTGATAAAAAGGTGCTGAAGGCGTACAGCTGATCGCAATAGCGTGCACAGCCTTATACCTGCATCTGTGGTCCCACAACTACCTTACAGCATTACCACCTATAGTACTGACCCATATTGCAGAGTCTCTGAGTCCGCTAACTTCAGGTGCGTTTAACATCATGGTGAACCAAAAGAAACCTGCAAAAATGGACCACTATGCCGGATCTAATGGGCCGCCTCCTGCTTGACCTGCTGCCCCCAACCCCTTTCAGCTTGATGTGGCTGCTCTTAATCAGACCCTGGGGACCCTAAAAAACAGTACAGGAACATTGGGTACGAAAATTGGCGCACTTACCTGTAAGGTAGACATTTCCGCAGTGCAGATTGACAAATTATGTAACCATATGACCGAGGTGGAGAACAGGATCAGTGAGGGCGAGGACAAGGTGACTATCCTGCAGCGTGAGGTATCCCTAATACAGCAAGCAGTGAAGAAAATATCAGCAAAAAATGATGAGTTAGAGGAGAGGTCCCGGCGTAATAATGTACGTATTCTTGGAATTCCAGAGTCCACACACATTGAGAACATTGATCAATTTATCGAGAAGCTTCTTTTGCAAATTCTGGATGACACACCAATCTCGAAAATGTTCCTGGTGGCACGCGCACACCACTCGCTGGCTGCCAAATCTCCTCCCGGGGCACCCGAGAGGCCCGTGATTGCACATATTTTCAAATATCGTGACAGGGATGTTCTCAGGACGGCAAGAGAGAAGGGGTCCTTCGTTGGCGATCGACAATCATCCGTCTGTTTCCCGACTTCAGCCCCCAGGTGCAGGAACAGAGGAAGACTTTTCAATCTGCGAAGGACGCTCTGTGGTGGAAGGGCAACCGTTATGCAATGTTGTTCCCAGCCAAGCTCAGTTTAACACATAATGGGAAGGTCCTTTTTTTCTCGACCTCTGAATCAGCTCAAAGTTTTGCCCAATAACTACCTAGCACTGGCAAACTCCCGGAATAGTAGACATAGCCTTGTGTCGCCTGCGAGGGCTTGGATACATCCTGTTGCAGCATAGATATATCTGCGCTGGGCTCCACATACCATGGCCCGAACCCACCCTCTGGGAGAGGAACATGGTGTAAGAAGGACTCTTAGCCACTGGAGCATGGTGTTGTGTAGTGCACCCCCTTCCAGCAGACACTGCTGGCGTTGTGTGTTTTGTTGTTGACTGAGTTGAAGTGTTAAGGGGGTAAGGCCGGTCGGTTATTGTTTCTGGTTTGGGCAGGGGTTAGGGGGGGAATGGATGTTGGGACTGCGGGTTAGGTTTTTAACAGCAAATATGGTGCATTGGTTAGTTCTACGACACTTCTGAAACTGAGTGGCCAAGCGGCCAAGATGGAGCATACTAGGGGGATACAGTACAGACGTGATATGGCAGGTCAAGCAATGATCACTTCACGAAAGGCGCAGCAGGGGAATGGTATTTCACTAATGTCATGGAACATACAGGGCTTGACTAATCACAAAAAAGACAAATTGCGAACTATGCTAGGGATAAAGCTGTAAATGTTTTGTGCTTTCAGGAGACACATTTGGCCCTGGATAACAGACTTCCCAACATATCTGGATGGGGGGTGCAGAGATACGTGTCCTCGTTATCTACACATTCACATGGAGTTGCCACATATTTTCACAGCTCATTAGCTTTCAAGCTTCATAATCAAATCTGTAATGGGAGGGGCGTTTTCTTCTCCTAGCAGGGCAGGCACTTGGCATCCGTGTTCCTTTTATGACTATCTATGCCCCGAACACGGACTCCCCCGCGTTTTTTCTACAATGTGCCAGCCACCTGCACAGGTTCACAGGCTATATGATATGATATATGATATGATATTTTATTCATATCACGCCCATACACAAGTGTTTCAAGGCGCGACAAGGAGGGGTACAAGGGAGGACAAAAACAACGATCTTACTAGGCCCAGTGTCATTGAGAACGTGCAAATACTATGGGCAGGTGATTTCAATATGGCCCTATCCTTGACACTTGATAGATCACACAACAGACAGCTGAACCTAAGGCATTGATTAAGTGGCTGGACATTGCAGACTACTATATATGATGCTTGGAGGAAATTGCATCCCACCAGCAGGGAATATTCATTCTACTTCGGGGTCCATGGTAGCTCCTCTCGGATTGATTACATCATGTTCTCCCCACCCATGCTCCATTCTATCACAGAGGCAGGCACAGATAATTCCACGCTCACTATCAGACCACTCCCCGGTGAAAGTTCTTCTCTCCTTCCCCCTTCAGCCCCCAAAGTGCCTGAGGTGGCGGTTCAGAGCCCGCGCATTTAAGGACACGCTTTTACACAAAAATATTAGACAGGACATACAGACATTTTTTGAGACAAATGTGGGCTTGTGGCAGATGATAGAATACTATGGGAATCATTTAAAGTATACATCAGGGGGTGCTGTATGTCTAGAGAAGGCGTAGTATTGAAGGATATTCGTAGATCGATAGCCAATACTGAGCAGGATATTAAATATCTGGAAGATCAACAGGGGCTACATGACACCCTCTCGACTCGGGAATCCCTAAGAACACTGCGGGAGCACGGGAGCAACTCTGCCTCCTTATGGAAAGAGAAGATTCCTGGGTGACCCGGTTAGGGCGGCAGCATATGGGGAGCGGGACCGACCCAGTCGCACATTAGCATGGGCGATTAGACAGGAGTGTCAACTGGCTGATATCGTGGACCCGGAGGGTACCCCTAGCAGGGACCCCCTGTGATCTGCAAGACTATCAGGAAGTATTGTGAACAAATATACAAGCCACAATTGAAAGTTGGGCATGACTCCAAATCGCAGTATGAATTAGCACCCAATGGAGCGATAAACACGCAGTACTGTTCTTTCTCTACCTAACGGTAAGGCGCCGGGTATAGACGGGCTCACTGCTGAGCTATATCAGGAATACACCGACCCGATTGTCCCGCATATTCGCAGCATGTACGAGGAAGCCTTCAACTCTGGCACTCTGCACGACTCAACCAGGACGGCTATTGTGACAGTACTGCTGAAACCCAATAAAGACCCTTTGAAGTGCGCGTCATATAGACCACTGTCGTTAATCCAGTCTTCTCCCACATATGTCTGCACTGGTACTTCCAGACCAGGCAGGCTTTATCCCGGGCAGATCCACACAGAACAATCTATGCCGTTTATTCACACTTCTGCACATCATGAATCCTGGAAACCCCATGGCGGTAGCCGCATTGGATGCAGAAAAAGCCTTTGACTCTGTAGAGTGGGCATTCCCATTTGAGGTCTTGAGACGCTCAAGGCTGTGTGTGGTTTACCTCAGTTGGATCCGCCTGCTGTACGCAGCTACCAGGGCGGCGGTGTACACCAACGGAATCATGTAGGAATGCATAATGCTGTCACATGGCACAAGGCAGGGATGCCCATTTTACCCCATTCTTTTCGCCCTCGCGACTGAGCCCCTCGCTTGTTATCTAAGACTTCACTCTCATGTCTCTATTATATTGCTTTACGCAGACGATATGTTGTTGTACCTAAAAATTGAATGGAGAACTTCAAGCTGGTTATACAGGTGATTCAGCAATACAGCGACGTATCTGGGTTGCGGATCAACTGGTCCAATTCAGAAGTGCTGCCCCTAACACCTGCCCGCGGTCCATCAGGAGATTTGTGAAGACTTCAAATGGTGCCCTGATGGCATGTGATACTTGGGTGTACATATAACCACCTCTCCCGCTACCTTGTTTGAAAGAAATTACCTGAAAGTGTTAAAGAGTACTTGGAGCACAGATTTGAGGCCTGGATACTGTTGCCCATCTCGCAGGCGTCCCGGACTGCCTTGGCCAAAATGGTCATACTACCAAAGTGCTATATATATTTAATAACGTCCCAATTTGGCCCCCCTCTGGCTTCTGGGCAAGAACACAAATTGATGGCACGTCTGATTTGGGTGGTTAGACAGGCCAGAATTTCATTGGATGTTTTGAAAATGCCTTATGGCCTGGGAGGGTTGGAATATCTCGATTTATATGTATACTTCCTGGCCGCACAAGTACAGTACTCCATATGGTGGTGGTCCCACTCTCCCTTAAAAAGACAATCATAAAACCAGACTACCAGAGGGGCCTGCTGTGAAGACCCTCCTCCTATGTGTCCCCGAGCTGAGATCCAACCGATTTTAAATACATGTAGTGCATGGCATAAAGTGCTGAATATCAATGGGACGATTCCCCCCTATTCGCCCACATTTGCCATATACAAGGTTTGTGGTATACCTCTTACTCATGAAAAAATCTTCCAGATACATTTTGAAAGACTAGGAATATATTACTGGGTGATTTTGTGGTGGATGGTCGCCTAATTACTTGGGGTGATCTGAGGACTAGAGGGATGTGGAATGGGCTAACAATGTTTCTGTACTTTCGGTTGAGGGCGGCGATCAAGGCCTCCTGGCCAACCTTCCAAAAAGCTCCCCCGGGCACTCCCCCAGCTTTACAATATGAAACCGCACCCACTTCAGCCAAATCACTGGTTTCAGTCAAGTATAAGAGTATTAGAGCACAGAAGTCTCCTCAGACCAAAACACCCTCCTAAAATGGGAATCGACACTGGGTAAAACATCAGACTCCCAATGGAGGCAGATATGTTCACAAATGAAAACCCTTTCATTGCACTACTGCTTTCTGCCTAATTCACCACAAATGTCTTCACCAGGTAGATTATTCTTCCCAAAGGCTACATAACAAGTCTACCCAGAGAGACCACCCAGTTGCGCTAGGTGCACCCATGACCCAGCTGATTTTCTCCTTGTGGCATGGTCCTGTCCCTCAATACAACAATTTTGGGCAATGATGGAAATGGCTATGCGCTCTATGTTATGTGAGTCATGGCAATACTCCCCAGAGTTTTGGCTACTACCCATGATGGAAGAAGGCTCCAGAAATGAAAAAAGGCTGGCTGTGATGGCAACAATAGTAGCTAGGCCATTGATCACCAAGACATGGGGGAAGCTCTACAGCACCGACTATGCATGAATGGTTGGCCTACATGAATATGTGTAAACAAAAAGAAACGCGAAATGCCACCACCTTAGCTATAAGTAGCAGACCATTGGACTATCGGGCCCCATTCCGAAACAATATGCTGAACACTGCCAATGTATAGCTTGCCTCTCCACAAAAGGATAGTAATGTTGACAGAGTATTCTCGGCCCACATACTAGAACTGTAAAAAAGCAAATCACAGTTGGATGCGTCCATGTGATAATTATAAGTTACTCACTGTAGTGACTAATAAGTCCCCTTTCCTCCATATTGCATGGCCATCCCTTACAAGGGACGGGAGACTGAACCCTTTTCACCAGAAGAAAACCTTCACCTTTAAATTTAGAGGCGCATGGTGGTGCATGCGCTGCCCTGACTCTGCCCTCCGGCGCCACACCTACCGCAGTCCCCATTGACACGTCAACAATAGATTTAACATTGCCTAATGACACCAGTATTATCAGGTGGGAAGAATGGTGGGACGTAAGGAGGAAAGGGGACTAAAGGACTAAGAGCACGTTCGTCACTACGGTGAGTAACTTATAATTACTCTTAGGTCCCGTCCCCTTTCCTCCATTCTGCATGGGCGATTACAACTGAATGTAGTCCCAGGGTGGAGAGGAGACCCTCCTTAAGCAAATAGGTTCCTGAGAACCGCCTGTCCGAAGAGCACCGCCTGTCCGAAGAGCATCAGATCTAGAGCCGGTGTCCAAACAGTAATGCTTGCAGAAAGCTGAGGGAGTGGCCCAAGTGGCCGCCCTGCTTATGACTTGCCAAGGGACATGGCGCTGGAATGTGATGGCCGTTGCCTTGGCCCCGACTGCGTGGGCATGCATGTTGGCTGGGAGCGGCCTGTGCTAGCCCTCGAATGCTTCTTTGATGGCCAAGACCATCCAGCGGGATATAGAGGCCGGCTGGCCTGGTCTTGCACCTCCGAAAGTGACAAACGGGGTGCCTGATTTGCGGAAGCCCTTGGTCCTGTCAAGGAAGAATTTCAGGCCACGCCTGATATTCAGGCAGTGCAGAACTCTCGGTGCCTCGTCCTTAGGATCGGCAAAAAATGTAGGAAGGAGTATTTCCTCGTTCAAATGGAAAGCAGACGGCACCTGATGTTCGCATACACCACTGGCTCAAATGGTTTGTGCGCCAGGGCGCCCAAGACTATGTTCAGGTCCCACACGGGGTGTGGCCTCTTGATGGCCGGGTAGAGCCTTGCGAGCCCTGTCAAATGTTTCTTGACAGGCGGATTGGGGGAGGAGAAGACCCCCTCCTCCGAGTTCCTGTTAGCCCTGATGGCTGCGAGGTAAGTGCTGCAGGTGTTCACCTGTACGCCAGAGTGGGCGAAGTGCGTGGAGAAGCAGAGCACGTCGTCCAAAGTACACGCCACAGGGTCGATTTCCTTGGAGTCTGCCCAGTGGCAGAACCTGTTCCATTTACATTTATATTGGGCCCTGGTAGCTTTGCTCCTTGTGCCCTGAATGATTTCCAGATTAGCCTGAGAGAGGCTGAGGTGCCACGCATTACCTGCTCATGCACCACGCTGTGAGTGCTAGTTTCTGGAGGCTCCTGCGCCAGAAGATGTGCTGGGCCCGTCGGGAGGTGAATCAACGTTGTGGGCGGGAAGGCATAAGCCCTCATACCGTTCCACTGAAGCCAAAATGCGTCGCCCAGGGAGCCGGGGCCCTGACCCTGCCAGGAGGCGAACTGAGGGCACTTCTTCTTGTGCCAGGTGGCAAAGAGATCCACATGGGGATGACCCCACCTGTTGAAGATCTCCTGAATAACGAGGTTGTTTAGCTGTCAATCATAATTGTCCGCTCCCAAACTGCTGAGCCTGTCCGCCTCCAGGTTGGATTCCCCCAGGAGGTGGACTGCCATGAGGTAGATGTCATTTTCTAGGGCCCACTCCCACATGCTGATTGCCAGTCTGCACAGAGGAGGGGATCTGGTGCCTTCCTGCTTGTTGACGTAGTACATGCTGGTCGAGTTGTCTGTCTGGATGAGGACAACCTTGCCCCTGAGAAGTGGTAGGAATGCGCTGAGCGTTAGTCAGATGGCGTTCAGCTCTAACCAATTGATGTGGTATTCCTGCTCCTGTCGAATCCAGGTGCCGTGGACAGAGAGATCGTACAAGGTGGCTCTTCAGCCCTCGAGCGAGGAGTCTTTAATGATGGTTGGCAGTCGAAAGGGCTTGCCCGTCCGTAGGTTGCAGTCCCTGGACCACCATGTTAGGTCCAGGTGGAGAGATAGAGGACTGTTGATCATCTCGGATTGAGAGACGCGCTCCTGGTTCCATAAGGCGGCGAAGTGCAGCTGAATCCTCATCCTCAATCTCGTGTGTGTGGAACGGCTAATAAGACTGCCGCCAAGAGACCCAGGAGATGCTGGTACCACCATGCCAAGGTCACCTCTCTGCTGAGGAAGTGGGTGGTGGCCCTCTTGATGGCCGAGATATTGTCCTCTGACCGAAATACCTTCTCGGAGTACGAGTCCCAGATGAGGCCCAAGAATGTCAGCGTGTGCTCCATTTATTTTAAAATATTTTTATTGGCATTTCCAATTACATTAGGAGTGATCAAATTGCAAATAACATTTGTGGGTAGAGGGGGGGAGAGAGGAGGAAGAGGGGGCAGGGGAGAAGGAACGGGAGGGAGAAAGAAATACATAGATAACATAACTTTAAACAAACAACGAAGGTCGTCACAGTCTCATGTCTGCTTCTAGAGCCAATCTGGCGATAGGGCAGAGCAAGTGTATGGTCCGCCTCTCGGGGGTGTTAGGTTTTCTGGGTGGGGCAAATCGGGTTATCTCAGGGTCTAGTTCCAGTTGTGTTTCCATCTTTTGTGGGTGGATCAGCATTATTCATGGGGGTTTGTCATCAGATGGAACATGTCCCATGTCAGGGATTTCCAGGCTTCGTAGGTCATGAACGGGCCTTCCCCAGTCTTGGCTATATCTTCTCCCCATAGCCTAGTTTCCACTTCTGACCAGTGTTCTAGTTCCTTGAGCCATTCAGCGTAGCGGGGGCCAGTCGAAGATTTCCATGTCATGACAATTGCTCTTTTGGCCAGTATACAGGCCATGTCCATAAATTTGACAATGTGCCTAACTTGCTTATCCGCGGATAGGACCCCAGCAAACATTCCATTGGTGTCCACTCATAGCAGGTCAGGCCAGCTTTCCTGCATGCTGGTTCAATTTTGGCCCAGAAATTCTGTATTTTTGAGCAACTCCAGGACATGTGAGCCATTCCTGCATCCTCTGAATTGCACCGGGGGCAAAGCGGGGCTAGGGGCCTGCTGAATTTAGCGATTCTGCTGGGGGTTATGTATGTTCTATGGAGAACGTTTAGTTGAATTAGTCTGAATCGCACGTTTCTTGATACTTCTCTGGGATACTGTAGGATTCTTTCCCATTCCTGTTCTGTGATGCTTGTTCCCAAGTCTGTATCCCATGAGCTCTTTAGGGCGTCGCTCTTGGGGTTAGGCCTGTCTGTAAACTGGGCATATTTACTGGAGGTTGGTTTCCAGCTGTCTCCCAAGTTGTGCATTAGGGTTAAGGTCAGGTTTGGTTCCGGTTCCTCCGGCCATTCACTCCATTTTTGTTTAGCCACTTCTCTGATTTTTCAGTAACGAAGGTGTTGGTCTCTAGGGAGTCCTTCGTTCGTTTCTAGGGAGTCAAACTCTAGGAAGGAGTTGCCTTCGTACATGTCTCACCAGTTGTAGATACTGTGCCTTTCCCACAGTCTTATGAGCACCAGTTAGTCTCTGTTGGAGCAGGCTTTGGCGGTCAATGGCGTTTCCGGGGAGTATGGATTCTCCATCCCCTGCAGTTTCAGTGTTCTGTCCCATATTTTACGGCCCAGCTGGGGGACTTTTGCTGAGTGCTTCCACCGGACCCAAAGGATTTCTTTCAGTCGCACCTGTGCTATTAACTGGCTCAGGAGATCGGTCTCTGAGGTGTGGTCAACTGCGAGCCATTTGGCCACGAAAGTGAGTTGGGCGGCCAGGAAGCTGAACTCTGCCTGCTTATATAGTAGCATTAGTATGCTTATGTCTGGAGCTCCCCCACACCAAATCCTTCAGTAATGTGCCCAGCAGCCGGAGGAAAGCGGCCGGTATGTAGTAGTGGATATTTTGAAAGTACAGGAAGCGTGGTAGCACTATCATCTCGGAGATGGCCACTCGGCCCATCATCGACAATGGGAGCCTGGTCCAGAACCTTATGGATTTATGAGCCTTTGAACCACCACCACCAGGGTGTTGCCCCCGTGTGTCTATTCGGGGGGGGGGGTGTCAAATGTTGATACCTAGGTATCGAAATGTGTGTGTGGTTTCCAACTTATCCCAACCTCTGCAAGTGCTGATTTACGGGTCCCAACCAGTCCTGCCAGAGAGAATATGCAGGACTTATCTGGATTTAATGATATCCCTGATACTCTTGCGAAGTTTCTCAGTGCCTCCAGGATTGTGGGTATGTTAAGTTGTGGGTCCCTTAGGTAAAGTAGGACGTCATCTGCATATAGCGAGATCACGTGGTATAAACCCCCAATTTTTATGCCTGCATCGAAAAACTGTTTCCTGATATATATTGCCAGTGGTTCTTGCCCAAGGACATATAACATTGGAGAAAGGGGACATCCCTGCCTGGTGCCCCTTTGTATGCCCCATGGTGCCGACACCGTTCTCCCAGTTTTTACCCTGGCCCTCGCTGTCCTATATAGGATCTCGATCCAGTGGATAAAGTATCCGCCCAGGCTGAATTGTTTCAGGGTGGCTAGGAGCCAGTATATGGAGTCAAACGCTTTGATAGCGTCTAGGGTGACTACTGCGTAGGGTTCCTGGGAGCCTGTTTGTGCTATAATATGCTGTAGTCTTCGTAAGTTTGCTGTTGTGCTGCGGCTGGGGACAAACCCATTCTGATCCCTGTGTACTAGGGTCACAATAACTCTTGATAACCTGTTGGCAAGTATGGCCGTAAGGATTTTTATGTCATAATTAAGGATGGCTATTGGCTGTAAGAGCCACACTCAGCTGTAGGTTTCCCGGGAATGGGGATCACTAGGGTCTCATTCATACTGCCTGGTAGTACCCCGGACTCAAAGGTCTCCTTGTAGACCTCATTTAAGATTGGAATTAGCTCAAGTGCAAATGTTTTGTAGAACTTTGGGGGTGGCCTGTCGCTCCCATGGGGTTTGCAGGTGGACAGTGCTTTAATCGCCTCCTGTATGTCTTCGGTTGTTAGCTCCTGGTTTAGTGCGTCTCTCTGGACTTCTTCTAGTGTGGGGAGGCATATCTCTTCTAGCGTATCATAGATGTCATCTTGGGGTACGATGGAGTCATGGCTATATAGGTGGGAGTAAAAGCATTTGAATGTCTCATTGATCCCCGTCTGTGTGGTGTGTATGGTGTGTATGGTGCCTGTCTGGTCTTGGATTTCAAGGATTGGAAGTTTCGGGCTTTCTTTTTTAGACAGCCACGAGAGTAACCTGCCTGGTTTGCCCCCTCCGAGCGAGTCCTGTTGGTTTTCGCAATATAGTCAAATTTAGCTAATCTGGCACAGGCTTCCTGGCAGTCTTTCTTCGCTGTGGACATTTCTTTTTCGAGTTCTTTAGACTTGTTGGCCGTGGCCTCCAATCGTCTGATCTTCTCCTCACCGCACTCCAGTTCTTTCCTGAGTGTTTTCCGGATCCCACCGGCACTGGCTATGACCTCCCCCCTTACTACTACCTTCAAGGCTTCCTAAATGGTGCTCCATTTTTTCACATTTCCCACATTGCTGTCCATGTATTCCATTATTTTGTCCCGGAGCTCCTCTTTAAATGCCCCATCTGTTGGGGAGTCCGTTGGCATCCGCCACATCGGTATGGGTGGTCTAGGGCCTTTTGGTTTCTATACCATTAGGAGCGGGGAGTGGTCTGATATGGTTCTGCCTAGGTAGGAGGCGGTTTCTATTTGAGGGAGGTGTGCTTTGTCTATTAGAAGGTTTTCTATACAGGTGTATACCTCGTGTGGAGATGAGTTGTATGAGAATTCCCTACTTTCAGGATGTAGGTCCCTCCACACCTCTGCCAGGTCCATTTCTTGTATGGTTCTTCGTAGGGCAGAGGAAAGCAGGTTGGTCGGTTGCGTCGGAGGAGCAGATCTGCCAAGAGCAGGAACCCGAACACAGTTGAAGTCACCTCCAGATATGAAGAAGCAGTCTCTGTAGGGTGCTAGCTTCAACTGCAATTTGGTAAGGTACGCCGAGGTGCCACAATTGGGGAGATATGTGTTGATTAGGCACACTTTGTTCGATGCTTCCACGGAGTATAAAGGTATCTGCCCTCGGGGTCTACCTCCCTGGACCAGAGTTTGAAGGTACATTACCACATATCCATGTATGGACTCCTCGGGCGTATTTGGAGTATGTTGCTCCAAAGCTCTGTCCGCCCCACCAGTCCGTGATTCCAGAGTCGACTTCCGCGATGAGGTGTGTTTCTTGAAGCATAGCAATAGAGACACGTTTTCTTCTCAGGAAGGATTTTATCCTATTTCTACGCATATCCCTCTGACATTCCATGTCAGCACTCAGCTGCCATATTTATAGGGTTGGACCCCTGGCCCATTGTGTTGTGCCTTTTGACTCAATAGGATCATTATGTTGAAGACTGTGGGACCTATCAACCGTGAACAATAAATAAAACAAACCAAACTTGTCCAAGTGGACCAACTGCACCCAGCAGTCATGCAGGTACTGCGTTGCTCGGGTGCCCCTGCTCCGTCAGGGCCTTTCCAGGACATCTTGAGCGGGTGTGGTGCGTCAGCCTTGTGCTGTCGCGAGTCCATTCGCGGGGGGTGCTTTAGGTCGGTCTGGTTGGCCGACTTCCTCCTGCCTTTTGATATGCAATCCATGGCTCAGTCGATGTCGTCTGTTTGTTCTTGGGTGGTCTTGTCTTGTGGGTTCGGCACGTGGATCATAATGCCTTCTCCTCACCATCCGCCAGGTTGTTGTCCTCTAGCCACATGGTAGACGCCGCTGGCGATTCCAGGAACATTGCTCTACCTTGATATATTATCTTGAGCCTCGAAGGGTACATTAACATATATTTGATATTTAGCTGACATAGTCTGTCCTTGATTGGGACGAAGGAGTTCCTTGCTCTTTGTACTAGAGGTGTATAGTCCGGGTAAATGGCAATCTTGGCGTTGCCTCTTTCGATTTCCCCTCCTTCACGGGAGAAGCGCAAGATGATTTCCCTATCTTGGAAGTTCAGAATTCTGGCTATCATTGGACGTGGATGGGATCCAGGTGGTGGTTTCTTCTGTAGGGACCTGTGTGCCCGCTCCACCGCGAAGCCCTGTGAGAGGTAGGTAGCACCTATTTCCTGTTGTATGCGAGTTTGTATGAAGTTGGTAGGGTTGGAGCCCTCCATTCCCTCGGGAATTCCGAGTAGGTACACATTATTGCGTCTAGAGGGCCCTTCAGCGTCTTCAGCCTCTCTTCTAGGAACTTATTGCGCTTCTCGAGATCTTGGACTCTACTTTGTATGTCTTTGAGGGTCTCAGTTGAGTCCTATTGTGCTGCCTCTGTGGTGGACACGCAGTCTGTGAGGTTGCGTAGGTCTTGACGTATCAACATCACGTCTGCTTTCATCTCCCCGATTTTAGTGTTTATGAAGGAGTGTAGCCCGCTGATGGCCTCTAGTATCTGGTTATCTTTATCTTTCTCTTCAAGTATTGTGGCTCCCGGGCTGGGCACCTTGACCTGTTGGTCCGTGTCTTTGGACTTGCATGCGGAGAATGACTCCATGATGGTGTTTTTCATTTTGCCTTTGGTGTTTGGCATGTTCCGCTGTAATGAGCCGGCCTGTCTTCAGGGTGGAGCAATGCCGCGTGCCTCCTGATGTCCAGTTGGGGGTCCGGTTTCTGAACGTGGGTCTCAGGTAGCCGCTCCAGAGAAAGTCCTCGTCTATGCCTGGAGGTTGACGCTGGATGATTGTTGAGTCTGGAGTGGGAGACAGCTGGAGAGTAGGGGCAATTGCTAACTAGCGGTCCTCAGTTGCAGCGTGGTACCCTCCTCTCTCCTGTAAGGTTCCAGCTGCAGCGTCCTTGTTGCAGGCTCCCCCAGCCACCGGGGGCCTTGTGTAGTTATGTGCTGTTATCACTGGTGGGGCTGATTTGGGGGCTCCCCCGAGGTCGCTGCTGAGAGCCGGTGGTCCGAGTGTTTGGGGGCGGCTCTGTGCCACGAAACATCGGCTTTGTGGGGAGTGGGGTTACGTGCGCCCCCGTATTAGGCCCTGAACTGCGGTGAAAGTGTTCCAGCTCTCCAATGTCCCCCCCATGACACTTGTTTGTCGGAAGAGGTTGGGTGTCAGGTCTCCCCCTGTTAGCCCTGGGTCAGTGGCCAACTCCGTTCTCTTTCGTGTGTTCCGGTGGGGGTCTCCCTGCAAGGACTTGAGCACTGTTTGTGGCAGGGTGCTGGCCTTTTGTCTCCCAGGTGTGTTCCACTTCCCAGCCTCTGCGGGCCTGGAGCTCCTCTAGCGTTGTCGTTAGAGGCCGGTAAACAGGTCACTCGAGGATATCTTTGTCTGTGTTGGAGGCAGGAGGTAAGCATGCCTCTGTGCAGGTTTACAGAAAAAGTCCTGGGGCAGGCCAAGAGCCGCAATGACCTCCTGCAGTCTGTGCATGGTAGGGGCGATTGAGTGCCGGGGCTGTCCTGCCGGTTCGGGGTTGGGCTCCTTTCCCCTATGTGCGCACCCAGGGGGCAGGAAGATGCCTGCAGGGAGATTGAAGCCTCCTTACTGGCTATTGTGGGATGGTCCATTTGCTGGAGCCAGGCTCATCAGCTCTGTGGGATTGCCTGCCCTTCGTTCCGTTCTGCGTGTGCGGGCTATTGAGCGTCGGCTGCCGCTGGAGCCTGCTGATTATTGTAGAGGCTTAGTAGGGGACAAGGCAGCCCAGAGACTACCGCGGCTGTGACCGGAGCGCCGCGGACCGACTGTTCCGCCAGAGTGGGCGTTACCTGACTGCCGGCGGCAAAGGCTTCCAGCCGACGAGTCCCTGATGGTCCTCACGGAGCCACTGGGGAGCCTGGTGCACCTCCCCTCTCGAGGCTCTTGGGCCGTGTGGGGGCCCGTGTCGGCCCGGGTCTCTGGCCCCTCCTCTCTCCACACGCTGTGTTACACCAGCGCGCTCCGGACCGCCGGCACCCCGCGGGGTCTTGATGCGGCGGAGAGGACGTGGATGTTGGGGCTCTGTCACAGTCGTGGATACTTGCCGGCACTGCATGCCCTGGGTCTTCGGGTGCCCGCCTCGCTCTGCTCATGGCCCCTCCTTGTCCTAGGGCTCAGGAGTCGCGGCCGCCATCTTTGGTCCCGGGGGGCCGAAATGCGAGGGTCGTGTTTTCTGGATGTCAGCTCCGTTTCCCGCCAAAATCGCTGTCCGGGGTTGCAGGATCGGTTGTCGCTACTAGATGTATAATTATATATGTTGTTAAGTTAATCTGGCCATTTTCTTGAGGATCTGAAAAAGGATCAGGGCAGGAGCTCGAGAGAAACATGTCCTCAGTCCATGGACCTAGGCCAAACCCCCCGTATCCGCGTGTGCTCTAGGTGCGACTTCTTGAGATTGAACGAGAAGCCCAGATCGTGCAGTGTGTTCATAATGGCATGGGAAGAGTGGTGAACCGCTTCCGGAGATGTAGCCCTGACGAGCCAGTCGTCGAGGTATGGGTAGATGAGGAGGCCCTGCGTTCTGAGGAGGGCAGCCACCATATTCATGAGCCTGGTAAAGACTCTGGGGTCCGAATAGAGCCCAAAAGGAAGGACCTTGTATTGAAAATGGTAGCCCTTGATCCTGAACCATAGGAAGGAACGATGGGGATGCCAAATCAGGACGTGTAGGTACGCGCCCTTCAGATCCAGGAAGCACATCCAGTTTCTGAATGTCTTCACTATAAAAGCTGGCGTAACCATCTTGAATTTCTGAAGGGGTAGGGAGAGGTTGAGGGTGGAAAGGTCCAGCACAACTATCAGGCCCGCCTAGTTCTTCTTCTGAATGGCTAAAATCCTGGAGTAAAAGCCCAAGACTCGCTGGGAGGCTCCGACTTCCTCCACCGGCGACCGGACTGTCCCAACCTGTGGGAGTGGAGGGGAGGAGAGAGGAGAGGCTGGGATAGGTAGGCGGTACCCCGTGGATCCTACGGAGAGGATCCAGGGGTCCGCGAAATTCTGGTGCCAGAAATGTGCATGGAGAGCAAGCCTGGCTCTGTCAAGGAGTCCCCCCCCCCTTCTCACCTGGGTCCGGTGTTTGCCAGTGTCTTCGATCGCTGCCTACTTGCAAACTCTCCTGGTCTTGAACAGCGCTGCTCGAGTCTCGTCTGGTTCCAGGTTTCGTTTAGTTCCGGGAGCACAGAGTCCAGGAATCCGGGAGTCTGGGAAAGGCTAGTAATGCTCGGAATCAGGAAGGCGGAAAGGGTCAGGAGCGGGTAATAGCACTGGGACAAAGGAAACAATACCGCGAGCTACGAACACACGTCTGAGGCTACTCTGCAATAGCATTGAGACGGAAGGCGTGGTCTATAAATGGATCACGCCGCGTTCAGCGCATGGAGCGAGCAAGGGCTTCAGCTCTGGACGGCCATGTTGGATGTAGTAATGAATGTAAGCCCCGTTGAGACAAGGACCAGGAGGTCCAAAAGGGGCTTGATCTGAAGTTCATGACAGGCTCGCACTGGAGACACGTGGACCCGAAGGAGCATGTCATGCCTTCTTTCCCTCTGCAGCTGTCGCGGAGGAGGGGGACTAGATAAAGCCCTTACTGCCCCCACCTTTTTATTGCTTGCGCCGGTTCTGAGAGGTTGAGCGGTCCGGCTGCCTGGATCTCCATTCCTGGAAGCCAAAGAACCCTCCATACGTACGCCCCCTGTCAAAGCGCTGCTGTGACTGGGTGTACGACTTGGGCGTGGTCTTTGTCAAGATGGATAAAGACTTGGCCGTTTGTGAGCTGTTTTTCTTCTTGTATAGCTATAGTCTGTGGTGGAGTGGAAGAGGGTCCCCCCCCAGTGGAGTAACTTTGCTGAAAATGTTGTGGGGGGGCATGACATCTGATGAAAAGGTGCCCCAGCTAAATGAATGGGGACAAAATGGTGACCCATGAAAGTTGGGGGGGGGGGACAAACACCCCCGTCACCCCCTAAAATTATGCCCATGCCCCCCCCCCGAACGCTAGATCTAATATGCGTTCCTGGAGTTCCGGATTGAATTTCGTGGCCCAAAGCCAGGTTGTCCTCATGTCCGTGGCGATACAGATTGCACAGCCAGAGGTGTCGACATGGGCCACAGTGGATTCCATGAGGTCATGCACCACCAGCTTAGCCTCTGCAAGCCCCGCCTTAAAACATGAATGGCTCTGCGCAGGGAGTTCCGGGAGGAAGTCCGCAATTTCCCACCATAACCGCGGGTTGGTGGCAGACAGCATGGCATCGGCATTGGCGTGACGAAGGTGCAAGGACACGTTGGAATAGAGTTTCTTTCCGTATGCCTCCAAGATCTTATCCTCCTTGCCTAGTAGAGCCACAGAGGAGCAGGCTGAGGACGACTGAGGCTTGGAGTATAGTGATGCTGCAGCAATCACCGAGGAGTGTGGCTAAGGATGGGCCGAGAGCAAAAGTGTACCCCCCTCCATCTGCCTGTACTTGGTGTCCAGGCGTCGATTGGCCGGCTGGGCCGAGTGGGGCTAACCCTTCTTGGCCAGGGAGACTACATCGGTCTGCAGAGGAATCCCTGTCTTAGCAGAGGGGCGTGGTGTGAGAACTTCAGCCAGAACCCCCTCTGCCGGCTGCTCGACCTCGGGCTGGTGTAGGCCCAGGTACTCCGCCAGCCCAGCAAGATGTTTGTAGAAGGCCATGGCTGAGGATGGCATGTCAGGATCCTCATCGTCCATGTCCGGTGGATCAGGAGGATCCTGCGGAGGAAAAGTAGTAGTAGTAGTAGTAGTAGTAATTGGCGTCGGAAGCTGGGGCACAGGAACCGCCTGCAGATTCGCTGGGGAGCCGGGACCAGTGGCTGAACCGGGGACGCCGGTGGAGGCACTTGTGGTGCCGCTAGCATAGTCGGGAGGACTTCCCTGATGGCGTCTTTGAGGATAACCCCCATACAAGGTGACTTCATGAGCCCAAAGAACCTCTAGTATAACCCTTCCTCACTAGTCTGTGGAAGGGTAGGGGGTACCAACAGAGTAGCCGGCAGCTGCTGAAGCCACTGCATACCCTGCCCGTATGGACGCAGTGGGAAGCTGCCCTGGGCATAAGGTGGATAGCCTGTCAGCCACGTACCTGGTTGAGGGCAGTCCCACCTTGACACTCCTTCGTCAAACTCCTGGAATGGCGCTGGACAGGTGCCTCTGTCTGGTGCGGCGGCCATCTTGTCAAGCTGCATGCCACGTGCCTGCAACGTGTTGATCGGCTCCCTGGGCTCAGCCTCCTCCAGTACTCTTATATGTGGATCACAAGGCCTACCCAGCTCCTTGGGCCTAGGCCCGGTAGGTGTGACACCCTCGACCCGGGGGTCCGTGGAGCTGCGTTTAGGCGCCCCCTCTGACGTATTGCCGGTACTAGGGCATAGCCCCTCTGTTACAAGGCCGGAGCCCCTCGGATGACGATCCGGTACAAGAACCTTCAGTTCCCTCAACACTGCCTCTGGGAGGATCAGAGAATCCCTCCGGACTAGGGCCGGTAGCTAAAGCAGCCTCGGTGCACATGCTGGTACAAGGACCTGAACGGTACCTCGCGCCGCGGGAGCGTCCTTGGCAAGGAGTCTCCTTTGCGGGGTGCGATGGAAAATAGCGGCCCCTCCTTGGGCCTGGCTCGGTGTTTCACAAAATTCTTGAGGTCCTCTGGTGGCGACTTCTGGAAGAGCTCCCTCCCCCTGGCAAGTCTGTTCTTCAGCACTTTCGATGACAGCAAGCCGCACGCTGAACAAGCTTGCCAACCGTGGTTTGGGCCAAGGCAACGTAGACAGAAGGCGTGGGGGTCTGAAGTTGGGGGTCTGAAGTTGGGAAGAGCCCGTTGCAGGATGGACACCTACTGAACCCTGTGGAAGTCGAAATGCGTCGGGGAGGAGCGTGGCGCCTGAGGACCGAGTACCTGAATGATAAAAAGACAAAAAAGACAAAACAAGTATCCGTGCGTGGAATTACATGGCTGAAGCCAAACCCAGTAGCGCTGGTGAATTTGGCCCGTTCCCGTCGACGTGGAAAAGGGGACTGAGGTGTGATGGCGGAGTCAGGGAAGCGCATGCTCCCAAGCCTGCACCCCGATGCACCTCTAAATCTAAATTCATGAGCATGTGAATCCATGCCAGACCCCATGCTGGAGAAGGAACAAGTTACTTAACTGTAACTGTTGTTCTCCAGCATGGGTCTGGCATGGATTCACATGCTCATGAATATTCCCTGTCGTCAGGCTGGGAATCCTCGGTAAAGAAAAAAATCAGTATCAGTTTCGTTTCTGATCTGTCTTTCGTAGTAGTAACCAATCACTGATCTCTGCGTCATACTGACCACAGCCAATGACTGCCATCTCCCTAAGCCCCGCCTCTGGCAGCCATCTTCAGATTTGGTAGCACGTGAAGTGGCAGTATGACCAAGTGAAGAGCCGCAGAGGGGTAGGCGGGAGGGTTCGCATGTGAATCCATGCCAGACCCATGCTGGAGAACAACAGTTACAGGTAAGTAACTTGTTCCTTCTCCAGCATGGGGTCTGGCATGGATTCACATGCTCATGAATAAAAGAATACATAGCAGTACACACATGCACAACCACAGGAGGTGGCAAAGGCTCAACATTAAGCATTACATCCAAAACTCAACATTAAGCAATTCTTACCTCCTCACCAGGCTCACCTTAGGCGAACAGGTTGCGCAGCACTGCTTGGCTGACCCTGGACTCCTCCCTGGAATCCCGATCGACGCAGTAGAATTTCGTGAAGGAATGTGTCGACCTCCACGTAGCAGCCCTGCAGATGTCCAGCAAGGGCACACCAGATAGGAACGCCGTGGTAGCTGCAATCGCTCTGGTGGAATGGGCTCTCGGACGGCCAGGCAGCGGTCGGTTTGCCAACCGTTGACAGTACATGATACAGCCGGAGAGCCATCTGGAAATGGAAGCTTTCGAGAGAGCCTTCCCCTGATTGACAGGTCCAAAGTTCACAAAAAGTTGTGACGTCTTCCGAAAACTCTTCGTGCGGTCCACGTAGAACTTCAGCGCTCTAGCCACATACAGCGAGTGCAAAGTCCTTTCAGCCAGCGATGAAGGCAACGGGAAGAAAACAGGCAACACCAAGGGTTCGTTGAGGTGGAAGTCCGACGGCACCTTGGGCATGAAGGAGGGATGCGTCCTGAGCACTCGTGTCATGAAAAGTCAAGTACGGGGGCTTGCAGGAAAGGGCCTGGATCTCTCCCACCCGTCGTGCGGAGGTGATGGCCACAAGAAACGCTATTTTCCACGACAAGAACTTCAACGGAGCTGAGTGCAGAGGCTCAAACGGAGGTCCCCTGAGCTTGGTCGGCACCACGTTGAGCTCCCACGCCGGGGCCTGGGCCTTCACCGGCGGGAACTATCTGAACAGTCCCTTCATGAATTCTTTCACCAGACGATGAGACCACAAAGACGTCCGTCCCGTGGTTCTGGTGTATCGGGAGATCGCAGCAAGATGAATCTTGATGGAAGTGTGCGCCAGTCCAGCCTTGGCCAGTGTCAGCAGGTACGGCAGTACTTGAGGAGCCGTAATCCGTAGAGAGTTAATCTTCTGTGCGTGGCACCAGACAGAGAACCTCTTCCATTTGTGTCTGTAGCATTTAAGAGTTGAGGACGCCCTGGCCTTTGCAAGAACCTCTCTGCAGTCGGCCGGTATGTCGTAACCTCCAAACTCTAACGCTGCAGGAGCCAGGCCTGCAAGTTCAGCGACTTCGGGTCGTGATAGAGGATAGCGCCTCCTTCCCTGGAGAGAAGATCTGCGTCCACTGGCAGCTTGATTGACGGGGACGCTGTCAAGTCCAGAAGGTCCGGGAACCATATCTGCCTCGGCCACGCAGATGCGACGAGGATCATCCTGCACCGTGACCTCTTGAGCTGGTTGAATAGCCGGATCAGCAGCGGCAATGGAGGGAACGCATATAGGAACAGGCCCTCCCAGGGGAACGAGAAAGCATCGCCCATGCTCCTCGGCTGGGGAAACCTGCTGGCGAACCTCCGGCACTTGGAGTTTGTCGCCGTCGCAAACAGATCGATCTGGGGTGTGCACCACCGTCGGAAGAGGCGGTCCACTAGATCCACTAGATCCTGTCGTAGTTCCCACTCGTGGCGCGAGCGCAGCTCTCTGCTGAGCGAGTCGGCGATGGTGTTTTTTATTCCTGCCAGATGAAACGGCACCAGAAACATCCCTTGGGCGACGGCCCAATGCCACAGATCCTGCGTCTCCTTGGACAGGGCTGGGGATCTGGTACCGCCCTGTTTCCTGATGTAGAACATGGTGGTGGTGTTGTCGGTGAAGATCCTCACCACCTTGCCCTTGAGGGAAGGAAGAAAGGACCTGAGGGCCCAATTGCACGGAGTTCCAGGACGTTGATATGGAGGGACTTCTCCGTCGGCAGCCAAAGGCCCCTCGCATGCAGATTTTCGGTGTGCGCTCCCCACCCTTCCAGGGAGGCATCCGTGGTCACTGTCTCCTGGTGGCCTGGAAGTCCATGCCCGCCGTCATATGCGCGCGGGTGCCCCACCACCGGATCGCTCGTCGAGTGTGATCCTGTCCTCAAAGCTGCCCGTCGTCTGGATCCAGCGAGCGTCCAGGAACTCCTGTAACGGGCGCATCCGAAGCCTGCACAGGCGGATGAGATAAATGCAAGACGACGACATTCCAAGGAGGGACTTGATGGACCTCACCCTGGCCGCGTCTGCAACCAGCATCCGCTGCACCTTGCCCAAGATGGCCCTTGTCCTTTCCTCCGACGGAGAGGCCAGAAGCGCCACTGTGTCGAGCTACGCTCCCAGAAACAGTGCGTCTTGCGCGGGCACCAGGTGGGACTTGGCGTAGTTTATGGAGAATCCCAGGTCCGTGAGTAGTTGGACGGTCCTCGCTGTGTGTTCCGCGGCGAGCTCGTTTGTCTTTGCTCGCATGAGCCAGTCGTCCAGGTAGGGGTAGACGTGGATCCCCTCCAGGCGCAGCCGCGCCGCCACCGGTGCGAGGCACTTGGTGAACACCCTGGGTGCCGACCTCAATCCGAAGGGAAGGGCTCTGAACTGGTAGTGACGCCCTTGGCCCACGAATCTGAGGAACTTTCGGTGTCCCTTTAGGATGGGGATATGGAAGTAGGCATCCTCCAAATCCAACGACGACAGGAAATCGCCCTCCTCCAGTTGACTCAGGATGTGCTGGAGGGTGACCATCCGGAACTTCTGTGCCTTGATGAATTTGTTCAGTCGTCGTAGGTCCAGGATGGGACGCCATCCTCCCGTCTTCTTCTTCACGAGGAAGTATCTTGAGTAAACTCCGGAGCCCCGAAGCCTCTTTGGGACAAGCTCGATGGCACCTTTCTTGAGCATCGCCTTTACCTCCAAGAAAAGTTGAGGGACGTGATGTTCCTTCCTGGCCACGGGGGGGACCCGCGGGCACTTCTTTATAAACTCGAGCGCGCGACCCTGGGCCAGGACGTCCAGCACCCAACGTCAGTGGAGATGGACTCCCACACGCTGACGAAGCTCGCCAGCTGGCCTCCCACCGGGGTGCTTTGGTGGGGGCCCGACCCCACGGCCGGTTCAGTCCTGCTTCGACGAGGCTTTGCCGCCTTGTCCTCCTTGGCGATGAAGTCTGGGTCCGCCCGACTTGCCTCGTCCCCTTTAGGCTTCCTGTGACGAAGAACGGGCCGCTTGACGATAGGTGGAAAATCCGCCGCCGGAACCTTTGGAGGCTCCCTGCTTGCCTCCGCCGCTCCGAAAGGGCGGCCGTCGTTGCTGGAGAACACCAAGAGCCCGGGCCGTCTCCGTGTCAGTCTTGATGGCTTGTAGGGAATCGTCCACTGTTTTCCCAAACAGGTTGCTCCCGTCGAACGGCATGTCCAAGACTCTGGTCTGCACGTCCTAACGGAAGTCAGTTGCCTTGAGCCATCCACGCCGTCTAAGGCACACGCCGTTGCCCAACTGGCGAAATCCAGTGTCAGCGATGTCCGTCGCTATCGTAATGGCGTGGTCCGACGCCACTTCTCCTTCCTGCAACATCTCTAGGGCCTCCGCCCTCTTGTTGTCTGGCAAGAAGTCCAGCAGGGGGGCGATTTTGTACCACAACTCCCTGTCGTAGCGGGCTACGATAGCCAAGGCGTTGGCAGCCTTAATCGTCGTCGCTGCCGATGAGATGACTCTGCGTCCCATCGTGTCCAATTTCTTTCCCTCGCCGTCCGGCGGGGAGGTTGACGTAGAGGCCGAGGCCCCCCTCGCTTTCTTCCTGGCCGCCGCGGAGACGACCGAGTCCGGGGTCGGCTGTGCCCGAAGGCACAAGGGGGTCGCGTCCGGGACCCGGTACTTCTTCTCGTACCGATCCCTTCTCGCCAGCGTTGTGGATGGGTTCTTGAGGAGGGCGAGGCCCTCATCCCAGATATCGTCCAGTAGAGGTACAGCGAGGACCGTCTTCCTCTTGGTCTCGCCCCGTTGATAAAGGAAACCTTCCATCTTCTTCTCTTCCGGGCAGAGCTGGAAAAGTTTGGATGCCCTGGCGATCATGGCATTAAATGATCCAATCTCGTCAGGCGGAGAAACCCGGGGAGGAGGCGACGATGGAAGATCCTCGTCGTAAACCTTGTCGTCTGTACCCGTCGCGACCGTGTCAGTCCCTGTATCTTCCCCACGGGTCGTGGACGGGGAGGAGGGCTGAGCAGGGCGTGATGGTTGAAAAGGAGGTGGAGGATGAATCCTTCTTTTCTTAGGAGGAGGGCTCCCAGAAGGGCCTGGCTCCAGGTCCCCCGTCGGGAGCGGTTCCTCCGTTGGTGGTAACGGCAAACTCGTCCTTATCTCCGAGCATAAGGACTGTATAGCCAACAAAATGGATGCCGAGTTGTCTTGCGGCGCTGGTTGAGGGGATTCCAACGGGCTGTCAGGAGCCCCGTGGGCACCCTCGACGTTCTCGACTTCGATCAGGGTTGAGGCCGAATCCACGACGACCTCCTGCCCCCCCTTTTTCTTCTCCGTTGGAGGTTTCACGGGGGTCCTGTCGATGGGCATGAAAGAGAACTCCCACCGCGGTGGCAGGGAGACTCTGGGGCCCAAGGTCGCCACCACTGGTATAGCCTCCACAGGCTGAGCCAGGGCCGCCGCGACTGTCTCAATAGAGGCCTTGGCCGGTTGGATCAAGGCTTTCACCACCTTAGGTGCGCTCACCGCCTTCTCCTTGGGGAGGGAGGGTCACCGCCTCGCTCCCCCTCCGATGGGGCCTTCGAGCTCGACCGGGGTCTCTCCAGGAGCTTCGCCGGGTGCTCGGCCTTCCTCTTACCCGAGCCAGAGCGTTGGCTCGTGGTTGATGGCGCCGGGGAGGATGCGCCCTGCCTGGCGCCCGTAGAGCCCGACCGTTCGACGCTCCCGGTGCCAGCGGACTCGCGGTGCTTGGCCTTCTGTTGGACCCCCGTCGCCGGGGCGCCCTCAAAGGTCTTAGAAGACCGCTCGGACTTCTTCTTCTCGCCTGACGGGCTCTTCCCTTCCAGCCAGTTGGCGAGCCGCAGATGGCGGTCCTTCATGGTCCGCTCCGACATATTGCCGCAAAACGCACAGTCCTTCTCCACATGCGTCTTGTCCTCATGCAGGCAGTAGAGGCAAAGGCAGTGTTCGTCCTCCTTAAAGACATTCTGAAGCTGGCATCCAGGGCAGACCCTGAACAGCTTTCCGGGCGTCGAGCTTCCCTTCTCCGGGGCCATGATCGAGATGGGCCTGAGAAACTTCTGAAGTCCTCCAAAAGCGTGGCTCGACAAAATCTTCACCCTTGAGGGGCGTAGAAGAATCCGACACGGGTCCCCGTTGATTGGATAAAGAAACGGTGGAGCTTGAGGCTCTTTTGACTGAAAAAGAGAACATTTTCCTAAGAAAAAGCGCGAAAAAAGCACTAGAGCTCGAGAGCAATAGCACGAGGATCCCAACACTTGAACGTGTGTTAAAAATCCGAAGATGGCTGCCAGAGGCGGGGCTTAGGGAGATGGCAGTCATTGGCTGTGGTCAGTATGACACAGAGATCAGTGATTGGTTAGTACTACGAAAGACAGATCAGAAACAAAACTGATACTGATTTTTTCTTTACCGAGGATTCCCAGCCTGACGACGGGGAATATTCATGAGCATGTGAATCCATGCCAGACCCCATGCTGGAGAAAAAGGTTTTTACTGGTGAAAAAGATTCCATCTCCCGTCCCTTGGGAGGGACGCCCATGCAGTATGGAGGAAAGCGGACAGGACTTAAGAGTATTTACCTTGACATTAATCTCTTAACGTCACCGCACTGTACTGCCGTAGGCTTGTTGGAGGGGGGCAGGGGCAGATGGGTGGTTGGGGTTTTTCTATTGTTGGTATGCGTGTCAAAAGTGAAATTATATTGTGCCTCCTATTGCAATAAATATATGAATATTGGCCTGCGCCAAGCTGCTCGAAAGTCGCTTGCGAAAGAATCCGTGTTGCAATGTCCTGACCTTAAATCAATGTAAGCCGCCATTTTAGGTCAATCCGCCATTTTAGGATTCGCTTTGTAAAAGTCACCCTGTGAGTTAAAATGGTGGACGATGTCATTCCAGAATACAACATGGCCGTCTTGACCTCTGTACATAGCTAATATGTAACTTGCCTGCAGGCCACTTGTTGAGGTCGTGAACTGAGACCTTGTCCTTCGTTGACCTGTGTTTAAAAGGAATACTCGTACAATGAAACTAATACACGAGCATATGTTGAAACGATGTATTCAAATACTGAACGTAGAACATCTGTTTAACTACATTGTATTAATGTTTGAGAAGGCCTGCATGGAAAATCTAAGAATACACAGTTATTGCATAGGCTTGTTGATGCATGTATTAAAGGCAAACCAGTTATATGCGGTTGTTCGAGACTTGGCACGAACCCTAGATTGGTAATGTATTAAATGGAATATTAACCCGAAGTGGGGCTGGACATCGTGCCCACCAAGTGCATAAAAAGCGAATGCATTCTAATGTACAAGGTCTCTCACTGAACACTCTGAACCACGCTGGAGTTCGTTGTGTTGTACTGATAGCCGATAGCTATCTGATTTCGCTCTGTATTCGTAGCCAGATTCAGTATAAAATAAAGTACTTTGTATGTTCCTTTGTAACCCGTGTTCGGTGTATTTCCTTTTGGGTACTCAGCCTCGATATTTTGATTTTTTTTCACAGTTGGCTCCCGAATAGGGACCCTCAAGATTGATGCCGGATTGTTGAAAGTTTACGCACGTTATCGGACCGGGATCGGACGGTGTGACATAAGGGGCCCCACTGAACGAGACGCAACACCACAGCAGCGCTGCACGACCCGATCCTTGGACGATAAGCGTGTGGTCCGAGATGGCATCTTGTCGAGGGTCCACTTATCGAGGCAGGCAGATTGTCGAAATCACCATACATGAGGTAAGATTAGTTAGGTAAGATTCTTTGAAATCCGATCGGACCTCCTTAGGTTTGGTCAGGTGAGTCGCGACCCGACTCTTAATTTAATCCTGACAATTTGAATTTGGTGCATTGTATCTGCAGACACAATTATTGGCCAGGTAACACCAATAATTTGATATGCCTGGGAAATTGTCTACCTGCTTCAGGGCATTGTTCAGCAGCGATAGACAATCTTTGGAATTTAGCCGTCCGGCACCACAGAAAGGGTCGCCGGCATGTACTATGTACTGTAAGCATGGCATTGGAAGTATAGTATTTAATGACATTTGGCACAGACAAACCAGACATGCCTCCGAACTTCACTGGCCAATCAATGGTAGTTTCGAAATCAGTACTTAAGAGTCAATTCTATTAAAGAAAAAGGCTAGACCTGCAGCATTTGATGTTTTGCAGAATTTGAAAAAAGAAGCGTTGCAACAACTTAAAAGTAGAGCGAAGCATGCCCGCCGTCATAAGACGAACGCCAAAAAAGCATTATTATATGACGAAGATAAACATTCTGAATCGTCTAGAAATATGGACAGGGCTTTCTCACTTGGAATTCAAAAAATATATCCGTCCAAAGACCTCCATGCTTCCGATGAATTTATAGACAAATTATTAAATGAACAAAGGCCTGGTACCTCTGCGCCACCTCTGTATGTTCCTCTTCCTGCTGCCTTGCCTCTTCCTCCCGTTATTCCTGTTCTACCTGCTGTTGTTCCTGTCCCTCCTAATGTTCCCCTTCCTCCAGCTCCCCACCTCTTTTTATCGCACCAGTTACAGTACCTCCATCGAATTTGCCTCCTCCCTCTCTTCCAAGTGGTCCTGAGCCGCTTGTAATCGATCGAGGTGCAGGGTCAAAGGTTGTCACTCGCAATGCTGTACCACCTGAGAAGAAACGTGAGTTAATTGCATGGGATAAGCATTGTATGGAGAAGGATGATCAAGTTAGTGTTTTTGCCACACTTTATAATATGGATACATTTCCTGAGAAAAATGTTTTTATTGAAAGTTTAGGGATTCAGTTATGTATAATGTGGGGAAGATTAAATAATGCGGATCTCCCGCAAGGGTTAAGGGATCTAAATACTCTAGCGCTTTCTAGAGACACTGTGGAGAAGGTAAATGAGCATGTCGAGAGGTTGAGTATAGAAAGGAGTTGGAAAGGTTACAGAATGAGGATGACGAGGGGGAAAATATGTATGTACAGAAACGGTTCCTTCATTGTCGTAAATCGAAATCTGAGGACGCCCCAATTTGTACGAAAAATGCATTTAGATGGATTTCGGATATGTCAATAACTTCTGTTGAAGTATATGACACGTATAATCCATATACGCCAGAAATGCAGAGGAAAGTGATACAGGTAATGATAGAGTACCTGCAGGATGATTTTGTAAAAAGGAAGATTAGTTGTCGCACAGAGTTGTTGAGCATTTATAAGAGAGCTTTTTCACTCGACACTTCTTCGACTGCTTTAGCGCTCGATTTAGCTCTGTTGCTTAGTAAGCGTTCGGAGTCACCTACTTCTCAGTTGCCTATGAGAGAGGTACCTCCGGCATTTGTCCCAAAGGTTGAGATTCCTGCTAATGTTGCAGCAGGCACACCTGCTGTGGACATTCCCGCACATTATGTATCACAGTTTGTTCACGTCCCGTTTTCACAACAGCAAGTGAATACTATTAGACAATCCATTCCTGAGATTAGGAAAAATCCAACAGGATTCTATAAAGAAATAAGAGTCCGTTTTGCAATCCTCAGTATTCACCTTAGGCGATATTGATTTGTTATTCCCTGTACTCCTGCCCGTAGATTTATGGAAACAAATTAGAACTATTGACGACGTACCAGGTTTGGGAGATACATGGGAGAATATAACTAGACTTGATGGAGAAAGGCCAGCTGGTGAAAGACCGCCTCAGGTGATACCAACTTTGCCTGATAGAATTATTGCAAAATTAAAAACCATAATTTCCGAAAAGAGAATTATTTGGGACAAGCTTACAGCCTGTGTCCAGGGAAAGTCTGAGGGTGCTACCGAGTTCTTTAATCGGTTCGAACAGGTATTCTCGGATTTCAGTGGACAAGTCCTAGGCACAGAGTATGGGAAAAGGTTGTTTGTGGACAAATTTGTACGTGGATTGCTGCCTGACATCCAGTCACAAATTATGTCTTCTGAGAGCGCTTGGCAGGCGAAATCACAATCAGAAGTACTGCACATGGCTCAGCACTACGAGAACCGTGTCAATAAGGAAAAAGATAGGGTTGAAAAACAAAAAGGCGATTTTAAAACTAAAGTGCTATTGCAGCAAATTGTTAGAGGCCCCAGAGGGGGTAGTTCTCAGGTTAGAGGTCAGTATGTCCCGCAGGGGAATGTGCCCTTGGGTCCTGTGAACATTAACCAGTGCGCTTATTGTCGTCGAGAGGGTCATTGGCGAGCACAATGCCCCGTCCTTCAACAAAGGTCAAATAATACATTTGGAAATATGGGTAGGTGATCTAGCGGTCGCCCAGGTGTAGGAGGCCCTGGTAGAGGTCAGTTTACACAGGACCCTCAGCAACCTTTCTCGCAGGACAATCGGACCCCGAGTGTGGACACCAGGAACATATTTGATCATCCTTCCACTGCATATTTATCTGAAGAGCTTCCTTTTGATGACATTCTGTTTCGCTAGGATTGCCCGAAGCAGGGTTTGGACCCTACACCTATTCCCGTCAATCAGAAAGGTCCCTACGTTGAAATGGTGGTGGGAAATAGGAAACATCCGTTTTTGACACTGGAGCACAGAAGTGTTCCATTGATCATTCACAGGTTCCAAACATTCCACTGTCAGGGCAAACCAATGATTCTGTAGGGTTTTCTGGCACATCAGTTTGTCGTGTTTCATTGCCGCTACCTATTTCTTTGAGTCCCTTTACGGACCATTGTCCATTCCTGTTGACTTCGGATTGCGGAGAGAACTTGCTGGGGTTGAATCTGTTAAAAGAATTAAATGCAGTGATTTATTGTTCTTCTGATGGAGTATGCTTGACGATTTCACCACAGCAATTTTCTGTCTCGCAATTCTTGACTAGACCTTTGCCTCCTGAATTCATTAATGTGCCAGAGAGCTTGTGGGCTGTCGACGACAATGATGTCGGTGTTTTACAGATTGAACCTATCAAGATAGTTTTGAAACATGGAATTGAGCTGCCACCATTCCCCAGTATAAGATTTCAGTTGAGGGCGAGCAAGCTTTGAAAGGCATTGTTTCCGATTTTGTGCATCGCAGGGTGATTGAAGAAATTTCAGGAAGTTTGTGTAACAGTCTGATTTTGCCCATGTACAAGAAAGGCGATAATGCAATTCCATTCCGTTTCATAATTGATTTACGTGCCATTGATAAAGTCGTGCCTGATGTAACGACAATCCTAACTATGATTCCAGCTCCAGCTACTTACTTTAGTGTTGTGGGCCTGAAGAATGCTTTCTTTAGTATTCCTATACACAAGGATAGTAGATATTTGTTCGCGTTCACTTTAGGGGGGACGCTCGTTCACATTTACTCATGCACCTCAAGGGTACACAGAGTCCTAGCATTTATAGTAGGGCTTTGAAAGAACAACTTGATACCCTTGACTTGCCCTCTACCTGTACTTTGCTTCAGTACGTTGATGATTTGCTTCTAGCTGCTGACTCAGAGTGCCTGTAAGGAGGGCACTGTTATTGCTTATCCACCTAGCTAAGCATGGTCACAAAGCTTTGCTTAAAGAATTTCAATATTGTTGTCAGGAGGTCGCCTATTTAGGCTATCTCCTGTCAAAGGAGGGAAGAAGATTGACACCTGAAAGAATAAAACACATTTCTGGCATGTCTGTCCCAAATACACAGAAGGAAGTTACAGCCTTGATAGGTATGGCTTCTTAATGTAGGTTGTGGATCCCAAATTTTTCACTAGTGATCAAACCGATGTTGGCTTTGACAAAGAAGGGCATTTCTTCGCCATTGCCGTGGAACGCGGAACACCAACATCGTTTGACTTGCTTAAGACTGCATTATGCTCTGCACCAGTTTTGGGCACACCAAACTATGAAAAGGCCTTTGTGTTGTTTGTGCATGAATGTGATGGATGTGCTTTGGCTGTATTAACGCAGGAGCATGGAGGGAAGAATAGGCCGTGCGGTTACTTTTCTTCCGCCCTTGATCCTGTAGCATGCGCTTTGCCAAGATGTTTGCGAGCTGTCGCTGCTGCGTCTGTAAAACAGAGTGAGGGAATGGTCCTAGGCCATGATCTAACCCTGATGGTGCCTCACTCTGTAGATGTTCTACTGAACCGAACTCAAACGCAACACCTCACTTCTGCACGGTTGACAAGATATGAATTGATCTTGTTTACTCCTCACATTCAAATTAAGAGGTGTTGTGTTCTTAATCTGGCTGAACTCCTACCTTTCCCGCAAGATACTACTTGCGGCGATGAAGTGCCACATGATTGTTTGTATACAACCGAACAAGAGACAAAGGGTAGAATTGACTTGAAAGATACTCCCTTGAATAATCCGCAAGGAGAGCTGTTTTGTGATGGCTCCTGCTTCAAACTTCCGGAGGGTACATACACAGCTGCTTATGCGATCACTACAATGAGCACAGTTGTGGAAACTAAGAGAATCACGCATAATTCTGCACAGGCCGCATAGATTATAGCATTGACCCGAGCTTGTGAACTTTCCAAAGGGCTTGCAGTAAATATATATACTGATAGTCAGTATGCCATTGGGGTGGTTCACAACTTTGGAAGACTTTGGTCAGAGAGAGGGTTCCTAACTTCGCATGGCACCAAAATTCAACATGGCTCCCTAATAGTACAACTACTCTCAGCGCTTGCGCTCCCTACTCAGTTAGCAGTTATGAAATGTGCAGCACATCGAAAGATTACAGATGATATAGGGAAAGGGAATGCTTTCGCTGATCAGATAGCTAGGCAAACTGCTACCGATCTCCTTACGGAGATGTATGTTTCAAGGGAGTCTGTAAATGCTTATGCAATGGATGAGGGTGTTGGATCTGTACGGGATGTCCAATCTGATGCCATGTTAGAAGAATCCAAAAGGTGGGCGGAAGGCTTGGGGAAACTTGACGGTGACGGGTGTTGGGTGGACATAATAGAAGGGAAATGGCTACTCCCTGACGCATATGTTATGATGATGCTCATCATGGCCCATGGTCCTACGCATGTACGTGCCCAGAAGATGACCAAAATGTTAGAGAAAGTTTGGGTAAATGACAAGATTCTGAAAAAATTGCCCAGCGCTGCGTCCAGGAATACATGATTTGCCTACAACACAATGTGGGAAAGGGATAGTAACTCCAAGGGGTAGTTTTCGGCCACCCTCTGTCCCCTTTGAAGTGATCCACTTTGAATTTCTTGAAATGGAACGATGCGATAATAAAAAATATGTACTGGTGGTTATCTGTGCTTTTAGTAAATGGGTTGAGGCTTTCCCTGTTAAAGATGCTACAGCTATGACTACTGCAAAAATCATGTTAAAAGAATACTTCTCGCGGTTCGGGCTACCAAGAGTTATCTGGTCGGACAATGGTCCACATTTTGTCGCTGCTGTAATTCTGCAGATATGTACAGCATTACGAATTGACAAACGGTTCCATTCGGCCAGACATGCTCAGAGCGCAGGACTAGTAGAAAGACAACGGTATCATTAAGAACAAGCTCGCTAAAACATGTGCCAGCACCAAACTAAAATGGCCGGACGCCTTACCGATCGTTCTGTTATCCATGCGTACAACCCCTCAAACTAAGACTGGGCTCCCTCCATTTGAGGTGGTAATGGGGAAACCTGCCAATATTTGGAACCTTCCTAAATGTAACTCATTAAGAAATGTTGAAAATGTATTACTTTCAGATTATTGTAGCCATTTGACTAAAAACCTGCATTTGATTTATCACCAGGTACGAGAAGCTTTAGCTGTGCGATACGAGGGCCCGGGCCACAGCATTCGGCCTGCAAGCTGGGTGCTCGTCAAATCTTTTGACCGCTCCTCTTGCCTTGCGCCTCACTGGTGTGGGCCATTCCAAGTCCTGTTAGTCACCCAGACAGCGGTGCGGGTCGCTGGGAGAAAGAACTGGATCCACGCGTCCCACGGAACAGAACCCCTCGCTGATATTGCCACCAACGATCCCAAAGCATAAGTAGCACGGAGAGTGTGTCGGAGAATCTCTCTGAGCCCATGATGCCTGGGGAAGCTGCCATTTTGTCTCCACACTCTCTAAAAATTTTACATCCGGAAACTGCTATTTCGAATTCAGCACCTTCACTTGCTTTCGACACGTTGCTTACAGCAGGAAGTGACGACATATTGTTTCCGGATCAATCAGTACCGGGAAAAGTAAGGTACAATCTACGTCCGAGGAAATAAACTTACGGCACGGTTTTGCTGTGCATTCGGAGGAGGAAAGAGTCATCGAGGGCTTGCTTTTTGCCCAAATTTGTGAAAAGGGGATTCTGTTGGCTAGGGTTGTGGAAAGGACGCTCGACCGGGAGGTCGCCAGCAACAAACTTTGGGGTATCCATTTGAAGACTACAATGCCTGCTACCGCTACCGCTCGTATGGGACTTGTAAATGAGGGGGTGACCAACCGGGACAATGGACAAAATGCCTGGGCCCCGGAGATGTATTGCAGTATGTTTATAATGATATTTGGGTTTTTAATAATCGCTGCCTTAGGATTGTGGTACCTCGAGGAAACTCATTCTTTAGAACTTTCGTTGCCTACTGAAAGTGCACCTATTGTTCCTACTCCCTTTGTATATTTGCATACTCTATCCCCTAGGGATTCTCAGCACAGACAAAGGTACCACAATAATACTCTACTGCTTATCATGAATGCTAGGCATGCCATTTTTAATAAATCTAACTGTTGGGTCTGCTCACATTTACCGCAACACGGGGATAAGGGGCTAGGTTGGTATATTCATCCTTTACCGTTGACAACTGCTAGCTATGCTTCTCTTAGAGCACTGTTCTTTGGCCGGTGGAATGATAGCATCTCAGGGAACTTTGATGGCACCAATTTGAATAGTTTTGAGAAACGTGTTTTGACTCCCCTGGGATGCTCGCTTTTCGGAAACAGGAGTAAACCGAATGTTGCTTCTATTAGGCCTTCTGTCTCATCCCTTTCAATCTTTGATTTCCTTTAAAATGGCTCCAATAGGTAATAAGGATGCCTCCATCTTACACTGTTAACCATAGCCCCGATTCAGTTTCTTTTTGCATACAGAGGAATGGAACTCGGTCAATGGGAAATTTTCTAGGTTGTGCCAACGTTGCAAATTTGACTGGGGAAAACAGACCTTTGTATGTAGGCGAACCTGTCTACTTTGTCTGCGGTAATGTAGCTTTCCCATGGTTGCCCAGGGATTGGCAGGGAACCTGTTATTTAGGGATCCTGTTACCTGGGGTGTTTATAGCTAGTACAAGAGAAGTTTGGAAGGCTCGTCCACGGCGGGACGAGAATGGTGTGACCCCAGCACAAATCTTGGGAGATATAGCTAAATCAGTTGTGCCATTTTGGGGGCAGATAGCGAATTCAGAAGATATCAGAAAACTAGCGAGAGTACTGGAGAGAACCATCAACCGGACCACAGACATACTCTATAATATGACGTTGGAACAAAAGACGATAAGATTAGTAGCACTTCAAAACCAAATGGCATTAGATGTCATTCTGGCTGAGCGTGGTGGAGTGTGTAAATTAGTGGTGTCCGCTTGCTGTGTTTTCGTACCAGATTCCTCCCCAACTATCTTCAAGGCAATACAGAATCTGCACATCCTTAGTTCCGAAGTGCATGTTCCCGAAGGAAACTGGGATCTAAGCGCTTGGTTCTGGGACTTCTTGCGATCTTGGCGTTGGAAGGTACTTTCGGTCTTGCTAATTATTTTGGGAATCCTGTTTCTTTGTTGCTGTATTCAGTGTCTACCTGGTATGTGTTCAATGCTAGGGGGAGGTTGCGCACAAGCGATGGGTTCGATAGGACATAAAATGTATGCCCCGGATAAAACCTCCAAAGAATATGTGTTGAAAGATATTTTAGCAAAAGACCTAATGGCAATAGATATTTCCGACAGTGATTCAGGGTGCATGGACGATGATGCATGGAGTTATTTGCAAGGAGAGCCAAAGTAGTTTTAGCACTTGGCATAGGCCAAAAGGAGGGTTTGTCAAAAGTGAAATTACATCGTGCCTCCTAGTGCAATAAATATATGAATATTGGCCTATGCCAAGCTGCTCGAAAGTCGCTTGCGAAAGAATCCGTGTTGCAAGGTCCTGACCTTAAATCAATATAAGCCGCCATTTTAGGTCAATCCGCCATTTTAGGATTCGCTTTGTAAAAGTCACCCTGTGAGTTAAAATGGTGGACGATGTCATTCCAGAATACAACATCGCCGTCTTGACCTCTGTACATAGCTAATATGTAGCTTGCCTGCAGGCCACTTGTTCAGGTCGTGAACTGAGACCTTGTCCTTCGTTGACCTGTGTGTAAAAGGATTACTTGTGCAATTAAACTAATCCACGAGCATATGTTGAAACAATGTGTTCAAATACTGAATGTAGAACATATGTTTAACTACATTGTATTAATGTTTGAGAAGGCCTGCATGGAAAATCTAAGAATACACAGTTATTGCATAGGCTTTTTGATGCATGCATTAAAGGCAAACCAGTTATATGCGGTTGTTCGAGACTTGGCACGAACCCTAGATTGGTAATGTATTAAATGGAATATTAACCCGAAGTGGGGCTGGACATCGTGCGCACCAAGTATATAAAAAGCGAATGCATTCTAATGTACAAGGTCTCTCACTGAACACTCTGAACCACGCTGGAGTTCGTTGTGTTGTACTGAGAGCCGATAGCTATCTGATTTCGCTCAGTTTTCGTAACTGGATGCAGAATAAAATAAGTACTTTGTATGTTCCTTTGTAACCCGTGTTCGGTGTATTTCCTTTTGGGTACTCAGCCTCGATATTTTGATTTTGTTTTCACATGCGTTGTAACCATAAAATAAAGAGAATTTGAAAAAAAAAGACATTAAAAAAATAAAAAGAGCCTTCTTAATTCACATTCTCCATCCTGATAAACCTAAAATGTTTCAAAATATGTAGCGTGGGGAGTCAGAAATGAGAACCGGACACAGAGTTATGGTATTCTCAAAGTCAGACATTTTTATTAAACAAAAGGGGGTTGGGAAAGCACCTCTCTAGCTCTATTGTAAAGAGGAACTTCCCTACCTGGAAAACTAAAACTAAAGATCGGTCTGTGTCAACTAGTCATTAACTTAAAAGCCGTCCTTGTGTCCAAAATGCTCTAAGCTGATCCTCTCACTAGAAACAAAACAACAAAGTGTGCAAGGAAATGTCTGACTTGATGTTAGCAAAAAGTGTTCACAACTCAAACATAAGGATAGCTCCAACAAAAATGGTCTCCAAGGATAAGTCCCTTGGATCCAGAGGGAGGTATTCTTCCCCTGGATTTTTAGGTAGGATGGCAAGAGTGTCTCCTTTTCCAACATTTCCTTTAGGCCGTTGTACTGGACTCAAATAAATTCCATAGCAGTCTTTCCTTAGCTCTTCTTGTAACTTTTGCTGATCGCCTGGTATACAGCCTTGCCAGGAATACTCCTATGGGTTTTTCAGATCCCCTAGTATACTCCCCTGCCAGGATATCTTCACACAATGTCAGCTGCCTGGTGTACTCCCCCGTCATAACTTATTTGTTTCACTGTTTTTTTCTCTTTACCACAGTAGCATATACCCGGAGGTGCATGGCATATTTGCCTATGGCAACACTTGCGTCAGCTTTCCCCCACACTGGCATCTTATGCCCCTGTACTTGCTTGGGGTTTGTTGCTGTACTTTGTCTTGTCTGCATTCAAATATTCTTCTTATTAAGTATTGAATTGGTATTGGGTTTTGTCTGCATTAAAACCACTTTTGCGTATTGTCCCTATTGGCAATCTAATACCTTTCAACCACTCGGTTGCATGCGTGTCGGTAGGCCCCCTAGGGCCCCAATGACTTTGGGGAGACTCACTGGTCATTCCCGTCATCTAACTCTTAGCGTGTGACTGCCAAGAAGCTCCCCCACTGGTTCGGCTTCCCACACTGTCCGGACGTGCCCCCAGCGTCTACTGCAGCTCTGCTATCACTTGCCGGCTTTCTTCCGTAGCCTGGAGAGCGCTGCCCTCCCTGCACGACTGCACCTCCAGGAGCTCCTGAGGATTCTTTTGGTTTGCATAAACTCCTTCCTCCTCTTACTCGTCTCAGTAACTGAGGGTTTATGGGAGCAGAAGATGTTACTGGATTTCTTCGATGGGGTTGTTCAAAAACCTCACATAAAAAGGTACATAAAAAAACAGATATCGTCATGTAGGAGTTATGAGTGTTTGAGTCATAGATGGGGGCTTGACTAGAGTGATAGAGAAGGTTTTCTGACTTTTACTATAAGGGCGAACAGTTAGGCGACAACAAGCCATTAAGGACTCTGGTATTATAGGGTCTCCCACAGGGGAAAGGAGGGGGGGCCCCATCTTATTTGAGGGAGTAACCACCTACCCCCAGTAGCTGTCTCCTCCCACGTGATCCTCCCTCATACAGCTGCCACCAGGATCAGGTAGCGGCTGCCATCCCCCGGCCACATGGGAGGAGGCCACCGCCGGGGAATCACTATTGACTCCACTGGATTCATCACTGTGGGCAATCGTACAAAAGTAAGATAAGATGCAGATCTTTGTGTGGAATTCCATTGCAAGTACTGTGACTCAAATTCTATTCAACACTGTGCGAGGCTTCTGTTCAATCGACTCGATTTTTCACTTGGACAGCGTGGGCCGCGTTAAGAATGTTCAGGTAACCTCTAGAACACAGAGCAACCACAACCCACAAAGCACTAAAATAAAAGAGAATCAGCAGAAAGTTATCAGCTACCGAAATTTCCCCTCTTTCCTGAACAGAACAAAATCACCCAATTGCGAGCTTTAACATTTTTGAAAATGTCTTTTTAAATGTGTTATGCATCATTGTACGTTATTTGGTAACCATATTGGTGTCATCTGTTTGCAACCACTATGCTGAGCAATACAAGCAACTTGATTGGAATGTGTAGAAATGACATGAAGATTTCGAAAGAAACCTTGACTGAGCTTTATAGGGACAGTAAAAGTATGTTGGGACGGCAAGGGAGATGGGCTGGCAAAATAAAGATTGTTGTAAAGAAATTGAATTGTGCATTCTTGAAAAAACTTACCAATCCCTAAAATGTTACATTCTTTGATCTGATCAGATCATCTGAAACTACCAAAACCTAGCCTCCTCTCCTCAGTGCTCCCCGGGTATCCAAATGTTTGCGAGCGGGAGGGATAGGGGGGGGGGGGTTAGAACGCAACAAGAAAAAAAACTTGACCCGACCAGTAATTCTAAATGAGTGGTGGTAATTCACCACAAATCAAGCTCATAGCGAAACCCTAAAAGGTTACTGCATGAGCAAAATAAGGAGTTCCTAAGAGCACGATGGGATCATCTAAAAACTATGACAAAAAGAAAAACACACATTTTGCAGCTGTGGCCCAAGGAATGGGACAGCCAGTTCTTATAGTCTAGAAAAAAAATACTAACCAAGAATCAGTAAAATTCTTAGGGTACTATTTCAATGGATAGAAGGTTGAAGTCCGCAGTTATGAGAACCATGAATCTTGAAACCAGAGTGAAAAGAGCTTACTCCAATTGACCAATCTTTTGGACAACATTGTGATTGTGGACAAATCCAGGAGAGCAAATAGTTATAGGAAAGAGCCTAGGGACAAAAATTAACATATTATTTTTGTACCATCTAGCAATTAATAGAAAAACTTAAATAATATTAATGGATTACACTTACATACTTTAATGGAAAACATTTTTGCAGGAAATGGCCCTGTGAAAGATTCTCTTTTTTGTGATTTGCACTCATAATATGAGTTGCTCTTTTAGGGATTTCTGAGTAAACTGGGATTAACCGAAAAAGATTTATTGGAAAACCCATGTGATGTCAAACAAAATTATATAGAAATGATTGGCTACAGACGTTAGAAGTACTGCACGCATATCAATCCCTCGAGCCATATTAAGTTTGAGTACAAAAAACTGGAAAATATTGCCCCTTATTTACTGAGACATCCGAATAGCACAAGGTCTTTTTTGAAATTTTAATTAAATCTGTAACACACCAAAGAAACCTTGTCTAAATATGGTCCACTCTCTGAGGTAGAAGTTTCTGGTCGTTTTTGTGGCCTCACATACTGAAACCCTTTTTCACTTGTCAACTATTGTTCAGTCATCCAATGGAAAAGGACGGTCTTTAAGAAAACAACATATGGACTGGAGACTACCTTTTTGTGGTAATGACGATGAATTCTGGAAGGCATGCCTCGCCGGTCGTACTGCCTCTTTGGATGTAGCCATAGTAGGATTTCTGGATAGTCTAAACTTAGAAAACCCTACTTCATAACAATCTTGATAAAATGGAGGAACAGAAACTTTTTCCTTTTATATAACATTAGCTTTTTTTTTTTTTTAGATGATTGGGATTTTACGCTCTATTATTTTGAGCAATTGAATTGTGTATGAACTTTTATGAATAGGTAAATTGTTTATGTATTAGTTGTGGTCATAAGATTTTATTGTTCCTAATGCTATGGATCTGGATTATTTTATGCTGCAGTTCTTTGTGTAATTGTATTATGTATGAATTTTATATGAATATGTTGACTGATTTTCTTATGGCTGTTTTATGAATAAATTGTGGCCAAAAGAGGTTTAACTATAGGAACAATACATTAAAAAAAAAACATATTCAAAGAGCTGCACGACTGATGAAAAATAAAATGAGTAATTCAGTACTTGTGTATTTAGGAGCAGAGCTGTCCACAGTCAGCTAAATATTTGTCATCCACTATATTGTCCAGAAATGCTGCATAAAGTTTCATGTTATGGACTCTTCTGGGATTGGCCTGTTCGCAGAGAAAAACTGTGGAATAATGTCACAGATATCTCAAGAAACACTGAGTCTCTGAGATGGTTCAAAGGCTTTTATTAAGATTTCAATGAGCCCTACGGTGGTCCCTTCGTCGCTAGTCTACAAGAGCACATCCTCCCTAGTCCAGGCATCCCTAAACCCTAGGTTAGTAAATACTAAATACGGTCCCCGTACTGTCTAAATTCCGACTTCCCGTGGAGGTGAAGATCTAGGTAGTTCATACTTCCTCTGGGACTTCTTAGCCTTTCCCTATTCTATCCGTAGCAAATCTAACGATGTACTGGCATGGACTTTCCAGGTACTCTGCCCAACTCGGTCTCCTTTCCATCACGGCCACATCTTCATCTCCATATGTGATGTTTTTTCTTTCACTACTCTCCTAACTCTCGCTCTACTCCCTAGGTCTTTCTCTTCTGTTCCTCTGATGTCTCTCACTCCTAAGTCGCAGCTCCACCCTTTAATGGTACTACTTTTTCCACAAACATACTACTCTCTCCTGCATAGTTACTCCTCTCTCCACACTGCTACTCCTTCCTCCACACTACTACACAGCACCACCAACCTCCTTCTCAAATACCAGCACTTCAGTCACTCACTACACTTCCTCACCTAACCACACTAGTTACTCTTCCCCAACCATTCACAACGCAGTACCACTTGCACTCACAGACCAATGCCGCACTTGCTCCAAATATCGCCTCGGCAGCCCACTCCACCGTCTTTCCTTCTGGTCTTTCCGCCTGCCACTGTCACACCCGAACATTCCACAATCTTCTGCTTTGTGGGATTGTTTTAATCACTTCCTTTCTACTGGTATTGCTGCTTTCCCTGGCCAATCTGGCTCCGTCTTCCCACCAAGGAGAAGTTACATACGGCAAAATCTTTATAAGGTTCCTTAAACCCCAATCCATTTCTCTGTATGGGGGTTGAAGTGGCATC